>NC_080672.1:292712870-293360255 GCF_030247195.1 Topomyia yanbarensis
GTATAGATAGACGTGTCCATCTTTACCGTGACAACCGACTCTAATGACCCTGCCACTTCTAGTTTTCCGATCTGTTTACTTCACATCCTTGCTCTCACTTGAGTACTATAGCTCTAATTTTCATAACTTTTCCTATCCAGTAATCTCTAGCTAATTGAATGTCGTTGAAATGTAAAAAGTCTTTTTATTGTTTGCTGGTAGATTATAGAATTATTCGTTGAAGTGTATTTCTATGTACCTACAGTATGTAAACATAGTTTATCCACCAGCGTTACAATTGTTAAGTATTTTTGACAAAATCGTTCAAAGGTATTTTTTATTTACATGTTTTATTGATTACTCAATATTTTCGGACCGTGCTTGATCCGCTTATATTCTTATAACCCGTTTTTGAAGAACACCGTTATGTTACAGAATTCCTCATTAAAGAGCATAACTATCAGCGAATGAATATTAATCCATTAAAGCTAGCAACCCTAGATTACAAGATTCTGAAGAGTACATATTCTCATCCACGAATTTTGATATCTACAGTGAATTTTCGACCATGTTTGGTGGAGAAGAAAAACAGTTTTAACGTATTTTTATAAATTCTTATGATAATTTGAATAGAAGAATTCTCTGACGCATAATAATCCGATCAATAGTTATTTAACGAGCCTATCAAACTCGCATTTACGCACAAAAAATCTTAAATCACTACTCATCACGTGAAGAACCGGTTTTGGAACTTAACCAACAGTCCACATCACGTGAGGAACCGGTAGCGAAACGTGACGTTTTTTGTATCGAATTGCGCTTCTCATATTCTCATTTATCATCGGTTTTTTCATATTTGTGCAAAACAATCTTGAGAGTGCCTAGGAACTGATCCAGATACATTGAAATTATGTGGCAGCATAAGCCCATGATGCATCGATATTTTTATTTGCCTTTTAGCTGAATTTCGATGATGATGCGTAATAAAATGAATTTTCTACTGTTAAAATATCGATCACACAATAATATCAAGGCAATAGATATTTGACCAATATAGGAAAATACTTCTGAAAATTTTTATTTTCGCATTCGATTCTGCATATGATATATCGATCGATATCTGTCTCAATTCGTCATGAAATCAGACAAATGCAAAGCAAAACCTCCGTACTACATTCCGTAGCGAAACTTGACCTTCCATTTAGACTTCGCAGCCGATTATTAGTGTGCAGGACATAACAGGGTTAAACTATTGACACTAAGAATCCTGCCTGATTGGGCCTCGAACATACAACGGCTGGCTTTTGAGACCAGTGCCGTATCCTTTGAACCGCCAGATCGGAAAATCCGTCACGTGCAGCAAAAAAAAAACGACATGCATAAATTTATCAATGGAATTATATGGAATTAAGCCGTCTTGCGATGTGTTCCCGCCAATTGACGAACGAGAACGGCACAAAAGATGAAACGATGAAGCTCGCAGACGATGTCGCTGTGCAAGACGTGAACGTGATGTTTATTGATGGGGGGTAAAATTTTGAGAACGTATTGAAGTACAAAAGTAGTCATTACCAGGCTGGGAAAATTGCAAAAAATGCGGGAAACCTCTCTGCACCGTACTGTACGTTTGACAATACATACATACCAAAATCATGTCTTATACATTGCCGCCGTGTATATCATGTATCAGATATCTGTTGATCTCTGAACAGTTGTTTACTCTACGACCGAGACTTACTGTGAATAAACTTATTATGTCCCGCATGGGAAGAGAAAATGGTTGATAAGCAATCCGAGCCAATGAGTAGGTACAAACACGAAACAAACTGCCTTTCCGTTCGGTTTAATGGAGCGACATTAAGCTGATGATAATGCCTACAGGTGCGTAGCAAAATGGAAAGCGGTTCCCTGCCAGACATAAAGAGTGAGATAGAGATAGAGACAAGAAGGTAGCTCTGTTTTGTGTGTACAGCCAGATTGTGCACCAACAAGTTGTTTTGAGTTGATCTCACTCAAGATGTTGGCGGTGATAAGCGTTGTCGAGTAAGCAAATTGGTGTCTAATAGGATGGTGAACATTTTGCGTGTTGCTGACTTGTTCAATTCATCACGCGAATTGAGCAGGACATGAATGAGAAGAAGGATTGTGTCTGGTGCCGCGAAGAGTTTGCGAGTTGATTTTCTGTCAACAATTGAAATCTACTATGAAAATGCTAATTCAGCTATGTGCTAGGTATGGCAGGATTGATAACGAATCGATTATATTATAACCCCTTAGGTTATATACAAAGTTGGAACTCAAAAAATCGGATTTTTTTTCATTGAATACAGTTAACTCTCTCTATGTCGATATTCCCTATGTCGATATTTTTCTCTATCTCGATTATTTCGTAGGTCCCTTCAGATCGCATGTATAAAAACTCCTCTATGTCGATATTTTCTCTATCTCGATATCTCCCTATCTCGATGTACCTAGCTTTATATTTGCCTGCATTATTCTCTCTCTATGTCGATGTGTTTTTTTTTTCTCTCAGGACATCACAAAGCATATACATAATGAAATGAAAATTGGCGATCAGGGCGCTATGTCCTATATCAATATTTTGCATGTAGGGGTAGGGGGCAGTAAAGACATAATTTGGGGTAAAGCGGATATTCAATATGTTGTCCTACGGGACTTTGTAAAACGAATTCATCTTAATCTGCATATATCGAGGTTTTCTAGAAATTATACATTTTTTGGTTCAAAATTTTAACTTTAACGTGCTATAAAAATATTTAAAATGCAGCCATCTGTAGCACGGAAATCATTCTTTCGTAATCAAAACAATTTCAATTAGGGGAACATGGTGAGACTTCACCAAGCACAGAATTCTATTATTGGCTATGACGTGTTCTATTAAGTTCTAATTTTTTCAAAAATATACTAGTTTCGGTCCGTCAAGGTAATTTTAAAAGTTTGGAATGAAAAATTCTTTCCTTATAGAAAAGATTCCATATTAAATAAATTTGCGTTAAATGATGTAATTTTGTATCAAGCTTTTTATGGACATATCTCTCCTAATAATTACTTCTAAAGTACTCATACATTATTTTATACTTTATGAACTAGTGAAATGATTTTACATAAATCGGAACATTGAAATAGTTATTACTAAAATTTTCACGAGATTTAACGCAATAACTAATGTTGGGGAGACTTGACCAAGATTTTATGGGGAGACATGACCAAGTGGCAATAAGCCGAAAAAGATAATTTTTTTCTGATATTTACTATGCTGTCGTACCTACTGTACAATGTATGCAATGTAAGCAGTACAGTTAATCCTTAAAAGAAATGCATTAAACACAGCCGAAATTTATTAAATGCAACCCTTTTATACTTTTTTACTGCTACCTAATGATCTCGACAATATGGAAAAAAGGCTTACAGTATTATTCATGTCATTATTTTTTGTTCTGATTTTTCAAAATTCTCTTGGTCAAGTCTCCCCAGGCCTCAGACAAACTTTTATAACTTTTGAAAAAGTAAATTAAAAATTCCGCAAAAAATTATGAACACGAATAATACCATTTTGCATTATATCTCAATGACTTTGGAAGAATTAAAACTTTTTTAGAGATTTATGCAGGTTTAGCTGAAAACCTGGTCAAGTCTCCCTATGTTACCCTACGTGTGAGGCAGAATGATAAACTGCAAATAAAGGATTCCTTCTCAAACAGAAAACTTGATGTTTTGCAGTGCGAGTGCACTTTACCTCGTCGTCTGCTACCCTACTCCCCCAATACGAGCATCTATCTTCATTTTCCGGTATGCATTGTGATGTCCTGAAGGAGAAGTTGTCTCAAAGAAAATCATTGTGTTCTATATGTCGATCTCTCCCTATGTCGATGGTCCCTTCAATATCGACACAGAGAGAGTTAACTGTATTCTGAAAGTACATACATTTGAAAATATCTGTGCGAAATTTCATCCAGATCGGAGCACTACATTTTAAATTACAGCCGTTTGCAGCGCGCTGGTTCTTCTACGAATGAAGTGGACACAAAACTTTAAACGCAATTATCTCGGAATGAAGTTTTTTAAAAAGTGCCGTTGCGGTGAACGTGATATCTCAAAAACTATTCATCCGATTTTCAAATTTTTTTTTTAAATTGTTTGAATTTGCATTCTCGTGTATCTTGAACGGTTCTCTTTTCATCAAAAAAAATTTCGATTCTTTGCAGCGAATTTTTGTTTAAAATTTTGAACACCACAAAACTCAATTTTTTGGTCAACATATTTTTGCAAGAGAAAAAATTTATTGGGAAACCGATCCGTTCAAGTACACCAGAATTCATTTTTCTTCAATTTTTTTTTTATTTTTTGGATTTCTGTCGAGCGGTTCGGCTGGGAGAGAGTTCATCGCAAACCTCTTGTAGCGGGCCAAATGGCCGTTTACGGTTTCCGTCTACCAAAACGCTCCTCAGGACGTTTTAAACGAGTAGCTTTAGCGCCACCCCCGAAGAGGACCACTCGTCAGGTTAGAATTGCCCAGCATGAAACCTAACCTCAGGGCAGTGATCCCGAAATGGCGCAAAGGAACGGTAGGTAAACACAAAATGTGAAAAGATGCACTCCGTTTCGCGTATAGATGGAGCCACTACTATGTTTAGCAAAGACGCAAGAGAAATGATCGTTATACCAACTCGAAAGCTCATGCACTAAAAAAACGATCAGTTATCATCACAGGCAGAACTCAGTCGAACACTCTTTCCCTCTCGCTTCGTAAGTAGTAGTGGGGACTAATTCCCGATAGCCCATCGGAGTAAAACAAACACAAAGAAAATTCAAATCTACGGAAGCGACGCGGAACGTGAGAAATCTTCTCGAACCAAATTCACTACACGGGAAAGCTAATCAACATAAAAAATACAAACATTTCAGGTAACACTAACTAACAGGAAAACATTTTATTGGACGGATTAAAATACGGCATTTTATTCTTAACCTAGGTTTTATATATTCATTTAGCTTTACATTTTTCGTGTTCCTTCCCTTTCTAGCTTTCCCCTTTCCTGTCTACCTATGTGCGGTCAAAATTTCCTGCTAGCGGATAAAGCTGCGCTGAGCAGTACAAATGCGCGCTCGGCTTTAGCTTTCGAGCGGCAAAGAAAGCTTTCGGAGGTTTGAGTGTTGTGTGTATATGGATCTACGTGCACGGATCAATGATCTATTTTTAACTTACATGCGTTATTTCAGGAACAGCGTCGATCTAGTAGAGCTGCATCTCAGCTGGGTGCCGACTGGTATTGCGGCTTCGGCACCGACTTCCTATCGCAAACCTATTCAGCGATGGCGACGAACGGCGTCTACAATGGCGTCGCAATGATGACGCTATCTAGGCCTTTGCCTACCGGGTGTTGAATTCGGCCGACTTTTCAATGGTGAAGATGGCCGTCGCTCTAACGAAGCGCGTTGATGGTTTTGCTGCTTCCTTCCGACCTTTTACCAAAAGCGTCGGGAACTTTCGAAGCCGGAACGTGGGGTCAGCAGGGTGGCAAACGAGACGGGCGGTGTGCCGAGCGTATGCGTCGCTAGAACGCGGACGGCGGAAAATCTCCAAACTTTTGTAATAAAAGAAAAGAAGCCGTCGATCGGCTATTCGACGCTTTGAAGCTTTTTATCACACAACTCAATTATTTAATCTTACCTTCTTTTCACACACAAGTTCGCACGAAATGTAGCGAATTCAAATTTGTATTTCTGACCGCACAATTCTCTGACCGCACTAGCTATGCCTATCGGAAAGGAACTTTTTTAATAAATTTGATCCTAAAAGAACTTCTCACATTTTTGACAAACTACCTTTTAAAACACACCGCGATACTAAAAAAGAACTTCACACTGCTGCCTCTTCCACGATCAGGATCGAAATGGACGAGTTGCAGTTCTGTAGATCCTCAGATAGGCGTCAAGTGATTCGAGTATTCGTAGTCGGAAGTACGTATTTTTACAAATACTACTCTTTCGACAATCATTTCTCTCGCTTGAATTTTAAGAATACTCTTTCCTCTTAACACATTCGTATCTATCCATTTCATTCTAATGCGCATTTGGGTTTCGGTGAGACGGAATATTTTTTGAAAGTTCATCCGAAATAGGCTAAAATTGCATGCAAGGGAATATTTGTACACAAGCGTCTGAATATTTCTTGATGTGATGCGTTTTGGCATAGTGAGCGTAGTGAACGAATAATGACAAAAACTACGAAAAAGGTGAACATGCTACATCATCCCCTACTAATTGTACGAAAATTTGATTGAATTGCAAAATTCAATCAAATTTTCGTAGGGTTTAATTTTACTGAATTGAAAAATTTGGCTATTGAAATGAAATTCCAAAATAAATATGACAAGCAAACTCATTCAAACATCAACACGCAACAAAAAACATTCATTCAACAATTATAAAAACATTACTTTACTGAAATTTATGAAAATTCCAGAAAATAACAATACTAGAACATTGTTTTCACTTCAGCAATGAATTAGCCGAACCACTGAAAACAATAATCTGTAAAATAAACCGCGACTTGTGGATCCAGAATCATGATCTACTCCAGAATAAATTCCGAATTAATGATCATATACGTTTTCCACATTATAAATGATAAAAATAAACCTGCGAATCCTGAATAACGATCACTCCAGAATTAATCCCGAAATACTGATCGCATTCACTCTCCACAATAATAATAAACCTGTGAATCCTGAATGGCAATCCCTCCAGAGTATACTCCGAAACTCTGATTGCATTCATTTTCCACAATAAATTCGTCTTGCGCTATGAAAACCCTCCAGAAATAATAATCCGAAAAACTGTTTATCATAAACACAAAACGTCAAATCGAAAATATTATATTTTCGACGAAACTAACAATACCAATTTACTTCTCAATCACTCACACGCATACTGGGAGCAAATCGTCACTCACTCCCGTAACTCATTCACTCCTAGTGCATTGCCAACCAAACGGAACAAAAATGAAAAACAAATGTCAAAATGAAATACAGTGATGGCGGCTTTGTTTATTTTTGTAGTGCCCGGACGGTTGCGGAATGGTTTTCCGTAAATTTTCTTTGGAAAACCCCGGAAAATCCAGCCGAAAGCTTAGGGAAGTATTTTTTTATTTATGTGTCGTGTCGTTGTTTTGCTTATTTGAGCAATTATTTTCCAGGAACCCGGCGATTTTTCCTCTGTGTTTTCAGGTAACTTGCCGGAAATTGTTCTACCGATGGTTAAAATGCGAATACATCTACTACAAAAAACGTAACATGCAACCAAATAATCATGGACAAAAATAAATACAACGGAGAGAAAATATTGATAAAAAAACTGAAGAGAGGGAATACTAAATTGAAGGCAAATGATTTGGATAAAAAAAATTAGAAGAAACAATGAATTAATCGTGAGTCTTTGAACAATTAACTAACAGAAACTTAAACTAACAATACATTTAACGTAGGGCTTTAGGCGCGTACTAATCACTAATTTACAGTATTTACATGGGGAAGTAAGTCCTCTTTGTTTATTGATTATTCTCCGCTTGGGTTTTTTGATGGATTTTTTTTTAATTTCTTAGTTGCTTCAGATGAAGTAAACATAGCTCGAAATCCATCTCGTGAGGTCTGATCACGTTTTACTGTGATCGAAGAAGGCCAGCAAGTTTCCTAGAGAATGACTCCAAGAATCGACTTTTGATGGCTTCAGAGTCGTGCTCATTCTCGCTCTTATAGGAAACATATACTTTTTTGTTTTTCGAAGTCACCGCCAGGCTCACTTTAAACATTCGTTTCTTAACTACTGTTAACAGATCATCGCCTTGGCTCGTTCTTAGCATTCATGAATCCTACTACTTTCTTAAAATCAACGCACAGATTCCTCTTTGGCTATCTCAAAGCAAATGATTCAAGTAGTATTCGTGGGTTTCCTTACTTGAAGTGTTTTTTGAAGTTCTTGTCTCTCACGATACATAGCTTGGAAATTAAAGGGTGGTGTTGTTCTATAATGTTCAAAAATGACCCCGGAGGTGTTTTATTATGACATGCATGTAGTTACTCCGTAGAGCTTCATAGCTGGAAGAAGTGGGTCTTATTTTACAACACGATTTCAATACTGACCCGAAGGTATTTTCTATAAAAGTGTTATGTGGTTACTCCGTAGAGCTACATAGCTGGAAATCGTTGGATGTTGTTATTGTACAACACAGTTTCAGTATTGACCCTGAGGTATATTGTTATGAAACGGATTCATTTTGTCACTCCGAAGAGTTTCATAGCTGAGAATCGGGTGTTGTTACTTCATAACAATGTTTCAGTATTGACCCGAAGGTGTTTTATTATGAAACGAGTTCATTTTGTCACTCCGAAGAGTTTCATAGCTGAGAATTGGGGTGTTGTTACTTCATAACAATGTTTCAGTATTGACCCGAAGGTGTTTTATTATGAAAGAAGTTCATTTTGTCACTCCGAAGAGTTTCATAGCTGAGAATCTTCTACTTCTTGGGCAAGTGGATCTTCTTCAGGTGGTTCCCGTAGAAGACACCAAGTCGCTTCCCAGTAGAATCTTCAAGCTCGTAGCAGTGTTTTGTATATATAATTTCCTGACTACGGCGAGATCTTAATTTACGGGAAAGGTTTATATTTATTGGTTTTCCTCTATCAAGCGGACGGTACACCAACCGTGTTAGATTTCGGAAATAATTGTCCCAATTGTAGTTAAGGTGCAACTTTTGCATTTCCTCATAATATTCATCATTTTTTCCAAAATCATTTTTGACCTTAAGGGAATCGTTCAGCTTTTTGACTTTGAGTAACTCTATTGCGTTATTAGACAATCCTCTGGGCAAGTTTATTGACTCGCTGTTATTTTTCAAAAGCTTTTGATCGAAATTATTAATGCCATGTCCGATTTCATTCAGAATTGACATGCCTTCTGCAGTGTCGCGGTTGGGTTGCTCGCATCTGATATGTTCTAGTTGGCTTTCAACTTGATTACTATCTTCTAATGTTTCCATACCAGAATTCATGGTATCATAATTGTCACAGAGACTCTGGGTTTGTTCATCTACTTTGTGTGCATTAGGAAGATTACATGGCGAGTTTTCCGTAATGACTGGGATGTCAGGCCGAACTTCTAGCTCGACTTCACGACTACCTTCTAGCTCGACACTACAATTAGTTTCTAGCTCGACCTCAATACTATTAATTTGTACCTGGTTTATCAAAGCTTCGAGTTCTATAATCCTCTGCAGCAAATCTTCATATGAAGGTTCCACTGCCTCTACTTTATCGACGTAGCCAGATAATCTAGTTAATTGAGCATTGTCTACCTCTTCGTCGGCTGAAGACTGGGATTCCTCCTCTGACGTAGTTTGCAGTTCATAGGAAGCTTTTCTAAGAATTTTGCAGATTCTCGTCAAAAGTTCCCTACGCGATTTCTCAGTTTCAAAATATCTTGGTTCTCCCCTAAGGGTTCTAAGATAATAATGCCTTAACCGCGATATCAATTCCGCATTCGCTCCTGCCAGCAATTCTATCTCAATTAGATAAACTTGATCAAGGATATCATCTATTTCATATTCAAATCTGTAAGGAGGCATATACGTTTTGCTTTCCTTCTGATCTTGCAAAAATAGTCGACGTAAAAGTCTTAATTTCGACTGTCTTGTCTTCTGTCTGTCTGTCGTACGATTTCGCAGAAGTAGCTCATAGTCCACTTCGACATTTAGTAAATGGTTTGGATTTGGAAATTTCATTGTTCTTTGCCAAATTCAAAAGTTAAATTCAACCAATTTGCAATTCAGATTAGGTTCACTCACTTAGTTCAATGCCTTGTTTATATTAAGTTTAAAAAATTAACTGTGTACCCATAAATCTAAGCTTAACATAGAATGGAAGAATATATGTACAGAAACTAGAGAAAATGAATTTTTATAGACCAACAATATTCAAGACGTATGTACAAATATAAAAAAACAGAAGAATAAACGTTATAAAAATGCCCAATTTTGCTTTTGATTTCAACAAATCCGAAAAAAAATTACCCGAAATCGTTATGTATTTTTTTGAGAAAATGCCGTTCCCAAAACACAACTAAAAAAAAAATCCAATACTAGATTAACTCAAGATGCAAATTGCATTACCTGAGTCCGCAAAATTTTAGCCTTTTTTAAAGTTGGATGCCAAAATGTGATACGCGCAACAGGAAAAAAAATTACCCCAAAATTTACGTTGGGCGCCAAAATGTAGCGGGCCAAATGGCCGTTTACGGTTTCCGTCTACCAAAACGCTCCTCAGGACGTTTTAAACGAGTAGCTTTAGCGCCACCCCCGAAGAGGACCACTCGTCAGGTTAGAATTGCCCAGCATGAAACCTAACCTCAGGGCAGGTTATAGAAATTGATCCCGAAATGGCGCAAAGGAACGGTAGGTAAACACAAAATGTGAAAAGATGCACTCCGTTTCGCGTATAGATGGAGCCACTACTATGTTTAGCAAAGACGCAAGAGAAATGATCGTTATACCAACTCGAAAGCTCATGCACTAAAAAAACGATCAGTTATCATCACAGGCAGAACTCAGTCGAACACTCTTTCCCTCTCGCTTCGTAAGTAGTAGTGGGGACTAATTCCCGATAGCCCATCGGAGTAAAACAAACACAAAGAAAATTCAAATCTACGGAAGCGACGCGGAACGTGAGAAATCTTCTCGAACCAAATTCACTACACGGGAAAGCTAATCAACATAAAAAATACAAACATTTCAGGTAACACTAACTAACAGGAAAACATTTTATTGGACGGATTAAAATACGGCATTTTATTCTTAACCTAGGTTTTATATATTCATTTAGCTTTACATTTTTCGTGTTCCTTCCCTTTCTAGCTTTCCCCTTTCCTGTCTACCTATGTGCGGTCAAAATTTCCTGCTAGCGGATAAAGCTGCGCTGAGCAGTACAAATGCGCGCTCGGCTTTAGCTTTCGAGCGGCAAAGAAAGCTTTCGGAGGTTTGAGTGTTGTGTGTATATGGATCTACGTGCACGGATCAATGATCTATTTTTAACTTACATGCGTTATTTCAGGAACAGCGTCGATCTAGTAGAGCTGCATCTCAGCTGGGTGCCGACTGGTATTGCGGCTTCGGCACCGACTTCCTATCGCAAACCTATTCAGCGATGGCGACGAACGGCGTCTACAATGGCGTCGCAATGATGACGCTATCTAGGCCTTTGCCTACCGGGTGTTGAATTCGGCCGACTTTTCAATGGTGAAGATGGCCGTCGCTCTAACGAAGCGCGTTGATGGTTTTGCTGCTTCCTTCCGACCTTTTACCAAAAGCGTCGGGAACTTTCGAAGCCGGAACGTGGGGTCAGCAGGGTGGCAAACGAGACGGGCGGTGTGCCGAGCGTATGCGTCGCTAGAACGCGGACGGCGGAAAATCTCCAAACTTTTGTAATAAAAGAAAAGAAGCCGTCGATCGGCTATTCGACGCTTTGAAGCTTTTTATCACACAACTCAATTATTTAATCTTACCTTCTTTTCACACACAAGTTCGCACGAAATGTAGCGAATTCAAATTTGTATTTCTGACCGCACAATTCTCTGACCGCACTAGCTATGCCTATCGGAAAGGAACTTTTTTAATAAATTTGATCCTAAAAGAACTTCTCACATTTTTGACAAACTACCTTTTAAAACACACCGCGATACTAAAAAAGAACTTCACACTGCTGCCTCTTCCACGATCAGGATCGAAATGGACGAGTTGCAGTTCTGTAGATCCTCAGATAGGCGTCAAGTGATTCGAGTATTCGTAGTCGGAAGTACGTATTTTTACAAATACTACTCTTTCGACAATCATTTCTCTCGCTTGAATTTTAAGAATACTCTTTCCTCTTAACACATTCGTATCTATCCATTTCATTCTAATGCGCATTTGGGTTTCGGTGAGACGGAATATTTTTTGAAAGTTCATCCGAAATAGGCTAAAATTGCATGCAAGGGAATATTTGTACACAAGCGTCTGAATATTTCTTGATGTGATGCGTTTTGGCATAGTGAGCGTAGTGAACGAATAATGACAAAAACTACGAAAAAGGTGAACATGCTACACTCTATCAAAAAACATGCTTCGGGGAATGGGCTATAACTCCGACAACCTAGAATATTTTTTATTTAAACTTGTTTTTTTTTCTATCTTTGATAGTGCTATCAACGAACAGTATTTCGCCTTTTCTAATAAAATTTGCATAAAACACTTTTAAAAAAATCGCGAACTTAGCTGAATATTTCGCCACAACTTTGTATATAACCCCTTAATCAACGCCAGTCATCGTGTTGTGTTTGAAAAATTTGAAAATAGCAAACGTAGAAAAGGGGCTTTGGGTGACTTTTAGGGTATATAGTAGTGTCCTTTTAGACCGAACGTAAAGGACTGATAGTAAGTCAAGTCCAGTGCAGGCCCGTATCCAGAATTTTGTTTCGGGAGGGGCTTTAAAAATTATTGCATACATCTTTTCATTCTGATGGCTTGAGATAGTCACTAAAACTGAATGAAGTTTTGAAAAACTCCTCATGAAAACAATTCAAAATCTAAGGCAATAGAAACTAAAAATCTTAAAAACATGTTATTTGTCACAAGAAATACTATAGTGCATCGACAAATTATTTATGTTAAATTTGATTTTTATTATTTATTTACAAGTTACAATTTACTCTCGTTACAACAAAGTTCAAAGTGTTTATGCGCTAACCGATGGTCATCAGCTTTGGCAGTGCCAGAAAAGGTTTTAAACGTTAAATCGAAATGTATAGAAAAATGTACAAAAAACTACTGATTTAGCAAGAGATTTGTAGATACGCAGAAACGGTTCAACTTCTATTTTCTTGATCCAACCATTATCTATGGCATCAACAATTTTTTGATATATTCCCCTGCTAAGAACGATTCTTGATGACCAATAGGATCAAAATACATATTTCAATGATTTAATCAACGAAAGGAAACTACCAGGAATTTATTATATGAAAGAAATTTTCTCAGAAATTGGCCACAAATCGAAAGAAAATCACTTAACACTGATTACTAATACCTGCAAATTTACGTAAAAATTATTAACTGTATCATTGATAATACCACCAAAATAACGGAACTATAAATATAAATAAGCTCAATAATTTCAGTATCTCTTGCTTCCGACACGTGGAAGGGAATACATCGCACTTACTTCCCCTTTGCGGATGACTTTCTATGACGATTTCGGTAGCACTTTCTAAGACAAATCGTCACTTCCTTAAACAAATATATTGACACTAATCTGTTCTGTAATTGGTTTGTTTTTTTATTAAAAGTAATTTGCTCTGATTTTGTCCCACAATTACTACAAAGATTATACTACTTAAACAAATACTGTAGTTTCTGTTTGATTACAGATTCATTTTAACGCAATTTGTTTCGCTTCAAGCTGTTGCACCTAACATTAAATGGAAACTATAGAAAGCGACTAAAATGGTGCTGCTGGTAGCAACATTAAGTTCATTATGATTGATTGACTAATACGTGAACTAGCACCAATTGACATCCAATGGAAAGTAAGGACAAAATACGACAATCCAACTACTACTGTCTCCATATCAGCAAACTTAGTGATATACGAGTTTAAGTACAATTCGTAGCTTTTTGGCTTGTTAACTTTGTTGTTGTTCGATTGTTTTTTTTAATCTAAAGATTTATTTGAAATGCGTTAGCACAACTGAGTCGTAGGTCTTTTATTTTTTTTACAATAAGTAAAAATAAAAAAATGCTAAGAATGTCGGTCTGCCAGATCTTGTTGACGCAGTTTGCTGCTGCGCGTGGAGATCTTTTTCCTTGGCGGTAAAGCCGCTTGGGGGTCATTCAGTCTGCCTTCTCTCGTGTTATCGTTCCCGTCCATGTCACCGTCGGTACTGCTTTCTTTCTGTTCACGATCGCTGTTGTAAATCCTTCTTCATCGGTATTTGCTTCTTTATTCGCGATGCTAGTTGTTGCTTTGGGAGCGGTTGTCGTGGTCGTTGTACCTGCATTATTGGTGAATTGGATCGTTGGTTTTGGTTTATCTGAAGGAGTCGGTGGCTGCTGGTTAGAGTTGGCTGTAGTAGATGAGTTTTGACTAGTTGCTTCGGCGCATGTTTTTCCGTAGTGGGCTGCATGGTTTCAGAATTGACATGTTGGGGTCTGCCCGGGATATGTGATTAGCGTTGTTTACATATATGTCACGTCTTCCTTCGGTGATTCAATAGTCATGTAAGAAGGTATTGGTTTAGTCACTCGCATCCTCACAATAGGAACCTAGTTGGGAATACCGGTGAAAAAATTTCTTCAGGTGTCATTCGTAATAGATTACTTCTCCATATTGCGACATGATTCGTTTGATGTAATCTTCCCTAGTGCGCGGGGCCAAAACATGGATACGCACGTCCACCATGTCGTTTTCCATATGCACTGGTGTTATTAAATTTGACCTCGTGTTGCATATTGTTCTTTGCAATGAAGTTTTCTGCCTGTGCTAAACTTCTAAACATGGTCAAAACACAGTTTTTAACGTGGTGTAGCTGAATGTACGTAACTTCAGCGAGATTAAGCTCCATTTTAACTTTAACTAATTTTTTTTTTTTTTTTATTCATTTCGTTTATTTGATAGGCACAAATGCGTTAGCTTGGCGGTGCCAAATGCTTATGTTTTTACATTTTGGATATCTTAAAACTAGGAGGTTACAATGTTGAAATATTTTTTTTACAAAGGAAAAAAAAGTTAACAGCTATCTTAAGACTAGAAATAAGATTCAATATACAAGAGAGGGCCAAAAGATTTTTTCATGAAAAAATTTAAAACAAGGGATTCACTTTGATATACAAGAGGGGGAGTAATAGTATTTTACGAAATATTTTACGGTTATCTTAAAACTAACAATATAGTTTAGTACACAAAAGGGGGAACAAATATTTATGAGAAACTTCACAGAAATCTTAAAACTAGGGATTCAATTCTATTTACAAGATGGAGGACAAGAGTTTCAATCAAGAGTAAAAATTATAGCTATCTTAAAACTAGGAATACAGAATACTAATTTGAATTTTTTAACTAAAACTTATGCTTGGTCAAGATATTCAGAGGGTGGCTTATTTCCGCATCAGTGTAGCAGCAGTTGTATCAAGGACAGGGGAGAGACAGGGAAAGAAGAGCAAAACTTGCAACTTTCGCTCAAAGGGAGGGGGGGGAGGTGGATCAGCGAAACAAATTTGCGCCTCAGTCTAGTAAGTCGTCGAGTACCGGATTGGCGGATGGTGTTCTTCGGACCCGCGGGGAATCCTTCAAAAGTCATCGGACCTCGAGTCGCTCTCGCTTCAGTTTCCTTCTATGCAGGCGTAGTGGTAAGGGCGACGGCGGTTACATAGTGGCACTCTGGAGCTGATCGGTTCCACAAGGCAGGAGGAAACTCTAAAAACGAGATATAAAAGAGAGGGGCTAAATTGGGATATTTATCGTTTTTATGAAGGTATAAATAAGGGACATATAGGGGAAATCACGATTTGCCAGTATATCTCGGACTGGGACATTGGGTGGTCTACCTCGGGCCCGAAGGGATTCCTTTAACTGAGACCTGGCGTCACAATACCCGGCGCATACCCAGACAACGTGTTCGATGTCGTGATAGCCCTCGTCACAAGCGCACAGACTACTCTCCGCAAGCCCAATACGCCGCAAATGCGCATCCATGGTGTAGTGATTGGACATAAGTCGGGACATTACTCGAATAAAATCCCGACCCACATCCATCCCCCCGAACCAAGGCTTCGTTGATACCTTTGGGATAATCGAATGTAGCCATCGTCCAAGTTCCCCGTTGCTCCACGAGGTTTGCCAACTGTTGAGCGTCCTCTGATGACAATTACTAAAAAATTCGTTGAAGCAGATTGGTCTTTCGTATATGTCACCATTTAATGCGCCCACCTTTGCTAATGAGTCGACCTTTTCATTGCCCGGGATAGAACAATGAGAGGGGACCCAAACAAAGGTAATCTGATAAGATTTTTCAGATAACGTACACAAGGACTCCTGTATCATCCCCAGAAAATACGGGAGTTGCTTTTTAGGCTTCACCGCACGAAGAGCCTCGATAGAGCTGAGGCTGTCCGAAACGATGAAGTAGTGATCTGTGGGCAGAGTGTCGATGATCCCAAGGGTGTACTGAATTGCAGCTAACTCTGCGACGTAAACTGAAGCGGGATCATTGAGCTTGAATGAAGCGGTGATAGTATTGTTGAAGATACCGAAGCCAGTGGACCCATCGAGATTTGATCCGTCAGTGTAAAACATTTTGTCGCAGTCGACTTCTCGGAATTTATTATAAAATATATTGGGGATCACCTGCGGGCGTATATGGTCCGGGATTCCACGAATCTCTTCCTTCATGGATGTGTCGAAGAATACAGTAGAATCAGAAGTATCTAGGAAACGGACACGGTTGGGATTGTACGAAGAAGGATTGATGCTCTGTGCCATGTAGTCGAAGTACAAGGACATAAAACGGGTTTGAGAATTAAGCTCGACGAGCCTCTCGAAATTTTGGATTACCAACGGGTTCAGAATGTCGCATCGGATGAGCAATCGATATGAGAGTTCCCAAAATCGATTTTTTAGCGGAAGAACGCCCGCCAGCACTTCGAGACTCATCGTATGGGTCGAGTGCATGCAACCCAAGGCAATGCGCAAGCAACGATACTGGATTCTCTCCAGTTTGATGAAGTGTATGTTCGCAGCGGAGCGGAAACAGAAACACCCGTACTCCATCACCGACAATATCGTTGTTTGGTACAACCTGATCAGGTCTCCTGGGTGAGCACCCCACCATGTTCCAGTTATTGTTCGGAGAAAATTGATCCTTTGTTGGCATTTCTGTTTCAGATACCTAATGTGACATCCCCAGGTACCTTTAGAGTCGAACCAGACCCCGAGATATTTAAATGTGAAAACCTGGTTGATCGTTGCACCCATTAATAAAAGCTGGAGTTGCGCCGGCTCACGCTTCCTAGAAAAAACAACCAACTCAGTTTTCTCCGTGGAGAACTCAATACCCAGCTGAAGAGCCCAAGCAGACAAATTGTCCAAGGTATTTTGTAATGGTCCTTGCAAGTCGGCAGCTTTGGGCCCTGTAACAGAGACCACCCCGTCGTCTGCAAGTTGCCTTAGCGTGCATGAATTGGCAAGACAATCGTCAATGTCATTCACGTAAAAATTGTAGAGCAGGGGACTTAGACATGAGCCCTGGGGAAGACCCATGTAGCTAAATCGCGATGTTGTTAAATCGCCATGCGAAAAGTGCATGTGCTTTTCAGACAACAGGTTTAGCAAAAAGTTATTTAAAATTGGCGAAAGACCATGCTGGTGCAGCTTCTCTGACAGAATGTTGATAGAAACTGAGTCAAAAGCCCCCTTAATATCCAAGAAGACTGATGCCATCTGCTCTTTGTTAGCATAGGCCATTTGGATTTCTGTAGAAAGCAACGCAAGGCAATCGTTCGTCCCTTTGCCTTTGCGGAAGCCAAATTGTGTATCTGACAGTAAGCCATTTGCTTCAACCCAATTGTCGAGGCGAAACAAGATCATTTTCTCGAATAACTTCCGAATACAGGACAGCATTGCAATCGGCCGATACGAGTTGTGCTCGGAGGCTGGTTTTCCTGGTTTTTGGATGGCGATGACCTTCACTTGCCTCCATTCATAAGGGACAATGTTACCCTCAAGAAACTTGTTAAATAAATTCAACAAGCGCCTTTTTGCAGTGTCAGGCAGATTCTTCAGCAAGTTGAATTTGATTCTGTCTAACCCTGGGGCGTTATTGTTGCACGATAAGAGAGCAAGTGAGAACTCCACCATCGAAAACGGTGTTTCGTTCGCGGTATCGTGAGGAGACGCGGCGCGGCACGTTTTCTGTACCGGGACAGAGTCCGGGCAAATCTTCTTGGCGAAAGCGAATATCCAACGGTTTGAATATTCCACGTTCTCGTTGGTACTATTACGGTTTCGCATACGTCGAGCCGTACCCCAAAGAGTGCTCATCGCTGTTTCTCTCGTTAACCCGTCGACGAACCGGCGCCAATAACTGCGTTTTTTGGCTTTCATTAGACTCTTCATTCGCCTTTCTAACGACGCGTACTGTTGATAGCTAGCGGGTAACCCGTCTTCCCGGAAGGCCTTATATGCAGTGGACTTTTCCGCGTACAGCTCTGAGCACTCTTTATCCCACCACAGGGTGGGAGACCGTCCATGGGTATTCGCGCTGGGTACTGGTTTAGTCTGAGCTTGATTCGCACTGTCGAGAATCAAGCCAGCCAAAAACCTGTACTCTTCCTCCGGAGGAAGTTCTTGAGTGGATTCGATTTTAACGGATATCGCGGTCGCGTAACTCTTCCAATCAATGTTCCGTGTGAGATCATATGAGACATTGATTGTTTCCGATGGTCTTGAACCGTTAGCAATTGAAATCACGATAGGCAAATGATCGCTACCGTGGGGATCAGGGATCACCTTCCACCTGCAATCTAACTGTAGCGATGTCGAGCATAGCGATAAATCCAACGCGCTTGCGCGTGCTGGTGGTGTAGGAATCCGCGTCATTTCTCCCGTGTTTAAGATGGTCATGTTGAAATTGTCGCAAAGATCTTGGATTAATGTTGATCTATTATCATCATGAAGACAGCCCCATACCGTACCGTGCGAGTTAAAGTCTCCCAGAACTAGCCGCGGTGCCGGTAAGGATTCCGTGATATTACAAAGCGTTCGGTGCCCTACCGAGGCTCTAGGAGGAATGTAGATGGAAGCAATGCAAAGGTCTTTACCTTTGATTAGAACTTGACAAGCGACAATTTCAATGCCTGGTGTCGAAGGGAGGTTAATTCGGTTGAAAGAATAGCACTTTTTGATCCCCAAAAGTACTCCTCCATAGGGGTTTTCTCGATCCAGACGAATTATATTAAAGTCGTGGAAGTTGAGATTTATATCGGAAGTTAACCAAGTTTCACATAATGCGAAAGCATCACATTTTAAACTATTTAGTAAAAATTTAAAGGAATCGATTTTCGGGAGGATACTTCTGCTGTTCCACTGTAGAACAGTGATCGAATCGGTGACCTCGTTCGATGACTTAGCCATCGAAGGATACGATCGCTGCAAGGAGGGGCCATTTAGTAGTCAACTGCTTCAAAAATGTTTGCACTATAGGGAGAAAACGTATCAGAAGGCTTTTAAGAGGATCAGTAACATTGAAAGCTGTGAAAATTAAGTCCACTATGTCAGAAAATTTCATTAGTCCGCTACTGGACTGAGTATCTGTTTGAAAAAAGGGGACACTTGGGGTTTTGGATGTCCCTGGAAGTGGTGGGTACTCCTTGTTAGAATTAATATTTCCAAGTCCTGGAGCAAATTGCTTCGGCTTTTGTGCATCACTTCCGTTGGATTTATTGGTTGTAGATGGCGCACTCTGAGTGGACGACACCTTGGCACCCTTACGAGGCAATGTAGGGGAGGCTGGATTTCTCCTCTTCCTGGATTCCCCTGGGTTAACCAAAGATGTTCCCTCTCGTGGGTCGTCAGATTCTTGCTCAACGTTAGCCAAACCAGCATAGGGATTTTCGGACAGGACAGATGGCGAAGCATTCTTTAGCATTTCTGCATAAGAACGCCTTGAGCGTTCCTTAAGGGAGCGCTTAATTTTATCCCCGCGCTGCTTGTACGCAGGACATGATTTAAGAGCATGTGAAGGGCCCCCGCAGCAAATACACTTTTCAGTTTCTTTGTCACAAGAGTCATCCTCATGCTCTCCTTCGCATTTGCCGCATCGTTTCTTATTTCCACAATATGTGGCTGTGTGGCCCAACTGCTTGCAATTGCTGCAGCTCATGACCCGCGGTACAAACAGGCGAACTGGTAGGCGAACCCTGTCAAGGAGGATGTAGTTGGGAAGAGAGGACCCGGCGAATGTCACCCGAAGCGAGCCTGATAGAGAGTAGGTAGTCTTACCTCCCTCGGTGTTTGCGGTATACAATTGTTTGCATTCTAAGATCTTAATCTGTTCAAGAGAGGGGTCCTTAAAGCAGCCAACCCCGTGCTCCAACAGTTCTTCGCATTTCAGGCCCGGTTCGGACACTACCCCATCGATTTCATAGGCCACACAAGGCACGTATGCTTTAAATTCCCGCGTAAAGCGCTCACAGCAAGCAATCGCGTTTGCCTGGCCGAGATCATTCACTAGAACACGTATCTTGTTTGCCCGAACACGTGTTATCTGAGTTACGGCCGGGTAATTAGCAGTCAGATCTCGAGAAAGTTTTAATATATTAACCGGTTTCTCTCCGGTCCGAAAATATACCACCCATGGCCCAGAGGAACCTTCCGGGTACTGCTTTATACGGGGAGCAATGCGAGTATTAGGGGGATCAGGGACTTCCATGATTACATCAGATGGTATTTCGCCCTCGGCCATTTAAGCACGAGGGCAGAGCGTTATATAAACGGGAATGTGTCTTATTATTTGATTACAAGGTAGAGTAAAAGTAGGGAAAAGGAAAGAAAGCAAACGAGGAAAAAAAAATAAAGCAAAACTTATCTGCAAACAACGTCGATTGTTCCGCACCAGCGAAAACAATGTACTGGATTTACTGCCGGCACCAGCAGAATGGCAGCTAACGAACGAACAAAGGATGACCTTCAATCACTGAAATTTACACAACGAACACCACTGTGAAATATAACGATCCGTTCCGTTCAAAGGTTGGGAGACGTATGGACTTTAACTAATTGTTCCACTTCCTGAGCTGTGGGTCTAACACGAGTTTTGTTAACGGCAATCGAAATCGTGTTATCCCGTAGCACGGGCACTTTTGTTTTATTTGGAAAACTCATTTCACTCCGCAACCGGGGACAACGATACAATTTGTTTGTGCACTGATATAGAACAAAAGCTGGCTTGAGTGCCTATAGCCTGCTTAGCGTAGCGATTTTTTTTGCTTCTGCTTTGTACGAGGTCAGAAAATAGACTCAATTGTTCGATTGTTAAATATATCAAAGTTTTTCCGCATTTACAGTGTTTTAGCACGGAACGCATTCTCGCATAAAAATGAAATTGAGTGCCTATAGAAATACTGTTGCATTAAAATGGCGTGAAAATTAAAACTTTTTTCTCCTCTGTATCATCAAATTGATATGTTTTTTGCCAATCACGTTTGGGTGAGATGCCTGATGTTTATACAAAGCGTACAGTGCACTAAACAGAAATACAATTCACGTATAACTTAAAAACTTTAAATAACTTACTTTATTCTGGCCAATATCTAGCATAATATCTCAGTTTTGTTAAACGTGGTAATTACAAGTCTCATTTTTGGAGAGTTTTTGTGCTCAGTTTTCTATAAAACTTACTTTTTTATATAATTATTTTATTTTATTCGGTTCAATGGGTTAGCTAAACGGAACCGTAGGTCTTTTATATATTTCCTTGGTATAAATCAGCGATTCTCAACCTGAGGTCCGCCGACCCCAAGGGAGCGGCTAAGTAGTTTCCAGAGGTCCACGATTTACTTCTTTTTTATTAATCTCGGAAGGACATTTTTTTGTAACAGACTGAAAATAATATTTGGATAGTACAAAAAATGATATTAAGCCGCGAGGGTTGTTACATATTGGTTTCGTAACGTTCTTATTGTGGTGGTGGGGCCACACTGTACTCACCAGCTATTAGGGTCGTTTCACAGTTGTCTCCTGGAGAAATTCACACTGGGGTGGACTTTTCTTCCCACACTGTGGTCACTGAGCGAATCGTAATTAATTTTCGGCGGAAACAAGTACCTAAAGGAATGCACTGTAAACAAAATGGACGACACAACTTGTATATAGAGACCTTACACTTGTAATTTATTATTAATTATTCTTTTGAAAAAGAAACAAAAAATATTTTTTTGAATTTTTACTTGCGCACTTTTATTCACCAAAACCTTCTCCTGGCGATACCGTTGCGGCCGTGATGATCGTTGGTCGACTTTCTTCAGGCTGGATGCGGGATGGGCCTCGATGGTGGTGCAGGAACAGACGGACGATGGCGACGGGGGACTCCAGACGAAGCAGCAACTCGGCCTATTTGTAGCGGAGGCCTGCGTTTCACTATTGGGCCCGGAGAGTGGTACAATGCGCACTTTATCTTCAACATGAGTGTCTAACACTAAGTCGAGTGGGATTTACAACGGTCTAGTAGAGCCTACGCTCCGGTAACTTGGGTACTGGCATCTACAATGGCGTAAATGACTTGCCAATCACAGACCGTTCTTGCACTCGCGTCGTACTAGTACGTTCACTACACGGAAACCGGTAACCACACTGATCCCACTCGACTGACCGGACAGAACCTTAACGTTCGTGTGGTGGTTCTGTACGGCGAAAACAAGATCCCACGGATCTGCTTATAACACTACACTTTTTTACGTTGGAAACGTGCGGTCACTTAATGTCGGTGACAATCGCTGCTGCTGGTCTTAACTCCTCCGGACCGATGAACTATTAGAGACCACATTACTTTTTCGCGGTAGATTTTATCCTTGCCCTGTCCGTTTTCCAAAATATACCCACCGCGCCTCCTCGCATCCCACCCCGCATTTGATGACGGTGATGATGAGATGACAAGACGATGACGGTTGACATTTACAAAAATTTTATCGTTTTGGTTGGTGTCACTTAATATTTTTAGTACAAAAGCTATCAAGAATATTTAATGTGCGGTACTTGTTTCCTTGATTATTTATTTAAATATTGAACAATTATAACAAAAAAATATAATAACAAAATGAATAATAAACAAGCAAAATAAATAACAAACAAAAATAAATAAATAAGCAAAGAAATAAATATATGAATAAATAAGTATGTAAATAAATAGATATAAAAATAAATAAATAAATAAATAGACAAAAATAAATAAATCTCTGAACAAATAAATAACAAAACCTACGTTTGACACTAACCTGGGCTATTAAGCAGAACTTAAACGCGACTCAAACATGCAAGCAAGGAGTAGTAATGGTTTGACGTTTAAATTCTACTTAGACATTTACGAACAATAATTTCAAAGTATAAACAAAGAACAGGCGTCGTCAAATACACGAGATAGACCGTACACTGTTATTTATTTATACGACAAAAAAATAACAATATTTACAAATATATACAAGCTGGGCTCAGTGACCAAAGCGACGATATTGTGACCTAAGAAATCACAGGTCACAGGGTCTGCAACAACCCTTAGTCATTACGGAGGGGTCCGCGGGACGATAAAGGTTGAGAACCGCTGGTGTAAATAATAAAAATAATAAAACGTTAATGGTTATCCAACAGATATCGTACGAGCGACTAGTGCGTGAAGAACTGCTTACAAGGCTGTTTCTCGCCCTTACGGGTCACGAGTGTAAACTTCCTCAATGACGGTTCTGGTTGTTAATTTTGATATACTTGACGCAACATTTGCCGTCAATATTACCTGAACAGCAACCACACTTTTAGCAATTGTTTGTGGTTCAGGTAATGGTATTAGATACTATGGATGTGCAAAGTTGTAATGTGTGTATTAATACTATCACATTATGTTTTGTGCGTGCAGATAGCAGTGGTCAGGTAGGAAGAAATGAGTCGGTCCACCTAGATTCCCACCACAAAATCACCATATGGCGAATTACTTTCTAGATGGGACCTTTATAATGAATTCCATTCCTACCAAACGTGATGTGAACCTTTTAATGGCCACAGGGCCAGTAAGTGGTATCAGATCTTGCAGCCGAACATCGATTTTCTCATCGTCCATATATATGAGAATCAACTAGGTGTTACAAGTTATTGTTCAAAATGACTGGTTACGAGTGGGTTAATTTGTTGAAAGGCATCAGCACTGAATGCCTGACATGATAGAACTCAATAAAGGTGACTTCCGTAAGCATAACCTCCATTTTCACCTATAGCTAATGTTTCGCATCACGAATACCTTATGCGGCTTTTGCGAAAAGGCCGGAATTCAATAGTCTCCGTATTTGACTGGAGCTTTTGCTTCTGCGATTCACTCATTTCAACAGATCACCACAGCATGAATGAAAGTAACAGTTTCTTTTGTTCTTCCGTCGAGGCACACAATATGAAGGAAACTGTTTTTGTCACACTCAGAATACTTAGTAGGTATCGTGACCGGTGTCTTTGATGGTTTTAAATAGCAATCTTCTTCAACATTCCCTCATCAATTTGTTCAAGTTCAAATCGGACAAGATAGAAATTTTAGTTTTGAAAAATTTCGGAAAGGGGGAGTCCTAGCCACTCCTCTGGCTACGTGTCTGGTCCAGAGTCTGCGGAACATTATGTCGAACTTGACTATTGAGTGTTTGCAATTTTTAGAAAATTTAGAAATCCTTTCGTGTTAATTTTGCACCAATTTGAGAAGATATCCAACTGAGGCTGCAAGAATACAATGCCGTTGGGTCTTTTGATGAAGAGGAATAGTCAGCAGTGAACGATAGATTTGGATTTTATCGAGAGGTTCAAGTTATAAGGAGTAAAAATATGGATGGACCAACTAGATGACTTCTCTGAGGAATTCCAGAGTGAAGCTTCCATCCCGAGAACTTATTTTTCGGGTATCCCGCCCGGGATTGCAATCCAGAGAATTTACGTTAACTGATTTCGGGAATTCAATTCTTTTTAATTTTTTTTCGATGGAGATTTATACTCTTTAAAGGAAAGGAAGCAGGAAATATCTGTCAAATTTTTATTTCAGCAGTAATCTTTGCACTGCACTTCTGGACCTGCATAATGTTATCCGCAGTTAGCAGTATAGTGGTAATCTAGCCCCACAATTGCGCATCGTTGTTTGAGGGTGAAGAGAGTCTTGGTTAGGAATGAGAAGCGGAGTATTGATGGTTGAGCACGTATTTACTATTCGACTTGATGTAATCTCTCTCTCTCTCTCTCTCTCTCTCTCTCTCTGAATTGTCTAGGCCACCAAAGAATTCTTTGAACTTCATTATGTATTTATAAACAGGGATGGCACCCACCTTAGAGAAAATAAAGATAAGAAGAAGAAAAGCGTGCAAAGGAACGGAACAAGCATCACAAGGTCGCATGTGCTCCTTGGTTTTGCGGACGATATTGATGTAATTGGAATCGATCGTAGAGCAGTGGAAGAGGGCGACAGTGAGGATAGCTTAGTCATCAACTTCGCGTTATACAAGACACTGATCTTCCCTGTCGCTCTTTATATCCACGAGGCGTGAAAGTCGAGGGAGGCAAATAGGAGAGTATTCGGAGTCTTCGAGCGTAATGTTCTGCGAACAATATTTGGCGAGATATGCGAAAATGGAGTGTGGCGCAGACGCATGAATCATGTGTTGTGCCAAGTATACAAAACTGCGGATATTGTTAAACAGATAAAATACGGCAGACTGCAATGAGCTCGGCATGTGGTACGAATGTCGGAAGAAAGAATTGTGCGAAAACAATATTCAGCAGGGAGCCAGGAAGAGGACGCCAACATCGTGGGAGGACACGAACACGTTGGCTATACGCAGTGGAAGAGGACCTGAGATCTCTGAACGTGCGGGGAACTCGAAGGACGCCGCCAAAGACGTATAAAGATAGAGATTTAGTATACGCACGGCAGTGGCGAAATGACGCTGTAGCCAACAACATACAAGATAGGTACAAGAAAAGCTCTTTTTTAAAGCACCACTTTTCTCTTTTGTTTTATTCCCCTTCACTTCGTTGTGTGTGGCTTTCATATGTGCTACTGCCACACACAAAAGAGAAGAAAAAAAGTTTCTTTTTTGTTCTTTCCTGCTCGTATAGGAGTATGCGAAGTAGTTAAAAAATTTGTCAACACTATTCTTCCGATTTAACCTAATCTGAATTGTAGCTTGTTTCGTCTTTCTCCATGTTTACAATGAGGTGTAGCACAAAAAGTGTGAGCCTGTTTATAAGTTAGTTCATACTTCAAGTTGTGCGGTTTTCTTATGTTAAATTGGAGCCCCTAACACGAAGGCTATTCTCTGTCAGTGATGCTAAACTTTAGACAGATTGGCAAACATTGCTATACTCAAACGCTATCAGAGAGCTATCAGCATTTTAGAAACATCAAAATTACTCGTACCTATAAATATAAAGCGTACAATTCATTCCACCGCCACATTATGCAAAATCGCAAATTGCAACCACTCCAATTTAATTCAATTCAATACTGTGTGTTTCTATATTCCCTGGTCAAGAAAATCGCTAAGTATCTCAGCAAAATATTCGACTTTAATGGATAATATGAATGTGTGAAGATAAACATCATCAAAAACAAAGTACGTGCATTTTCTCAACTGCTCGTATCTCTGCTGAATATTGATTTATGCATATCTTCATAAATTTCATTTGAAAGCTGGTGAAACTGAATCTAGTGGTCAGAAGAAGAAGTTGCCTTCTCCTGGACGCAAATCCTATGTGAAGATGGATTTCAGGCAAGTTTCCGGACAAAGGTTTTATCTGGCCGTACCACAGTAACATCAAGTACTATATCGCTGATAGCGTCGACCTTGAATTGATGATCTTGCAAATAATTCTCAGCTGCGATCAAAAAACCAATCATTTCATCATCAAATTTTTGATTTTGTGTCCGCATCTGAAAACTCCTTGCCAAATTATCAATTTCCAGGCGAATGCAAACTTAAATTCGCCGAAGAAATCACTCTGTTGCTGTGCAAGCAAAAGAATGCCCGGAGATGGTTACTACCATTCATCAAGAATCGCAGAAGTCCAGTGATGGGCTCTCCAGATTTGGTAAGCTGCCACTACAGCCCGGAGATGCCACCGCGAGGTAAATTTCGTCGACAAGGATATCGCAATTCTGCCTAATCGAAAATTGTTGAGCAATTATCAAGCGGAAATTAAAGAAAACTAGAAATACGAACCAGGACGCTGCTCAAATGGTACGATGTTGAAAACAATAGCCACTGAGGTTCACTGGCTCAGCATACGGCAAACCATGGCGGAAACTTCGTAAATTTATCCAAACGCCTTCCGAGTAATGTTGTAATTTATTTTTATGATGGTACAATAAAATTCCTTTGTTTTAACAAAATAACATTACTATTCCGTCAAATAAATCCCGACAAACACCTTGTTTTATGTGCCCGGATTTCAGGTGAATCCAACACTAAATATATTACAATGGTCGACAACAATTCCCTGAGGATTGCCGGGTTTTCCAGGTAAACCTAAATCCAAAAGAATTCTCGGTTTTCCAGCGAGTAAACGCAATTCATAGGGATGTGTGCCAACCGTATCCGTCCCACCCGTATCTGATATTGGTACTAGGCACAGGTAAGAGAAAATTACTTCTAGAAAAAACGCGATAATGGATAATTGACACGCGAAACATTTGACGACAGTACCTACCATATGTGTAACATTGTACCGATTGTGAGTAGAGGATAAATATAACCAAAAAAGTTTTTTTGATCCAGTATGGAATATATATGTAGTGTGATGAATTAAGGCAAAGATAAGAGTATATCTAAATTCATTTTTAAATCTAAAATTTCATATCACCCATATAGCTGCAGAAAATCAACACAGGAAGGTTCTTTCAAACATATTAATCAGCCACAACGACCGCATTAGTGACATTTACCGATAATAACATCACTTTAATTAGCCCCTAGTGGATTGCCACTGATGTGTAATAAATATTCCAAATGAATCCCGTAGCATAAATGGGACGATTGCGATTCGTCGTGTTTCTGGCTGGCGCGGTTCCAAACCACCATATGGATCTAAAACAAAGACTAACCACGTGCGTCAATAACCCCTTAGATGCCTGCATGTGATGGCATAAAATTCTTAATTACAAACATCAGTGATTGATGACCAGTCGCATTGGAAATTTATAATGTAGAACATAGTCTACTAATTATATTTAGCTTCAAATAAATGTACTTGAACTAACTAACGTAGATGAAGCATACTTTATATCTCATATAGATCTGACATTCGTGACGTTTGAATATCGTGCTAACCAAGTGTTTTAGGTGATTGAAAAAGTATCAATCAAAAAAGAAACCTTTATCTGCATAGCACCAACGGTCGCTAATGGGCTAATGAATCGACTAACAGTACTAACGGTAGAAATCAAAGCAATCCTGCTGTGTTCCATCCTGTCTGAGTTCTTCCGCGCAGGGGAGTTCATTCAAAATTGATACGAACCCCAAGGTGGGCACGATGCACTGCACCTCGTGGCGTTCGTAGACGGACGACCGACCGACGCCATCGCCGTCACCGCTGGCGGTCGTTCATCGGCATCAATATAGCAAGGTACACGAGTTCGAATGAGTTTTTCCTTTTTTCGTGTTGGTAAGAAAATTTTGGACGCTTGTTGGTGTCTGAAAGGAAGCTTATAATAGTCCAAATTAATGCAAAGAGTAGAACGAAATTTGTTGTACAATATTGTAGTCACGTTTATACGTTTATATATAAGCAAAAACGCCACGTTGGACATAAACATTTTCTTCCCTAAAATTTAGCCTGCATTCATTGCAATCGATTGATGTATAAATATGTACAGATATGTCACCGATTTCAATTGAAAGTTATAGGTTGAATAAATATTTACCACGCTTCCATTCATTGTCGTTTGATAATGCGACAAGCTGCAACAGACGTATTAATCCACGCGGTGTCACGACAACGCAAACTGTTTAGACCTTCCATCCGTTGTTTGAAATACGTGCGCGGTGACATTCGGCGTGTAATAATTTAGTTACAAACGGCGGGCCATTTTACACTCAGCGGCATGCTGTTGGGTATTAAAAGTAACATATGTGGTATTTTTTTCGACCAAAAAAGAGGTCTAGAATACCTTGTTATTCCCTTTTGTTATACACAATTGTTTAAAAAATATACAAAATAGTAACTTTTGAGATCGGAAAAATAACGAACAATCTGTGTCTAACGACAATTTTATTACAGGTTAGTTCGTTGAAATTGATCAATTAGGTCGCCCGTAGTAATTTTTAAAAAATAAACGGGCTAAAAATTTCAAATATAATGCTCAATTTTTTTCGCGAGTCCCATCTGGATTTGAGTTTACAATACTACCAAAAATTGGATCGTGTAACGAAATTGTAATTTTACCTCTGAGAAATTTTGTCTCATATGATTTCAAACGATCAACGCTGGAGTGAGTTGCTGTTCTCGGCAAATTTGTTAGCCACATTCTGCACTACAATTTTATTTTGTTGGTTTTTCAAATTAAGTGCAATCTGTATGAACGCAGACTTTTATCTTACTACTTAATAATAGAAACTATAAATATCTTTTTTTCTGGTAAAAGCAAAGCTTTGGTACAATACTCCGTTGCGGAACATGATCTAATGTTTCGGCAGACTTCGATTCTTAGTGTATAGGACAAGTGCAGGGCTAATGCTACGATCCTACTAACCACTAAAAATCCTACCGATTGGGCCTCGAAGATATCTTACAAGTATCTTACGACACCAACGCCATGCCCTCTGAACCGCCAGAGCACAATTTTCCTCGATAAGTATTTCGAGAATTGTTTCTAGACTGCAGAATACCAGATAAATGAGCAAAAAAACTATTGATACGTCATTTTATGGAAGAATTTTCTATGCACAATTGTAACATGCAATATATATTTTGTTATCAACACACAGTTATCACATTTTATGTCAAAACTCTCAATAAAGTCGACAGACGCTCGCAAAAATAGAGAGATTAGTATAGAATAGATAGAAGCATCAATTGTTTTCACTGAAAAGTATCTACCGTTTATAATGCTTAACCCTAGAACGTTGACAAGAATTCGGCATTTACCGGCCTGGGACCCTAACCTTAGAGTTCATAGTAAGAGTAGAAAAAGGGGTTAAAGCCAGTTTGGCCTTCGTGGAAGTAAGAGTCAAAGTGGGCGTGAGGTACATTTGTACCCCAGTGTACGGTTGACTCGTGACAATACCAGTTTAAATACTGGTTGTTTTACTACTTAAGTAACAGTTAGTATTATGTAATCGTTTTGAATAATTTATTCACTTAATTTAATTTAATTTTGAAATAGAAAAAAATCGTTCTCATTTACGCTGATTTTTGCATTTTTATTTTCTATTTTCTATTGCACTGCTAGGCCCCATGCAAAACTGACTCAGACATCACTTCGTTAAAAGTTTAATAACTCTTTCAACAAAGCTGGATTGACTAGCAGTCTTCGAAAAAGTTGTAGACAATTAAATTATTTTTCTTATTATCACTTACAGTGATAATACGATGCATATAGTGACACCTAGCGGCGAAAATGTGAGCTAGTGGGTTTTCTCCATGTAAATTGTCGAAAAATCCCATACAAACTTCAGGCACGTTGGTCCGGTAGCTAGACTTCAAATTTGGAGCAAATACTCCTGGTGGGACTAGGAATCGACTCAGGGGTGGGCCGATAGGGGTCGTTTTTTTCTTGTCACTCAATTGTTAACTTACGCGTAATATCTAAGGCGCTTTCATTGATGACACGAGAACTTTCCTTTCTAACGGCGCCATCTTGAACAGATTCAATTATGTTCTTTATGTCCTCTTCACTTCGTTTTGGCGCTTTTCGCACGAAACTACGAACAATTTTTCTGTCAAAATAATTAAAATTTACATTATAGTAGCTACCTATAGTGTCTCTGAACGGCTGGTCTGTCGTGTCCCCAAGCGTATGTTTCATTATGATGTCCGTATTTTTTCAAAAACGAAAATATCGTAATACCAACACGAAACTCGTCGGCGAATGACCATATGAGGTTAAAGCCCAATAAATAAATAATAAATACAATGACGCTGTAACTAATATAGCTGTTCTACAGTAACAGTCGAAATGACAGTCGTCAACGATGTTCTCTACCGTGTATCTAATTCACGCAACATGAGAGACCTCTGCATATATTCGTGTAAATTTACAACTTTTTACATATTTGTATAATTCATACTATTTGCAATCAAAAATATGATTCTAAACGCCATTAAAATTCTTTTTGAATATGATTCTAAACGCCATAAAAAAATCAAAACGCTCTTAACAAAAGTTTTCTGAAATATAGAAGTATTATAGATAGTCACCTAGAGATATTTTAAATTTTATTCTAATAACTCAATTATTTTGTTTTACTACAAACTTTTTATAGGGTTAATGTGCTAGTAATGGACCCCTCAGTAGACGGTGCTAACAATTTCAAAGAATTTGGATAAATCCAGTTGTACTTTTAATGTAATATTCTATCAATTGATGATACCAAATCTTTCAAACAATATAATGCAAATTTAAAGCATTTCAACTTGATTCCTTAAGTAAAATTCGATATTTCGAACTGATATCCATATCCCTATAATGGACCCGTTTTCCTATTATGGACCCAGGGTCGAATATGCGCATTATGGACCCGGGTCCATTATACGCATATCCAACAATAATACATAAAATTGTATTTTTTCAGTTTTCTGGTAATATCAAGAGTCATTTTAGCACAGCAATTTAAGAAAAATATAAAATATGAAAAATAACAAAATCTTGTTATTCTTTCCTTTCATTAAATATTTCAATGGCACTCGAAACCTTTGACTAATGAATTAAATTTTTAATTGATCTGATGCTGATTTCAAAGGAAAACATGACTTTATATCAAGCGATGTGATTTTTATGACGCTTATGAGTAAAGTGATGAGGTCTGCATTATAGAAAGTCTTACACAAGTTTGCGAAAATTGTAATTGGCAATTGTCTGAATTGATTGGTGGTCGAATTATGACAATCCATCAACAATACAGTGTTACTCCACTAGCATTTGCAATATTAACGAGTCGGCTCTAAACATGTTCAGCGTCTAAAGGCAACGAATATTTTGTCATTTAATAATATTTAAAGATACCAAATACAAATTAAAAACGACACAATTTCGTGCATCATTTTGATCAGTTCATACAATTGCTTCTACATTCATGTATAGCTATATCTGAAGCGTTATGAAGAAACCGTAAGTATTTTAGCTGACAGGGCCCATGATTTACATGATTTAATCCCCAACTATTTAATTTCTACTATTTTCCAGAAAAAGTTCGATAAAAGTACTTTGTATCTTTAGTTTTGCTTTATTTTGGGACATAACAATAATGAACATGAAATTGCCTGGATATATGCAATGTATACAAGATTTCGAACTATATTATCTTATTTTAAAAATGAAATTAATTACAGCTCGTTGATTGCGATTTCGAGTTATTCGAAACAGTAATCAATGCTTCATTTTACGGTATTTATTTTAGTATTCCGTATAATCAAATTTTAGTATAGCTTCTTGAACGTTTAGCACCATCTTTTTTTCTAAATCAGTATATTTATTATATTACTTTTCAATAGAAGGATATTAGTGAATAAGTTGCAATCATTCTGCAAACCTGTGCACGACGAACTTGCTAAAGTATTACTCCAGAATTTAATTTTTCGTGGTTATTAGGTAATCTTTTCGGGCTATCCATGTCACTATTTTATTTTCTTCTATGGTGGGAAGCGTGGACCTTTTCTTGTTCCTTCAGGCCAGTTTTTCCATATACTCTGCGATTTGTTGATCCAATACTGAGAAGCTGCAAAATTTACAATTCGATGGTTTCAATCAATCTTATACTGAATCCTCAGAATGTTGATAACTCTTTTTAATTCTATTAGTTGATATTACAAGTTTCTAGTTATATTAATGTGTCAGGGGTCCATAATGCGCAGATACCTAGTTTCACTTGTTCCCATAATGGACCCCCAGAATTTCAATATAAATTTTAAATTATCTTAGTTTGTTAGATCTACATCGCAAAAGATTGTGTTAGTGTTAGGTATTAACCAGTAAAACAATATCTTTTTCATGCGTAGTTTATTTACATCAGAGCGAAGTATTCTTTTTATAGTAGTAAAACAATTACTTACAAACCCTGTGTCATGCTGCACTGGATTGAAATTGAGTGCAAATATCAATTTTGAAATGAATTATGGTGAAAAAACACATTCTAATTTCTGTCTAATTTTTTAAGGTGTCCTGTAACCAACAGTATACGTTAAAAACAGTTATTAATGAGGAATAATTGACAAAAAAGCGTCAGGGGGTCCATAATACGCAAAGGGTCTATTATAGGCATAGAAACCCTAACTTATTCGTGTTTCTTCATTAACAAGAATAAATTTTTCAAAAGGCCCATAATTTTTTTTATGAATTTCCTTTTGACAACAAGGCGATATTGTAAACCATTTGAAAGCTACATGAGAAAAAAACGAAAATATTCAACCATAGAATCTGATGATTAAAATGATGTTCCTCCAAACATCATCCTTAACGATATCCACTTCTCCATATTTTGTTATGTGTTATTTGTTAACGCTAGCAGTAGTACGCCGTGTCAGGTCACGTAGTCTTATTTCAATAGTGTTATCGTCTATATATGCTCGAGTGTTATATAAAACGTTATTATATTCGACAAAGTGTTTCATGTTGTTTTGCGAAGCGAATACATTGGAATACTTGCAAATTCACAGTCATATCCGTCACAAAAATGCTGGTTTTCTTACCACAGGAACAGATCCCTTACCAAATTATGTTTTTTTTTTAGAATTTATCCGCGAAAACCAACTGGAATCCCGGTATTTTTTAATTAATTTTCGCATAGATTTCAATATCGATCGAGACACTTTCATCTAGTTAATTCCACCCTCGACCGTACAGTATTTGCATCTAGGTTTTGTCCAACATTTGTTGTTTGAGACTTTGGTTGAGTTGTGTACTTGCTTGGTATCATTTGAAGCGTTCTCAAAGACGGATTCGCCGTACAGTACTGCAACTAGCATTAATTTTTTGTCAAATAATGATCCCAGATGTGGAGATCAGTGTGATTTTCCGAATGACCTTTACTTAACAGTAGTTTTTTTTTGATTATAGAGGTTTTAAACTTAGGGTCATTCGCCTCTTTTTACAGGTTTGATAAATCTCTGTGGAAAAATCTCTAACCCTATGTGGGGACTAGGAATCGAAACCAGGTGAGCTGCGTACAAGGAAATCAATTTACCCTATGCCCAGCCCCTTCCAACAATAGTTGACCGTATACGGCTCTATTTCGGCGATTGATTTGCAATTTGCGGGCAAACGTGCGAGTTTTCTTGTATTTTTTAAAAACTTGAACTTCAGTACTTTTAGAACACACTGAAAAATATTAATATTGCAGTTGACATAAACAACTTCACATCGTGGTGAAGTTTATGTATGACACATTTTGACTAAGTAACTGTGTGTTGGTATGGCCCAGTTAGTGAATAGGCGTGCTAAATAAGCCGACCGTTCGTTCATGTCCCCGCATTGCGGATTGCCATTTATTTCTAATGTCGCAATGGGTATGTAATTTTCATATCGCATGTAAGAGTCCGTTATAATAGGTGGATGCTTTTTGTTACATCTTATTCAAAGGAAATTTACAGTTTACTTTCAAACTGTATATAATTCAGCAGTTTTACCAGTTCCCGAGTTAACGCTGATGAATTTTGGAGGAAACAGTGCATAAATTTTTTCCGTTCTCTTTTTGTATAGTCAATGTCTGGAAACCATTTTAGTTTAAAAGTTTTAAGGACGTGCTGAATAGAGCCACAAGGTGGCAGCTAAAATGGCAGCCGTCGTTTCTGCTTCTTCTTTTTATTTCATCGTCAAAATCAAAACATTGCATAGGCGCGCAAGACAAAATCTTTTGTAACTTGAATGTCTTATATCAGATTGCTTAGAAATTGTATTACTGTATGCAGGCATGTTAGCACAAGCTGATGAATAGATTCTCTTCACGGAATTTTGATTCGTTTGGGAAATTTGTACTTTTTTATTTTTCAAAACTAATGAAACACGTGGTGCAAAAATCAGTCAGCTGATTGCTGAACGATACGCTTGTGTGCGTGCCATCTCATATCGGTATAGTACTTTCTAACCGCACACAGATGTTGCACGTAACCCGAACATAGCCGAACATAACCGAACATTTATTGTGATTTTGGCATCGCTTCACCTTAAGCCTATCAGCTTAAGTTCTTTCTCTCCAAAAGCATTGAAGTACGTTGGAGTTATATTGGATTCCAAACTCAACGGATCTGCTCACATTGAGTTCAGAATCGAGAAAGCGTACCTAGCCCTCGGGCAATGCAGACGAACTTTTGGAAAGACCATCTTAGATTCCGATGAAACATTGAATATTTCACCGCCATGGAAGACTAAACATTTTCCGCAATCAATAAGATCACTTTGACTCAAGAGCAATTTTTCAAAAGGGCATAGACGTTTCCGCGCATTAATTTGAAAAAAATTTTGGTCGATTTCTGTATTTTATACAGCAAAACTATCTGAGAACGAGTTACAGAGAATGAATACTTCTGTGCGAAAAAAATATACGCTGAAAAAAATGTTGTGTTATTTTTCACAATAACAAAATGCAATAGTTTTCGAGATATTTGGAATTAGAATATCGCCTTGATGTCAAAGAAAAAGCTACAGGAAATGTTATGGGCCTTCTGAAAAACCTATTGTTGTTGATGAAAAAATGTGAAAAACTTATAAAAAGGTTGTAATAAAATAAAATAATTGTGTTGTTAAAACAAAATTTAAAATATCTCGAAAACTATCTGACAAGGAGTTACAGAGAATGAACACTTCTGTACGAAAAAATATACAGTGAAAAAAGTGGTATTATTTTTCACAAAAACAAAACCTTATTCAACTTGCAAAAAAACCATTTTTTATATTTTGGCAATAAAATGATGGAAAACTTATCGCTAAAAAAGTTTTTCTAACAATCTCTGCAAAACCATGCTTCGGAGGATGGACCATAACTTCTTGAATAATTTTTTAAATTCAACTTGTTTTTTTCTATCTATATATGCTATCAACAAACTGTCTTTCGCTTTTTCAAATGAAATTTGCACAAAGCGCTTCAAAAAAATCACGAACTTAGCTCATTTTTTCGCCACAACTTTGTATATATTCCCTTAAGGTGTAAGTTTTTTTTCGAGAGTTGTCCTACTGGAGCTATAGAGCTAGATTCTCGGAAGGGCTCCCCGTCAGAATCACATACTACAATTTGCAGACGAGACAGGCAATGTCGCCCAATAAAACACTGCATTAGGCCAATTGTAGCGGGCCGTGATTCTGAATGTGATATTCATTGTACGGTTTAGGTATGTGCGGGCGTAGGGACTCGCGATCACGTGTATCATCGCGAAGAGCTCGAGCATTTGTAGTTAACGTCTTCGATCGCGTGTGCGTTTGTATGTCTCGTGTGCTAACGTGTATGTAACTTCGCGTGTATAAATTCTATTTTATAACCGTATTCCTTTCGCATATTCGCATGTGTTCTTGGATAATCACGCACGGACCGTGAGTCTAATACTTTATTTTTTGATGTACTTCTAAGATGCTAAAATAGTGTGAGATCTTCTATATCACTAGAGTGCCCGCTGATGTCGCCATGGAACGTGTTGTCTAGTGAATATGTGCTTTATTTTTTTGGCCCTACTGAATGTATGGACCTAATTTATTAGGACAGAGAGTAATGGTTTCCGGACGTGACCGATTCAGGAGCGCGTGAAAACGGACGTTTGTAGGTTCGTGGTTGAAACTTCGCGAGCTCTAAAACGTTCTCCTTATTACCAGGGTGTTATTAAGTTTGCACGATCGCGAACGTAGGTGTGCGTTGTTAATCGCGAAGGGCTTAAGCGTTCGTACGTTAACGTGACTGTCACGTGTGCTCGCGTTCATGTGACTTCGCGTGTACAAGACTGGATTTTGTAACCGTGTGGCATTTTCTATATACGCGTGCGTTCTTGGATGGTCACGCGGACCTTCATTCTGATAGTTAGTTTTTGGTGTACAATTCACATTCTGACAGAGAGTAAGTTACCCCATATCACTAGAGTCCTCGGTCATGTCGCCATGGAACGTGGTGTCCAGTGGATATGAGAGCTTTCTTTTTTTAATTGATCCAATTGAAGGCATGGACCTAGTCTGCTGATATCAAGGATAGAAACATCCTGAAGTGACCGATTCATGATCGTGCGAGTGCGGGAGTTTTTAGGTTCACGCTTGAGACCGCGTTTGAAAATTTATAGGAGCTGAGACATTCACTTTATCACTGGGATGCGATCATGTTTACTAGATCGCCGATGTAGATGTTGGGGATGATAGCGAAGGGCTCAAGCATTTGTATATTAACGTGTTTGTCACGTGTATGTGACTTCGCGTGTATAACTTCGATTTTATAATGACGGATTGTGTATTTTTGCTTGATCGCGCACGGACCGTGAATCTGAAGCTTAATTTTTAGTGTATGATACAGATAGTAGTCCGTTTCCACATATCACTTGAGTTCTAGGTCATGTCACCATGGAACGTGTTGTTTAGTGAATATGAGTGTCACTTTTTTGATTGGTTCAACTGAAGATATTAGTCCAGGCTGGTAAAACTTTCGGACGTGACCGTTTCATGATCGCGCGAGTGGTGGGTTAATGTTTGAGACCGCGTATGAAAGTTTAAAGAGGCCACGTTTACTTAATTACCAGGGTGTTTTCATGTAGGCGAAATCGCGGGCGTAAGTATATGTGGATTATTGCAATTGCATGGTCGCGTTTGTGGCCAGTTTTGTGTTATCGCGAAGGCCACGAGCGTTTGTACCTAAATGAGTATAGATAGCGTATAGCAGAGATATTCTAATAAAAGGAATCATAACATGCTGAATAAAGAAAAAAAGATGCAAAAAGCTTGACTAGAAGTGTATAAATTGAACAATACTATTTTGGTATACATAAATAATGGAAAAGCAAACTAATAGATGCACAGAAGAAACAGACCAATGAAGTAGAATAGAAAAACACATGTAACATGCAATCAAACTCGTCTAAATGCAGCAAATGTTGTATATTTATCATTACCGACAATTGTATGCTGTTAGACTTTCATCATGCTATGCTGGCCGGGAATGGATGACGTCGGTAAATTTATTTTACTCTAATTTATCCAGCCCGACTTTCCCCAATGAATAGAACTAAATGCTCAGATTGATCACCAGAAGTATTAGCCACTATTCTATCATATACGTCAGTTCTGCATCCATTCCCTGACCCAAATGTCACAAATACTCAGACGAATACATACATAGATACACATACGACTAGCACATAACAGTTGTACACTAGTACGAAAAACAACGATTATCACAAAGCTACAACTAATAGGTTTCTACTTATTCTACTTTATTAAATTAATTTAATTATTAAATTAATTTAATTGGTATATGCACGATGACGAAGTCGACCGATAAATGGACACACAATGAGTAATGACTCCCTCCGTGAGCCCGTCCACGAATACCACCAATAGAACAATATTTGCAAACATGGCACACAGCAAAAGTCAATCTACGTCGATCCGCCAGTCGGCCACGCCACCGCCCATAGACCAGTGGTTTAGCGTTGGTATGCGCTGGTGCGGAGTATGAAAAGACATATAACATAAAAAAGGCGCATAAGCCCTCTCGGTCTCCTCGATGCACCACTATCGAGGCGTAATGCAGTACCCATCTTAAAGCAATTGATGCTTGATGATGTTTGCAATACCGTCAAACCCCTAAACCTTGGGGAGGGATATTCCCTTAAGATGTAAGTTGACCTAAAAATATTCGAAAATTGACAATAACATTTTTGTTTACAGAGCTATAGATTCATCGGTTTCATGAAAAATGTGTATTTTATGGTTTAGAACAACTTTGCAGATGACTTTTTTTTAATAATTAAGGGGTCAATCGCAAGCAACCCTACATATCTCACTACCGCTGCTATGTAGTGCTTTAGTATCTTCAGCAAAGTTCTTCACAACAAGATTTTCTAGAACTTTGCCGAAGACCACAAGCTTTTGGGGAAATACATCTTCTATCTCACTTTTAGGGGAAATAATCACTCAATTCATTATATCTAAAGATGCATCTATTCATATGTAGAAACTTTTTCGAAAAAGTCTTATCTCCAAAATCAATGGTTCAGGAGTTATTCAATTTTGATCGTGAAAATGGCGTTATGAAACACTGTGCAGTGGCAACGCTGCTATTACTTAAATTAAATGCCCTATTTCTAAGTGATCCAGTTTATATATGCCTATGCTGAACACGTTATCATCCGTGGCTTTAATAACGCTACGTGATTGAAAAGACCTCAAACTGTTATAAAGAAAGATATAAAATAGAAAAACATCGCCATTTAGCACTAATAGCCAACTAATTCCGGAGCTCGGCAAGTTTCCTAGTAACCTAGCAAATAGAACCTACCTGTACACACTGTACACATGGATAGATGTTTTCTTATTGTTTAATTTTATTATTCGTTCTCATACAGCTAACGACCAAACGATGGCATGCATGCTTGTGGCAGCTAATGCTTGACTGCACATGACGTTGTTCTCTCCGCGAGTCTCGTCGGAGTAACATACCAACACATCATCTTTCTTCGAATTCAAAGCTGCATACGATACAATCAGCCGATTACTGCTCACCAAGCGAACTGATGCGATTGGTCTTTTAATATCTTTATCATACAGGCAATAACGTATTTTTATATGCATTTCATTTGCAGGCACTCAAACTGTAACCATTCACAGTGAGCTAAGCTTGCATGAATTCCTAATAGCAATTCCCATAATGATCGTGTCGTGTGATGAAGTCATCTACCATACTAGACGCAATGTTGAGAGAAAAAAAACACATCAACTAACCTTCTCCGACGGTTTTGTTAAATTTTTCACTAGATGTTGATTACCTGTAAAAGAAACAAAAAAAAACATTAGTGAACTGAAAACACCTCATCGCAGAACGAATTTTAACTCAGTAGCAATTATTGATTTTCTTTAAAATCCCAATGAACAGGGCATTTCATAAAAAGCAATATATGGTCGATTCGAACGCCGCCTCCTTTCGACCGCAAATTTGTTGTTGTTTGCTCGGTATTGAGACGACGGAAATGTAGGGTAAAATAACGTCAAACACCCATCTATTAGTATTTTCATGATTTTCAAATAACAATAGTAACAGAAATACTTGATTCACGAAAATCGGGTCACAGTTTCGGATATTATGAGTTTCTTGTTATGCTATGAAGCTTCAGTAACTAACCAATGACTAGGTATCAATCGACTTATCGTAATCATATCAGTTACTTATCATGATAAAATTATCACCAAGAATCTAATTTTATAATCTAGATCACTTAGAAGTGTTATTTAAGAGCCTAGGCTAGATCTAGTAAAATTTTTGTGTTAAATTATATCTTGAACTAAATTACGAAGAGAACGTCAAACCGTGCTATGATTCGTGAACAAATAAAGGATACGATACATTAACCGTGCGCAATAACCTGTTTGTTAATGAGTTTACTATACTGAATACAATTGAATCATAATATTGTTCACGAATTTCAGCATGATTCCAAAATTAATAAACTTCTGTTACCCATACAAGAGAGTAAACAATATACGACCTGAGCAGAACATTATTTTCAGATACATGAGCAACAAACGAAGCAAAATATAGAATAATAAACATTGATTACATGTTATTATTGCACTGTCATTAGATAATAGTATCAGAATAAGTAAGATATAAATACTTATTTTTAGAATAAAATAATTAAAACTCATTCAGTTCTAACTTTGATAAAACTATATCAATTTTTGATACAATTTTGTTTCTTGGCGACGTTTTATTATATTTTACCTTATTTTAAACAATAACTAGCCAGTTTTGTAATATGTTCTGTTACAAAACATTTTATACTATTTTGCTGTGCCTTTCTGATGAAGTTATCATACTTTGTTAATGATAAATTATCGAAAAATGAGTTTTGGCATGAACAATCACAGAAAACAATTATGGCACTCAATTCGGAATGTCACATGCCACACTGGACCGCATTGCACATAGTGCGCCATTTTCCCCTCATTCGAGAAGAGCAAACAGGCCCAGCACAAGTCCCATCACAAATGGCCGGACCAAATCAAATGACCTTTCACATTAAATGACTCGACAATTGCAGTTTTAAACGTTCATTACGTGTGGCGAACCGTCCCGGGTACTGCCAGGGGATTTTAAGGGCTAGTTGTCTGCCATTAAATCAGAGCAATATGTGATACATAGTATGCACTGTACAGTTAAAGGTCCGGACATACGATATTAGTTTCCCGGCTGTAGTTTATTGTTTTCGATATACAACGCAGACAGAGGGGTACGTTCGGTAGTAAACCTAGCTCCGCCATAGATAAGGATGAAAGTGTTTTCAACATATTTTTGCTTTGATTTATTTGCATTGTTTCCATAAAGTATCTGAAATCATGAAGCGAACAGATATTAGGCTTGGTATAGGTGTGTCGTAGTATTATGGATATGAGACTCGTCCGATACACAGACGGTCCGGATACAATCCCCAAACCCCACATAGGGGTTTATATTATTCTATAGGGGATTGTTCACGAAATTCTGAAATTCTTTAAAGGAACAAAAGTCGAAATGACGACGGAGGGGATCGTGTGCCCGCACCTTAAATTCCTTAAGTCCGCCTAGTTCCTTCGTTTCCATTCGCCTATGTGGCACCCGAACGGCCGGAAGCACACGTCGCATTCTACTTCAGTAGGTCATATCCTGCTTCCTATACGGTATTTGTGTTTCATCCGGTGTCCTTTGGCGTACGAGACAGCATAGTCGTATACTGAGTTTATTTATAGAATGCATTCGGAAAGCCTATTTCTTATTCCATGCGAACAGTGCTGTTGTGAAGTTGGAGTTACAGCATGTACCATGAAAAAATGCAATTAAATTGTCTCCATAATGGTTTGATTAAACTATATCCAATATTCTAAAAAGCGTGCGGAATTATTAGACAAATATTTGTGCGGCTTGAGAAAGGTAAGGGTTATAACGTTTCATTTTCGACTCATTAGTATTGAGTGACCTACTTGTTAAGCACACATAGACGTCCAATAAGAAACAGTACTTGCGTTACCATTTAAAAAACGGCTGCGGATGATGATCCGCTGATACAGAATTCAAAAAAATTATGAGAAATAGTGTCATCGAAATACGATTCATCTATCAATCTAATGTATTACACTGTGCTATTTCTCTTAACGAGGAGAAAAGAGGTCATAACCGTAACAACGTAACGCATTTTTTTTCGAGAGTTGTCCTACTGGACCTGTAGAGCTAGGTTCTCGGAATCACACACTACAATTGCAGACGGGACAGGCAATGACGCCCACTAAAACACTGCTTTAGGCCGTTTGAGACCGCGTTTGAAGCTTCGTAAGTGCTAAAACGTTCACCTTATTACCGGGGTCATCAAATTTGCGCGATCGCGGACGTAGGTGTGCGTTGTCAATCGCGAAGGGCTCAAGCGTTCGTATGTTAACGTATTTAAGCCTAACTTCGCGTCTTCAAAACTGTATTTTGTAACCCTGTGGCCAATCACATATTCGCGTGTGTTCTTGGATGGCCACGCGGACCTTCGTTCTGAGATTTAGTTTCCGGTGCACGGATCACATTCTGACAGGGAGTGAGTTACCCCATATCACTAAAGTTCCCGGTCAAGTCGCCATGGAACATGTTGTCCAGTGGATATGAAAGTTTTCTTTTTTTTTAATTGCTCCAATTGAAGGCATGGACCTAGACTGCTGGTACAGATAACAGAGACTTCCGGAAGTGACCGATCAATGATCGCGTGAAAATTTATAAATGCTGAGACGTTCACCTTATCATCGGGATGTTATCATGTTTGCGAGATCGCGGGTGTAGGTTGCGTGGATGATCGCGAAGGGCTCAAGCATTTGTATGTTAACGTGTTTGTCGTGTGTATGTGGCTTCGCGTGTATAACTTCGATTTGATAACTGTATGCCCATTCGCATATTCACGTGCTTTTAGATGATTGTGCGCACCGTGAATCTGATACTTAATTTTCAGTGTACGAGCTCAGATGCTAGAAGAGAGAGAGAGACTGCTCCCATTTATTAATATTTATTTCTTATCTTCGGTATACACCGTACAGACATATTTTAAAACTATATATTTCTTATTAATAGCTTATATCTATGCTTGGAAACCTTAAAATCATAAACCGAAGAAGCTTCGCTAAAGCTGCGGCAACATCTTTCCAGTGGATTATTTTGTTCATATGAAGTACGGTGTCTAGGGATCCACAACAGAGTGGGGTTACGAAGAACACGAGAAGGCGCATACAAATTAACACACGAGAGAAGATCGGGACTGTAGATATTACCTGACAGCAAGTCGAAAACAAAAACTCTTTGCAGGAAGATACGGCGAGTCACCAGAGTCTGCAGACCGAGTAACATATCTATCGGCATAAGGAGGCAACACAACTGGATCATTCCATGGACGTTTCCTGAGGGCGAATCGCACAAAACATCTTTGTATACGTTCTAGTCGGTCAATTTGAACGGTATGGTATGGTGCCCACACTTGCACAGCATACTCCAGAACACTTCTGATCAGGGCACAGTGAAGTGCTTTTAGTGCGTAGAAATCATCGAAGTCCGCCGTGTTCCGCTTTAAGAAGCCCAGCATTCCGAAAGCCTTAGCAGTTGTCGCGGTGATATGGTCGGAAAAGGTCAACTTCCTATCGAAGAGCACTCCCAAGTCACGGATCGAGTCGACGTTTTCTTCCGTTTAGGCAGTAGCCATAACGTCCTGGAGTAAGTAAGCGTCCGAAATTAATTACTTTGCATTTATTAACGTTTACTTCCATTCCGTTAAGCGTGCACCATTCTTGAATAGTACATATATCTGCTTGAAGCACTACGGCGTCAAGTGCAGAAGCGATAGTTCAGAAGATTTTGAGATCCTCCACGTATAGCAATTTCCCAGACTTGATCCGACTACAGATATCATTAATAAACAAAATAAAAATAAGCGGGCCCAGCGGGACACCTGTGGGTGTTCTGAATGTGCTCATCACAACACAAACGGTTTGTGGTGAGGATCGACTTTGAGAATAGCAGTCGGAGGTTCAAGCAGCTCTACGATGTCCGTGTTGTTTACGAATGCAAGATCAAGGATCCTCCCGTTCACATTCGTTAATGAGCAGATCTGGCACAGACCGCCTGCAACCATAGACTCCGTTACAGCTATTTCTTGTTCCACAGAAGCATTAATAGGTAGGTAATATTTTAGATCATTATCGAGCGACCACTGAAGGCGTGGAAGATTGTAGTCTCCAAAGACGAGAATAGTGTCGATGCTGCCAGCATTGTCTAGAATTGTTTGAACGGCATTAGCGTGCGCGTGATACAAATCCGGATCACTATTTGGCCTAAGATGAACACAGCTAATATATACAGATTGATTCGGGAGGACGATACGCACGGCGATTTGCTCCAAGCGTTCAATTCCAGACAAGCTTAGCTACGAACCTGCGAGGTTGTTCTTTACCGCTATTAGGACGCCACCGCCTCGACGCAGATGACTGGTTATTGAGTTGCGATCGCAGCGGTATATTACGTAGCTCGACGAGAGTTCAGCGTTTAATATGTCTTCGCGCAGCCAGGTTTCCGTTAGGACAATGACGTCGTATTCACTAGAAGAAAGCGCTAGATGAAATCCTTGTGTTTTCGTTCTAATTCCTCGCACGTTCTGGTAGTAAACGGAAAGAAACTGCTCGGAATGCGCGGCAACTTCGGGAACAGGCAATACATGATGTGAAACAGGCGATGTAACTAGTTAGGAGGATGCCGAAGAGCAGTGGAAGCAGTCATTGTTCGCGCCTCTGTTCAGCGCTAATCACTGCCAAATAAAATTGTCCACACCATTTCATTATTATCGAGCAACATCTCCAACTAGCAAGAACATTCTCGAATGAACGCCAAATATTCCTTTCGCACACGATCATCTCACACACAGCAGTAGCAACAACAATAGCAGCAGCAGCGATACGCGCGGCAATGCATCATTCTCAACAAGCGTGAATGAGCCAAATATACAATCGCCCGATGCGGAAAGGAGACGAAGAACAATTGATGTGTGACATGGCATCGACAAGCATCGCGGATGAGCCACGCGTTTCTAGAACGTGTGGCGTGTAATATAAATACGCGCGTTCTGCGCATCGCAGCAATCAGTTTTATTTCAACAAGTGTGAAGTACAAGTGAAGAGTGAAAATAAAAGAGTAAAGTGTGAAGTGTAAAACAGTGCTTTCCATTCTGATTAATCACATCCAGTAGCAAGTGGTTTTCCAAAATACAGCCCACATAAGTTGTTTGCGGTTTGTTTTGAGTGGTCCATCCAAGAGTGTGATTTGTCTGCGGACAAGTGTAAACATAGCCAGCCACCAACAGCAAGCTGCAAATTTCCTACACCAAGGGCCACCCCTAGGCCCAAACATTGGTCCTTCGAACCGGATATTAGGTCCATCGTTCCTGTTGCCACCGTGACTTCTGATGTGATTAGTGAGTGAAAAAGTGCAAAATGACGAAAAGAACGCCAGCAAAGAAGGCTACCCCATCGGAAGGTGAAAAGGCCGAAGAACAACCTGTGAATGCGTTGATCCACAACCGTGGAATGGCGCAACGGATCATCAGCAGAATCAGAAACATCCTGCAGAAAGCTGAAACCGAGCAAACAGAGCTAACACCAGCTCAGATAAAAGTGTACCAGAAAAGTGTTGAAGGTGCATATGTCGAGTTCACTAAGCATCACCAAGAGATCGTAGCCCAAATCCCAACAAGTGAACGTGATGAACAAGATGAGTGTTTCATGCAGTTCGTCGATCTTCATGAAGAAGTATCAATTTTTCTGGAATCCTGGCTCCAGAATTTCGCCCCACCAACAACTCAGCAGCCGCATCCACCAGCAACCCAACCACCGTTGCTAGTCCAACAGTCTCTTCCTCGTGCAATTCCTACATTTGATGGCAGGTATGAGCACTGGGAAAAATTTAAGGTGATGTTCCGGGATGTGGTGGATCAATCCAACGAATCCAACCGCATCAAACTGTATCATCTTGAAAAATCACTCATCGAAGATGCAGCAGGTATAATAGACGCAAAAACTATCAGCGATGGAAACTATGAGCGGGCATGGCAGCTGCTCGAGGAACGCTTCGAAGATAAAAGACGCATAGTTCATCTACACATTGGAGGTCTCATTAACACGAAGAAGTTGTCCAAGGGGAGCTACGATGAATTGCGAACGCTCGTCGAGTCTTTCATCAGCCATGTGGAGAACCTCAAATTTCTTGGCCAGGATTTCACTGGAGTTTCAGAGCAGATGCTGATTTACATACTGGCTAGAGCGCTAGATGACGAAACTAAGATGCTTTGGGAGTCCACAATCAAGCGAGGAGATATGCCCAGCTACGACGAAACCATTGCTTTCCTGAAACACCGTGTCTACGTACTAGAGCGATGCCAAAACCAACCACAACGCAACGAATTTTCCATCAAGCCACAGCATGTCAATCCCGTACCACAAACCACCAAGACATCATTCCATAGAGCCTACACAGCTACAACACAGCCAAAACAAGGATCTCGGTGTGACTTCTGTGAGTGCAATCATTTTAACTTCAAGTGTCCGACATTCAGAAAGTTATCGATCAGCCAGCGTTTCGCAATGGTGAGGAGGAAAAATATTTGTTTTAACTGCCTCCGAGTTGGACACCGATCGATACAATGCCACTCCACTAAGTCATGTTTCAAATGCCAAAAGAAACACCATACCATGTTGCACTATGAAACTCCGTTGCAGAATGTTGCGTCACAGGGAAGTTTTATGAGTCAACCAACAAATTCGTCGATAGCACGTGAATCGATCAACAGTGAACGATTTGGTAATGAGCCATCTTCGCACAACCGCTCCCAGTTACAGAAAACTCCTATGCTTCTTACGGCCGTCGTCAATGTGCGAGATCGCAAAGGAGGAGTTATTTCTTGCCGCGCCTTGCTGGACAACGGTTCCACGGTAAACCTAATTTCTGAATCAATGGCGAACCGTTTAGGTCTGGAAAGAAAACCAGTATGCATCCCTATTACTGGCATTGGAGAATCAAAAACGTATGCTAAAGACATCATCCTTGCAGAAGTTCGATCCAGAATCAGCAATTTTAGCATGGAGATAGAATGCTTGGTCGTTTCCAAAGTAACGGAAGTGATTCCCTCAACAAAGATCGATATATCCAATTGGCCGATACCAGCAGGTTTTAAAATGGCGGATCCGCAGTTCCATACGCCCAACCATGTTGACATACTCATCGGTGTATCCAAGTTCTTCCGTTTGCTAAAATCGGGATTCTTCCAAATGGCTGATGACTTTCCGGATCTTCGAGAGACTCATTTCGGATGGGTAGTCGCTGGAGATATAGGAAATTCATATGTGAGACACCCCAGCTCGAAGCTATCAATCCTTCCGATTGAGGACAACCGGTTTTCTAAGTATGAACATCCTAATAATTCTGGGAATCCATCCCAGCCCGGGGGAGTATGTTCGCGCCTCTGTTCAACGCTAATCACTGCCAAATAAAATTGTCCACACCATTTCATTATTATCGAGCAACATCTCCAACTAGCAAGAACATTCTCGAATGAACGCCAAATATTCCTTTCGCGCACGATCATCTCACACACAGCAGTAGCAACAACAATAGCAGCAGCAGCGATACGCGCGGCAATACATCATTCTCAACAAGCGTGAATGAGTCAAATATACAATCGCCCGATGCGGAAAGGAGACGAAGAACAATTGATGTGTGACATGGCATCGACTAGCATCGCGGATGAGCCACGCGTTTCTAGAACGTGTGGCGTGTAATATAAATACGCGCGTTCTGCGCATCGCAGCAATCAGTTTTATTTCAACAAGTGTGAAGTACAAGTGAAGAGTGAAAATAAAAGAGTAAAATGTGAAGTGTAAAACAGTGCTTTCCATTCTGATTAATCACATCCAGTAGCAAGTGGTTTTCCAAAATACAGTCCACATAAGTTGTTTGCGGTTTGTTTTGAGTGGTCCATCCAAGAGTGTGATTTGTCTGCGGACAAGTGTAAACATACACAATCGTCTGAACTCTCGATCGAAGCAGATCGTTTTCTTGTGCTGTGCATAGAGTAGATCAATATAAATATATACATTGTGAAGGCCAGTCATTGTTTGCGGCAGGCTTTGTTCGCCGGTGCCTAGGTTGGTGAAGTGAATAGTTCAATAACCGGACAAGCCGCTATATAAGCTAAGTATCTTTTTTTTCTCATTTCCCTTTCCCCCGATCTGTCGCTACTTCTTAGATCCCTTTCCCCTGAATATAAGTTTCATCTCTCGTTTACACCACGTGCTATCCTCGTGCCTAAATGGCCGAGGGCGAAGTAACATTGGATGGGAATGATATTCCCATGGATATACCGGATAAACCCGAAATTACTCCCTCCCCTGATTCCCCCAGTCCTCCTCGTATTAAAACATACCCACCCAGTTCAACTGGGCCCTGGGTGGTCTATTTCCGGCCCATTACGAAATCGCTTAATATTTTAGAGATCTCACGGGAGCTGACTGCTAACTACCCGGCCGTAGCTCAGATAACACGTGTTAGAGCTAATAAGATACGCATATTAGTGAATGACCTCGACCAGGCAAACCAGATTGCTCGCAGCGAGCGCTTTACAAAGCAATTTAAGGTGTATATACCTTGTTTGGCAGTGGAGATCGACGGGGTCGTTGCCGAACCGGGTTTGAAGTGCGAAGACGTGTTGAAGTATGGAGTTGGTTGCTTTAAGGACCCCTCACTTGAACATGTGAAGATTCTGGAATGCAAGCAATTGTATTCAGCAAAAACTGAGAATAATAAGACAACTTATTCATTGTCAGACTCGATTCGGGTGACTTTCTCCGGGTCTTCCCTCCCCAACTATGTCCTCCTGGATAAGGTTCGTCTACCGGTTCGCCTGTTTGTACCGCGGGTAATGAACTGCAGCAATTGCAAGCAGCTGGGCCACACAGCCACCTATTGTGGCAATAAGAAAAGGTGCGGCAAATGCGAGGGAGAACATGAGGATGACTCTTGCAGTGGAGAAACTGAGAAGTGTATTTACTGCGGGGGCCTTCCGCATGATCTTAAATCATGCCCCGCGTACAAACAGCGCGGGGATAAAATTAAGCGCTCCCTTAAGGAACGCTCGAAGCGCTCTTATGCAGAAATTCTTAAGAATGCTTCGCCATCTGTCTCTTCCGAAAATTCCTTTGCTCTTTTGGCTGGCGTTGAGCAAGAATCTGACGACCTACAAGAGGGAACATCTTTGGTTAACCCAGGGGAGTCCAGGAAGAGGAAAAATCAAGCTTCCCCTAGATTGCCTCGTAAGGGTGCCAAGGTGTCGTCCACTCAGAGTGCGCCAACTACAATCAATAAATCCAACGGAAGTGATGCACTAAAGCCGAAGCAATTTGCTCCAGGACTTGGAAATTTTAATTCTAACAAGGAGTATCCACCACTTCCAGGGACACCAAAAACCCCAAGTGTTCCCTTTTTTCAAACAAATACTCAGTCCAGTAGCGGACTAATGAAATTTTCTGACATAGTGGACTTAATTTTCACAGCTTTCAATGTTACTGATCCTCTTAAAAGCATTCTGATACATTTTCTCCCTATGGTGCAAACATTTTTGAAACAGTTGACTGCTAAATGGCCCCTCCTTGCAGCGATCGTATCCTTCGATGGCTAAGTCATCAAACGAGGTCACTGATTCGATCACTGTCCTACAGTGGAATTGCAGAAGTATCCTCCCGAAAATCGATTCCTTCAAATTCTTACTAAACAGTTTAAAATGTGATGTTTTCGCATTATGTGAAACTTGGTTAACTTCCGATATAAATCTCAACTTCCACGACTTTAATATAATCCGTCTGGATCGAGAAAACCCTTATGGAGGAGTACTTTTGGGGATCAAAAAGTGCTATTCTTTCAACCGAATTAACCTCCCTTCGACACCAGGCATTGAAATTGTCGCTTGTCAAGTTCTAATCAAAGGTAAAGACCTTTGCATTGCTTCCATCTACATTCCTCCTAGAGCCTCGGTAGGGCACCGAACGCTTTGTAATATCACGGAATCCTTACCGGCACCGCGGCTAGTTCTGGGAGACTTTAACTCGCACGGTACGGTATGGGGCTGTCTTCATGATGATAATAGATCAACATTAATCCAAGATCTTTGCGATAATTTCAACATGACCATCTTAAACACGGGAGAAATAACGCGGATTCCTACACCACCAGCACGCGCAAGTGCGTTGGATTTGTCGCTTTGCTCGACATCGCTACAGTTAGATTGCATGTGGAAGGTGATCCCTGATCCCCACGGTAGCGATCATTTGCCTATCGTGATTTCAATTGCTAACGGTTCAAGACCATCGGAAACAATCAATGTCTCGTATGACCTCACACGGAACATTGATTGGAAGAGTTACGCGACCGCGATATCCGTTAAAATCGAATCCACTCAAGAACTTCCTCCGGAGGAAGAGTACAGGTTTTTGGCTGGCTTGATTCTCGACAGTGCGAATCAAGCTCAGACTAGACCAGTACCCAGCGCGAATACCCATGGACGGTCTCCCACCCTGTGGTGGGATAAAGAGTGCTCAGAGCTGTACGCGGAAAAGTCCACTGCATATAAGGCCTTCCGGGAAGACGGGTTACCCGCTAGCTATCTACAGTACGCGTCGTTAGAAAGGCGAATGAAGAGTCTAATGAAAGCCAAAAAACGCAGTTATTGGCGCCGGTTCGTCGACGGGTTAACGAGAGAAACAGCGATGAGCACTCTTTGGGGTACGGCTCGACGTATGCGTAACCGTAATAGTACCAACGAGAACGTGGAATATTCAAACCGTTGGATATTCGCTTTCGCCAAGAAGATCTGTCCGGACTCTGTCCCGGTACAGAAAACGTGCCGCGCCGCGTCTCCTCCCGATACCGCGAACGAAACACCGTTTTCGATGGTGGAGTTCTCACTTGCTCTCTTATCGTGCAACAATAACGCCCCAGGGTTAGACAGAATTAAATTCAACTTGCTGAAGAATCTGCCTGACACTGCAAAAAGGCGCTTGTTGAATTTATTTAACAAGTTTCTTGAGGGTAACATTGTCCCTTATGAATGGAGGCAAGTGAAGGTCATCGCCATCCAAAAACCAGGAAAACCAGCCTCCGACCACAACTCGTATCGGCCGATTGCAATGCTGTCCTGTATTCGGAAGTTATTCGAGAAAATGATCTTGTTTCGCCTCGACAATTGGGTTGAAGCAAATGGCTTACTGTCAGATACACAATTTGGCTTCCGCAAAGGCAAAGGGACGAACGATTGCCTTGCGTTACTTTCTACAGAAATCCAAATGGCCTATGCTAACAAAGAGCAGATGGCATCAGTCTTCTTGGATATTAAGGGGGCTTTTGACTCAGTTTCTATCAACATTCTGTCAGAGAAGCTGCACCAGCATGGTCTTTCGCCAATTTTAAATAACTTTTTGCTAAACCTGTTGTCTGAAAAGCACATGCACTTTTCGCATGGCGATTTAACAACATTGCGATTTAGCTACATGGGTCTTCCCCAGGGCTCATGTCTAAGTCCCCTGCTCTACAATTTCTACGTGAATGACATTGACGATTGTCTTGCCAATTTATGCACGCTAAGGCAACTTGCAGACGACGGCGTGGTCTCTGTCACAGGGCCCAAAGCTGCCGACTTGCAAGGACCATTACAAAATACCTTGGACAATTTGTCTGCTTGGGCTCTTCAGCTGGGTATTGAGTTCTCCACGGAGAAAACTGAGTTGGTTGTTTTTTCTAGGAAGCGTGAGCCGGCGCAACTCCAGCTTCTATTAATGGGTGTAACGATCAATCAGGTTTTCACATTTAAATATCTCGGGGTATGGTTCGACTCTAAAGGTACCTGGGGATGTCACATTAGGTATCTGAAACAGAAATGCCAACAAAGGATCAATTTTCTCCGAACAATAACTGGAACATGGTGGGGTGCCCACCCAGGAGACCTGATCAGGTTATACCAAACAACGATATTGTCGGTGATGGAGTACGGGTGTTTCAGTTTCCGCTCCGCTGCGAACATACACTTCATCAAACTGGAGAGAATCCAGTATCGTTGCTTGCGCATTGCCTTGGGTTGCATGCACTCGACCCATACGATGAGTCTCGAAGTGCTGGCGGGCGTTCTTCCGCTAAAAAATCGATTTTGGGAACTCTCATATCGATTGCTCATCCGATGCGACATTCTGAACCCGCTGGTGATTGAAAACTTCGAGAGGCTCGTCGAGCTTAATTCTCAAACCCGATTTATGGCCTTGTACTTCGACTACATGGCACAGAGCATCAATCCTTCTTCGTACAATCCCAACCGTGTCCGTTTCCTAGATACTTCTGATTCTACTGTATTCTTCGACACATCCATGAAGGAAGAGATTCGTGGAATCCCGGACCATATACGCCCGCAGGTGATCCCCAATATATTTTATAATAAATTCCGAGAAGTCGACTGCGACAAAATGTTTTACACTGACGGATCAAATCTCGATGGGTCCACTGGCTTCGGTATCTTCAACAATACTATCACCGCTTCATTCAAGCTCAATGATCCCGCTTCAGTTTACGTCGCAGAGTTAGCTGCAATTCAGTACACCCTTGGGATCATCGACACTCTGCCCACAGATCACTACTTCATCATTTCGGACAGCCTCAGCTCCATCGAGGCTCTTCGTGCGATGAAGCCCAAAAAGCAATTCCCATATTTCCTGGGGAAGATACGGGAGTCCTTGTGTACGTTATCTGAAAAATCTTATCAAATTACCTTTGTTTGGGTCCCCTCTCATTGCTCTATTCCGGGCAATGAAAAGGCCGACTCATTAGCAAAGGTGGGCGCTTTAAATGGTGACATATATGAAAGACCAATCTGCTTCAACGAATTTTTTAGTATTTGTCGTCAGAGGACACTCAGCAGTTGGCAAACCTCGTGGAGCAATGGTGAACTTGGACGATGGCTACATTCCATTATCCCAAAGGTATCAACGAAGCCTTGGTTCAGGGGGATGGATGTGGGTCGGGATTTTATTCGTGTAATGTCCCGACTTATGTCCAACCACTACACCTTGGATGCGCATTTGCGGCGTATTGGGCTTGCGGAGAGTAGTCTGTGCGCTTGTGACGAGGGCTATCACGACATCGAGCACGTTGTCTGGGTATGCGCCGGGTATTTGGACGCCAGGTCTCAGTTAAAGGATTCCCTTCGGGCCCGAGGTAGACCACCCAATGTCCCAGTCCGAGATATGCTGGCAAATCGTGATTTCCCCTATATGTCCCTTATTTATACTTTCATAAAAACGATAAATATCCCAATTTAGCCCCTCTCTTTTTATTTCTCGTTTTAGAAGTTTTCTCCTGCCTTTTGGGACCGATCAGCTCCAGACTGCAACTATGTAACCGCCGTCGCACTTACCACTACGGAAACTGAAGCGAGAGCGACTCGAGGTCCGATGACTTTTGAAGGATTCCCCGCGGGTCCGAAGAATACCATCCGCCAATCCGACCTACTAGACTGAGGCGCTAATTTGTCTCGCTGATCTCCCGTTTGCCCGAAAGTTGCAAGTTTTGCTCTTCTCTCCCGGTCACCATCTACGCTTTCTCTCCCCTGTCCTTGATACAACTGCTTCTACAGCCCCCTCTGAATATCTTGATCAAGCATAAGTCTCCGCTAAAAAAGTTCAAATTTGTATTCTGTATTCCTAGTTTTAAGATAGTTGTAATTTTACCTCTTTGTTAAAACTATTGTCCCCCATCTTGTAAATAGAATTGTATCCCTAGTTTTAAAACACCGGTGAATTTTCTCATAAACATTTGTTCCCCCTTTTGTGTACCAAACTATATTGTTAGTTTTAAGATAACTGTAAATATTTCCTAAAAAACTATTACTATTGAATTCCTTGTTTTAAAATTTTTCATAAAAAAAAATCTTTTGCTCCCTCTCTTGTATATAGAATCTTATTTCTAGTCTTAAGATAGCTGTAAAATTTTTCTTTTAAAAAAAAAATATTTCGCCATTGTAACCTCCTAGTTTTAAAATATCCAAAATGTAAAAACAAAAGAATTTGGCACCGCCAAGCTAACGCATTTGTGCCTATCAAATAAACGAAATGAATAAAAAAAAAAAAAGTGTAAACATAGCCAGCCACCAACAGCAAGCTGCAAATTTTCTACACCAAGGGCCACCCCTAGGTCCAAACAGTCATTGTTGTTGAGTCGGGCGTATTCGGTTTCCAAAAAACCTTTCTAGAATCCGACTTCTCTTCAAACTCACGATAAGCAATCCCAACTTCTGAATCATGATAGCGCGAGCGGTGGGTTAATGCTTGAGACCGCGTTTGTAAATTTATAAGTGCTAAAACATTCACTTAATTACCGCGGTGTTGTAATGTTGGCAAGATCGCGGGCGCAAGGATGTGTAGATGATTGCAATTGTATGTTCGCGTTTGTGACTAGGTTTGTGTTATCACAAAGGTCACGATCGATTGAACGTTTAGAAAGGGAGAGATTGCGAGTGTATATGAGAGAATATGCAATTTATTGTGTTAGTAAGTGTTAGTATGAATCTGATTTAAGATTTAGTAATAAAAGAAAAATAATTCAAGCAAAGATAGATGGAAGTAGAACACAAATATAGATTATTTTTAGTTTGCAGTTAAAAAGTGGAAGAATATAGAGATTTTCCACAACTACGTGTTTCAGTTTATTATGTTGAGTTTGTTGAGCATTAACTAGTGGCTGAACAGTATGATTAAGGAAGAGGTTCCATCTGTAAGAGATTGTCGTCCCTGTTTCTGAAAACAGCTAATACGATTCGTAATAGACGAGTGTTACTCACCATCTTCACGAGACAGAACGAAAGTTCGAGCGAATTAAAAAATAAAAACACCCACCTTTAGTCTGATCATCCTTTATAGATGACAGTTCATTGATCCCAATCGAATGAATCGATCACTGTGCCCATGAACAAATGAGACTTCGACCAGCTGAACCAATATGTCTCCCCATCCAAATCAGAAACACCCATACCACTTGTCCGTAAACACTCGATCTAATGATTATGAGTCATGAAATTCAGAGATCAAAGAATCAGCACTCGCACGGATCTCCCACTCTTATCCGCCACCCAAGAGTACGCGCCCATAGGCTTATCACCGAAGCCTAGGAATTTCATTTATTAGACAATCGTTCTGTAGCTAAAATATTATATTTCCCTAGGAGGTGCTTTCTCAACATCAACTCCAAAATCAAGAAATTTAACCCTTTCATACCCACCTTGTTTCTAGTACACCTAGGGTTTCAAAACTATTTCCCTTGAAAACGGTAGGATCAAGAAACACGAAAAGCCTTCTTTCATAAAGATAGGTGCATCCCTCGCAGTGCTAAAAGCTGCTCAATTTTTACCTTCCAATGCTTAATACAATTCTCCTAGAATATTTACAATAGTCCACTTGGGTGGAAAACGTAGCTAAAAGCCTAAATTGATAACTTTTATCAGTTTTCAATAATATTGCAACAAAACGAAGATATATGAAAAAATCATTTTCTGACATCAACGCAAATAGTCCCTGGCAGCACTGCTCCATCGGAATTCAATCAGAATAATTGCAATAACTTCATTTCTAGAGCTGATCCTTGGAACTGTTAATACTCAAATGAAAGGCAATTTATAAGCTTTACTTGTTTTTGTGAGCAAATCTTGCCTCATTCAAAAGTTATAGCTGTTTAAAAACGTTGTTGTCCACAAACAACATGGGCATGAATGGGTTAATATCAATTTTTAAAAGAAGCTGTAAACGAAATAGTTTTCTATATTCCGCTGCAGAGCGAAATTTTCTAAAAAAAATAACGCGTTAACCTCAAAGTGTACAGTAGCAATCGGAATAACATTTTAACGGTTAAGTTATATAACATCTAGAGTAATAAGCCAAACACAAGCTTTAATACGATGTTTGTATCCCAGTTATCGGACTAAAACCCCCAATCGTCAACCTTTATTTCGCTATGTATCTACTTTCTGATGTCCCGATAGAAAAAAAACAACATCGACATAGAGAAAGAAAATTGCAGGCAAACTTCAAGCTAGGTATACCGAGATAGGGAGACAACGGAATAGAGCAAATATCCAGGCACGTAGAATTTTTCACGGGCAATCTGAAGGGACATACGAAATAATCGAAATAAAGAGAGAAAGTTAACTGAATGCTCCAATCACCAGTATAGATTAACGGAAAGACAAAGCGCACTGTTGAGAATCATGATTTTAAAACGTTTTCGTTTTGTTCACGGTACTGTATCGATGTAGTGTACAAAGGAGATAGACTGATTACACTCAAGTTTAAATGAGTGTAACACCGACTACACCAGTGTAGTGCAATATCACACACGAAAATGTCATTAGTTTTAGTTCTTTTACCTTCCAGAAATTTTACGGAAATTTTATCTAAGTTCGCAATATGCAAAACATAAATAAACAACATTTGCGACCCAGCAAAGCACACACAAACCCTTAAATCTTCCAGATACAGTCACTATAACGTACTAAACAATCCCTTTACGAGCACCGCAGTTCGCCGATCGGTCACAAGCCAGTTTTTACGTCTTCGTCCTTGCGATCTAATGATTGGCATCTTCTGGGTAGGTGCGGTAACTGTGTAGTCGATAAATAGTAATGGTTCAGTTCCTAGGTCAGCTCTCCCATGGCTTCGAACATTTTATGCATATGTATATCGAAAAACCGGCTGTGATTCTGGAAGGTTATTTTTTGTTGTTTATATTCGACCATCAATAGCTATAACAGAAAAAAGTGACCACGGAGTTGGTGACCCAAATCAAGCAAAGCCCAGAGGATTTTTTCCACGTTAATTAGCTTTACATTCTTGGCAGCGAACATAATTATGTGCTTTGAGGCAAATAGTGGTCTGTCGTGATTCTTGATCGATCACTTACCAGTTAAATGTTGATAGGTAGAAATAAACAATAAACGCAACTAAATCTAAACTGGTATGAGATGAACCTTCAACCATAGGCAGTATAACTGAGTGGATCACTTGACAGTAAAGGAAACTACTCGTCATGTTCCATAGTATATATGGCAACATGTAAATTTCAAATTCCATCATCTCATCATACAACAAGTAGATCGCTATGGACCCAAACCCAACTTGGTGGGAATTCAAAATCCATTAATTCTTGATGTTAGTGCGGATAGAAAAAATATATTGATTTCACAAGAAGCAACTATAGTTTTAATTGTGTAAATTAGATGTTTTATTTATCGTTATCCCATCAGTCTATACTCAAAATACCTTAAAATACTAGATATTTTTTAAATCCAACTAAATGGAAACAGGCGTCCAATATCAAAAACTAGCTGGTAAACTTCCTCCCGGCGATATCCGGCAGACAACAGAAATCAATCAATTTCTTTATTTACCAACTGAATCGAACAAGGATCAAACGAGCTTGACATCTGTTGCGATAGCATAAACGAACGAAGATAGAAAGGCAAGGTAAAATGGCAAGTGTAAATTAACTCAACAGGACAAGTCGACAGATAGTCCCCCAACAGCATGATGAATGGGACTTTTTGCACTTCGTGCGTCTTGAACCTTTCTGGACCCTGTTGCTGGACAGGAAGATGAATTCACCCCGCCACCGGCTTTTTATTCAGAAAGTCTTCACAACATAATCATCACCATTTGCACGGGACTGTTGCTAGTGAACGATGCTGGGAAAACGTGCTAGGTGCCGTTGTGGATGTTGGATGAGGGGATCTAATGACTAACATTTTTTTTCCTGTCGTTACGAGAAGTTTTTCATAAACTCAGCTGTTTAGCTTAAGTATATATCATTTATCAGAAATCTACACGTTTGATATATTGGTTATTTTTCGTTTGTTTACTTCTGGAGGACTCTTAAATTATTGTTGAGTTGTTTAGATAGACCCTTTTCACAGTAGAAGTCGAGGACAACAATACCAATAACGATAACTATGCTAAAGTTTGTGTCCTGAGAAATTCCAGATCAAACAGCGAAAATTTTATGAAACTTTTAAAGTACGTTGGTTACTGCCTTATAACTACTCCTCATTTTTTTTCAAAAGAGTAGGGGAACCCGGGGCTGCTCGGACCTACCTAAGCAAATCGCCCTTTTAGGTGGATAGATGTGAAAAAATTAATCGGTCAAAAATCCTAAATGTTAGTTTGAAACCTAAGCTACATTTTGGTGCCATAAAAATTCACTTGCACCACTCCATGGCAGCGCTAGGTGGCGATTTGCAAAACTCTACGTTTTTCCTTCCTTTTACAATTTAGGGGTAATTCGGACCTCCCTACGGGGCAATTCAGACCGTCAATTTTTTTTTTAGTTTTTTTACAATGTAACTATATTTACCTATGAAATATTTATTAGAGAAACTCCTTAAGAAAAAAAATCCGATACAAAAACTTTATTTGGTTAGTCACAGCTGTCGATTGGCGCATCATGTATTTTCTTTGCTATGCCGTGTGCAATCGCCTGCGAAGCCGCTGAACAGTGTTTGATAGAATAGGGGATCCGAATAGTGCGCTAATTTCGCACAAAAGTGATTAGCGTATTGAAAATATCTGTGTTTTCAACCAAACAAAAATCATTCCATAGAATAAGAGCCTCAAGCTTTCTTAAATACATACCTTTCATTTTTTTTTAATTTTGTTTGTTGCTTTAATAACGGTTTTTGCATTATAGTGATTTTTGTTTTGAGGATGGCAAAAAAATGAAACACGTTGTATCGCCTTTCTAAACACAACAAATAATTAGATTCTGCTGTCAAAATTAATGTTTTTGAATAGCGGTTCCACGAATATGTACGACAGTCAGAAAGTCTTACGATTTTCTGAGAAATCGAGGGGGTCCGAATTACCCCCACTATCTTAATAGCCCCGGATTCCCCTATCCAAAAAACTATAAAGACGCGAATGACCATTAGGTTAATCGAAACAAAAGAACATAATATACGCAACCGTTTTTAATTTTATCGAAAATCGTAGCATTTTTTTTTTTAAATATTCCCATAACATGGAAAGGTACAAGACGTAGGCGACCTGCGTATCATATTGAAAAAAAATTTTTTTTGAGACTTGTCCTATTGGAGTTGTAGAGCTAGGTTCTCGGAAGGGCGCCCCGTCAGAGTCACATACTACAATTTGCAGGCGAATGGCGCCCAATAAAGCACTGCTTTAGGCCAATTGTAGCGGGCCGTGATTCTGAATGTGATATTCATTGTACGGTTCAGGTATGTGCGGGCGCAGGGACTCGCGATAGCGTGTATCATCGCGAAGGGCTCGAGTATTTATACGTTAACGTGTTAGATCGCGTGTGCGTTTGTATGTCGTGTGTGCTAATGTGTATGTAACTTCGCGTGTATAAATTATATTTTATAACCGTGTGCTATTCGCATATTCGCGTGTGTTCTAGAATGATCGCGTGCGGACCATGAATCTGATACTTACTTTTTCGTGCACAGCTTAGATTCTAGAAGAAAGTGGGTTCTTCCATATCACTAGAGTTCCCAGTTATGTCGCCGTAGAACGTGTGGTCTAGTGGATATGAGCTTTATTTTTTTGATTGGGCCAACTGAATGTATGGACCTAAGTTGCTAGAATGAAGGCTAAATATTTCCGGACGTGACCGATTCATGATCGCGCGCGTTTGAGACCGTGTTTGTATTTTCGTAAGTACTAAAACGTTCACATAATTAACGGTGTTTTATCAAGTTTGCGCGATCGCGAGCATAGGTGTGCGTAGATGATCGCGAAGGGCTTAAACGTTCGTATGTTGACGTGTTTGTCGCGTGTATGTGATTTCGCAGGTATAAACTCCCTGCGGCCATTTACATATTCGCGGACCGTCTTTCTGCTATTTAGTTTTTGGTGTACCCATATCACTAGAGTTCCCGGTCATGTCGCCATGGAACGTTTTGTCTAGTGGATATGGGAGCTATTTTTTCTTATTTTTTCAATATTTTTTTTATTAATTAATATGGACCTAGACTGTTGGTACTGAGGATAGACTTCCGGACGATCCCGATTCATGATGGCGCGAGCGCGAGAGTTTGTAGGTTAACGCTTGAGAACGCGTTGGTAAGTTTATGTGCTGAGACGTTCACCATATCACCGGGGTGTAATCATGTTTGCGAGTTCGTGGGCGTAGATTGCTTGGAAAATCGCGAGGGGGTCTAACGCTTGTACGCTGACGTGATTTTGTAACATATTTGCGTGTGTTCTTGAATGGTCGCGCGAACCGTGAGTCTGATATCAAATCTTCGGTGCGCAGCTAAAACTTTGGCATGCCGCAATGAGGCGCGTTGTCTAATAGGTATGAGCGTATTTTCTTAATTGGTCCAGCTGAAGGCATGGACTCAGCCCAAGTAATAATTGAAGTTTTATAGCACGCTACAAGTGCAATCTACATTTTATGAGTGCCATAAAACCTAAATTGTTACTAGGGAGGCTTCTAGGATCAAGCACAGGCTTCCGGACGTGACCGATTCGTAATCGCGTGCGCGAGGCCCTTTTTGCAGATTCCCGCTTGAGACCGCGTTTGAGAATGTGTGAGTGTTAAGACGTTCAATATCACCATCTTTGCTGACCCAGCTGAAGACGGGTGTTGAATAGCAGTATAGGACGCGAAAAGAAGAAATAAAAGACAATATATGAGAGACGTAATATATTAGACAGGTATAAGATACAGCTGAAGTTGTGATCATCACATGAAAGACATACATTAGTTCTTCAAACACTACTAAAACTTGAGTAGCCAACCACCACACATAGCTCATCCTTTCTCAATTATCTATTTGTTACTGGTTGATTGTTGGTTATGAGCGGGTAAATAGAGGAAAGATATAGAACAGAAAAAAGGCTCATATCAGCCCTCCCGGCCTCCTCGATACACCACTATCGAGGCGTATTGTAATCAACCTCTTGAAGCGGGCTTCTTATATAAATCAAATCCTGAGTAGTCATAATGGTTGGTGGATTATTAACATGAGACTAATAAAACTCTAGTAGTAGAGCTTGGTGCAAATAGAAACTAAAAAGAGCGAAGGTCCTTATATTTAGATAACTCTATTGAATCTATTGTGGCTTGATGATGTTTACAATACCGTCAATCCCATCAACCTGCGAGAGGGACCTGCGTAACATGTTGAAAATTGCATTAATAATGTGATAAATAAACAGGTGGTGAATTCAGAGCGGTTGTATAAATTAGTTTTTCCTTTTTTATTTCGTCTAATATGTAGTCACATTTTCATTTTTACCTTTTTACGAAATTCAATTAGCTAGAGATTACTGAGTAGGAAAAGTTATGGAAATTTAGTGCCATAGTACTCAAGTGAGAGCAAGGATGTGAAATATACAGATACGAAAACGGGAAGTGGCAGGGTCATTTCAAACAGGCTTAAAATCTTGCGGGCTAATCTTTTGTCTTCTGCTGGCAGGAGTCGAGCTTAGGCAGCATAACTACGAATCACTAAAGTCTACCAACATGTCTCCTGGTAAAGACAGACTTGTGCCTCTTTACCATGAGAACCGACTCATTTACTCAGTAATATCTAGCTAGTTGAATGTCGTTAAGAATATGTAAATAATGTTTCAACAATTTATTGACCATTTTTCAAAGTTTTCTTCCTATACTCGAGGCTTCTTCGGTTTCCAAATTGTACAAATTTTTCAGATGTGCTAGTTTGAACACAGATCGACCCATTATTGAAAATGGACAAACATCCACTTGGTAGTGATGTCCAAGATTCCGTCCGACCTTACTCAGATTGTCCTTACATTCTAGCCATCTTTATATTGTTTATATTTGTGCTTGCTATATTTTTTGCTCATTACCAGAGTGCCTACTTACCTACTTACTACTTATTGTAAACATTTCTATCTGTCATGGCACGGTAAGTTTGGCGTACTCTTTTTATACAAACCATCACCCAGTGACGAATATTGCAAATGCCGCCATTCAAACGTCTCGAATTTATTTTTGGAAGAAGATTCTTTGTCCCTGTGGAGTGCGCATAAGAACTTCTGCTGATGGATCCATCCCCTTTTGGACCTAAATACAGTGATAAATTAAAAGTCAACGTTTGGGTTTTCCGTTAAAAGTAACTGAAGCCACTGGCGCAGCTCTTGCACTGATGATGAGTTCACTACATCATCATCATAACCAGAGTGCTTACAGTTTTTGTAAAGATATTTTTGCCCAACTTTCTTCTAGTGTATGCAGGGTTTCAAAACTATTTTGCTTTGTGAACGGTAGGGTCAAGAAACACGAAAAGCCCTAGCCCTAAAGATAGGCGCTTCCCCTGCAGTGCTACAAGCTGCTCAATTTTTACGTTCCAATGCTCAATACAATTCTCCTAGAATATTTACAATAGTCCAATTGCGTGGAAAACGTAGCCAAAGACAGTGTAAATTGATAAGTTTTATCAGTTTTCAATAATATTGTAACATAAGGAAGATATATGAAAAAAATCATTTTCCGTAGTCAATGTAAACTGTCCCTGGCAGCACTGCTCCATCGGAATCCAATTAGAAAATTGCAATAATTTCAGTTCTAGAGTTGATCCTTGTAACTATTAATACTCAAATGAAAGGCAAAAGTCACATTTATTAGTCTTACTTGTTTTTTAGAGGAAATCTTGCCTCAATCAAAAGTTATAGCTGTTTAAAAACGTTGTTGTCTACAAACAACATGGGCATGAATGGGTTAATGCAAGTGTTTCTTGATGATTTAATAGAATTGGGGGTAGCCTGCTTTCGAATGCAAAAGGAGCTGTGTTTCGTGATTTATTCGAAAGGGGAAGAAATAACTCAGATTTTTTAAATTTTACGTGTATTTGCAAACATATTTGAAGAACCCAAATATTTTTTTATAATGGTACATCACAGCATTACATGTTCACAACAATAACACTAAAACAATTTATATAGGTTTATTGTCCACAGGAACATAAAACCACTGAAGAAATTTATGAAATTGTAACTTCTGCTTAAAGGTTTTTCATTTTTTTTTTATTGGGATAAAATTTCGACTTCAACGTATTATAAAAAATCTCTAAAAGTAGTCTCAAGCAGTGGTGCAAATTTTCATTTTCAAATGCCAACTTCAATTCAACCCCAACTGTGATTCAAAATCAAAGCCTCCCTTAATCATTCACTTTCAAGTTGGCGGGATTTTCATTTTAAATTGATGCTTTTTCATTCACTAACCAAAGTTGTCATGTGCTCTGTAGATGCCAGTCTAGGTCAAATGTTGGAATGTTATGCGTTTTCAAGCTTACATGAACAGCAAGAAGTATGTTCAGAGTAGTTTTGCTTGAAAAACCTAGTCGATACCCCAGTAGAGTGATATTCACAGGGTCGATGACATTAAAAATGATTGGAAAATGATTGAGCAGCTCGGCTGTTTGAATGAATGATGCCAACTAAAGACTGCAAATTGAACATAGTAGGACATGATTTGAGATTTGTCTTTCCTTCAAGATCAAAACTACCTGTTGAAAATTTGCTCAAGGAGAAGGAAGTAAGGGATGAGCAGATTCGGAAAATCTAATATTTCTAGAAATTTCAAGACAACGAAATTTCTGGAAACGTAGTTTCTGGGATCGATGATACAGTGTATGTAGCAATTTTTTTCTCTAATTTATAAGAAAAAAAATTAACAAGTTTTACTGAAAACCAATTTTTCGCAGTCCGTGAGCACGATCATAGCTTAGCTTAGTTGACCGCCCGTGAGTTTCCCGTGATTGATCAAAGCCTGTTGAAATTGCATATTGAGTCGATTGTATGATACTTGGGAGTAGTGCATCATACTCAACGTGCAACATAAAGAGACTTAGATTATAGTATGATCAATAACGGGATGGAGATGGGAAGGAATGTTAGTTCAACACTTGTGACTATCATGACCGAGGAATTCTCTGCATCATCCACAAGCGTCACAGGATAGGATAGGTATTAGTAGGTAGGGAAATGAATCAGGATATATCTTGGTAGATATTTTGATTCAGCTATGTACTCACGCGCTTTGTCTTTTCATTTTAGACCAAAGTGCGACCGCCAATAGAAAGATGAATGCCGTTCGAATAGATATTTTATTACTTATTCTTCCGCTAGCGTCACATAACCGGATAAAGCCCCGTGAAATATATTAGAGTTATCTATTCATCTATAGACAATATGATCTTAGCAATATGCACGAAAGTCGGTCACGATCAATTTCCGATAATTCGAAACAAGCAATTTGAACTCCGAACAGTCGGCCATCGGGAGTATTGCTTCTTATTAACATTTCAATGATCATTTCCAAAGTTTGCAGTACAAAGCAAGCGTACAAAAAGTATAAAAGACATCCCAAATGAATGTGAAGAAATTCACTGCGAAATGTTAATGACAAGTTGGCACCTTCACTCTCCCTATCAGACACGTTTCCATAATTGGGTTAAATGCCAAATTGCAAACGACATATTTATTATGCGTAATATATATAATAAACGCAACGATAAGGGCTTTTGATCCATCGGCGGCCCAGAAGACGAATGGATGGCATAAGAGCAATACTGGTAAAGACCGACTACCATATGAGCGGTTCAAACTCGAAAGAGTGAGGTAGAGTACTGCACTGAATGATTTTGACAAAAGGACCAGGAATGTGATTTTATGAAGCTTTAGCTTTCGATGGCCCTACATTTTCTGACAGAGTGAAGCTATGGAGTGTTGAAATGTTTACCACTGTTTAGAAAAGCAAAGTAGTACAAAGCTAGTGTCAAACCTTCATGAGACCTCAAGAAGTCACTTTTGCAGGTATTCGTCAATGTAGATTTATCGGTGGACGGTTACAGATTTAATAAAAGAAGCTGGCTTATTTTGACACATCTACAGATCGCTTGCCACACACAAAACTTTTTGTGCAATTCGACAGCTTCATCCAATTCAAAAAAAATCCTACTGGAAAGTTTGCTTTTTTATATGCAGTTTTTAAACCTAAGCTTTGAAAGTTATACCTTGACGTAGAAGTGCCGGTATATTAATATATGCTGTTAATTAGTGTAGAATTAAACTTCATCCTTTACGGCTATTGGTATACAATCGAGAATAGCGAATCAGAAAAAGTTAATATATGTCAGTGATTCACTCAATATAGAAAGACCTAGCATGTTGTTAGCCTCCTCTCACGACATGGGAGCAGGTTCCCAGTGGTTCTGTTCTAGGCCGAAATAATGTAAAAAAAAAAATTAGCCCGCCGGACACCACACGACTTTTTTCGCAGTCCGTGAACACGATCCTGCAAAATCTTCTCGACCGATTCTTTTCAAACAGGAAGCATACTTTCTTGGTATAAAATGCCTTCCTCTACGTTTTTTTATATTGTCATATTAAGGTAGTTTGTCACCTAAAAACTGGCGGAAAAAATAGTGCAAAACCGCGTTTTTGAATAGGCCCCGAACTGTTGAAAAACGAAAATGATAACTAAACAACGACGCAGGCGACGGACGGGGGGATTAACTCATACTTAAAGCAAATTTAACAACATTTTCGATTTCAGATAATTATACGCCGAGTTATCGTGTACACCGCACAAAGTATGTTTCAAAAGGTGTTTTGGGAAATGCTCTGTCACCGACTTATATTTCAATATTTAAGTAAGGAAATTTTACTAAATATTCTCTGGATGATGCTTTATATTAAAAAAAAAAGTTTGAATGAATTTGCTTAAGCAGTATCTCCATAAAAAAAATCAACGAAAAATTGTTTTTTTATTGAAATTATCCCTTACTTAATGAGAAAATGTCGAAAACAGAAAGGCGCGGGTATGAAAAACGTCCACGTGGACACTTTCAATAAATAAAAAGGTAGTGCAAATTGGCATCATTGTAATAAACGCTGAACACTGACACTTTCAAATCTGTCAATGTGTGAGTACTAGGGCATTTGCAAATAACTTTTTTAATTCTCAAGCGTCCCTCTTCATAATTTCCCATAGCCACTATGGGAAAATATTAGGTAAAAATACGTTAAATGCTATAACTTTTGAACTAGTTCCCGTGACCCCTACTACGTTATTGATACAATTGCAGAGAGAATTAATAGATGATAATGCCTGGGAGTAACAAATCATCCTTGAACGTATAGCTCCTGGTGATTCCAAGTTGTACCGGCCAGGAAAGGAAAGGAATGTTAGTCCGACACTTGTTTTAGATAGTGGTCGTATGTACTACTGCCCACTCCACAAATATCACGGGAGGAGATGGTAAGGCTAGGGATTCGAAATTATGCTGCAGTTCGCACGCAATTTTGGGCGCCCGGTCACCTGGAGACTCATTAGGGTACGTTTTAGGAATATAGTTATGGCAAATTTCATGAAAAATATGGGGAACATAGGGAGACTTCACCAGGTTTTCAGTTAAACCTACGTAAATGTCTAAAAACGTTTTCTATCCTTCAAAACTCATCAAACATAATGCGCGGCAGTATTGTACATAGTCATGATTTTTGCAGAATTTTTGGTTTACTTTTTCCAAAGTTATAAAAGTTTTTCAGAGGGGAGTTCTTTTGGTCACCGCAGGGAGACTTGACCAAGGCCTGAGGAAACTTGACCAAGAGAATTTTGTAAAATCAAAACAATAAATTAAGACATAAAACATGCTGTCTTCATATTTTTACATATTGTCGAGATCTTTAAGTACCAGTAAAAATATAAAAGGATTGCATTTCATAAATTTAAATTTTTTTTATGCATTTCCATTTAAGGATTAACTGTACTGCTTACATCGCATGTTCAGTGAACATTGTTCACACGTCACGAAATCAGCCACATTACTGCTAACTTTGTTTACTAGTACTAAAAGATATAGACTGATGTTTGAGGTAGGATTTTTTGTGACGTGTATAAAGTTAACAGTAGGTACCACAGCTTAGTAAATATCAGAAATTTTGAAGGAAGATCCTTCAGCTTATTTCCACTTGGCCAAGTCTCCCCTCAAAATCTTGGTCAAGTCTCCCCAACACTAGTTATTGCGTAAAATGTCGTACAAATGTTAAAACCATTTCACTTCATAAGGAATAAGATGATATATGAGTAATTAAAAAATAATTATTAATCGAGTAGATATGTCCACACAAAGTAAAGAATCATTTAACACAAATTTATTAATTAAGGAATATTTTCTATAAGGAAAGTATTTTTCATTGCAAGCTATTAAAATTACCTTAAGGGGTCGAAACAAGTAAAAAAATATTTTTGAAATCTTAAGAAATTTTAAGAATCTAATAGAACACGTCATAGCTAATAATGAAATTTTGCGCTTGGTGAAGTCTCCCCATGTTCCTCTACTTAATCCAAATAATATTTCAACAGAAGACAAAAAAGCAAAAGGAATAGCGTTGAAAAAATTCGAAAAATAAATGATTAAGAGTGGAGAACAAACTGGGACTACAACTAAAAAATATCGATTGTTTTCGTGACGACAATATGAAATAATTTTGAGCGGCCCAAAATAAACATTAAATGCACTGACAAAACGGACAAAATAGCAATTTCACGCGCGCGTTTTTTATTATTAACATACCCCAAGTGATATCAACTTCCTAACCTCTGACGGCAGGCGTGTTTTTTAGGCTAATTACTAGAACGATCGAAGACAACTAGGGTGATGAGCCTATTTTTGCTATGTTTCTCTTATCACCCCTCCCATTTGAAGCCGTTGGTTAGAGCGTTTTCAGGGTAGGCCGAGTAATCAATGAATTAGTGAGGCACCCTCCTTAATATGGTGAAAATAGCCACTTTACTTAGGAACGAAAAGAAACTAATTTACTAATTTAAAGCAACAATATGCTAAAACCAGAAAATGCAGAAGATGCAAAAAAATAAAGATGAGACTCCTGGTTTTGGCGCCATTAATAATACAGTGCATGTACTACTGGTTTTGTGGCAATCAATAATGTAGTGCATGTATAAATTAAAAGTATAAGAAAGTACTGAAAACTATGAGAAAAAATATTATAATGAACATGATATAACATACATTCCACTCAGACAAGACCATGCGTATTTCCCTCGCACATTTAATGCCCTGTAGATTAGTTCCCTAGTTGGTCAAGCAAACACCAAACAAATAAAGAAATTAGTTTGCTCAGTCCCAAAAAAATGTCAGCTCGATTGGCATCACCCGTGTGGATACGTGGTCCCTTCCAAAGCCATAAAATCAAAGAACATTTAAAATTACATGCGACTAAATAACAAAAAAAAAGAAAACATGAACACTGCTACTTATTCACAATAAAAAAAAATCAAGAAAAATTATTTGCATAACTAAGGTGGCTCATTTTCAGAGATAACACTCTTGGTTAATCACCTTATAAAAATAGGTGATAAGTGACGCGAACGAAAATAGCTGACTACCACTCGAATCATCAAATATCATTCGTACTATTTTCAAAGCTCACAAATTGTGAGAGATTGGCAAGAAAATATAAAATAATCATCAGTAAACAGTTTAACCCTTCAATCGTATTGTATTAAACTGTAATCCTTTATCGTGCATCGGGTATCACCAGTGCACATAATCAGCACACACACACTTGTCGACCAAATGTATGTATATATAGTTAAACAATAAGCTGCACCAAGAACAGCCGTGCTTGAAAATGTAGTGTATGTAGAATGACGGAATTATGATTTCCATATGTAATGCTGTACTTAATGCAAATTACGCTACACACAACGGAAAAGCCATCCCTCTTATACTGCTCCGCTGCAAGCATTATGTTGCTGGAAATAACCACAATAGCGACAGGTTTGCATGGCGCGGAGAGGAATCAGGGTCGTAAGTAGATTTAATAGGAGTGCTGCACCGGCTGCGGCACGTCTAATCTTTTTGTATGCGGAGTAGTAATTTCAGGCGATCGACATTCGCGGGACGGTGGCGATGGGATCACTCAAGGATAGTGGTTGTTGTGTTTTGCTAGGATGTTCAATTTTTCATAATAACGATGGAATTAATACCAGCTAATAATAGTTACACATAATTCAGAAGACTAAGGCAGTACACGCAAAATGTGTGAACGTCTAAGCATATTGTAAGCCGGGTATATTGATGAAAGTGAAACAATGTGGAACAAAAAGTTTTAGATTCAATAAATAGTCAATGACCTGAACAAAAATCCAACAATCTACCTACTGCGCCTACAAACCAATATCAACAACATTAAACAATTCCCAAGAGCTAATCGAAATTCCTTGAAACGTTAATTAGCAAATGAATTAACTTTAGATAGGTCAGAAGGCAATGCACAGTGGAACCAATCCAAACGAAAATGGGACAAAACTTAATTGAGATTTAAGAACATAGATGCCGCGTTTGATTCCTCATTTCTATGTAGGATATTTTCACAATACTATTCGGCAAACCTGTATATAAATACCTTAATATTGAGAAAGGTAAACCTTCTTGATTAGGTTTTAAGTAAAGTACTCGAGCACCACTTTTTTGAATTGGTTCCACTGTGCAAAGTCTTTTCTTCTTCGACTGTGAAATCAGCCAGAACATTTGGGGGACTCAGTTGAAAAGCGGTTTTCGTTTTGCGTTGTGTCTTGAAGCAAACTTTTTAAGATTAACCATTGTAGTATTGTGCTTCTTATTTGTCCTTGCATATTTTTGTTTGTTTAATGCCCGAAGCCTCTATACTTGCGAATCAATTGCAGCATTCGATTCCCAAAATGAATATTTGTTTACTTTCATTTTCTGTTGGATCCCAGTTTACAAATAGAATTCCAAAGATATGACGTTTTCCTATACTGACATTGAAATCATGATACAACTTCTGCCATAAACCAGAAATGTAGTTTCCTCTACCCTTGATGCATAACATATCACATGCTATGGGATACTTTAAAGCTTTGGCAACAAGTCAGCAAGTTGAATACCCAAGGTTATTTCGCCTAGAAATTTGTTCCTGTGAAGTGCGGTTAGTGATTTCAACCACTGTAAAGAAAATATCCGGTAAAGCAATTGACCTACATTCAATCAATATTGAACTATAAACAACAATTGATTCCTTCTCCCTTCACTGTGCCTCAGTGCCAAAATCACAATTTCTGTAAACTGATATATCTTAATTCTCCAACTTCGCCCGCTCATAAAACGATGAGTGAGCAAAATTGTTGGATTCAATTCCAGGCACGAGCGGGAAAGGATGATGAACATTAAATTGATTGCCTTTCACAGCTCCCTTGAGAATTTGCATGAAATCTTTGGTTATATGGAAAATTTATTCCGACCTATGTTGGCCATTTTATTACGAGTATGTATGTAAGGTAAAAGATGAAAATCCGAATCGGTAATGTACCTTATGGTGATGGGTCTTTTAACACGCTTCAAAGCAATAATATAATGGGTCATTCAAAAATTATGTCACACATTTAGTATAAGTCATGCCGTATGACCAAATGTGGAATATAGTGGGTGGGAGTAAACTAGACGTAACGAAACTTGTTTTTCCTAAAGAAAAAATAATCGTGCTAGAGAGGGAGACCGGAAATAAAGATATTTGTGCCACAGGGGAGTCAATTTTGGGAATTTTTTGCGTTACGTAATATATGGTATACAAATCGTCCCTAAGATTGTTGGTTACTCGGAATCATATGGATGATTTCATATCCATATACACCCAAACCAGAAATCTCTGACATTGTGTGATCGATCATTTCATTTTCAGCCATTTTCAGCCAGAAAGTTTGTTGTATTTAATGTTAGAAGGATTCTCACATTGAATGCAAGGGACCATTAGCATTTCTAATACATCGCCAGAGCAGTTTTTGCAAGGGATTCTTGCATAATTGTAGGATAATCTTGCATTATTGTAACTGATTTCTTACAGCCTAATTAGGACTGGACCTTAATTTAAGTTATGTCTCTGGTCATTAGTGTTTTCTTTTATTCGTATCCTTCACTTCTGCAAACAAAAAAGTCATGTTTGTGATCTCAAAGAAATAGAGAGATTGGGAAGTTTTCCAAAAAAAATTCATTATGGAAGAAATGGATAATTGGAAATACAGTCTCTAACCATATTATTATACAATTAATTCATTTTTTCGGCTGTGATGCACGGGTCAAGACCTTATTTAGGACTGTTTGGTATTTAACGGGAATAACAAATAGAAATAGTGAGTTAAACGAAAGCAATTATGTGAAAACAAAATCACCCCAGAGACAGGATTCGAACCTGCAACCCTTGGGACTCCGGACAATACACAAATCCTTATGCTATCCCTGAGGTATGATGATGTCCTAGGAAAAACACATGATTATCGCTTTGGCGACAGTGATCGTACCATTGACTCTAAAACTCCGCCGTTGCCACCCGCACGGCAAAAAATTGTTCCCAAAATCGGGAATAATGTACCATAAAGAAAACAGGATATTGAACAAAAACCTGTTTTAATCCACCTAGCGAAACAAAAAAATATCGTACTTCATTAGCCTAATCAGTATTAGATCAATGTTATCTGCTTGCTAACTCATTTTGTCATGCGGGGGTGGGTATGTGAGAAGGACGAAAGTTCCATGAACGAACGACTCCCCAGCTTAAATTGGTATGCTTTTTGATATAGTGGTGGTTTAAAGATGATGGGGTTGAAGGGGAGTGGTATGAGGGCTGAGGGGTGATTTAAGGGAGGGGAGTGAACGGTAGAGGAGGGGGGGGGGTGTAACCCCTCTCCTTAAACCATCAACTACGCCCCTGTTAAAATCCAGAAACCTTATGCGAGTAAAAAAAAAATTTAGCCGGGATTAGGTTGACGTTTTTCAGAGTGATTGCATAACCTTTCTATATGAGAAAGGCAAAAATATGCCAAAATCCAAAAAAGTGAAGAGTCGTCAAATTTTTTTTCGAGTTTGCATCAAATCTCGACGTTTCATGCACCTTGAAGACATTTAGCATCAAAAATAAAAATTCTATTTTTAATTTTTCCTATAGTTTATATGAGAAATATCTGTGTGGCCGCACTCTGAAACCCGTAATTCCGGAACCAGAATTCCGATCGATCCAAAATTCAATAGCAGCCGATGGGAAGGTTGCACCTTTCATTTGAGACTAAGTTTGGGCAAATCGGTCCAGCCATCGCTGAGAAAAATGAGTGACATTATTTGACACATACATACACACACATACATACACACACACATACAGACTTTTTCCGATCTCGACGAACTGAGTCGAATGGGATATGACACTCGGCCCTCCGGGTCGGGATTAGGTTGACGTTTTTCAGAGTGATTGCATAACCTTTCTATATGAGAAAGGCAAAACCATTTGTTTTATAATTATGTTCAAATTCCCTTCAGTAACGCTTACATAACGCTTTTATTAGTTTAGCTATGTTTTTGGTTTGTTAACTTCAGTTACGGTTTCCGCCATGTCATTACCAAATCGATTTTCTGTACGTAAACTAGTATACAAATTTATGAAAGGTTGACTCGTGATTTTATTAAAAAAGAATCTCCTACTGGAGCTGTAGAGCTAGGTTCTCGGAAGGGCTCCCCGTCAGAATCACATACTACAATTTGCAGATGAGACAGGCAATGTCGCCCACTAAAACACTGCTTTAGACCAATTGTAGCGGGCCGTGATTCTGAATGTGATATTCATTGTACAGTTCAGGTATGTGCGGGCGTAGGGACTCGCGATCGCGTGCATCATCGCGAAGAGCACGAGCATTTGTACGATAACGTGTTCGATCGCGTGTGCGTTTGTATGTCACGTGTGCTAACGTGTATGCGTGTATAAATTCTATTTTATACCGTGTGCCTTTCACATATTCGCGTGTGTTCTTGGATAATCGCGCGCGGACCGTGAATCTAATACTTTATTTTTGGTGTACGGCTAAGATGCTAAAAGAGAGTGAGATCTTCCATATCACTAGAGTTCTCGGTGATGTCGCCATGGAACGTGTTATCTAGTGGATATGAGCTTTATTTTTTGATTGGCCCTACTGAATGTATAGACCTAAGTTATTAGGACCGAGAGTAATGGATTCCGGATGTGACCGATCCATGAGCGCGCGAAAACGGACGTTTGTAGGTTCGCGTTTGAGACAGCGTTTGAAACTTCGTAAGGGCTAAAACGTTCTCCTTATTACCGGGGTGTTATTAAGTTTGCGTTGTTAATCGCGAAGGGCTTAAGCGTTCGTATGTTAACGTGTTTGTCAAGTGTGCTCGCGTTTATGTGACTTCGCGTGTACAAGACTGGATTTTGTAACCGCGTGGCATTTCCTATATACGCGTGCGTTCTTGGACGGTCACGCGGACCTTTATTCTGCTAGTTAGTTTTCTGTGTACAATTCACATTCTGACCCATATGGGGTAAGTTACCCCATATCACTAGAGTCCTCGGTCATGTCGCCATGTAACGAGGTGTCCAGTGGATATGAGCTTTCTTTTTTTAATTGATCCAATTGAAGGCATGGACCTAGTCTGCTGATATCAAGGATAGAAACGTCCAGAAGTGACCGATTCATGATCGCGCTAGTGCGGGAGTTTTTAGGTTCACGCTTGATACCGCGTTTGAAAAAATATAGGAGCTGAGACATTCACTTTATCACCGGGATGTTATCATGTTTACGAGGTCGCGAGTGTAGGTGCCGTGGATGGTCGCGAAGGGCTCAAGCATTTGTATATTAACGTGCTTGTCACGTGTATGTGACCTCGCGTGTATGATTTCGATTTTATAATGATGTAGTGTGTATTCTTACTTGATCATGTGCGAACCGTGAATCTGATGCTTATTTTTAGTGAATGGTACAGATGGTAGAAGAGAGTCCATTCACCATATCACTAGAGTTCCAGGTCATGTCACCATGGAACGTGTTGTTTAGTGAATATGAGCGTCACTTTTTTGATTGGTTCAACTGAAGACTTAGTCCAGACTGCTAGGACCGAGGTAAGACTTCCGGACGTGACCGTTTCATGATCGCGCGAGTGATGGGTTAATGTTTGAGACCGCGTTTAGAAGTTTAAAGATGCTACGTTTACTTAACTAACGGGGTTTTTCGCGTAGGCGAAATCGCAGACGTAAGTATGTGTTGATTATTGCAATTGCATGGTCGTGTTTGTGGCCGGGTTTGTGTTATCGCGAAGGGCACAAGCGTTTGTACCTATATTAGTATAGATAGCGTATAATAGGTATATACTAATAAAAGGAACCATAACATGCAGAATAAAGAAAAAAAAGATACTAACAGCTTTATTAGAATAGTGTATAGAAATGCAAACTAATAGATGAACAAAAAAAACAGGCTGATGAAATAGAATAGAAAAAAAACACACGTAACATGCAATCAAACTCGTCTAAACGCAGCAAATGTTGTATCTTTACCATTAACGACAATTGCATGCTGTTAGACTTTCATCATGCTGTGCTGGCCGGGAATGGATGATTCACGTGCGTCCGTGAATTCATTATACCCTAATTTATCCAATCCGACCTTCTCGAATGAATAGGACCAAATGCGCAGATTGAACACCGGAAGTATTGTACGCCCAGTTCCGCATCCATTCCCTGACCCAAATGTCACAAATACTCAGTCGAACACATACACAGATAGACATAGGACTAGTACATAACGATTGTACACTCATACGAAAAACTATGATTATTACAAAACGACAGCTAATAGGTTTCTACTTTGGTATTTATTAAATTAATTTAAATAAATTAATTTAATTAGTCTATGTACGATGACGACGTCGACCAATAAATGAACACACAATGACTCCCACTGTGAGCCCCGTCCACGAATACCGCCATCAAATTGTGAAACAATATTTGCAAGCACGGCACACAGCAAAAGTCAATGCACGTCGACCCGCCAGTCCGAAACATCACCGCGCACAGACCAGTGATTGATCGTTTGTAAGCCCTCTCGGTTTCCTCGATGCACCACTATCGAGGCGTTGCATTACGCATTAATGCATTAATCATCTTAAAGCAGCTGTTATTTAGCGCTGATGCACGCAATATGCCTGATGATGTTTGCAATACCGTCAAATACCTCAACCTTGGGGAGGGAACTAATCATGCTATAGAAGTAACTAAAACTTTCGACTTGTTAAGTAGATGTAGATTTCAATAAAAAGACACGCTTCGAATGTTGCACCGCACCTTATAGCAAAAATGACTGAATCGAAGATAGCTTAGTAAACTATTTTATAAGTAATCATTCACTGGTAATTTCAAAATCCATGTTTACTTGAGCATCCAATCAAATTAGTTATGGAATTTGGGTTTCGATTTCGTCTCATCAGAATTCGACACTAACTTAGTGACAGAATTAAGCTAGCGCCATATTGACGCTAGTTGTAAAAATTAAAACACGATTTGTGTTTCTGAGCAGTACAGCGTGATGTCCCGCAGGAGTTCATTTTAAGCTGATGAGTACTAATGAAGTCGTAATATTTTGGTTGGCTTAGCAGGTTGGCGGTACATATTCGTTTTTGGAGCTAGCGTCAATCTAGCGCTAGCTTAGTCCTATCACTAAATTAGGGTCAGATTCTGATGAGACGAAACGCAAATTCCATAACTAATTTTGTTATAGGTTTTGTGCTCATAACGCGCAAATGTGGTTTTAAACAACTTTCACCCATTTTTTCTCCGCTAAGAAGGAATGTGGTATAGTATTTTTCGTATATGTGCGGATTACACTGTAATTATCATCAAACTCGATAGACACTATGAATACATACATTGTCATAGAAATACCGTACTCGAGGGATTCCGCACACAAATGGTAATAGAACATATCATGTACACATCATTAACGAGCGATAGATAGCCGGAAAAATCTTATAATTCGCTCCCCTACCGCCTCTACACACAACATGGGCTACGAAAACCAGAAAGAACATTCCAGGAAGCAGCAATTGATATGGTGGAACGAAGAGAACGCGCCAAGCGATAAAACAACATAATTTCTGGGAGCTCTATTTTCGGAACAGAGCAAAACCGATTTGCGCTCTGTAGCCATGTAGTCGGGAGGAAATGTATGGTTGGTTGGAAATTGGCAATCGGATTTCCTGCCCGATGATAGATCGGTCTTTCGGGAACATTCTTTTTGTTCGCCCTACAGCTTGTGCCTTATGATGGCATTAGCCATTCGGGCTAAATGCGAAGGATAGAGGGTCTAGCAAACTAATTACAGGAATACGAAAGAAGGACGATAATTTTAATTTGGTTTGGCACAATTAAACCCTCAATCACTCGAGCCATTTCTACTACCCATAAAAGCATAAGAGTCCCATATTGAAAAATAGCAAACCGAGAAAATCGCTGTTCAAGTTTTACATTTTCATTGAACTTTATGGATGGGACAAACATGTTTTGGTATTTTTTTCGATATTTTCTAAACAAACCTGGTAATTTTACTTGTGAATTGTGATTCAGTGGTGATACAGAATATAATCCAACAGATAACTCATTTTCGACAAAAATCCACATGGGACTCTTATGCTTTTATGGGCAGTCTAGTTCTATCACACTTTGTAAGGATTCGAGAATATCACACAACCTATATCATATCGAATATCGTGTTTCAAATCCGTGATTGGAAGCCATTGCAGTATGAAAAAGCTCAAGTAAATTTTATGTAATTTGATCACAGCTATGTCATGAGCAAAGTGCATTCGTACACAGATATTACAAGTCATTTTAAAAAATCATATAAATACAACGGCTTAAAATACTTTTTAATAGGTTGATCTGAATAGGCCTAATGCGTTAGCAAAACGGAGCCGTATACTGCTGCGTGTTAAGATCCTATTCCTTGGCGGTGAAGTATTAGTTGCATTATGCACCGCAACTTGGCGATCATTCGGTCTGCCTTCTCTCGTGTCATCGTTCACGTCCATGGGAATCATGGGAATTGCGTTTTTCTTGGTCTGATGTTATTTTTTGTTTCTTGCTCTTGCGGGTCGCTGTTGTAAATTCGTCTTCATCGGCATTTGCTTCTTTATTGGTGATGCTAGTTGTTGGTTTGGAAGTGCTTAACCTAATCGTAGTTTCTTCGCTATCGGTTGATTGGGCGGCTGTGTGTGGTTTATTTGTAAGTGTCGGTGATTGCTTGTTAGAGTTGTCTGTAGAAGATTAGTTTCGACAAGTTGCTTAGGCACATGTTTTTCGTAACGGTCCATCTAGTTACAGAACAGTTTGCTTATAGGTTACGCCATCCTTCGGTAATTTATATTCGATAGTCAAATAAGAAGGAATAGGATTAGTCACTCACATTCACACAACACGAGCGCTTTGTCACAGATGTCATTCGTTACAGATTCCACTTTTCCGTATTACGACATAATTCTTTTGACATAACCTGTTTTATTGCGCAGTGCTAGATCGTATACACGAACATCTACCACATCATTGTCTGTATACACGGGGATGTAATGGTTATAGCGTAGCGATTTTTTTGCTTCTGTTTTGTGCAAGATAAGAAGATAGACTAGGTCTAAAATATTGGGTAGCTGTATACTCCTCCAATTTTCAACATGCAACACGTGTACACAAACTTCGCACGACTCTGCCATCGCGGTTATTAGTTGGTTGTTTCTTGTGTTTCTCTATAGTTCTATGGGTCTGGAAGTGTTTTAAAGCAAGTAAAAAAATATTCAAATATATACTGTTGAACAAGAGCATAATAGGCAAAACGAAAAAAATTAGTCCATAGAAGGTCCTGGATCATCATCATCATCATACAACGACAACATTCAGTCCAGTGCACAGTGATCCACAGTGTGAGTCTATCAAAAATGTGAACTTTTTCCTAAAATAAATAACTTTTTTTGAGAGTTGTCCTACTGGAGCTGTCGTGCTGAGTTCTCGGAAAGACCCCCTGTTAGAATCACTCACTACAATTGCAAACGAGACAGGAAATGTCACCGACTAAAACACTGCTTAATGCCAACTGCAGCGGGTCGTGTTTTTGATTGTGATATTGAGTGTACGGGTCAGATGAGAGGGGGTAGGGACTTCACGATCGCGTGGGAATGTGCGTGCATTTGTTCGCGTTTGATCAAATAATAAGTGATGTAGCGTGCACTAATTATTTCGAGTGATTTTTTGTTTGCGAAATCTTGGACGTAGTTTTGTGTGGGTGATCGCGATTGCATGTTCGTCTTTGTGTATCATCGCGAGTAGCTCGAACGTCGGTATGTTAACGTGTTCGATCGCGTGGGAGTTTTTATGTCACGTATACTAGCGGGTATGTGACTTCGCGTGTATAAATTCGATTGTTCTTGAATAATCGTGAGGACCGTGAATCTGATACCTAATTTTCAGTAATTTTCCCCATACCACTAGAGTTCCCCGTCATGTCGCCTTGGAACGTGCTGTCTTGTAGGTATATGCGTCATTTTTTTTTTTGATTGATCCAACTAAAGGCATGAACCTAGGCTGCTAGGACTGAGGGTAGCGATTTTCGGACGGAACCTATTCATGATCCCGCTAATACGGGCACTCTTAAGACCTTGATTATAACTTTATAAGTGCTAAAACGTTCATTCAAACACCGGGGTGTTTCACCGTAAAACTAGCATTTATTTATAATTTTTGATGACAAAAAACCTAATTTTATAATTCAATTCTTAATACTGCTTTCATTTTACGGACAAAATTCATTCCACTTTGTTACAAGTACAAGTACATAAATTCATTACCTTTGAGAAATTATAATTATTTTTGATCAATACAAGAGACGGCAGTATCGTAGTTTTCGGACCATGTTTCATGCGTAGATGAAGACTTCAATCCCTATTTTGATGTCCCCATTTTGAATTATTACAAATACTGATTTGCACGAATTTTTGAATAATACACGTATTTAACCATTAAAAAACGAAAGTTCTTACGCCTTTTAATTATTCGTCATCCACGTAGTTTTGCGTGGATGATCGCAATCGCATAATCAAGTTTGTGTTTGTACTATCGCGCAAGACTTGAACATTTGTATGTTAACGAGTTTTATATCACGTGGATGTACGGCGGTTTTCAGTGTACGGTTCAGATCGGGAAGGGAGTGTGTTTTCCTATATCACTAGAGTATCCGCACCCTGAAGCTTCTAGAATATGAGTTTGTTTTTTACGAGATCAAGATTGAACGCTTAGACTACTAGAATCAAAGATAAAGGCTTCCGGACGTGACCGATTCATGTTCGCGTGGGAACGGGCGATGGTATTATCACATTCGAGTCGGCGTTTATAGATTCGTTGGTGCTAACATATTGGCTTGAACACCGAGGCATATTCTATGTACATTATCGCATGCGTGTTTAGATTTGTATTATCGACAACGAGCGTTTCTATGGTAAGGTGTTTGATCGCGTGAGCGTTTTTGTGCCGTGTATGCTACATTGTTTATAACTACGTAAGTATGAATTAATTTATATAAACGTGTAGCCGTTTGCATTTCCGTGTGGGTTTTTGAATGTTCGCGCGATTCGTCATTCTGATGTTTAATTTTGAGTGTACGATTCAAATGAAGGAAGAAAGTGAGCTTCTTTATCTCACTGAGGTCTATAACTGGCGCCGTGGGACTTGTAGTCTAGTATGTATAGTTCTGTATTTTAGAGTAAGTACGCGTAAGTTCCAGTTTTAGTTTGGAAAGGTGAGAGTGGAAAAAAGCATGCAACCTAGAAAGGCCTAATAAGCCCTGTCAGATCCTTGTCGCACCACAATCGAAGCGTATTGCAATCAACATCACAAAACAACTTTCTGTCAATATCAAAAGCTAAAAATATGTTTAATAGAATATGAATGGCTATAAAAAATATAACTTTGATGTGAGCGACCAAAAATAAACGTCGCAAGGACAGATGTCCATTGTCGATCGGTCATATGATAAAATTATTGCTACATATTTATGAAAAATCCACACTTTCCTCTATTTTCTCACACAGAAGGGTATATAAATCCCTATAAACACCATATAGATCCCACTAACCAACTTACATTTTCATGACATATGGCGTCGAGTAGTCGCCGCTATTATTGTCCTGATATTACTCATCGCAAAGTTTTTGCTATTTGAAATTGATTTAACTGCTAAATGGCCGGTAGATGGGTTGTATACGATACCTAGCTAAATAAAATATAATAGTTAAGCGTAGAGGAACGCAAAAAACCAATCAAAACTTTAGAAATCAGCGAATTAGTATTGAAAGCCAAACAACCTCCACTGAGATACCATTCCTAAATAAAGATCGTATTCTGCTGCAGCAGTGAAGACAGATTTGCTTTTTTCTATGCGATAAGGTTGAGTAGGTATATGTATAGAAAAAAACGTCGGCAAATGAAACCTTGATAGCCACAATAAATTCAACGACCTTGCTAAATAATGGCGACGACAGTAGTTGAATGCGAATCAAGAACAGTAGCAGTAAAATTAGTCACGTTGACGGTCACACTGAAATAAACGATATCTTCTCAATCAAAAAGTCAACACTAGGTCAGCGACATATGCTTTATAATAGAGAGAGAGAGAGAGAGAGAGAGAGAGAGAGAGAGAGAGAGAGAGAGAGAGAGTTTTGTCGTGCAGCTTGTCTTGTTTTATTCTAACTGGCAGGATAAATAAAATGACCAGCTTTTTTTCGAGTAAAACTCCCTTCAAGAATTAGCCCCGGGCTGAGCTGGAAGGACAGGGATTGGGTATGGCAGTATATTACTTTTTACAGTTGTTTAGTTTCGTTTCCTAACGTGGTACCTAAATATTGCCACTGCTGCAGAATATTTCATTTCTTCCACTCAGTTCACTAGAAACCTAGATAAGGAAATGTATTATCGAATGAAGAACAAGTTTTTAAACTATGCAGAGAACAACAAACTTCTGCATGAAACGTAAATCAACGACATATGGCACAGCCTTGCGAAAAAATAGTTATTTCATATATATGCTGGTATACATCGGGTTTTTTTCTAATAAAGTACTGTCCAGATAGTTCTAGTGCTGTCACCGTTCCGTAAAACCTTGTGTTTAATGTTTCTAACCGTAACAATGCAGTGCAAGGTAAAGAAATGTTGGAGCTTATCAGTAGCGTATCCAGAAATTTTGTAGGTGGTAGGAAGAGGAGGAATTATTTCAACATAAATGTTGATATTATTAATATGTAAAAAATATGAATGATCAGCAAAACAGAAAAAAATATACCATATATACAATCACATCAAATAAACCTGCCTAAATTCCTGACTTGAAATTTTTTTCAGGAGCAGCACAAAGGATCTTTTATCCCTAAGACAAAATAAAACTGTAAACCACAATCTAACAAATCAACTTTCGAGTAAATACCCAATAATTGGTTGAGGGCAGCAGATAAAAGACGCTTTCGGAAACTCATTGTCGAATTAATTCAACTATTTATAGGAACGTGATAACCGTCAATCTGCACTCAACGAAAAGCACCAGCCTTTAGCAATATGCCACTTGGATTGTGTGGCCCACTTCACACCAATATTCGGATTGATTACCAGCTTCCAGTTCCAAAATCCAAAGCCACTTCCAAGTTGACAGGATTTTCATGCCAAAGCGAACGTCGTCGATACTTCTTCACTCACTAACCAAATCCGTCGTAGCCAGGTTAAGGTAAAACGTTTCACATGTTTTAGCTGTTCCAAGGATGCATGAACAGTGTGGAGTTATTTCTCGGTAGTTTTGCTCAAAAAACTTAGTCAGTACTCCAGTGGAGAGATATTTACATCGCACAGAGAAGCATCTGAGGTCGAATCCTCGCTAAAAAAATTTATTGCTGCTATTGTTGTTACTATGTTTTAATATATTTTTTTTCGAGAGTTGTCCTACTGGAGCTGCAGAGCTAGGTTCTAGGCTCCCCGTCAGAATCACATACTACAATTTGCAGACGAGACAGGCAGTGGCGCCCACTAAGACACTGCTTTAGGCCAATTATAGCGGGCCGTGATTCTTAATGTGATATTCATTGTACGGTTCAGGTATGTGCGGGCGTAGGGACTCGCGAACGCGTGTATCATCGCGAAGAGCTCGAGCATTTGTACGATAACATGTTCGATGGCGTATGTGTTTGTATGTCGCGTGTGATAACCTGTATGTAACTACGCGTGTATAAATTCAATTTTATAACCGTGTGCCTTTCGCATATTCGCGTGTGTTCTTGGATAATCGCGCGCGGACCGTGAATCTAATACTTTATTTTTTGTGCGGCTAAGATGCTAAGATGAGTGAGATCTTCCATATCACTAGAGTTCCTAGTGATGTCGCCATGGAACGTGTTGTCTAGTGGATATTAGCTTTATTTTTTGATTGGTCCTACTGAATGCATTGACCTAAGTTATTAGGACAGAGAGTAATGGTTTCCGGACGTGACCGATTCATGAGCGCGCGAAAACGGACGTTTGTAGGTTCGCGTTTGAGACAGCGTTTGAAACGTCGTAAGTGCTAAAACATTCACCTTATTACCGGGGTATTATAAAGTTTGCGCGATCGCGAACGTAGGTGTGCGTTGTTAATCGCGAAGGGCTTAAACGTTCGTATGTTAACGCGTTTGTCACGTGTGCTCGCGTTCATGTGATTTCGCGTGTACAAAATTCGGATTTTGTAACCGTGTGGCCATTCCTATATATGCGTGCGTTCTTGGATGGTCACGTGGACCTTCATTCTCATAGTTAGTTTTCGGTGTACAATTCATATTCTGACAGGGAGTAAGTTACCCCATATCAGTCCTCGGTCATGTCGCCATGTAACGTGGTGTCCAGTGGATATGAGAGCTTTCTTTTTTTAATTAGTCCAATTGAAGGCATGCACCTAGTCTACTGATATCAAGGATAGAAACATTCGGAAGTGACCGATTCATGATCGTGCGACCGTGGGAGTTTTTAGGTTCACGCTTGATACCGCGTTTGAAAATTGATGGGAGCTGAGACATTCACTTTATCACCGGGATGTTATCATGTTTACAAGACCGCGGGTGTAGGTGCCGTGGATGGTCGCGAAGGGCTCAAGCATTTGTATATTAACGTGTTTGTCACGTGTATGTGACTTCGCGTGTATAATTTCGATTTTATAATGATGTGGCGTGTATTATTGTTTGATCGCGCGTGAACCGTGAATCTGATGCTAAATTTTTAGTGTATGGTACAGATGGTAGAATAGAGTCCATTTCCCATATCACTAGAGTTCCAGGTCATGTCACCATGGAACGTGTTGTTTAGTGAATATGAGCGTCACTTTTTTATTGGTTCAACTGAAGACATTAGTCCAGACTGGTAGGACCTAGGAAAGACTTCTGGACGTGACCGCTTCAAATCGCGCGAGTGGTGCGTTAATGTTTGAGACCGCGTTTGGAAGTTTAAAGATGCTACGTTTACTTAACTAGACTTTCATCATGCTATGCTCGCCGGGAATGGATGACTCATGTGCGTCGGTAAATTCATTATACCCTAATTTATCCAATCCGACCTTCTCGAATGAATATAACCAAATGCATAAAATGAACACCAGAAGTACTATCCACTATTCTATCATATACGCCAGTACTGCATTAATTCCCTGACCCAACTGTCACAAATATTTAGAGGAACACATACATAGATAGACATACAACTAGCGCATAACAATTGTACACTAGTACGATAAGCTACGATTATTCCAAAGCGACAACTACTTATGTATTTATTAAATTAATTTAATTATTAAATTAATTCAATTATTAAATTAATTTAATTAGTTATGCACAATGACGAATTCGACCGATAAATGGACACACAATGACTCCTGTGACTGTGAGCCCCGTCCACGAATACCGCCATCAAATTGTGGAACAATATTTGCAAACACGTCGGCCACATCACCGTGCACAGACCAGTGGTTGCGGCCGGCAAATGCCTGGGCAATGCGCAATACAGACCCGGTGGTTAGCCACAGTGGTCCTTAGCCTCTTGCCCAGGAACTCCTATCTCTACCTCCCCGCGGAACCGGCTGGGATACGAGTAGCCATAGGAATGTTCGGGTAGCCAACTCGTTGGGACTATGGTCGTATGCTGACAGGGAAGGGGGGCCGTGTAGTTGCCGGCATACAATAGCGCTATGGACCACCCGTTCCGGTGATATGGGCCCACCAAACGGGGTAACCCCAATTCGTGAAGCGATCCGTGCCGAGGGATGAATGATCGGGGGGGTGAAAAAGATGCCCGATCGTTAACGGAGCCTGTGGGGTACCTGGGAACCCCCCACAGTAAGTGTCTCTTACCACGTTAATGCGGAGCTCTGGCGTGGCGGACCTATTTTCTCGCGCAACTCGTGGGTCTTAATATGAGTCTTTGCAATAACAATAAAAAAGTATGCGATAAGGAGGCGGAAGCGTTTACGGCGCTGAACCCCTTTGCCAAAGGAGGTCTGGCGAGGTCTCCCCCAACAGGGGCTGACAACGGAGCGAAGGTGGCCGCAAATAACGGCACCAAAGGTGAAATGGATGTGGTAGGAGATGATACTACCAGCACGCTTGGCGGACCACTACCTGCGATGCAGGAAGTGGTCAAGCAGCTGGATAGTATCATCGAATTCACAAGCGGGAAGAGTAACATCAGCAAGGATCTAAAACAGAACCTGCTGGTGCTTCGTCAGGCTGTTCGAGTCGCAAGACAAGAACAAGTAGCCTACATGAAGAGGTTGACGGAAAGAGAGAAGGCCGACCGCGGTATCCAAACCGAGGCCTTCTCCTTCCATGGCGGAGCGACGATGGCGCAGGAGGCGATAGATTTCGCCTTATCGGCCACCAAACGCTTAATGGAGGGGGAGACTGCGAAGCGGCCTAGGCCTAATGTAGGCACGCGCAGCAATGCCAAACGACGGGCAACCAACAAGGCCAAACGTCGCTTGGGAGGTGCGGATCCGGGTGCGAAGGATCCCGCAGGGCGGCGTCCCGAGAAGGCGACTTCCCAGCCTAAAAAGGCGAAAGCCGCCAATCGGGCGCGCACTGCGGAGCGACCTGGCACCAGCCTGCCGGCGCCATCGGTACAAGATGGCGAATGGCAGGTGGTTAGCAGGGAGCGGAAGTCCAACGCACCTCGACCCGCTAAGAAGAAGGCGAGGGATAGAGGAGAGGCCCTGCTGGTGAAAACCAACGAAAATCGATGCGGGCGGCCGAAAGCCTCTCGAATTTAGGACAGGATGTGCGAAGCGTCAGACGCACCAAAGATGGCGAAATGATCTTGGTGCTGAAGCGTGGATCACACTCCAATGGAGCAACGTATAGGAGGTTGGCCCAAGAGGTCTTGGGAAACGGCGCTCAGGTGAGGTCGTTGGGAGCGGAAGTGACTCTCCAGTGTAAGCAACTGGACGAGATCACAAACGTAGAGGACGTCGTCTCGGCCGTTAAGCAGCAGTGCGGCGTCGAGATCGATCAGAACTCTGTACGTATCAGGGAGCGGTTGCTTGGCACGCAGGTAGCTTACTTCAAGTTACCGGCCGCGGAAGCCAAGAAAGTAACCGACAAAGGGAAGTTGAAGATCGGATGGTCAGTATGCCCAGTTAGCATACTCCAGCCGCCTTCAGTGGACCGATGTTTTAAATGTCTGGAGCCAGGCCACAAGTCATACGACTGTAAGGGCCCAGACAGGAGCAAGTTGTGTCGTCGCTGCGGCGAGGAGGGACACAAGGCGCTGAAATGCGAGAGGGCACCCAAGTGTCTCATCTGCGCTAGCAAGAAGCAGGGCCGCAACCATGTTATGGGCGGACCTGCTTGTCCCTTCGGGGAGGCGGGAAAGAGGAAGTAATGGCAATCGTCACACAGCTGAATCTTAACCACTGCGCACCTGCTCAGCAGTTACTGTGGCAGTCGGTATTGGAGTCGGGGACAGATGTCGCCCTTCTATCCGACCCGTACAACGTCCCTGCCGACAACGGCAACTGGGTGGCGGACGGGTCTGGAATGGCGGCAATCTGTGCAACGGGTCGGTTCCCGGTCCAGGAGGTAGTACAGTCCTCTGCGGAGGGTGTCGCGATTGCCAAGATCAATGGTGTGTTCTATTGTAGCTGCTATGCCCCACCTATGTGGCCAATAGAACAGTTCAACCAGATGATCGATAGGCTCTCTTCTGACATGGTGGGACGAAAGCCGTTTGTCATAGCGGGTGACTTCAACGCTTGGGCGGTGGAGTGGGGCAGCCGCTATACAAATGGTAGGGGCCAAGCGCTTCTGGAGGCGCTTGCGAAACTCGACGCAGTGCTAGTCAATGATGGTTCCGCTAGCACATTCCGTAGGAATGGGGTCGAGTCGTGGATTGACGTAACGTTTGCCAGTCCAAGTTTGATCCCAGACATGGACTGGAGGGTAGACGAAGGCTACACCCATAGTGATCACCTAGCAATACGCTTCAGGATCAACTTTGGTGTGCAGCATTCTAGGGCGGGTAATCCCTGTCAGGTACGCGGGTGGAAGACCAATCACTTCGACAGCGAAGTTTTCACCGCGGCCCTGGGACTGGAGGCCAACACCGACAGTCTAAGCGGGGATGCGCTGGTAGCTGTTCTATCACGCGCGTGCGACGCCACTATGCCGAGGAAGACCCTGCCAAGAAATGGCAGATGCTCGGTATATTGGTGGAGTGCTGAGATCGCAGCCCTACGGTCAGCTTGCCTACAAGCTAGACGTAGGATGCAGCGAGCCCGCACTGAGGAGGGTAGAGTGGAACGACGTGAGGTGTTTCGTGCTGCGAAATCGGCCCTTAACAAGGCCATCAAGCGCAGCAAGAGAGCGTGTTTTGACAAATTGTGCGAGGAGGCCAACGTGAATCCGTGGGGCGATGCCTACAGGATCGTGATGGCAAAGACCAAAGGGGGCTCCTCACCTCCTGAACGGTCGCCAGAACGGTTGGCGAGAATTATCGAAGTACTCTTCCCGTCCCGAACCATAAGTCCCTGGCCCCCAGCACCGCAAGGCACGGCGGGTACGGACGACATGGTGGCCCCGGTGACGAACGAAGAGCTACTTGCAGTTGCTAATTCTCTAGCGGTGAATAAAGCTCCAGGGCCTGATGGAGTTCCAAACAGCGCTCTCAAGTCAGCAATCATGGCGAACCCGAACATGTTCAGGTTGGCTATGCAGAGATGCCTTGACGAGTGCCGTTTTCCGGATAGATGGAAAAGGCAGAAGCTGGTACTGTTGCCGAAGGCCGGGAAGCCACCTGGCGACCCATCGGCGTACAGACCAATCTGTCTGATTGACACGACGGGCAAATTGCTTGAGAGGATTATCCTCAACAGGCTAACTCCATACGCAGAAGGTATGGAGGGCCTGTCAAGTAATCAGTTCGGTTTTCGAAAGGGAAAGTCCACGGTGGACGCTATCAACTCAGTGGTAAGGACTGCCGAGATAGCGATCCAACGGAAGAGGCGGGGCATTCGATATTGCGCGTTAGTGACACTTGACGTGAAGAACGCATTCAACAGCGCAAGCTGGGATGCCATCGCGCTCTCGTTACACCGGCTTGGCCTGCCGGTGGGCCTGTACCGGATCTTGGAAAGCTACTTCCAGAACCGTGTACTATTATACGAGACCGATGCCGGTCAGCAAAGTGTTCCTATTACCGCAGGAGTTCCGCAAGGTTCAATCCTGGGCCCGGTACTATGGAACCTTATGTATGACGGGGTTCTGAGACTAAAGTTCCCTCCGGGTGTGAAAATCGTCGGTTTCGCCGACGATGTCACCCTGGCGGTCTACGGGGAGTCAATCCCAGAGGTAGAACTAACGGCGACACACGCGATAAGCATAGTGGCGGAATGGATGAGCGCGAGAGGCCTAGAGCTCGCCCATCACAAGACGGAGGTGGTTGTTGTCAATAACCGCAAGTCGGCACAACAAGCAGTTATCCAAGCGGGAGAAGTTGAGATAACTTCTAAGCGGAGTCTGAAGATTCTTGGGGCCATCATAGACGACAAGCTGACCTTCGGCAGTCATGTCGACTATGCGTGCAAGAAGGCTTCGGTGGCTGTTGCGGCATTATCGAGGATGATGTCCAACAGCTCCAAGGTGTGCGCCAGTAGACGCAGGCTACTGGCCGGTGTCGCCGTATCTATTCTTAGGTACGGTGGACCGTCCTGGGCGAGGGCACTGGGAGTGACCAGTTACCGTCGCAAATTGGAGAGCACCTATCGCTTGATGTGTCTCAGAGTGATATCTGCCTACCGTACGGTATCACATGATGCATCCTGCGTGATAGCGGGTATGATGCCAGTCGGGCTGGTCATCCGGGAAGACGAAGATTGTTTCGAATTGCGTGGCAATAGGGGAGTCCGTGAGCGTGCCAGGGTGACCTCGGTCGCCAGATGGCAACGCGAATGGGACAACTCGTCGAGAGGTAGGTGGACCCACCGGCTGATACCCAACATATCTAGCTGGGTGGGAAGACCCCATGGGGAAGTTCACTTCCATCTGACACAATTCCTGTCAGGCCATGGCTGTTTCCGACAGTACCTCCACAGGTTTGGGCACGCTGAGGCCCCAGTCTGCCCAGACTGCCCAGGTGTCGACGAAACTGCGGAGCACGTACTATTCGTATGTCCCCGCTTCGACGTCGAAAGAGGCGCTATGCTAGGCGTCTGCGGCTTGGACACAACCCCTGATACCCTTGTACAGGGGATGTGCCAAGCGGTAGAGAAGTGGAACGCAGTTTCGACTGCCACCACTCAGATTGCCTGCCGGCTGCAGAGAGCATGGAGCGCCGAGCAGCAGGCGAGGAGTTAGAGTGAGTGAATTGGCGGATGATAGACGAAGGTATGGTCTACCCATGCCGAGATGGGAGCGAGTGTGCGAGAATGTAAGGCACGAGTGAGAGCGTACGCTAAGTACGGCCATCCCCCCAGAAGTAATGTCGAAAGGTAGTTCCTGGGGATGGATGGCGGAGCCCAATGGAGTTTAGTCGGTATTAATGGCTGGTCACCATTCGAGTCCGACACGCCCCCAGTGCACCCCGTGCGGTAGATTGGACCCTACCAATAGCACGTGTACTGGGCTAGGACATAAAGGTCTTCTCCATTGTTAAAAAAAAAAAAAAGACCAGTGGTTGAGCGTTTGTATGCGCAGGTGCAGAGTATGAAGCTATACTTGTCCGATTGCTAAAACTTTGGAGTAAGTACCCTAGTATTTTTCATGCCAGCATTCATTAATGAGAAAGTAAATACTTATTTTCTTTCAATTACTACTTATACTTATTTGGATGCGATAGCAATTTTTAGGCATGAGCTTCAAAATGGCGCTTTGGCTTAACACAGGCCAAAAATGAAGCATTTCAGGATTCTATTTTCTATACAATACAGTTTAAGAATGTCAATACGGTCGAATGCTCTACTAAGAGAGGCAAAAAAGGTTGTTATTGTCCATTGCATTTAAAGCAAAGACTGCGAACTCTAGGATGTTGTTGAGCGGTTTTTAAAACAATCGTGCCTTTTGCTTGTTATTTAGATTTTCATTTACTGAAATATTTTTCATTTGCTATTTTCAATAATGGTACGTCAATACAGGTTTTCTTCACTTTAAAATAATTTGAAACACATGATCAAAAAGTTGGCAACGTCAGCGAAGTACAAGTATTACAATCGACTACTAACATTAAGAATATTTTCCCATGCGAAATTATTCAGTTGGTTTATCGGAAAAATCCTCCTCCAGGATCCAGATCCTGAGATAAATTGACCTTTTCAGACGTGTGTCACCGTGCTCATAGTGACAGAAAGGCAACGATACCAACCGCTGGAGAAGTTTGAAAGTAGGGGACGCTGGGGAGTTGTGAACCCCGCCAAGCTATAAATGATAAAAATGTGGTAACTACTGTTAAATGTTTCTACTGTAATGACGTCACTTTCTCATTAGCAATTTTATCCGAAGAACAGGATTCTACCACAATTTTAAACACTACGTGTCGCAACCAGAGCTTAAAATTCTCATACCTATTCAATGAACGACGAAATTCAGAGAATTCATTTTCGTCCTTTCCCTGCCTCTTTCGTCGCTAACTGCATGAAAAAATAAAACAATAAATAAAACAAGGCGATGTCCCCTCCTCTCTCGATTCTATGAAAACGAGTAGCAGCAGCAGCGACTTTCGTTTTCCTATGAGAATCCGAAGTTGCAATTTCGTTTTGATGCATGGTCAGTAATTTGCGACTCTCATTCATTAAATGAAATTAATGCAATGTGCATCTAATAATGCAACTAGAACATAGTTAAAATGAGAAATATGCACACCGATCAGGCTTCCGTCTTACAATACCATCATTAGCTCGCAAATCTACAGAATCGAGCATCGACAAATAAATATCATTGCTAGTGTATGTTCGTTTCCCCAGCAGTAAGTTCAATATCGAATGTACCAATATCATTCTGAATCTCAAAGCGAAAACGAGCGTGTGGAGCGAATAATGAAAACGCTCTGCTACATGCTTGCTTTGTCCTAGCCTGTTGTCTCATTTTCGATTTCGCAAAGTGCTAGTGGTATGGAAAGAAGCTTCGTTCTTTCGTCATTTTCGCCTGATTTTGGCAAATGAAAAAAACATTTTCCGACTCTGGTCGCAACCACGAATTCAAGTGGTTTGGCATGAACCAATTGTCACCTACCCATTGCGAATCAGATCAATTTTCTAACTCATCTTTAGTTTCAAAATATCATAAAATCTCTATAGGTCTAATAAAAACAAATCACAACAATATTCCATTTCTCCTACTTTTTGTGGTGGTTCACAACTCTCCATCAAACTAAAAAAATGTCGAATCCACGCCTTTCACACAATCTGCCATATCTCAAATTATTTTAAATTGCTTCAGCCTGTGGATATATTACGGAGTCCTTTAAAAATATCAGTTGAAAAATTAAAAATCGACCAAAGCTTATGGTAGTTATGCCCCGAAAACAAAACTATGTTCACAACTCCACACCCCCCTACTATACAAAATACGTATATACCGATACATCATCATCGTGACCGAACGATCCGGGTGCTCCATATCAAATATACCGACACAGTGAAGTGAAAAAGCGATATTGGCTCTGATTAACTATGTTTTTACATCTCGAAAAATTTAAATTTTCAAATTACCTTTGAGATCTGATTCTGTTTGCATTCTGTCAACAATGAACTCACGATAGTCACAACCAGCTCTCAACCAACTAAGTGTTGTCAGCTATCGAATGTGATTAAAAATCACTGTTGGCTAAAACTGTCACGCTTTTCGGAATTCAACTGTACCAAATAATAAATCAATCAAAAACTTTGCGCCAGGACTGGGCAAAAACAATTCGATAAGAGGATTTAGAGGATTCGAAGTGGTAACCACTCATTCTACAAGCAAACAACGGTCTTTTTCCACCACCCCTTGAAAGGGATCGGATGAGCAAAGCTACCACCCAAACAGACATCACTGCCTTCAATCATTTCGCACTCATCCAACAAACAACTCCCCTCGTCAACGTGTCAGTCAAAACGGAGTCAGTCCTTTTTGGATGGAAATATGCACAGAAAAACGGGACGCTGACACCAGTATGGTACCAAGTACGTTAACAAATCACGAAAGCCAATGCGAGAAAAAAGTGAATAAAACATTTGATTGTACGTCTAGTCGAATCGCAAAATGATCTGACACAATTTTCTATGCTGGTGTTTAGAGTTTTGTAGAATACGCGAGCAGCACCATCCTTGTTAAAAGCATGAGAGAAATGCCTCGTCAAAACGAACGAAGACCAAACCTAACCTTCACCGAATCAGTTGAAACTTTTCTTATGTATTGAAATGGAAATCAACAGGCCATTTTAACTCAGGATGAGTAGGGTAATTTTGGGAAAGATGCTGCGGCGGGTAAGATGCCGCATCTCCCACATTTCGAGTAAAGAGCACTTTATTCTCGGGTCTTTTTGGGGTGAGTTTGTCGTTGTGGAATTCTGCGTTTCGACTTCGTCTCACCAGAATCCGACATTGGCTTAGTGACACCGGATTGACGCTAGCACCAGATTGACGTTAGCATCAAAGATGAAGATGCGATTTGTGTTCCTGAGCAATTGTTTCAATTCACGCGTATTTTTATATAACCAAAAATCAAAATCATGGCCAAGCTCCCAAAATCATGAACCCTACACACCAAAAAATAATGAAATTTAAACGACATGTAAATCAATATGAATGTAAACATACAAAGATTGAATCAAAAATTTGATTGAAAATAACGTTAAAAGCAATCGGAGCATCAAACAGCATACAATTTTACACTTTCATGTAATATTGTCATTCATTTTACAGCAGTATTCGAGTAAAAATTCATTGAAGTGCATCGGTTTTCCGTTTAAAGAAACTGTAATGTTTAATCCACGTGTAAAATTATAATAAAATTCGTTGAAGAAAGCACGACAAGTCGTGTGTATTTGTGGTGGAACTTAATTTTACATTTATATTCATGCTCCAAATATGTGCATGAAAATAAACTTAAAATTACAAAATATTTTTTTCTGTGTATATTTATGAAAATTTTTGTGTTCACAAGAAAAATGTATAACGTAATACTCGTATATTTAGTGGGGCTACTATGAGTGTGTCCTGAATACGTTGTTTTTTCACGGTTCTAGTTCAAGATATGGGAATACACATATTTATATTAACTATATCGACTAAAAGAGCCGAGAATGGAACGGATTCATGATTTCAGGAGATTAGCCATGTCACGAATCCCCGATCATATACGGTGAACGTGCCATTTGAGACAATTCTGATATATTCTGATTCCTAAACATAACATGCCGACTAAAGAAAAAAAGATGCAAATAGATTAATTAGAAGTGTATAAATTTCAAAATTACTTATCGGGCAAGCTTCAGTTGAATATCCTGGACTCAATTCCTATGCCCCAACAGTAACAATTTAAAAATAAATATAGCAAAGCACAACACACAATCCCATACTACTAGGGCCTTCGAACGGGGAGGGGGGACGGTGTGTTTCCCCCGGGCCCGGGGTTGTGGAGGAGGTCCGGACTTTGAACGGCAGAAATGATTCTGTCAAATATTTTGAAGTAGAATACTTCTAACGTTTCAATATGGGGTCCCGTTTCAAAAATTTTAGTTGAGAAATTTTCCCAGGTTTGAAATGCTAAAAATATCTTCCGTTCTACTGATCGAAATCGCAATATTTTTGCACTATCTGATCGGAAATTCGTGCACGTATTTCGTATTAAATTTCGGAATTAGTGCGCTTACTATAAATAAACCAAAACAAGGATTTTTAGAAAATCCTTCGAAAACAGCTAGGAAAATGCGCAATTTGCAAGCATATCTCACGCAGAGCCGTCAAAAAGGAGCATGTAAGCGTTTCATTACATACGGGAATGTTATATATACCGGTCACGCGAGCTTGTTTTGTATCAGTGGGTGCTCGCTTACTACACGAGCAACATGCTCGTCCGGACGGTACAATGAGCGGTATCATGTTTGCGTTCCCGTACCAAGCGTCATCGCAAGGGTCTTCGTGATAAAATCCAGGGAATCACCAAATCCGCCATTCAGCGTCTGGCTCGTCGTGGTGGTGTAAAATGCATCTCCGATTTTATCTACGAATGCTGATGGTGTGCAGGAAAATGTCATCCGAGATGCCGTGACTTACACTGAACACGCCAAGCGCAAAACCGCAAAGAATATCGTCTATACTCTGAAGCGGCAGGGACGCACTTTGTATGGATTTGGAAGTTGAAAAGGTAGAACTCACTTGTATCATTATAAAAAAGGCCCTTTTCAGGGCCACCAAAATCAATTCAAAGAATAAGTTTGCATTTTCTGTTTCATGGACTGTTTCTCCCTGGAGAGCAATTTGGGTTAAACCCTAAATTATGATTTATTTCAGTACGCAAATTGCAAATATGGTCAGAAACAAACTGGAGTGAAGTGGAAAATATTTTTACTAGGCGCATTTAAAAAAGGTTTCAATTCTCAAACATTTTACCAAGGTGCCGTGTTACATTACTCTCTTTACCCTGAGTGTTCGATAACCTCCGTATTGGAAACACAATTTCAATTTTGTTCTTTATCAAAAATATATGGTTGACCAACGAAGGGGTGGAGCTACGAAGAACACATATTGAGGACAACACAAAAAGGACGAGTTTACATTGTGCTGTAGTCAGGTATAAAAACTCAGCATGCTGTTGCTCACGCTCAGTTCGTTTCCAGCATCAGCATGCAGCAGTTCGTTCGCAGCATCTCCCGCAAAATTCAAACCGCCGTCCGTTTGCTGCTGTCAGTAGAGTTGGCCAAGCACGCCGTCTCAGATGGCACCAAAACTGTTACCATATACACCAGCTCCAAGTAAATTTCAGCCAGAATGTTGCCTGTTTTTCTAAAAGTGAAAATCTGCTGTTGTACTGAATGAAAACCTTCGATTTTTGCGCTGATTGGAAATAGTTGTGACTAGTTGTGTAGAATGTTCAATTACTGAAAATAACAGATTTTGTGAAAGCAGTGGTTGGTCCATACAATTCGATTCCAAGCGAGCCAGACTAGTTTTCGTTGGAAGGTCCATCTCTGACAATAGAAATAAACTATTTTATTTTGAATTCAACTACAACTTCCTTGAAAACAGCACAGCTAAAAAACTTTTGGGAAAACGCGCAAACCTAAATTTTCCACTACAATAAAAACTAGTGCCCCCGCCGCACAGCATCATCAAGATTGATAGTTATTCAAGCCGGGAGGAAAGGGGGAGGGAGGTTGTAAGGCAATGGAAAAGTTCATTTATAATAATAATACTTTATAATTGGCTGGTCCTGACAACAACTTGTTGGTTTGTGGTTTATTTTGGGTCACAATTTAGGCCCGCTCGATTTCTGATAGCTGTGAATTTTTCGCAGGGCGACAGTTTCAGTTCGGTAGCGATGAGGCTTCTTAACGCCAACCGTGACTGGGACACTTTTACACGGCCTTCGTTGCCAACCAGCCCCCTGTCAAGGACGACGTCTCTGTACAGCCAGCATCACTGCCATGAAAGGCAAAACATTAATTTTGAACCGAATGATTAGAAGCTGTATTTAGTTACAAAATGTCGATTTTCTGAATGATATGATATTAAATCATCCCACAAGATGCAAAACGTCGTGTGGAATGCTTGAATATCGAGCATAGTGCCGAACATAATTCTTTGTTTGGGGCTTTATAGCTATAACGCCCCATATATGTCGGTCGCTGTCAAACTCCATATGATGGTATAGGGTTGCCAACTGCTTGCGGGGAGCCTTTCCTCCGGTGGACTGGTGGCGGTTTGTTAGGTACAGGCCATGTAGCGAAAAATGCTGATCTGCTACTTCTCTGATGCTGGTAGTAGGACGACGGTCAAACGCTCGTTTTCGTGCCTTCATTTATAAAAGTTCAACAATATTTTCAAAAAATGTTGCAAATTGTCAACTTGATAATTCCAAAAAAACTCAAAATAAACTATGAATGTGCTAAAGTCGACAAAATCGCATAGAAATTGCTTATTCCAGAGCAGAATGTTGTTATACTCTGAAAGTGCCCACAATATTTTACCCATAGCGCACTTATGTGACGTACAAACATTATTATTCATACACGACAATCTACATAAGTCCATCGCGCAGCATAATATACATTTTACAACTTTAACACATTCTCGTTCAACACGTCGAAATAGTAACTTGCAACGCATTCGAGCAGCCACAAACCTTGGCCAAAAGCGCATTCTTTTTATTGGCCCTACCAAATTTAATGCACTTCCACTTGACATGCAGAGAATCGACAATCGTACCATCTTCAAGGCTAGATTGAAACAGTACTTTAAACATAGGCTTAACGAAATATTTAATTAATGATATTGTTTTGTAATTTAATGTAAACATCCGTCAGCAGTATTTAACTTTAATTTAATTTATAATGTGGATCCCTTAACAGGAAATCTATTTCCACTGGGATTCCACCTTAGTTAATTATCTTAAACTAATTGCACATCAATAAATGTCTGTCTCAGCTCAGTTTGTTTTATTTTTATAAAAAAAAAATAAAAAAAAAAGAATTTACCGGTCTAAAGTGTATTCTACTTCACTCCGGTTATGTCTCTGACATTACCCACCCATCTTTTTTTTCTATTATTTCTTTGTATTTTTTCATATCATTCAATTTCTGTATCCTCCTTTTTCCCATATTTTCCATTTTAGGTTATTCTCATATGCTTAATTTTTTTTCTACTTCTTTCGTTTTAATATTTTTTTCTGTTTTCCATTTCTCAGTTTTGAAATTTATGCTTTTCTTTTGCTTAGATTTTTGCAATATTCACCCAGTTTTGTTAATTTATTACCTTTAGTATTTTTTACCCATTTTGAATTCCATGTTTTCTACTTTGCTACTTTTTATGTGAATATTTTTCCTAGGGGAACTGGGGGTAAGATGGACATATTAAGCATATACTGAAATATAACATAGTAAGAGCATGTTTTTGTCAACATGTAATACTCTATGTTGTAGCTCCATATGTTGGCTTTGGAGTGCCCAGAGGAATTATTTTACAAAAATCAATAAGTAGCATTTTTTAAAGAACTAGAAAACGAAGAAATATCTGCACTTTTTCCAGACTGCGGGTGAAACGGACGTATGGTGGGGGTAAGACGGACATGCTGCAGAAAGGATGATCACAATGCAAAATATTAAAATTTACTGTTTCTTGCGGATGTTTAGAATGGATTGTGGTTCTTCTTAATATATATGTTCAATTCGAGGTGAAAAATGACAATCAGTTCCAATGATCAGTCACAATTACTTATACAAAACTGGAAAGTTATATATTAAACGCGTAATTGGTAACATTAGTTCCTCGATAACACACAGCCGGAGTATGGGACCTGCACAAAATCGTCTACAAGGATCTAGGAATTCCGTATTGAGCCTCGGGCACATTAACGTACATCCTGCAGTCTACTGCATGTGAGACTTCAGCTAACTTGATGGTTCTTCACGTTTGACTGCTTTAATTTCGTTTCTACGGGCGAGACATTCATAAAAAGGATGAATCAATAGAATTAATCAAGACTGTCCGTCTTGCCCCACCAGTACACATATTTTTTAAACGTTTGTACTTATTCACGCATAAATAAACTTACCTGTTATTTTCCACGAAGGTGTCACTTTAGAGTTACTTTATCGAAATAAAGGAAAAAATCTGCGAAAGAATTGATTTTTTCATCGCTAAACCTTAAAATCGGAAACTTGAAAATTACATCCGCACGAAACTGCACTACTGATTATCAATATTTGCTAAAATTGTACACGTTTAGCAGTATTCAAGGCCTACTAAGTGTTTCATAATTCAAGGTTACCCATAATGATAGGGTACACATACAATGCAATTGAAGTTTTAATGTTATATCCCTAAAATAACAATGTGTCCGTCTTATCCCACCTGTCCGTCTTACCCACAGTTCCCCTACTATTTTATTTTGATCGTTTTGCATTTTACGCATGTTTTTAGTTTACCATTTCATTAAATTTTGATTTTTTCGGCTTTTATTTTATAAGGATTTATTTATTTTTTCAACCCATTTATTTTTTTAAATTTTCTCTTGTATTTCTTCATGATAATATTCCTGTTTGTTTCAATTTATTCAAGGATTTTCATTTTTACCCAGTTAAACAATTTTGATTTTACATGTTTTCTATCATTTTACTATTGTTTGTTTTGGGCTATTTCCACTTGTTCCTGTTTTCTATTTTTTCTTCAATCTATTCCCATTTACTTCTATGTTGAATATTTCTTTATTTTTTTTATTTTTCTTGCACATTTTTTTATTCCATTCTTATACTTAATCATTTCTTAACATTTTCTTATTTTCTGAAAACAAATTTTATTTTCCATTTTTTTAAGTAGTGCTATTTTTTATATTTCAAACATTTTGTATAATTGTTATTTTTATGTGTTGTTGTGTTATCTCAGTGAATCCATTTTGTTCATTTTTATATTTGTTTATTGTAGTCTTGTTTTTATATTTTTACTGTATTCATTTTTCTTTCTTGTGCCATTTTTACTGTTTTCCATGTTCATGATATTTTAGTTTTTTCATTAGTTACCCATTTATCACAATTTTACCCATTTTGCAATATTTTTCAATTGCTTCAATGTTTGTCTAATTTTCTTTTTCATTTCCTTCGTTTAAATTGATTGTAATAGGTTTTATTTTGCTATTTCTTCAAATTGTGTTGATACATACTTTTTATATTTTGCCATTATCTTAATTTTGTTGTTTTTCTGTTGTTTTTGCGTTTTTGATTTTTTTTAATATTTTTTAATATTTTTTATATTTTTAATCTTTTTTCATTATTTTATTGTCTTTTTGTAGCTTTTTTCTTTCGTTTCATTTGATCTATTTACTAGTTTTTCCTCGTTTGTCCCTTTTTTGTATTATTCTCTCTTTAAATTCTAGCTCCAGTGAATGTTCTTTTCGTTTTTATTTAAATTTATAACATTTCCATTTTGCTACTATTTTTGCAATTTGTGCAAAGTTTTCATTATGAGTTATTCAATATTTTCTTTTGTTTTTTTCGAGAGTTGTCCTACTGGAGCTGTATAACTCGGAAGTGCTCCCCGTCAGAATCACATACTACAATTTGCAGACGAGAAAGGCGAATGGCGCCCACTAAAACACTGCTTTAAACCAATTGTAGCGGGCCGTGATTCTGAATGTGATATTCATTGTACAGTTCAGGTATGTACGGGCGTAGGGACTCGTGCTCGCGTGTATCATCGTGAAGGGCTCGAACATTTGTACGATAACGTGCTCGATCGCGTATGCATTTGTATGTCGCGTGCGCTAACAAGTATGTAACTTCGCGTGTATAAATTCTATTTTATAACCGTGTGCCCAGCGCATATTCGCGCGTGCTCCAGAATGATCGCGCGGACCGTGAATGTGATACTTAATTTTTCGTGTACGGTTCAGACTCCAGAAGAAAGTGAGCTCCTCCATATCACTAAAGTTCCCAGTCATGTCGCCGTGGAGCGTGTGGTCAAGTGGATATAAACTTTATTTTTTGATTGATCCAACTGAGTGCATGGACGTAAGCTACCAGATCGAAGAGTAAAGACTTCCGGACGTGACCTATTCATGATCTCGCGCGTTTGCGGGTTCGCGTTTGAAACCGCGTTTGCAACCTCGTAAGTATTAAAACGTTCACATTATTACGGGAGAGTTATTAAGTTTGCGCGATCGCGGGCGTAGGTGTGCGTAGATGATCGCGAAGGGCTTAAGCATTCGTATAAAGTCGTGTTTGTCGCGTGTGCACGCGTATATGTGACATCGCGTGTATAAATTCGATTTTGTAACCCCGCGGCCATTCACAAATTCGCGTATGTTCTTGGATGGCCACACGGACCGTCATTATGATATTTAGTTTTCGGTGTACGGATCACATTCTGACAGGGAGTGAGTTACCCCATATCACTAGAATTCCCGGTCATGGGAGTTATTTTTCTTAATTTTTCAATTTTCTTTGATTGTTTTTTACATTTCTTATAAAAGAAATGTATAGAATTCGCTCAAACTTTCAAGATTTTTTCCGAGGCCCGGAGGGCCGAGTCTTATATACCAATCGACTCAGCTCGACGATTTGGGACAATGTCTGTGTGTGTGTGTCTGTGTGTGTGTATGTAACGGACAAATTCTCATTCGTGTTTCTCAGCAATGGCTGAATTGATCTTATCCAAACCAATTTTAAATGAAAGAACTAAAAAACAGTATGAACGCTATTAATTTGTTTTTGATTCTGATGTTTAGTTTCCAAGATATGAATGTTTGAATGCGTAAAAATGGCGTTTCTTGCAGTTTTTTTGAATTATCTGCCGAAATTGACAATATAGAATAGCAATTTATATGTTTTAGACAGCTTTAACGAATACCTTTCGAAAAAGCTATAGATTGTTGAAATCGGACTATTATCAAAAGAGATATTTAACATTAAATGCGGACGAAAGATTTTTATCATTTCCCATTGCCAGAAATATGACCAAAAACATGCAATCTATTTTTAACGCCAAAACGGCTTATTTTAGGTCAATAGTATCTTCGGTGAATTTAATGGAGGCAATATGCCCTTTCTTTTGGTATTGTGCTTTTGCTGATTAATCCCCCTATGAGTGAGATATTTTCCCAAATTTTCTTGGAAGTGATTATATCGAAATGATGCCTTCAGCAAATTTGTAGCTCTTACTTTTGCAAATAACTTTACTGAAGACTTCAAATATCTATTTTGAATACTTTAAAAGTTATGGCTTGTTGTTTGTGGATTACTCTTTGTCGCCTATTTATTGTTCAATATAGTAATAATCCATTGAAATAAGCCAAACATTATTTCGATAAAACGAATTTTGTATTTCATTTTTCTATCTACAACCGCTAGAAATAATCATAGAACACTTCCAAGTTGTCTGGAAGGAACTTGATAACTTATCAGTGCAAAAATGTTCATTTGTGCGAACCTTCTGACTGCAATTTTTCTAATTCGTGACCATCGGATCGATCTGAAACATATTGGAAAATGAAAAGCGAAATAACTAACTCCAAGCAACGGCGTAGCCAAGGGAAGGTTTTGGGGTTTAACACCATACAACGCCCCCCCCCCCACCACACCCACAAAAAAATTGGATTGAAGTTGAAAATTTATTGATGCAGACTGATTTAATTCAATATTACAATAACAATTATCTGATCCGTACATTGATATTCTGTTGTTGCAAACATCATGAGGACTTTTGATAAATTGTCGGAATGGGGTCCTGATATGTAACTGATCTTTTGGTCTTGATTTCACAGTTGTCTAATTGCATCAATATCAAAATCCTGCCTGAAAACATTCCAATAGAAAATTCCAGAGTTCTGTTTTCAATTATGATCCTCAGATTTCTTTTCAAATTGACCTCGTTTTTGTAGAGATGTACTGTAATAAGGGTCTTTATTTAATAGGAAGCGAAGTAAAAATTGATTTAATGTCTATGAAACATAGAACTGCGCACCAAAAAATGCATAACTTTCAACATTTGCTAAAAATGTTTTTGCCTTTCTCATTCACTCTAAAATTCGTCAATCTAATCCCGACCGGGAGGGCCGAGTGTCATATGCCAATCGACTCAGTTCATCGAGATCGGAAAATGTCTGTGTGTATGTGGAAAAATATGTGACCTCTGTTTCTCAGAGATGGCTGGATCGATTTGCACAAAGTTAGTCTCAAATGAAAGGTACAACCTTCCCATCGGCTGCAATTGATTTTTTATTGATTGGACTTCCGGTTCCGGAGTTACGAGTTGAAGAGTGCAATCACACAGTAAATTCCCATATAAACTGAAATGAAAAATTTTCAAAATCAAATTTGTATTTTTGATGCCAAATGACTTTTAATGCATGAAACATCGAGATTTGATGTAAACTCGAAAAAAATAATGTTTGACAAAAATTGATTTTTTTGGACTTTGGTACATTTTTGCCTTTCTTTTTTTTTATTTCGATTATAGAGGTTTTAACCTTAAGGTCATTCGCCTCTTTGGGTTAGTAAAATCTCTTGTGAAAAATTTCTAATCCTGTGTGCGGGGTCGGGACTCGAACCCAGGTGCGCTGCGTACAAGGCAATCGATTTACCAACTACGCCACGCCCACCCCCTTTTGCCTTTCTCATACAGAAAGGTTATGCAATCACTCTAAAAATCGTCAATCATACCGGCCCGGAGGGAGTATGCAGTGAGTGGTTGCTACTTTAAAAATAAAACTAGTTTAAAATTTCTTAACAAGTTGAAAATTTTCGGCAGGACCCGGACCTCCCGGATCTTACTATGTGATACTGAAACATCGCTTGAAACCAGCGGCGGTCAAGCGATGTTTCAGTGTCACATAGTATCTCAAGATCGTGGCTGTCGATCCATTGTATGTATGTGCAAATCGTACTGGACATGAAATATTCATTTCCACCATTTTATTGAACATAACCATCGTAGTCTGGACAAGTGAGACAAGCACAATTGCACCACTAGGTGGATTAAAACAGGTTTATATTTTGGGAATGCGTCGAGTTGAGACGCAAACGTAATATGATTAATGACGAGGATAACACTTTCCGAATGTAGAGAGAAATTTATGAAAAATGACGATTTCCATTCGATTCCAGCAGGTCCTGATCGATTTTGATGAGAATTTGATTTTTGTTGTATGACCAATTATATGTATAGGTCAAACGTTCAAAAACAGTAATTTAAGGTCAAGATAACATCATTTTTAAACCGCCAATTTCGGAGGTTTAGTATCTTCGATGAGTTTTACAAACGTTAAACAGCGCATCATTTGATAAAATAATTTTGGCGGTATATCGTCCAAGAAGTATTTATGGTGAATTTTCTCAGGTTAATATTCATGACTACAATAAAGTCTCAACAAATTCGCTAAAAACACGAACTCTGTTACTATTTTCTGAAAAATTAATTCTGCATAATTTTAAAACTTCAAAAATTACGGTTTCGGAATTATGCCGTTTGGACAGTTAGATCGATTTTCACCAAACCCCCACCAATTGTAAAATTGGTATTGTAAAAAAAACGTAAGGGCGATACTTCAATGCTGATAGGTGGGACCGAAAAAGTAAACAATCGTCAAAGGGGCGATACTATCATTTTGTCAATTTCAATAGCAAACACAAATTTTAATTTAATAATTTCAAATACTTCATGAAGTTTTGGGTTTCGATCACTGAATCATGCAATCTAGGATGTAAAAAACACAATAGTTCTTAAATAGGAAATAAAACCAAGTCTGGAAATATTCATTGTTGATTTTCTTTGAATGGTGTCACTGCTAGTGTCGCTTTTTTCCAGAAAAAGCGTTGATTTTTAGGTCTCAGTCGCGTTGGAAATTTGAGTAAAGTATAAACTTCATTTCGATTAAAAAAAAATCAATTTTTTGGCTCATTACAATATACATAACCCCTTTAGGAAAATTCAGTTTTCCCACCACAATGCATTGATTGAGGAATTTAGATATTTTATTAACAGAGCATTAGCAATAATTCGTTTGTATGTCTATTTTATGGGCCATTTTTTCGCTTTCCCATTGATTTGGTTTGAGATTTCTAGCACTGATGTTGTCCTATGCTGATTTGAGCGATTCTCTGTGTCCTGCCACAATCCCATGTAGTATGTGTTATCAAAAACAACGCGAAGCATCAAGTTTTAAATGTTCTCATACGATATAATATCAGAAGAGAGTGATAAGAGTTATAAGAAATGTCTCATCACACTGTTAGGTGGATTAAAAGCGTTTTTTTTATTAATTAACATGGACCTAGACTGTTGGTACCGAGAATAGAGACTTCCGGACGATTCTGATTAATGATCGCGCGAGCGCGGGAGTTTGTAGGCTGACGCTTGAGATTGCGTTGGTAAGTTTATGAGTGCTGAGACGTTCACCTTATCACCGGGGTGTTATCATGTTTGCGAGTTCGTGGGCGTAGGTTGCTTGGATAATCGCGAGGGGCTCTAGCGGTTGTATGCCTACATGATTTTTCAAAAAAATTGCGTGTGCTCTTGAATGGTCGCGCGAAACGTGAGCCTGATATTAAATGTACAGTTCAGATTCTAGCAGAAAGTGGGTTCCCTTCTATCGCCAGGTTTCCCGGCCATGTCGCCATGAGACGTGTTGTCTAATAGGTATGAGCGTATTTTCTTAATTCAACTGAAGGCATGTACCCAGGCTTCTAGGATCAAGGATAGACATCCGAACGCAACCAATTCGTGATCGCGTGCGCGAGGGCATTTTTGACCGCGTTTGAGAACGTGTGAGTGTCAAGACGTTCACGATCACCATCTTTGCTGACCCAGCTGAAGGCATGTGTAGAATGGCAGTATAGGATTCGAAAAGAAGAAATAAAAGACAATAGATAAAATACGTAATAGATTGGACAGGTACAAGATACAGCTGAAGTTATGATCACAACATGAAAAATATACATTAGTGCTTCAAACACTGCTAATACTTGAATTGCCAACCACCACACATAGAACATGCTTTCTCAATTATCTATTTGTTATCGGTTGATAGTTGGTTGTGAGCAGATAAATAGAGGAAAGGTATAGAACAGGAAAAAGGCTCACATCAGCCCTCCCGGCCTCCTCGATACACCACTATCGAGGCGTATTGTAATCAACATCTTGAAGCGGACTTCTTTTTTTTCGAGAGTTGTCCTACTGGAGCTGTAGAGCTAGGTTCTCGGAAGGGCTCCCCGTCAGAATCAAATACTACAATTTGCAGACGAGACAGGCAATGTCGCCCAAAAAACACTGCATTAGGCCAATTGTAGCGGGCCGTGATTCTGAATGTGATATTCATTGTACGGTTCAGGTATGTGCGAGCGTAGGGACTCGCGATCGCGTGTATCATCGCGAAGGGCTCGAACATTTGTACGTTAACGTGCTTGATCGCGTGTACGTTTGTATGTCGCGTGCGCGTTTGAATGTCGCGTGTGCTAACGTGTATGAACTTCGCGTGTATAAATTCTATTTCATAACCGTGTGCCTTTCGCATATTCGCGTGTGTTCTAGAATGATCGCGCGCGGACCGTGAATCTGATACTTAATTTTTGATTTTTGGTGTACGGTTCAGATTCCAGAAGAAAGTGGGTTCTTACATATCATTAGAATTCCCATTCATGTCGCCGTAGAACGCGTGGTCTAGTGGATATGAGCTTTATTTTTTTTTTGATTGGTCCAACTGAATGTATGGACCTAAATTGCTAGAATGAAGGCTAAAGATTTCCGGACGTGACCGATTCATGATCGCGCGCGTTTGCGGGTTCGCGTTTGAGACCGCGTTTGTAACGTCGTAAGTACTAAAACGCTCACACAATTGCCGAAGTGTTATCAAGTTTACGCGATCTCGGGCATAGGTGTGCGTAGATTATCGCGAAGGGCTTAAGCGTTCGTATGTTGACGTGTTTGTCGCGTGTGCTCGCGTGTATGTGACTTCGCGTGTATAAATTCGATTTTGAAACCGTGCGGCCATTCATATATTCGCGGACCGTCATTCTGATCTTTAGCTTTCGGTGTACGGATCACATTCTGACAGGGAGAGAGTTACCCCATATCACTAGAGTTTCCGGTCATGTCGCCATGGAACGTTTTGTCTAGTGGATATGGGAGTTATTTTTCAATTTTATTATTTTTTTTATTAATTAACAAGGACCTAGATTGTTGGTACCGAGGATAGTCTTCCGGACGATCCCGATTCATGATGGCGCGAGCGCGGGAGTTTGTAAGTTGACGTTTGAGATCGTGTTGCTAAGTTTATGAGTGCCGAGATTTTCACCTTATCACCGGGGTGTACTCATGTTTGCGAGTTCGTGGGCGTAGGTTGCTTGGAAAATCGCGAGGGGCTCTAACGTTTGTGCGCTGACGTGATTTTGTAACATGTGTTCTTGAATGGTCGCGCGAACCGTGAGTCTGATATTAAATTTTCGGTGCGCGGTTAGAATTCTGGCAGAGAGTGGGATCGTTTATATCGATAGGGTTCCCGGTCATGTCGGCATGAGACGTGTTGTCTAATAGGTATGGGCGTATTTTCTTAATTGGTTCAGCTGAAGGCATGGACCTAGGTTTCTAGGATCAAGAATAGACTTCCGGACGTGATCGATTCGCAATCGCGTGCGCGAGGGCATTTTTGTAAGTTCCCGCTTGAGACCGCGTTTGAGAATGTGTGAGTGTTAAGACGTTCACTATCACCATCTTTGCTGACCCAGCTGAAGGCGGGTGTAGAATGGCAGTATAGGACTCAAAAAGAAGAAATAAAGGACAATATATGAGAGACGTAATAGATTAGGTAGGTACAAGATACAGCTGAATTTATGATCATCACATGAAAGACATACATTAGTACTTCAAACTCTACCAATACTTGAATAGCCAACCACCACATATAGCAGATCCTTTCTTTTTTTTATGTCGCTAGGCGTGCATTGGAGAATCCCTAAAACTCTGAACTAGGCCCCGTCAAGTCCTGTCCGTCATCTGTCCGTCTCGTCCTGTGGTGTCTGGGGCTTCCAGGTTACATGCATTCACCAGACGAGACTAGCTTAAATCAGCTTAATTGTGCACTGGTTTGGTAGAATCGAGGCGATCATCGAAATGATAGATCCTACGAGTGAATGCACTTGGCCCAGTCACCTGTCGAGCATTTGTATATTTGCGAGTTTGATTGTTTACGTGTGTATAGAAAGTGTTGTGTGTTGAGGTATGTGTGTTACCTGTAAATAATAAGTTAATACAAATAATATTTAATGTGTTAAAATAAGACATGTGTAATATGCTACTTGCAGTTTTTGGTCGTTCCTACTTATCTGATTAAATTGAGTATGAGAGTACATCTCAATTCTTCTAAAACCTGGCGACGTCTGATGGTAGCGAATAGTCATTGTTGGCAGCAATGTTACCCTTTTTTGATGAATGAACTCGGAGAGGTCATCATAGGAATGTGACGCATGAGACCGAAAATAAATAAAACAAAATGAAATAAAGAGAAGAGTTAGTACTATTATTGAGTATTATTTGAAAAACACACATGTAACATGCAATAAAACTACTTGGAATCGTCTAAATGCCAGAAAATGATATATATATATATATATATATATATATATATATATATATATATATATATATATATATATATATATATATATATATATATATATATATATATATATATATATATATATATATATATATATATATATATATATATATATATATATATATATATATATATATATATATATATATATATATATATATATATATATATATATATATATATATATATATATATATATATATATATATATATATATATATATATATATATATATATATATATATATATATATATATATATATATATATATATATATATATATATATTTACTATTAACGACAATTGCATTCCGTTAAAAGTATCTCATGCTATGCTGACCGGGAATGGATGATTGATGTGCGTCGTTAAATTAATCGTACCTTCATTTATCCAATCCGAATGAGTCGAATCGAATGTACGAATTGAACACGGATAAAAAGTGATCCAAAGAAGGATTACCCACTATTCTATCATATAAGCCAAATCAGACATGTCACAAATACTCAGACGAACACATACACAGATTGACATACGACTAGCACATAACAATTTTACAATAGTACTAAAAACTACAATTATTACAACACAACAAAACTAATAGGGTTCAACTGTTAATTTTTAATGCGCCTGTGCACGTTGACGAGATCGACCGATAAATCGACACACAATGACTGCCACTGTGGGCCGTGCTCAAAAAGACAGCCGTTAAGCTGTTGAACAATGTCTGCAAACACAGCCCACAGAAAAAGTCACTCCACGGCGACTCGCCAATCGGCCACGCCAGTGTGCACAGGCTCTTAGCTGACTGTTAGTTTGGGCTGGTGCAGAGTATGAAATATCAAAAAACATTAAAAAGGGCCCATAAGCCCTCTCGGTCTCCTCGATGGACCACTATCGAGGCGTAATGCAATAACCATCTTAAAGCAGGTGTCTGCTCAAATATGCTTGAAGATGTTTGCAATACCGTCAAACCCGACAACCTAGGAGAGGGATCATATAAGCCAGATCTGCATCCATTCCCTGGTCCATATGTCACAAACACTCAGAAGACCCACATACACAGATAGACACACGACTAGCACACAACTGTACACTAGTACCAAAAACTACAATTATTACAACACAACACAACTAATAGGGTTCTACTGTTATTTTTTTTAAGGTTGGACAGAGAATGCGCAAAAATCGCAAACTCCCCTCCACACCGCATGCCAGATCCCCACAAAAATCAATCAGCGCATGTAGAATGTTGTTACAGTACTGCTGACCGACTCCCATGAAGACCCGACACATGGTGCGGAAAAAACATAAAAAAGGCCCATAAGCCCTCTCGGTCTCTTCGGGGCACCACTATCGAGGCGTAATGCAATAACCATCTCAAAGCAGTTGTCTGCTCAAATATGCTTGAAGATGTTTGCAGTACCGTCAAACCCGTCAACCTACGAGAGGGATTTTTTTAATGCAGTGCTATTTTTTATATTTTAAACATTTTGTATAATTGTTATTTTACGTCTATCTCAGTAGATCCATTTCATTCATTTCTATTTTTGTTTATTGTAGTCTTGTTTTTATATTTTGCTTTATTCATTTTTTTTGTCTTGTGCCATTTTTACTGTTTTCCATGTTCATGATATTTAAGTTTTAATTTCGTTATTTACCCGTTTATCACTATTTTACCCATTCTGCAATATCTTCTAATTTCTTCAACGTTTGTCTAATTTTATTTTTCTTTTCCTTCGTTTAATTTGATTGCAACTTGTTTTATTTTGCTATTTCTTCAAATTGTTTTCATACATGCATTTTTTTAATTTTTCCATTATCTTAATTTTCTTCTTTTTCTGTTGTTTCTACGTCTTTGATTTTTTTTAATATTGTCAGTTTTTGACTATTATATTTTTAATATTTTTTCATTATTTTATTGTCTTTTGTAGCTTTTTTCTTTTGTTTCATTTGATCTATTTACTAGTTTTTCCTCGTTTGTTCCTTTTTATTATTCTCTCTTTAAATTCTAGCTCCATTGAATGATCTTTTCGTTTTCATTTAAATTTATAACATTTCCATTTTTCTACTATTTTTGCAATTTGTGCAAAGTTCTCATTATGAGTTCTTCAATAATATTGTACCAAATATATAAATGGAGAACTCGCGAAAATAGCCTGAATCAATTTTCCCTGAAACCAAAAAAAAGTCAGCGACACTACCGAACAAATGGGAAGTTACCGACTTGGCCGAATGTGTTGTTTCTTTAACGAATTGTAGGTGAAACCAGACAAAGATTCGAAAAAATCCATGCAATATCGACTTCTAGATAAATATGAAAATATTGATAGATCGGCTACTTTTAAAGTCACTAAAATTTTCGTAGAGATATTTAAAAGGTTTTGCGAATTTGGTTGACTTAAACTTGACGCATTTCTTTGCACGATATTCAACAAACTAGCAAAACCCTCATTTGCCTTCGTGCAGAAAAATGACTTTTTTATTTGACATTTGTTCTTGGACAGTGAAGAAACAGAGGGAAATTTTGCTCGCGTATTGCCTGAATTCGAATTACTTGCACACCAAGTTAGTGAAACCGTTAAAAGTGGCCAAATCTACTATCAACAGCGTAATGACAACCGGGAGGAACAGTGGCCGATCAAGCATATGAAGCTGTCGAAGTTCACACAGAAGTATCTGGTTCGGCAGGTTTTCTGTATCTGTGGTTCGAAATGAGACATTTTCATTGCGAGCAACCCGTCAATTAGTAAATTTGTGTGAAAAAGTGCATGGAAAAAAGGTTTGCTACCTTTCATGAAGCAACACGATAATTTCACGCAATTTTGGCCGAAATTTGAATACTACCGTTATGAAAAAAAAACTTGTAGTGGTATAACACCTACAACGATCTGGTGGCGCCCAAGGACAAGAACCCTCCCAACACACAATAATTCGGCCCTATCGAGGAATATTGGTCCATCGTAAAGTGGAACCTGAAGAAGACTCAAAACTGCCGAAGTAAACTGTCAGTTACGAACAAAGTGTACGAGATGGCTGTACAGAATTTGATGGACGTAATTAAAAAACGCTACACCGAAAGCTTAGCTGAATATTTTTCTGTATCTTATGCTATTTGAACTTATGAAAAAACGAGGTCTTTTGGATGTTCTGAGGGGAAAACTCTGTGTAATGTCTTTATTCGTAAGGGAAGTAGAGTCGTTGGTCCCGGTATAGATGAACCGATATCTGGTTTTGGAGTCACCTCTCTGGTGTCGGTGATAGGCACACAGTGCGGACAGAATCCGACGAAAAATAAACAAAAAAATTGACCGTAACACCCTTTGAAATGAAAAAATGTCATTGAAATTAACAGAACTAAGCGCATTCTTCTATAGTTCTCCATGAAATACATAATAGCTGATAATTATTTTTTCCAACAGATTTCGAGCTTAACAGTTTATGTGTTCGAAAAATATACAATGATGGAGGGGGCACTTATGCTGGACCCCCCCGGGCCCGTAATTTCTCTGTACAGCCCTGCATACTATATCATATAACCTGATACATGTTACATGTTCCTACTAGTTTGCGAAGAGCCTTTTCAAATAAGACATAATAATCGTATCTTATGAACCTCACCTCCCAGACTTAGAACAAAAATTTAAGGCGAAATGATTGCCTTTGGTTTACGAGCAAGGCTGCAAAAGAATTACCGCAAAATTACCTAGTACCCGTCCACCCACCTAAAATAAAAACACCGTTCCACATGAGTGCATCGGAAAAACTTTCCAAACAAGACTCAATTACGAAACCCCAGCCTACATCCGCCCAACGCATAACGATAAAAAGCGTTTATCAGATTCAACCATCTGTCAATTCAGCATATCCCTGATATTGGCAAAAGTGGGAACGAGAAAAAAAAACCACCACCCAACCAGGAAACCCAGCCATAGGGATGGTATTACAGCTGACGACGTGCACGGGGGACTGAGGTAAATCTAATTTCTCGGTTTCAGAGCCTAGCGGGCCAGGCCAGTCAGTCAAACAGCTAGCCAGCTAGTGGGGAAAACTCGTCCACGCAAAGGTGTATGTATTAGTATTTAAACGGCTCTGGCATTCACTTGAAACATTGGTAGAACTGGGCTCTGAGCTCTGTAGGAATGTGTGTGTCCAGCACGAACTCAATCACTGGAGTAAGCGAGGTAATGCTTGTTCGATTCTATTTATTTCTATCACCCGACCAAATATTGAATGGGTAATCATATCCATAGGTCAACACAAAAGATGATTCATGAAAATGGTACCGGTTACCTGTGAGTATGAATAAAAACACAGAATAAAAGTAACAAAATTGAACGAAAAGCTCTCTACGGAGTAATAAAACTAGCAGCCCTGCATGGCATCTGATGTCATTCGAAAAAGGGGTAGAATTTTCTACCACCTGTTCAACTTGTTTCATCGCCCATTCAATGTTTTTCATCGTCGATGTATGTGTGAGATACTAGGGAAAATGAAAATTAACAAGGATCCTACTGCAAATTGGCTCGATTCTCTTCGGCTGAACCGGTTAGAAATGGCATATTATTTAACAATGAAAAAATGTTTTAGACAGCGTCTATGATTATCTTGATTTATTGTTCTTTTGCCTAGAAAAGTTTATTGTGATATATTCGTGCACTCGAGCAAAGCACTACCCACCAACATTACACAAAAACGTCAAGGCATTCTTAGGCCGATGACAAGCTGAAGCGGAAAGCGAAGCGTTTGCGGACGCGTCTGATCACTTTACATAGTGTTTTGCCGCGTTCGCCCCGCTTTTACTATGACAGTATTACGCGTTCTACATGCACACACCAAAGAGATAGGTCAAACGCATTCGCTTCGCTTACCGCTACCGCTTCGCAAATCGCGTAAGCATGTCATCGGCCTAACTCTTTGTAATAGAAATGAAAGGGAAAGCTTTGCGAATGGAATATACCGAAGGGAACTAATTAAAATGATTGACGTGACAGATGATTGTAAATGTTTAAGAAGTAAGGTAATCTTGGGGAGCGAAAATAACGCCTCTTTTTATAGCTTTTTCAGCAAAAAGTATACTTTTAAAAGATTTTAATTGGATTCCTTTAGAGTAATTGTTCAAGTTGTTTAATATAATTTTTTTTTTCGAGAGTTGTCCTACTGGAGCTATAGAGCTAGGTTCTCGAAAGGGCTCCCCGTCAGAATCACATACTACAATTTGCAGACGAGACAGGCGAATGGCACTAAAACACTGCTTTAGGCCAATTGTCGAGGGCCGTGATTCTGAATGTGATATTCATTGTACGGTTCAGCTATGTGCTGGCGTAGGAACTTCGCGATCACGTGTATCATCGCGAAGCACTCGAGCATTTGTGCGTTAAGATGTTCGATCGTGTGTGCGTTTGTACGTCGCGTGTTCTAACGTGTATGTAACTCGCGAGTATACATTCTATTTTAAATCCGCACAATCGCCTGTGTTCTTGGATGATCACGCGCGGACTGTGAATCTGATACTTAATTGTTGATGTGCGGCTCAGATGTTAGATTTTCAAAATGGCACAGATTTTGTCGTAATTTTTAATGCTCGTTGATTTGATGAAACCGTAATAGAACACGCATTTGCCGGGTGATATCAATCGAGCTGATATTTCTTTACGCTGAGCGAACAAAATTGCTTTGCTTGTTTAGTTTTTTTTTGACCAACTTATCCACAAGGTAATTAATCTGCGTGGGGAATACGCATAGTCTTGTCTGAGTGCAACAATGACTGTGAATCATGTATGAGGGTTGAGATTTGACAATTCGCGAGAGGAATCGAACACCATTTACCAATTTGCGTCAAACATTTCAGCATGAAGAAACAATGTTTTATTGTCATTTTAATTTATTAAATCGTGTTCATTATAGAATTTTTTCTCATTGTACTAGTACTTTCATATGCCTTTGAGTAGGACGTGTACTGCCGTTCTGCGTATAATTGTCCCATGTATATAGGGAATCCCATAGAACATGGGAAAATTATGGGAATAATGGCAGTGTACTATATTATTAAATGACATATTAACCATATTTAGGCATGAGCAAAATACTATTATAGTCTTATTATAGCTTTTACGACAGCTGACAAAGCCAGGTATTGCTGTTTTAAGTTCGTAAATTAGTTTTCTTATTCGTTCAACAGAAGTTGGTGTCCACTCGGAAGGGATTGGTATATCCTAGGTGGCACATATCACTATTGTCTTGTTCCGGGCCAACCCAACCAAGAGACCCTGTGGCATCCGACGGCAGAAGCCAAGAATTGATTGCCTGCGTTCCTGCTCACATGTCGTAAGAAGTGACAAAAACAGGACTCTATATACTTCATTTTATGCATCTTTTAGACTTCACTTAGTCACCGGGGTGTTATCCTGTGTGCGAGATTCCAGGCGTAGAGGTTAGTGGGTGATTGCGACGGACTCGAGCGTTTCTAGTCTAGTCTACACATACACAGCCAATACATGATCCTGGAAAATTGCAGACGCTCGTCCACAATTTTTCTTGTCATTATTAATGTTTGTGGCACATATTGAATATGACACAAGTATTAAAGCGGCCAGGCCAACTGTGCAGCGTACAAAATAAAGATGATTCAAAATTATACGGCAATCAAATTATTCATTCAATGAATAATTTATTCAACGGATTATTTTGAACCTTGAATAAGGAAGAAACGTGGACAACCGTACACAACCGTTTCAATTTAATGGGGGTTTGATAAATCGTTGAGAGTGACTTTGCTAAGAGGGTTAATGTCACTCCTTTGGTCCTAGGTTCCTGGGATGGGACAGAAGTATTTAGTCCTGCCCTGGCTAATGAGCCAGGGTTATAGCGCCCTTATTCGCTTTCTAAAACAATAGAGAAAATTTGTGAAATCGGTTAATTAGTAGTAATATAAACAAAAAACGCATAAAAATACAAACCAACAGACAACTCACCTTCGACAAAAATCCATACAGGACTTCTATGTCCTAATAGGCTGTACAGGATCATGAAAACAGAAACCTTCCGCGCTCGTTGACTGTACCGTATATTTCACAATAGGCCAAGCCCATACTAAAAATCGACTGAGAAGTCATTGCTATTTCTATTTGGTTCAAAACAACAATAGTGATTCCTCAAACACACAAACACGCAAGATAAAAACGATAAGAAACCATAACCAGTAACATTATGGAAAAATTCGTTACGATACTTGTATTACAAAATCTTTTAAGAATCAAGTACTATAATGCTGGAACCAATTACCAACTAATACAACAATAAATTAGACTAGTTGATGAAGAGATTACAGTGTCAAATGTTGAAATGTCGAGCCAACGAATCAGATGAATAGAAACTCCTAACTTAAATCTTTCCAAAAGCCAAAATTAGGGACTTAATATATTAGAAATTTAAGCATCCCATGATTCAGGATTTAGCTAATTTGTATATTTTAGAGAAATCAGACAAAATTTGGCATCCGTGGGTTTAAGCAGATATCTAGTAATTCCCTATTTGGGATTTTAGCAAAGAACTTCAGAATTCCACGAGTCTAAGAATTTTGAGATATGTTACTAATTTCAAGAATAAATAAGCCTTTAAAACGGAAGCGCAATATTTACAGAGTTCTACCGACTTACAAAACTGAGAATATACCGTAGCCACCAACCTAAAACTCCGGATCTAATAATCTTATTGGAGTAATCAACATAAAACCGACTAAACGGGTGAAATCATTCTAGCCTGGAACCTGCCACATCTAATTAATATATAAGAATATTCTCCCTCTATTCCATTCGAACAGTTATATTATATATAAAAATATTAGTCATTTATACTTCCTTTGGCTGGACAGATGTCTCTTGTGTTTCAATGGCGACCACTCTCTGTAAGATTTTCCTCACTTTCATTACAAAAATACACCACTCGCGGAAATCGTACACTTTTTAAAATGGAAAACTCACATACACCATCTGATCGCGACGGACTCGAGCGTTTATATGTTAACCTGTTTGTCGTTTGCGCTAGCATGTATGTCATTCGGAGGGACTGCTCTCGAGCCCTGTTCGTCTCGGACTTTCTCCCCGCCAGAGTGGATTGCCCTATAATCCTCGGACGTCTAGATCTTCAAGCCCGCGTTCGATCTCTACGTAATAACTCTATTCTGCGAGTTCCGATCAGGAGAACCAACCATGGTTGCCAGAGCGCTGTTACCGGACTCCAGCGAATTTTTAATACTGTGGCGACAACCTTTGATTTCAACCGGACGCGGAATTCGATAAAAGCGATAATATTCGCTATTTTGAAATGTAATTAGTTTAAGCAACCACCATTGGAGCCAAGGGCCTGTTGATTAAGGTAATAAGCGCAAATATAAACATAAACTTCGCGTGCATAAATCAGATTTTGATCGTGCGCGGACCATAAATCTGATGCCTAATTTTTACTGTGTAGTACACATGCTAGAAGAGAGTAGGATTGTCGGTTCCAGACAACTTACCTTCAGAGGCTACGTGAGCATAGCTTCTTTGCTCTTTCGCCTAAAAAGCAATTGTGTTCAGCGTCTTGTTTCAATCAATGTGTGCATTGATTGCAACTGAGGGATTCCATGAGAAACCGGCCGACCGCAAAATATGACCATCGTCGATTCGAACGAAACCTTTCAGGTGTATTCGCTGTATGAATCTCCATGATATTCTCTGGCAATTGGAATATTTTGATACAAGAGTAATTTTTCAAAAGGGTGTAAACGTTTCTACGTGTATGAATTTCAAATTTTTTTGTCGATTACTGTATTTTATACAGCAAAACTATCTGAGAACAAGTTACAGGGAATGAAAACTTCTGTCCGAAAAAAATATACACTGAAAAAAATGTTGTCATTTTTCAAAAAAACAAAAATTTATGATAAAAATTTAAATTGCGAAAAAACCCATTTTTTTAATTTTTTTATATTTTGTTACCAAAAACCTAAAGAGAAAAGAAACATTTTGATTGTGATTGCATGATGGAGAAAAAATCGGTAAAAAAGTTTTTCTAACAATAACTTCGTACATGTTTTTAAATTTCATACTAATTGGCATACAAAATTGTAATTTTATTACAGAATATAATTCTAAGCACCATTTAAAATCAAAATGCACTTAACAAAAATCTTCCAAAATGCGATAGTTTTCGAGATATTTGAAATTTTGCTACCTCAAAAACAATTAATTCGTGTAATTATGCTCTTTTTAAAAGTTATTCGCGTTACCCCATCAAAAAATGTCAAAAAATTAATGTTTATCGTTTTAAAGACGTAAAAGCAACTTTTTAGTGTATTTGGATCATGGAGAAGCTTTCAATAAAAAAGTGTTCCTAACAACAACTTTTGACATTTTTTTATAATTCTTACTATTTGCAGTCAAAAATACAATTTTATTTTTGAATATGATTCTAAACGCCATTTTAAATTGAAATGCTCTTAACAAAAAATTTCTAAAATGTAGTAGTTCTCGAGATATTTTAACTTTTGTTTTAACAACACGATTATTTTGTTTTATTACGACCTTTTCATAAGTTAGTCGCGTTTCTCCATCAAAAAATAATAGGTTTTTAAAAAGGCCCGTAAACTTTCGTGCAACTTTCTCTTTGACATCAAGGCGATATTGTAAACCATTTGAAAGTTTCATTGGAATCTAAGATGGTCGGTCACGATTTTAAAGATTTTCGGAGGAATCTTCGTGGAATTCCTCAACTACCTTCACTCCAGAATGCAGTAAGAAATTGACGTTCACGACAGGTTCCCGACTCGACATCGAAGATTGAGCTTGCAATAGCCAGTTCCGTGGTCGTTTAGGTACACCTTACCTAATTTGTACCGCTCGATGATCTTGATTCGGGCAGCCAGTCTCAGGATTTCAAAATTCTGGTCGAATCGCAAACGGTCATCTGTTCGATGGAAGACTGCACTGCTTCCGTTTCTGTTCGGTTATTTAGGTTACTTTAGTCTTCCTGTCCGCCGTCGTGATTCAGTGTGTGTTTGTAGACTGTCCTGCCCACTCCAGGATTCGCTTCAAACGCTTCGGGTACGATCATTGACATTGACAAGTCCGTAAACGTTCTCAAAATCACCACACGTATAGCGAACCAACTCCCGCTTATGGCGCGCTGGAAGTTTGTCAACCAGCTCTTGCATCAGCGGTGGATTCATCATATGTTGGTCATGTTCAGCAGCCACAAGATGGTCACACAGTTGTTCCACTGCGTTTCAGAATAGGATGAAACTTGTCAATTTGTCGGCTTTCGGAGGCCCTAGCCCTCTTACTTTCTCCAGCTAGCACTGTAGTAGCTTTTCAATTGCTTTTGGAGCTGATCTGGGTAACAGCAGTTGACCGCGTGCACTCCCCAAGGCAGAACCCTTCATGCTTTCTTGCAACCTCACCAGATTGTGGATGTCCGTGAAACCATTAGCTTCACCGGACGCTTGATGTCCCTATAAACAGCGAGCATTCTTCCGGGCGTTCGGGAAAAATTGGCACTTTCTTTGTAATGCCTCAATTTTCCATCGCTTTTCTTTGAGGATTCAGTCCATCTCCATCCGTTTATCCGCCAGGATTCGCTAGATCATCCTCTTTGCCGTTTTCGTCTTTTGCTCCCGGTTTAGCACTATTAGTTTGCGTTCTAGAACATAATCAGTTTGACAATCGGACTTCACGCTAGACCTGTCCGACCCCTCGCCAACATTAGACGTCTGACGACACAATCCGCACGGTGTTAGAATGAATTTCACAATACTAATTTTTGAGTTTGTTTGGATCCGAAGAAAAAACGTATTTTCCGTAGCATACGAAAATCCCGCGCAGATCAAACTGCAAATTATTTTTAATAAGTAAATGCCCTTCCACATGTTTTTTCACAAATGTACTTACAGTTGATAGTTTTTCTTCTCCTCGCTATTCTTCGAAGGTTTTCCCAATTCTACCTATTTTTAATTCATATGTTTGGGTTTTTATCTTTAATTATTCATTCTTTTTGCTTACAGATACTACACTAGGTCTTCGCAAATTACAAGTGATAGACTTGCTAACCCTTTCCGCCGATTTCACCAAAAAATATAGATTTTATTTTAGTATTAGATTCCCTTACCAAATGCTCTGCCGCTTTGTTTTTAATCAGTTATTGTAATTCACGTAGTTGACGTTATAGACATGGCACATCGCTAGACCGACATTACTTCTGCATCTGCCTTTGTCGGGAACAGTCATGTTAATTATAAGATTTGACTTAAAAAATTCAAACTGAAATCTTGCAATTTCATACTACCGCCCTCGGCTCAAGCCAGGGAGAAGCGGCATGTTTACAATATAGAGGTAGCTGAAGCAGTCTATAATAAAAAAAAACCCCTTTGGTAGACTGCAGTGAACCGTTCTGTGAAAGTGACGGCTTTTTCCAATGTTTTCTCTCAAAATGAGTTTTGACAGTAATATAACAACGATTAGTGCTACGTCAATCCCAATATTTTGTGCTTGGCCTAACCTATATCTAGTGTTCCCTTAAAGATATCTCACTTTAAGGGTGATTAATCACTGTGAACACAGCACCGGAAGCATGATCTATAAACTTTTCATTTGCAAGTGCATCTAACGTGTCTACAGCGTGCCACTTACCTTGCTTTTCGGCTATCAGTTTACGTTGTCGATGGCTGGTTGTACACTTGAATGATTTACAATCTTAGCGTCCAGCAGTAAATTCAGCAAACTGACCTTGCAGCAGCCGAAAACGAAAGAAATCCAAAATCTCGCTATGTTTTGATTGCTATAAAACCTGTCAGAGACTGGTTTTCAGCTTCTTCTTTCACTATCCTCTCTGTCAATGCACTCTCCTTTCCTTTTTTTTACTTGAACAGACTCTTTTCACCACACTATTTTGATTTTATTTTTTTTTTTCGTCTGCTATTTTATGGAGACGCGACCGGTGTAGTTAACAATTGAAACAATTTGCTCCACTATTACGGAACCCACAATTGATAGAACTGCACTGTTATGAAGATTTTTCTCTATATCAACGGATAAAAGATTAATCAAAACGTTATCCAAAGATGTGTTCGCCGCTTTTACAATTTTTATTGCAAAACCGTGCAGAATAAAGCAAATCTTCGGTCACTTATTGCAACCAAGAAATACATTTTCACTTTGATAGAACGAAAAACACCCTCAAAAGAATACACAACCGTACACATACGATGTTAGAAAGCAAAAAACAGCTCTTACTCTCTTTCTCTTAAAATCGATTTTCCCTTTCAAAATTTTCAAATTTTCCTTTGCGCCCAGTTGTAAGGATACAAGAGTTTCCGAGTGCTCGCTTTTCACTTTCTCTCGAAACGCTTTCCCGAATGCTCTTGTATCTCGCTTTAGAAGAGTTTCTCTTGCTTTACACCCTCCATGGGGTTCCGGAATAGGTGATTGAATAACTCCCGGACGCGACGATTTCTGACGGCTATACGATAAGACACCACATTATGGAACACGAATGACACTCACCACTGACAGGTACGATTTTTCCTCGGGTTACGTTTACTGGTGTTAGCCACAATTTTTTCAACTCACACGACAGGATCAATTTTTACACCGGGGTAAAAGGAATCTTCAAATATCGGTGAAGAAATTCAACTTCGTTTGTGAAACAGCAAGGGAAAATTAACTTCACAATAATGGTAATTACCGAAATTCAGGAAACAGCACAACCGCAACCTTCCTAATATATCCTGTCCCTACACTGCTACAGGTGAGCAGATATGTTAGCCTGCGGTTGGAACTACACACTGAAAACGAGAGTTTTGCTAACGTAGTGAATGATTTTCAAGATTTTGATTTGGTACTGGTTGCTTGATTCACTATCGCGATACCGTGCGTACGAATGGTTAAGAAATTGGATTTAAAACAAGAAAAAAAGTAGAGTACTATGCTCTACAAAAAACCACGACGGGGACGCTCAAAAACACGACCTACTGCTCTCACGTCACTTCTAACAGTGAAGAAGAGGTGCTGACCTGAGAGATAAGTCTGACCGTAGAACGTACCGCGCTGTCAACTCTTGTGCAACCAAGATCACTAACACTAGTGCACATCCAATATGAAAAGCGAGAGCGACGAAACCTTCAATTTCAAATTGATTCAAGTGTGAATACAGAATGAATGAATAACCTGTTTGGATTCGCTAGAATGAGAAGTGGTGAATGAAAGCACGTTCAAATCTACTTTCCAAACTGACTAGTACGTCAGTTTTTAACTTTGGCAATTTTGAATTATCTTTTATTTTATCTTTCAAAAATATAGTAACAGATGCACCGACCGCTATGTAAACAGCTAGAATGAATGCATATGCAACAGAGTAGGCGCAAGGTATCTGTCAATTTCCACCTTTCAGGTACAGTGGGAGAATCACGTGAGAGTCAACTATTTAGTACTCTCGATAGCAGCACGAGATTTAAATCGTTTGTTCACACCAATACCACTATAATTTAAAGATATTCATTTCATTTTGTCGACTTTCCCTTATCAGCCGCATGCTGACATATCGAAGATCGATGTTCAAAACAGAATGAATTTCGAGAATACTTTTTCGAAAGGTCTCAAGTGTCTTCTGTTACACACGAAGAAAAATTAGGTAACATAAAATGAAATTATTAATAATATGAACACAAAAAAGGTTATTTTCAAAATATTACATATAATTTGTTTGCAACATTTTTTTCCCAACAGAACGAAATTGTATTAACCAATTTGCGCAATAGAACACAAGACCTAACTTGGAAAAGTTGGATTTGAATGTTTCGTATTCCACACGCAAGTAACTGACGACTTGCTGCCAGATACTATACATCTGCCTATACTCTTCAACGACCCAGAGCTTCAGTACTTGGCTAACTGGAACATTACTCGGTACCAGGCAGTTGCTTTAGGCGTTCAAACATGTTGTGTGGCGCCAATTTTATGTTAGCTTGGACATATTGTCTAACTGGATGATGTTAGTTACTGACGAGTATGTTTTGCGCGCTAGCAATAAAAGGTTTATTCTAGTATATGCTTCTTGATCCCAGTTGTTCCGAAGCAACAGGAGCACAAACAATTTCTACTCTTTACCAAATATAAATATATTTGCATATGTCTTTACTTTGCTACCTGAAGAAGAGAAAATCAGAATACATCTCCCCATCTTTCTGTTTGCTCCGGAGCACTTCCAGTTTCTCTCGTTACTGTAGAAAACGGAATATAGCAATTGCTGTTCTGCTGCAAAGATCTGTAAAACCCAACAAACAATTCAGCTGGACAATGGCTAGGGTGAAATCACTCTAAACTTTGGAATCCCGACTAGTTTTAGCTTATCTTGTTAACTTTTTTCTGTTCTTGAATAATTCCACCTAGTTTTCAATATTCTTGGTTTAGATAGTAGGAGTCACTTCAAATACTTGGATGCCAAAATATCTCGCTAAACTATTTCAATCTCGGTTAAACTTTTCTAATTCCGCCTAATCTTTTTTGGCAGGGGTCGGACTCAAACCAAGTTTAGAGTGATTTACCTTTAGTTGTTCAGTTTCTTCCCTCGCAATAAAGGCTTGTTCAGCTTTCGTTGTTTGCATTGTAGGGAATGGCTGCCGTCATTTCTGCTGCTTCTTTTCCCGAATAGAAATGTACAGTAACAAAATCATTCAATATAAAATTGACTTTTACAGTAAAAGAGGGAAGCGGATATGTATCTTAACATAAGAAAAATCGATTTTTCTTCAAACATTTTTTTCTCGAAAACGGTAAAATTTGATGTGAATTTACTGTCTTAGTTTTTTGCTGAACAGTAAAATTGATTGTCACATGAAATTTTATTGTAAATTTACTGCGAGTACTCTGCGTTGAAGAACTGTTGAAACGTTAATAAATATAATATCTATTGTTTTATGATTGGAGGGTAAATGCTATTGTGAAATTCCATCCGGGTATATTTCATCGTCAAAATCAAAACATCGCATTGGCGCGCAAGACAAAATCGTGTGTAACTTGAATGTGTAACTCGTTAGGGTAACAATGTAGCACTGGAATGATATATACCCATTTTTGCGAACACACTTCGTAGAGTGTATTTGTTTACGCAACACTATAGGCTCACCGCTGTTCTGTGCCGTTCACATTTAGTTGGAAATTGTTGTTCCATCTCGCGTTTATGAACGGTTATGTGTGTGCAGACAGGTGTAGACAATTTCGTTGAAAATTTGTGTACGCAGCATAGGGTTTAGGTAAGTTACGGCTCTCCTCTTGCTGTGAAATGGGTGCTGATTATGCTGCGCAACGGCAATGACAGCTATACAGCGACGCGGTTGGTGATTCTTTTTTGGTCGTAAAAAAGGCAGTCACCGTGTAAAAAATTGCCTGCTCGTCGTTCGTGTGGTGTTGTCTTCGAGGGGCAAGCACTAAGTCGTTGACAAAAAGTCGCGCTTAATTAGTTACTTTCATTTCCTGATTTCTTCACCCTCGCTTAGCGCTTAAGTTAGGTTTAAACGTACTGGTGAACCTGGTTTAAAAGTTAAGCGCGAATGAAGAAATCGGCCCTAAGTACAATGAAGTACATTAGGGGAGACTGAGGAGACTTGATCCCCTTTTTTTCAGTCCAACTCCGTGGAATGATAAAAAACTATGTATTTTTTGTAGCTTTATATTGTTTCTAGGGATGACTAATAATCATTAAAAAAATTACATGGAAATATTATACTGGACATGAGCTATGAGCATTTCTGGACAACATCAAAAAAATGGGAAATTCTTAGATTAGTGGAGACTCGATCCCTAATTTGGGGACACTTGATTCCTTTATGAAAACGTGTTTAAAAGAGCATGTAGGGTAATAAGCCTATTTTTGCCCTGTTTCTACTATCATCCTACCCATCTGAAGCCTTTGGTTAGAGCAGCGTCTGCCATCTTTGCTCAACGCATTGACTCGAATGGTATTGCGATAATGGGGGTACTCGATTAGAGATTTTGCTGCGCTCAAACAGAAGATTTTCACCATTCTCAAGACAATTTTGTTATTATATTGGCTCTTAATAAGAGGCGAATGACCTTAACGTTAAAACCTCCATAATCGAAATAAAAAAATGGACCTTAATAACAAATCAAAGAAGCTGAAATAATAAAATTATTGTAGTAATAATGTGGTACCCTTCTTAATAGGGCAAAAACGGGTACATTACCCCATTCAATTTTATAAATAAATTGTAGTATTGATTAAATTGTTATGATTAGATATTGTTATTTTTGTTACTACATATTACGCATCTCTCACCTGATTTTTTTACGAATTCCCCAAATCTCCGTGCAATTATTTGAAAGCTGTCTTTATTATGGTTGAGGAACTAGGGGCAGATCACTTATGATGCATTTTTAAAAATCAGCGAAATTAAATGCATTTATTTCCATCAAAATAGAAATTCATAATGTATTTTGCGTTGCGTGCAATGTTTTTGCGTTGCGTGCAATGTTGTTTGCGTTGCGTGTAAGACGTCAAAACCCTACAGAAAAACTAGCCCTACATTTAACAAAACGTCGAACAAAGTGGATCAGTGTAGGACGTTTGTTAAACAAACTTTTCTGCGAGGCAGTGCACAGCTGATGCAAAAATGGAAATTTAATGCATTTTTTTCAATTTGATGCAAATTTGTTATACATTCTTAGAGTGATCTGCCCCTAGTTGAGGAACGTCAAATGTGGGATGAATGGTTGCTACGTATACTGTAGTAAACAATTACAGTTATGTTTCTTTACGATGAAGCGTTCATTTTTGACATTTTTTTATGACAACAATGACTTCAATTGTTCTGGTGTGAATGTGGTTATTTTCAGTGGTGTGTATGAAGTATGGCGAAGGGTATCAAATCTCCACGAATTTGAAGGGATCAAGTGAACCCATAGCATCTATTTCAGCAAACTTTAGTAAAAATATAGTTGAACAAAAGAATCAGCTCAATCATAACGTATTCATATAATTGACATTCTCCTGTAATTCTGTATGCAAAAGTAGAGAATGTAGTGGGTGATTTTATCAATTTTATAAAAGTTTGAAAATTTGAAAAATAAATCTTCTTCAGTTCTTCTGAGACTTTTTTTTAAATCGGTAAAAATTCGGTTACACAAAAGTCCAATTTCTTTTTTCTGTGTTAATGAAATTTATGTTTAGATAAAACTACGCAACTTTATAGTATATTCGATTAATGTATTCTGATCCGCCTTTGAGTTACAATGATGGGATCAAGTCTCCCCGCGGATCAAGTCTCCTCAGTCTCCCCTAATTATCGCCAATATTTAAAAAATGCGTGTTAAATTCATTGTAATTTAATTGCAGAAAAGATTGCATTCGTACTTGAAATACGCAAAGCATTTTAATTATTGCCAATATGTACTTGAAATACTTTAAGTGCTTGCACATCGACATTAATTACATTGAGTATTATTAAGTACAACAGAAATATTTTTAAATTGTTTCATTAATTACTTTAATTACATTCAAAATACGTCAGTATTTTCAATACAACGCACTCGAGCCTGCTTGTGCTGGCCCCTCGGTTGGCTCGCCATAGAGGGAGAGCTAACCGCAAAGAAGCGCTCTCGCTACCCCGGATAAACGATAAGGAACGAACACTGACCGTTCTCACTGTGGAGGATCAGTCAAACGAGCCAAGCTCTCCTCTACAGTTGATTGCCAAGGAGAACGAAGCAGAGCGGACAAACTTTCCCTCTGATAAGTTCACTGCGGTGACTTCCGGGATCGTTTATGGCGAATAGAGCGATAGTTCGCCACCGTCGCTAGGGAGATTCCAACAAAAGGCTAAGTAAAAAGGACAGCTGCCGCAGCAGCCAACTAGAACCAGCATTCGCAGCAGGGAGTACGCGGCCGTTGAGAGTCCCGGCCAGTCGGAAGCGGCAAGCAAGTGCAACTCGTTCCCGCCACCAGCAGCACCAACGAAGTGTGCAATTTTCCAAGTCTCACCATCATTAGGTCATCTCGAATTGTTTCAAATTTATCAAAATCGGAGTTACCATCGGCGATGCTTAAAATTCGATTTAGATGTATAATTTAGTGGTTTTGCAAGAATCTGTAAAATTTGTATATGTATATGTATTTTTCATTTAGCGTACTTCAAAAAGTTCCTTTGCAAAATTTCATTTTGAAGGGTTCAATAAATAGTGTGTAAAAAATGTTGTTAAAAATTGATACCAATGTATTTTAGACACTGCATGGTAGCTTTTCTTTCTTAATACCATTTTTCATCAAGTTAGAATATCAAAAATGCAAAAAATCAAATAACGGTGGTCGGATTCGGATTTCGTCTCAATTTAGTAAAGAAATCAGTAGAATTTATCTGCCGCTATACTGCTAATTGTCCTTTGCTCTATAAGTTTCTTTAAACACATATGATTATGCTTAGAGTGGCTTTATGGTGAATCAATGTTTGTTTATGATTTTTTATTCTACAGTGAAAAGTGAAAAACAACCGTTCTAATAGGGTGACATTCCAAACAATTACGTGACTCAGGGTATGTTCAGGAATGTTTCAGCTCTCGATTCATAATTTTAACAGTTCTATAATCTAAAACTGAGAATTAAAAACAAAAATTTGCTGTCCTCAGCGGCGGCAGCCTCCGATGTATAATTCTGATTTTCTTGCCATCAAAATTGAAATTTGGAATGTATTTTGCGTATTTGACGTCAAAACCCTGCAAGAAACTGCTAACTATAAACGTAATTTTTGAAATATATTCGATCACATTGACTTCGTTCAAAATATATTTTTGACCCCGTCTACACTCACTCAATTCCAGTCAAAAAGGGCAAGTTGCTGGCTAGCGGGGGGCTATTTGCCAACTCGGATGCGCTAATTGCCCTACAATTTGCCAGCAATTTGCTGGCAATTAGGGGGCTCCCGAACAGAAATGCACAGCAGCATTACAACAATTTTCATTGTTACATTACAGTGAAAAGCGTTATAAAAAAATTGGAAGTACTGAAAAATTTGCAATGAAAAAATAATGAAATTTGATGTTTCTACATCCAGTTTCGTTGTAAACATTATTTTTACATCGAAAAAGGGGGGTCGTTAAGTGATGTAACAATGAAAAAATGGACTTTTTCCCATACATTTTAAACCTGATAACAATGCTTTATATAGTTGTATCATTGTAGATTTTTCTGGACAAAACGTTGTTTTACATTGTATTTCGTATCATTTTAGTTGTGAATTGTAGGATCGTTTTACAGCGATTTTACTATAAAAGTTGCTTTCGGAATTACCCAAGTAACCATAAGCATTAAGCCATTGCACTATATTGGCTATACATTTGCACTAATGTTGCATTGAAACTCCATTACAGCATTAACAATGCAATAAAACTATATTAGCATCAATAATGCATAACTGCGCAGCCGACATATAGCATTATCGCTTGCTCTATATGCGTATATAAAGCTGATATAACGCGTACATGCTTCAAGGATCTTTAAAGCATGTAAGCTTTAAAAGTGCATTTAATGCCATTATAGAGCAAATGGAAAGCCGATATAATGCTATTGTAATGCTGTGGGTTTATTTGTTATTAAACTCTTCTTGAAGATTATATTCGGCATATTTCATTTCAATCGAGCATATGCAATATAGTCCTGAGAGCAAACGCAGCGCACTTACCGTGAAGGACAAGGCAAGGTACCTCAGTTGGAGACTTACTAAAGGTAATTTTCGTAAAATTGTCATATCATGTCAAAACGAAAACCCATTAAGGATATTCATTACAATGCATTAGAAGAGAGACAATTACGGTTTTAAACAGAACATTTTATTTTAATTTTTTTTCCTTTTTGCTCATCATATCGAAAGGAAATATAAGAAATGGTTTTAAAACCATGGCGGACGATGACAGCCAGCTGAAGCTTTTTAATAGCATTAGTAATGCTAATGTAAGGTTTTAAAATTTGACATTTGTGCGCTGGTGCTATATAATAGCATTAGTACTGCAGAAACGAGCTGTCAATCTCTGCACAGTAATAGCACTATATTTCGCCTTTTCTGGCATAATACCAGCAGTATATAAGTATTAAGGGCTTCACAGCTCTATAAGACTGCATTATATGTGGATCTAAAGCAGATATTAGGCTACGTTATAATGCTTATTGGTTACTTGGGTATATAGATACCAAATATCATTTTTGCTTATTTGTGTAACTTTTATTCTTAAATAAAACTTTTTCGTAAAAAAATAATAACATAAACTACTGCTTCTTGCAGACGTGTGAATTTGAAATTAATATAAGAAAATATTTAGATAAAATCCTTGGGAAAGGAATACCAGAAAATTAAACCGCGGTTTTATATTCGCGATTCGCATATACTACTGCCTTGCGCAGATTTGCGATCTTAGTTGCCAGTGCTCTATTAAGCGTAGCTTTATCTGCTTCCAATAAAATAGTTTCGTAGGCATCAACCCTTTGGCAGCTCGTTGTCTGAAAATAGATTGATTAGTGGCGAATACTATTCAAATACTGAAATGCTAACTATGGATGAATTTTAACTTCTTTGGTGATATTGGTAGCATTGTTGGATCACCACCCTTTGAAGTTACTCGACGTCGGCGTAGTTCATCTGCCCCATAAAAAAACATCGCTAACTTCTGGGCAAAGATAGCAGTTGTTTTCGATTCCAAGTGGATGGACTCTATTTGCTCAATCGTTATATCGATTCCAGATTCAATGGTAAATGCCTGTAAATAAAGATGAAGATGAAGTATTAATAAGTATAAGAAAACACTAATCTGACACCTATTCAAAAATAACAATAAAAATGTTGCTCTACAATAATATTAAATGTAATAAGATTGAAATTGTAGAACACTCGTAGAAACTTACACTGCTTTGTTTTCCCATCTTTAGATCCCTTATCTCTGACATCTGGAAGGCTACCAAGTCTTTCAGTTGCGCGAGTTTAACTCGATGCTCAAGTAGTTGCTTTGACAATCGTTTTACCATGGCCGCCTGACTTTGGTATCGTGTCTTCCAATACTGTGCTTCATTTGCGTTATCGCCTTGTGCAGAACTAGATTTGTCGTTCTCTGCTGGTACTGGAAATGATGAATCTGTACCACATGTATTTTCGGCTTCTTCAATGCTTCCTTCGGTCTCAGTATCTGAACCATCTCCTCGATCGCTATTCAATGTGTTCAAAGTTTCTTCTTTTATCGAAATTGGAACCGGGAAGCGTTCCGCATCATTCGCTATTTCGGGTTCTGGATTCACAACTGGCGATGTGGTTCCGAGATCCAGCGGATCGCATGAGGTTCCAGGGCAGCTGGAGCAAAGCGAGACGTCTTCCGGAATAGTCACCATCATATGTCCACTGCTGCTCAAGCATATGCTTTGTTGTTTAAGTTTTTCGGCTAGCTATAAAGAAATTGAAAAGAGAATAAGTACATGAGTATGGAAAGAAATAGGGATTTATCTATTATATACCATTCACACATGAAAGAATTATTGTTGTTTTCTTACCATCGATTGAAGATGTTTCTCGTTCATTTGTTTGGCTGACTGGCGCTGTCCGTTAGTTTGCCTCGTTCTCAAAATTTTCGAAGTCGGTTCGACCTCTGATATAAACAGATAGAAATCAATATTTTGAGTTAAGTTCGAAAAAGCGCTTATGAAACCATCTGCATATGACATCTTTTGTTCACTGTCATTATTGTTGCTTTGTTCCACACATGCTCACGAATTTCGGGAACACACAATTAGGAAATCTACCCAGGAAATACCGGACGAAACGAACTGTGACTCGTTAGGTACAGCTACAACCGAATAGAAAAGTTTTTTGTTCAGTGTACCGCCGAAATCTGTGGTGGCGAGTTTATTTTGAATTTTCTCAAGAGATATAATCATTTTTCAGTTCAATTTTCAACACTAGATCACGGGAGTCATATGCAGATGATTCCTAATTGCACTGGTTCAACTATGTATTTGTATCAACTTCCAGAAGGAGGATCGGAGTAAACAAAGAACAGCTCTCCGTATATTCGCTTTCTCTATCCTGTATATCTCCGGTAGCAACTCAGTAAAGTTCAACCAGATAATGAGCTGGAATTCTGGCTGGTTATAGTTAGTATTCCGGCACCAGTGACACAGCCGATTATAATCGGTTGTGTCATTGGAACTGGAATACTAACTACATCCAACCCGAATTCCGGCTAAACTTACTGGGAAACAGAGTAAACAACATGAGGATGTTATTTAACTCCGAAAAGTTACAAATGAAATGCTGGAACAAACCTAATAAATACCTACCCAGAGGCTTCGGCTTCCGGAATCTTCCGCTTTGCCCTGTTTTGGATGGCCACTTGGATTTGACGGCTTCGGTTGTTGCTAGAGAGAGATGAAAAAGATTTGATTGCATTTTTATAGATGAATTTAAAACGAGTTACCTTTTTTTGCACGACCCATGTTTTCACCGCCTGGAAATTATCAAAAGCAAATGTCGGTGACGCTTAGGCTCCTCATAAACGGATCCTACACGAGACAAGAATATTGTCAATAAAAATATTACCAAGTCAATTTCAATACATCAATCCTATTTAATTTTTACAGAATCAGTATTTCCAAATAGCCTTACACCATCAATATATTGATCAAAATTATTTTATTGTCAATATTTTTGCCCGTGCACGGGCAAAAATATTGTAGGGTCCGCTATAGAAAAATCGCTACGAATCTCACCAACACTTACATCATGATACACTCTAAAAATATTGGTTACAATTGGTTACAATGATTTTTGTTGTAAAATACTAAATTTACAATGCCTTTCTGTATGTAAAAAATCTTAAGTTGTAGAGTAGAATAAATATAAATTCTTTTTCATCGTGTATTTATTTTGATGCACTAATACAATAAAAATATGGAAATTTTCGAAAATCCAACAATTTCAGAATATATACGGGAGTTTATTAAAGGTGTATCGTGCAGTTTTAACTCAAGCCAGCCATGAGAAATTCTAGGCATAATAAACTTTATCACAAGAACATTGGAATTCCGTATGGCAGAAGATATAACCAGGTAAACAAATACAATTTTCAAATTAAATTAAGTATAAGAAATATTTTTCAACAGATAAAACGAAATGAAGCTCTTGTCAACATAGCAACAACACCCAGGATTTCTTCAGGGCACAGAAGGTTGTCGGAGCCAGGACAAGGGGTAATTTTAGATTGGAAATATCATGAGCTTTGTTTTGTTTGATCTAATATCTATTTAATTCAATAGGATGAAGACGATTACGTGTCATTAATTCAACACATTAGTAGTGGATATAGTAACTCAACTGTTAGCGATAATGTAGCAGAAGACGACGAAGAAAACAATGAACCTGAAATACAATATGAAAAAAACTATAATCAAGATTCTGACTCCAGTCCGGAAACTGATACGGATTCTGCATCAAATGAAAGCTGGCCATCCGAATCAGAGGAATGTCAGAATACCGAGTATGCAGAGGTAAATCGTCAGAAATTATGTATATTGAAGAACCTTGATTAATGATATTACCCAGTAAAGTTCAACCGGAAATGAGCCGGAATTCCGACTGGTTCCAGTTAGTACACCGGCTCCAGTGACACAACCGTTAGAATCGGTTGTGTCACTGTAGCCGGAATACCGACTGGAACCAGCCGGAATTCCGGCTCATTTCAGGCTGAATTTTACTGGGTAACAGCATATTTAACGGACCTTTCAATTAACTTTAACTTTCAATACCGATGGGGTTGCCCTGTTCAATTCCAATACTAAACGATCGTTATGGCCGCTTATTATAACTATAAATGAACTACCACCTGCAGTAAGATATTCACGGAGAAATTCAATAATCGCAGCATTACGAAGAACCAGATCTCAACATTTTTCTACGACCTTTTCTCTTTGAATTACAGAAGCTAGCAGATAATGGGTTGCAACTCAATAATGATATCAAATGTACTATTTCAACAGTTTGCTGCTGTGTAGATAGTGTTGCACGATCTAAAATTCAACAGATAAAACAATTCAATGGTTACGAAGCCTGTAGTTATTGCACTCATCCCGGAACATTGGTAGATTCTAAGCAAATTCGATACACCTATTTAGAAAATATTCCTCCTAGATTGAACAGTGATGTACTAAAGGCAATGGTCTTATATAATCAGCGTGGAGAATGTGTAAATGGCATAAAGGGTATATCTGCGTTAATTAGTATACCAAAGTTCGATATAGTTGAGTGTTGCCCAGTAGATTATATGCACTGTGTCTTACTTGGAGTTTGTAAGCAAATGGCAAAGTTGTGGACTGAGGAAACACATGCGGAGTTTTATATAAGGCCACAATTGAATTACATTGATAGTATTTTAGAGTCTATAAACCCTTTTCATGAATCATCACGGAATGCTCGAAAATTTTCCGATCGCAATTCGTGGAAGGCGAATGAATGGCAGAATTGGTTATTAATTTACAGTTCAGTTTGCTTGATAAATGTATTGCCACAAAAATATTACGATCATTTTTGTATTCTTATAACCACGATTAAAACATTGTTATGTAAAGCACTGGACGAACAAATAATTAACGAGTGTGAAACAAAGTTATGTCATTTTGTAAAAAACTTTCAATTATTGTACGGTCCTGTGAACATGACATATAATGTGCATCTTTTGACCCATATACCTAATTGTGTGCGAAATTTTGGACCTTTATGGGCATTCTCGTTGTTTTGTTTTGAATACATTAATGGAGTACTTAAAAAGTTTGTAAAAGGTCCAAGCAGCTCAATTTTACAAATTGCAATGAGATGCGTTCTGTTTCATGAACGGTTTCATTCAACTCAATTGATATCAGTTAGCAAAACTGTTAGGCAATTTTGTAATACATTAGATAATCAGAAGAACATCAAAACTGTTAAAAGCAAATCGCTTATTGCATTGCCTGCTTGCATAGTTAATATTTATCCAGAAAAGTTATTCTGGACTCAAAATAAATTCCACCGTGATAGATTTTTTTTCAATCCAGATCGGGAGTGGCCCATAGGTTCGAAAAAAGTGCGCTCTGATTCAACATTTGCATTTAAAACGGGAGAACGTTATGTTTACGGCATTGTAAGACAAATTCTTTCAAAAGAATCTGAAACATTTTTTTTATATGTTAAAATTACCATTCTTGAAGATCGCGATTGCTTTGTATGTGGTAAAATATTTTCTGATAGCCTAAATATAATTAAAGTCGATGATAGTTTACAAAAATGTATTAGAATCACTGTATCTGATAAAATGTATGTTTGTAAAGTTGATTTTGCGCCGTGGAGAGATTAGAAAAGAATTTAATAAATGGTAAACTACTTCTAAACAACGTTTTATAACTTATAAATTAATAATATGAGAAACAACATGTGATTGATTTCGTTATATTATGGTGAAACAGGGGTTCAATTTTGCAAGATTTAACTGAAGAGTTCTTTATAAAACAATAACATTGATGTTATAGTGAAAAATGCAGTTAACAATCAAAACAGTTGTGAATTTAATGTTTCTACAATCAATTCCGATATACATTTCTGTCCGGGCTATGTTATATGCAACATTTAGGCGATTTGCCGCCGTTATTTTTTTGCCGCTCTACCCGCCCTTAAATCGCCCAGGGAACGCGCCATTTAATCGCCCTTAATTGCTTGATATGAAAATTAAAAATAATAATTATTTTCGGATTCACTATCTACTCACATAAATTTATCGGTACACTAGGTAATCACCACCAGACTATAGGAAGAATCGATGGTGAAATTCGTATTGCACACCAAAATTTACCACAATCTGACTTTCATTTAGACTCAGAAATCTTGTTCCACTATACCTACACACGATTCTACAATTTTCCACATTCGTTGGCTAAATTAAGTGCACTAAACAAACAAAATACAAGCGGGAACACGCCAATTGTTTAAAAAAAAACAATTTTAAACTTAAGCCAAACATGAACTGCCATGTTTGAAAAACGCAAAAAAAAAACAAGCAAGTTCATTTCAGCCGCCAGAAAATTTGTCTAAGTATTGAAATTGCCTTTAAATCGCATTCGCAATTTGCATTTGTTCCTAGGGGCAATTAGCACAGGCGAGTTGAGTCAAACGTCAAACTTTTTAAATCGCCTGACCATGTTCGTCCGCATTTTTTTGGACAGGGATTCATTTTATGTTGTGAAAATTACAAAATCCTTTTCCTGCGTGTGTACAAATGTATATACCCATTATCTGGCAGCTCTGGATTTGACATCAGAATTAATCGACGAAACGTAAGTTGACAGACGTCATGTCAGAGGAAAAAAGGATGGAAAAAATCGAGCGATGGTGACGTTTGTTTAGTGGTAAAAGTTTCGTAAAAAAGTTAATTCAAGCGCAGTTTTATATCCGTAGAAGTGAGAAGTGAATGCAATAATCACCGAATAAATAAAATAACGCGTGCCTGCAGTGTGTTCTAGGTTCACATTCAAACTGATTTTTCCAATCATGATGTACAAATTATGTGCTGTTCGTTCGTCATTCGCTTCAATGAAAAGCAAACGATAAACCAAAAATTAATTTGCCGAGCTGCCTCCCTCCAGTGCTCACATGGAGGAAAGTTTTCCAATAACGCCCTTGAAACAGTGAAGCAAACAAGCAGGAGAAGCCTTATTAGGAAGAATAGCACGAGCAGTTTTCGGTTCCTTGCTCGTCCGCAGATCATCGTAATCATCGAAGCAGGTATCCAGAAGAAGTGATGTCGATAACGGGAACATATGACCACTACCATCGGAGCAGCGCTGGCTGCCCGGAGCGACCGGAACGATGCGTTTGCTGTGTCCGGACAATGAAATGGCTTCCAGTGTTGTTCATTGTTTCGGTCATTGCCTGGTCCTACTATGCTTTTGTGGTGGAGTTATCGTTTTGTAAGTATAGTGTGTTTGCATCACTAGCGTCCGAAAGTGAGCGGTGGTTGAATAGATCAGGTGTATTTCTTGTTGATTTGATAATGAACAATTTGGTACTTTAAGTAAAATGTTGCTGTTATTCATAAATGATCTAACATCGTGCTGAGGAGATCATGTTCCACCTGACAAAACATCAGATGGACTGATTAAACATTAAAACTTGACACCGTACCAAGCAGACCGTGACACATTCTTCCGCTTTCTTTCCGCTGGCGCTACTATTTAAGTACCTATGTTTGTATTTATGAACATGTTGCTTCAATGCACACTAATCACGTTTATTCCCTACCTAATGCTTTTTTTACAGTCACTGTAACCAGCATACTGCAGCGGATATTGTTCCTGCTATTCTACCATCTGATACTGGTTATGTTCCTATGGTCCTACTATCGGACCGTATTCACCGACATTGGTCGTGTTCCACCCAGGGTAAGAAGCATCGGTTTGGAAAAAGGTCTCGTGCATGATTCATTGCTGTCTTAAAGTCAAACCATTACGACACACAGAGAGAAAAGTTGTACGGAGAACTAACGATATGGGGAGGGTTTATTTCAGCATTAATATTTGATAAGATAAGAATCGAGCACCGCGGCAGGTGAAAAAATAATGTAAACGTCTATAGGGCGAGGTATGCCCGCAAATAGGGTTTTAGCAATAATTAATCATTTATTTGCAACGGTTTGTGTCCTTTTGCAGGCCACTGTTATATTAGGGCTAAAGTTTTTTAAATTCAGTTTAGAACCCAAACATATAAGGTTGGCGTACAGAGATCTCACGAGCTCATTCTCAATCGCTATGTGTTTCATTTGGCTTTAAAATTGCAATAAAACTAGAAAGTTTAGTCTACGTCCAAAGTCAAAGTTGTCATGAATAATTTAACAGTTTTGTTTACATATGTGTATGTACTTAACCAATTCCCTAACTTACCATTATCTACAGTTCCGCGTGCCCCGAGCGGATTTGGACCGGCTATTGCGTGCCTCAAGCGAAGAAGAGCAGAAGCAAATTCTGGAAGTGTTCTCCAGGGAGCTACCGATAGTGACCAGAACCCTGAACGCGTCGGTGCGCTTCTGTGAAAAATGTCGCCTGATCAAACCGGATCGGGCCCACCACTGTAGCGTGTGTGGTGTGTGCGTGCTCAAGCTGGACCATCACTGCCCCTGGGTGAACAACTGTATCAACTTTACCAACTACAAGTTCTTCATCCTGTTCCTTGGGTACGCTCTGGTCTACTGTCTGTACGTTGCCTTCACCACGGTTATGTACATGGAACTGATCTGGAGTGTGAGTGGGCGAGAAGTGAGGTTTGCCCATATGTGAGCGTTCTTACAAACAATAAGCTTTTCTTTGCAGGGCAAAATCGACGGGCGGTTTCACATACTCTTCCTGTTTTTCGTTTCTCTGATGTTTGCCATCAGTTTGGTTAGCTTGTTTGGTTACCATTGCTATCTGGTGCTGTTGAATAGGACTACACTGGGTAGGTGGAAATGCCTTGAGCACATGATGCATTTTGTATTAATATGGATTTTTTTTATTACTTAGAATCATTTCGAACACCAATCTTCCGGTACGGTGGACCGGACAAAAATGGATTTAGTCTAGGGAAGTTGAATAATTTCCAGGAAGTGTTTGGCGATGATCGACGGCTATGGTTCGTGCCTGTCTACACAAGGTAAGTTTGGTACTCTGTACATATACCTACTACTACTACTACTTTCGAGGGTGGTGATGGTCTATGGTCTAACAGCAAGTTTCAGTCAGCTAACATAGTATACACTATAAGAACAATGAGAAAGCTTACTAATATTAAAAACGATTGGAGAGATTAAAGGGTTGTAAGCTCGAATGCCGTGACATATCTGCATGTTTTCTAATTGTACCAGCTTTCAACAAAATCGATTGTGACGTTGTGTTTTTCATTCTGACCGGCTGATAATGATATGATCGCGTATCTTGATAAGTTTGTTTCCGAATATTAACGTAAAATGTATCCAAAATTATTACTTTGAAGTGAAATTTTGCTATTGTTATTTATCAGCGAAAACTTAAGGTTCTACTGAGAAAGTTTGGAAAAGCGGCCATCTTGGAAAACGAAAAAAGCAGTTTTTTCTCACACCGTTGGAAAAATTCCTATGAAAATGAATCAACGTATTCAAGGCATGGGTAGGGTACTATTGATTAATTTTCATGAAGATTTTTCCAGCGGTGTGAGAAAAAACTGCTTTTTCAGTTTTCCAAGATGGCCGCTTTTCCAAGCTTTCTCAGTTGAACCTTAACATGTCTCAGCAGACGATCACTGCAAGCAATGTGTATTGCAGTGATGATTTAACTTATTGCATTCGACAAAATTTGACGCGCATAAACTTTTTTTCATTCAGCGTTCAAAATAATCGCATTAGAATTGTCGCACAGATCATGGAGTAAGGTAGAACGATTATCGTCATCAAGAAGACAACCTCATGTCGTACAGATGGAGTTAGTTTTCTATAACCTATATGAAAGGAATGTAAAGACATTTACTTTGATCGACATAACTGTTATCGAGGAGAGGCTAATGTGATGGAATAAACTTTTGATTTCCAAAAGAATTTTCTCGACCGAAGTGCATTATTTTAAGAACGTTGTTTAAACGTGAATTAAAAATTAAAAGAACTATCTAAAACCAAGCCTAAATTTAAATTAATCTAAACCTAAATGGATTAAATCTAAACTTTAAATTATAAACCATATTGACTCCACACTAATTAAATGCAAAAAAGCTACCACCAAAAACCCCAAACCAAATTGATGAATCACCCTACGAATCCACTATGTTAACCGATCAGCATAATGAGCGATCGCAGAGCGAGAGCGCACCAAACGTCTCGAAATCCATTCTCTCGTCCAGGTGGGTATCCAACATCTCCGGTTTATCGTACAACTCGATATGTCCTTGTACCTCCAGGAACTCTTGCCGTTACTGTCACGAAAAACACCACTCCCTGCTGCACGAGTCAGAACCACCGAAGATGCTATCGACTGCTGTTATCGAGGAAAGTCAGCCGATTCCCTCGACGTCCCTTCCAGCTCGGTGAAACCGAACAGCCAAGTAAGCTTATTGGTTCAGGCTGAGAACAGTACAGTTTTACTGGAAACTGTTTCCCTCTTCGTCGTAGATCAGAATGGCAAGAAGAATCCCGCAAGCGCACTTCTAGATTCCGGATCCATGAGCAACTTCCCTGAACTCTCATCGCACCAAGGTGGATATCGCAGTAGCTGGTATAGGTGAATCCACCAAGCAGATTAAGTCCCAATTGACTGCAATGATCAAGTCGAAGTCGACACCATACTCCACCAAGCTTGAGTTCCTGGAACTCAAGAGACCGACGGTCAACCTTCCGACCGTTCCGATCGACATTTCCGCGTGGAATCTTCCCAAATTGTCGTTGACAGACCCCAGATTCCATATCCCATTCGACATTGACATGGTTGTCGGTGGTGAGGCGTACCATGAGCCGCATCCTACCAACATTTCCACGCGTCTGTCATCTAAGCACTGTCGAACGAAGCTTAGAACAAGCGTTGCAGAAGTTCAGGGAGCTAGAAGCTGTTGAGCCGTGTTCTGTGTATTTCGTAGAAGAAAAACATTGTGAAGAATTTTACGCTACTACCACCACTCGCGGTTCGTCCGGTCGTTATCTCGTTCCTTTGCCACTCACCCGTGGTCCGCTAGTGATCCTCGGTGAATCCAGAGCCATCGCCGAACGTCATTTTCTGAGCCTTGAGGAGCGACTAGAGCATGATCCACCCACCAAGGATGCATACTGCAAGTTCATGGACGAATACGCACGAATGGCGCACATGAAGAAGCTCGTCGATCCAGTAGACGATGTGAATCCGCACTGCTACCTCCCGTACCGTCCTGTGTTCAAGGAATCCAGCACAAACACGAAGGTCCGAGTTGTTTTCGACGCGTCGTGTAAAACATCGTCATAATTTTCCGTCAACGATAAGCAGCTTATTGGACCTGTCGTCCAGGAGAACCTGTTGTCTATCGTCATGAGGTTCCGCACACACCTGATCGCCGACCAACATCGAGAAGATGTACCGACAGATTCAGCTGCATCCCGAAGACCGACCGCTTCAACGCATTCTCTGGCGTTCCAACCGCGACGATCCGCTTCTACCGTACGAGCTCCAAACCGTTACGTACGGTTTTGCATCCGCGCCATTCCTGGAACTCGCACCCTCCTACAAGTTGCACAGGACGAAGGCGACAAGTACCCCGCCTTCGTAGATGCTGTGAAGCAGGATTTTTACGTCGATGACTTTTTATCAAGAGCTGACGATGTCCAATCCGTAATCCGCCTTCGCCAAAAAGTTTCCGCCATGCTTACGTCAGCTGGCCTTCCGTAAGAGAAGTGGGCATTCAAGTCTTCCGAAGTCCTTGCACAAGTCCCACAAGAAGATCTCGCTCTACAGCCACTGCATGGTCGAACAATCCTAGGACTCGTGTGGGAGCCTAAGTCCGATACGATGCGCCACAAGGTCTAGTTGCCTCTACCAGCACCCGTTCTGACCAAAAGACAGGTCATGTCCTACATTGCGCAGATCTTCGACCTACTAGGACTAATTGGCCCGACAATCACCGTAGCGAAGCTGTTCATGCAGCGTCTGTGGGCATTGAAAACTCGTCCGCTACCTCCGCATCTCCAAGGCGAATGGAAGGAGTTCTATGGTACGCTAGACGCAATCTCCACAATCCGCATTCCCAGATTCGTGTCGCAGGTCAAGACCGAAACCATGCAGCTCCACTTTTTCTCCGATGCTTTAGAGACGGCTATGTCCGGCCTGAATCCGCTGCAGAAATTCGTCTTCGGCTGCTAATGTCAAAATCGAAGGTCACACCGTTAGCCACCTACCAATCGATTGCGCGCTTAGAGTTGTGTGCCGCCGTGTTGTCGGCTAGCCTAAATGATAAGGTGATAAAGTCCCTTAAGACAGTATGCGAAGTGTTCTTCTGGGTTGATTCGACGATAGTCCTCTACTGGTTGCAATCGTGCCGTCGCGCTGTAAAACGTTGGGGGCAAACCGGGTGTCCACAATTCAATCCACTATCGGGTCTTGCTGCTTGCAGCACGTTCCCGGAGAATCCAACCCTGCAGACCATATATCCCGAGGTATCAATCCAGCCGATATCGTGAACCTCGAGTTTTGGTGGATAGAACCGTAATGGCTATCGGTTTCACCACGCCACTGGCCACGCACTGTGCTGCCAGCGTGCGATTTGTCCACAATGCCAGAGAGCAAAGGCAACGTCGCCCTGATGTCGGTAGCGGTTGCCGAACCATCTTTCTCCGCTCGACTTTTAAGTCGCTACTCCAGCTTTACGAAGCTACGACGTTCCATCGCGTATTGGATGTGATATTTCCGCTCTCTACGAGCTGCCGTCCAGAAGACCAAACCAAAGCCGTTTGAGTCTCTTTCCACATCTGATCTACGCGAGGCTGATCTAGCATTGTGCCGAATTGCCCAACGTGAGATGTTCTCCAAGGAGCTGTCCAAAATATCCCAACGTAATCGCCTTCCAGCATCGTTGAAGTGGCTGAAACCGGTGATGTACAAAGACGGCGTTATTCGAGTCGGTGGGAGACTCAAGCACGCCGCAGTTTCGGAAGAAGTGAAGCACCCGATAATGCTGCTTGCGAAGCACCCGCTATCCGTGTTGTTGTCAGAGTACTACCACTACAATCTGCTGCATGCAGGACCACAGCTGACGCTAACCACGATGCGCCAGAAGTTCTGGGTGATTGGAGGACGCGACCTCGTTCACCGCACGTACCATCCATCCATCCAGCAAACCGTAGCAGACTTGCCGTCCTCGCGAGTTTCGCCAACAAGACCGTTTTCCGTATTCGGTGTAGACTACTGTGGGCCTGTCTACATTAAATCACCGATACGAAACCGTGCACCGACGAAGGCATACATCGCGATCTTCGTGTGTTTCTCCACCCGCGCTGTCCACATCGAACTGGTCTCGGACCTATCCACGCCAGCCTTTCTGGCTGCCCTTCGCCATTTCGTCGCCCGCAGAGGAAGAATGAGGGAGATCCATAGCGACAACGGCACCGCATTCAAGGGAGCATCCAACAAGCTCAACCGAATCCACCAGATACTAAAGTCCGATCAGGGTGGACGAAAGCAGATCCTCGATTGGTGTTCCGAGAATGAGATCACGTGGCGATTCATTCCACCTAGCGCTCCGCATTTCGGCGGTCTGTGGGACGCAGCCGTCAAGTCAGCTAAGCACCACGTGCTGCGTGAGATCGGCAGTGTGAACGACGGTTACGAGGACATGATAACCATACTTACCCAGCTCGAGATGTGTCTAAACTCCAGACCTCTCACCGCCATACCGTCCGATCCGTCAGACCTGGAAGCTCTGACCCCAGGCCATTTCCTGGTGGGAACCAGTCTACAAGCCGTTCCAGAACCACCATTTTGCGATGTACCTATCGACTTTCGCATTGGCAGCTGACCCAGAAGCGTGTCCAAAGGATTTGGGCAAGGTGGTATCCCGAGTACCTTCCAGCAGCTGTGAGTACCTTCAGCAGTACCCCATTGGTCACCATTGAACCCGGACGAGTTGTGGTGATCAAGGACGAATGTCTGCCGCCAACTCAATGACCACTCGGAAAAATCATCCAGGTACACCCGAACAAGGATGGAATCGTTCGCGTGGTCACACTGAAAACCGCCACATCCGATTCAGTTGTCCGTCCAGTCGTGAAACTGGCTTCGCTGCCGACACCGGAAACGCAGTCCACACCGTCTGATCCCAGTTCGGATGAAGAATAGAAGAAGTAGAAACAAGAAATGAATTTAAATTATCCGTGCTACTTCAAGGTGTCCGGAATGTTGATGCGTGAACTTAAATTAAAAGAACTACCTAAAACCAAGCCTAAATTTAAATTAATCTGAATCTAAATGAATTAAATCTAAACCTTAAATTATAAACTATATTCAATCCAAGATGTTGCATATACAAATACAATATCTACTATAGCGGCGGCGAAAAGGCAGAACATGGAGTCGGTTTCATAGTGATCGGCAAGCAGATGAAGCGTGTTATAAGGTGGAGACCGGTTAGCGAGCGAAGCTGTGTATTGAGGGTACGGGGCAAATTCTTCGACTACAGCTTGATCAACATCTATGCACCGACAAACGATAAACCCGATGACGTGAAGGACGCGTTTTACGAGTATCTCGACAAAACCTACGGAGAGTGCTCAAAGCATGACGTGAAAATTGTTATCGGGGACGCCAAAGCTCAGGTCGGTAGAGAGGACTTTTTCCGTCCAATCATTGGTAAGGAGAGCCTGAGAGAGTAACCAATGACAACGGCCTGAGACTAGTGACCTTCGCTGCAGCTAGAGGGATGGCCATCAGCAGCACTTACTTTGCACGCAAAGACATCCGTAAGCACACCTGGATGCACCCGAATGGCGAAACTTGTAATCAAATAGACCGTGTCCTGGTAGACGGCCGATACTTCTCGGATGTTATAGATGTGAGGACCTTCAGAGGACCAAACATCGACTCTGATCACTATCCCGTTGTCAGTAAGTTTCGAGCACGGTTATCAACCGTAGCGAACTCAAGAACTCAGCGACCGTTGCGTTTCAATATCCAGCGCTTCTCAGCAGACGGTGTGACGGACGAGTACCGCCAGAAGCTTCATGAGCGGATAAGGGGAACAACAATCTGTGGGAGTCAATCCACGGAGCTGTGAGCACAGCAGAAGTAATAGGTACTGCTCAGAGACGACCCAGAAACGGTTGGTTCGATGAGGAGTGCCAGAGAGTGACGGATGAGAAAAATGCTGCCAGAAGCCAGATGTTAGTGTCTGGTACCCGGCAGAACAGAGAGCGGTACAAGGAAGCAAGAGAGGAGCCGAAAAAAGAATTCACCGCAAAAAGAAAAAGTAGTATGAGGAGAACGTCATCCCAAGCAAATTATCATGGGTTCAGACACCATACAACCCCTTGAAAATACCATAAATATGGTCCGTGCCAAGTTTCAGGACCATAAAAAACCATCAAATGGTCTTAATAACCCATCAATATTCAATACACCAAAATATGGTTTTTAAATGGGTTCTATCGGACCATGGTGATGGTGTTTTCATGGGTCGACCCCATGAAAAACACTATCAAGACACCATGCCGTAGGGGTGAAATTGGACCATGGCTATGGGGGTATTATGGGCTTTTCGATTGCTCGGGATTACTGAGGCGCAAAACAGTATGGAACAAAATGATATGCGGAAATTTTATGAAACTGTTCATGGCGTACGGAGAAAAACAGCGCCGTCTCCCGTCATGTGCAATGACCGTGAAGGTAACTTGCTGACAGATTAAACTATGGTAGCAGCCAGGTGGAGAGAGCACTTCGAGACATTGTTGAATGGAGAGAATGTTAGCGCGTCAATGAACAGAATAAGGATAAGTGACGATGGACAAGCTGTGGAGCCTCCGACGCTAGAAGAGGCGAAAAAGGCAATCAAAGAGATGAAAAACTGTAAGGCAGCTAGAAAGGACGAGCTCCCGGCCGAACTTTTCGAACACGGTAGTGAGAAGCATCACGAAATACTTCATCATATTCTTTTGAAGGTATGGGAAGAAGAAGAACTACCTGTTGACTGGCTAGAGGGCCTCATTTGTCCCTTATACAAAAAGGTACACAGACCCGAGTGCGCCAATTATCGAGGAATATCTCTCCTCAATTCGGCGTGCAAAATTATGTCACGTATTCTGTTCAACACATTGAGGCCATTGGAGCAGTCTTTCGTCGGCGAATACCAAGGTGGTTATCGTGAAGGCCGATCAACAACGGATCAAATGTTTACCCTGCGACAGATCCTAGATAAATTCCGGGAATACAACTTGCAGACACACCATCTGTTTATTGATTTCAAAGCGGCGTACGATTCAGTGAAAAGAAACGAGTTATGGCAGATAATGGTAGAACATGATTGGGCTGATTCGTGCGACGCTAGATGGACCGAAATCAAGTGTTCGGGTTGCGGATGAGATTTCGACGTCCTTCGCAACCTTAGACGGATTGAAGCAGGGTAATGCGCTGTCAAACTTGCTGTTCAACATTGCTCTTGAAGGTGCCATCAGGAGAGCAGGCGTGCAAAGGAACGGTACCATCGGCACTCGGTCGCATATGCTCGTAGGATTTGCGGACGATATCGATATCATTCGAATCGACCGCCGAGCCGTAGAAGAGGCATTCGTGCCTTTTAAAAGGGAGACAGCAAGAATTGGCCTCACAATCAACACCAGCAAGACGAAGTACATGATAGCTGGAAGAATACGTGGGTCCAATAGTGATGTTGGTGGTGAAGTGGTGTTAGGTGGTGATAAAATTGAGGTAGTGGAAGAATTTTTGTACCTTGGAACTCTAGTGACGTGCGATAATGATGTTACCCGCGAGGTAAAAAGGCGCCTTGCAGCTGCAAATAGGGTTTTTACGGACTTCGTAGCCAGCTGAAGTCCCGTAGTTTGCAGACGAAGACAAAATTCGCGTTGTCCAAGACATTGATAGTTCCGGTTGCCTTGTACGGGCATGAAACGTGGACGTTATAGGAAGTTGATCGTAGAACGTTCGGTGTCTTCGAACGTAAGGTGCTGCGAACAATACTCGGCGGTAAAGAAGAAAATGGCATCTGGCGGCGTCCCATGAATCACGCGTTATACCAAGTATATAAAGGAGTGGATATTGTCAAGCTAATAAAAAATGGCAGGCTGCGGTGGGCTGCTCATGTGGCACGAATGCCGGAAGAACGACAGGCGAAGATAATATTCAGTAGAGAACCGGAGAGATGGCTGTTTGCAGTGGAAGAGGACCTAAAAGCACTCAATGTCCAGGGTGACTGGAAGAGATTGGCCCAGGACCGTGTCCAGTGGAGGAGAATTCTTCACTCGGCGTAGATTCAACGAAGCGAATTGTTGCCCATCAAGTATCAAGTAGTATTCAATCCAAACTAATAAAATGCAAAAAACTACCACCAAAAGCCACATACCAAATTGATGGACCATGGATGGATTCAATATAAACAGCAACTGAAAAATGCAAAATTATAAATCGAATCTGTAATTTAAGCCTAAATGTCAATCAAAAGCATCACGTCGGGATTTGGTAATCTCTGAAAAAATTGACGAAAATTGTAGATTTGACACATTTTTACCTCTCATATAGAAAGGTTTTGCCATCACCGTGAAAATCGTCAACCTAATCCAGGTAAAGTATTCTGGATTTTAACAGGTGTGTGTGTAACGGAGTGTTATTCCTTCCACATATCGCACCACCATCCCCTCAACTCCCATACATTTTTTAGCCTATCCCGGGCAGAGCCGTCAATAGGTCCTAAGTGACTATCAAATTCCAAAAGGCTATATATAGGAGTGCCGCACGTTTTGTATCATCGCGTTAGCTTTACGAACGAGCAACATCGGGGATCTATCGTCGACTTCATTACATCAAACTTATAGTATTTTTGTAGTACATTTTTCAGTGGCATAAACAAGCATAAGTTTATAAAAGAAACTCTTTCTGCCTTTCTCCTACCGACTTTATAACCGAGGGCTGAGTCTCCTATACCATTCGACTCAGTTCGTCGAGTTAGGCAAATGTCTGTGCGTGTGTGCGTATGTGTGTGTGCGTGGCTATGTATGTATGTGACCAAAAATATGCACATCGGTTACTCGGAGATGGCTGAACCGATTTTTTCAATCTTAGTCTCAAATACAAAGTACAACGTTCCCATAGGCTGCTATTGAATTTCATTCAACTCCGACTTCCGGTTCCGGAGTTACAGGTTGAAGAGTGTGTGACCCATGAAATTCCTATATAAATCGGAATCAGTATGGTATCTTAAAGATGCAAAACTTCATAAAATTTGTTCGAAAATGTTTGGAATTTTAGTATCAGCTCACTGATGCCCAATCAAATTCACGTTGGCCACATTGGACACGTTCGGCGGAATCGGAAGCTTCGGGAAAGTAATTAAGTTCCTAAATTGAATTGACATCTGCTTCTCAAACATGCCTGACTCGATTTTCACATATTTAGTCTCAAATGAAAGCCACAACATCCTGAATGCTATTAAATTTCCTTTGAACCGTAGTTCTGGTTCCTGTGTTACGGATTGAAGTATGCGGCCACATGCAAAATTCCTATATAAACCGGGATAATCAATATATGTATAAATGATGCAAAAATAATTAAAATGAGTTACAAATTGCTTGAAACTGTTGTCCGACACTCACTTCGTCGAGTTTGAGAAACGTGTGTATGCGTATGTGTGTATTGTTGTGTGCATGTGTGTGACCAAAAATTGCGCATCGGGTACTCGGAGATGACCGAACCGATTTTCTCAAAACAAGTCTCAAATGAAAGGTATATATACGCAGATGGGTTTGGATGGGTTCTCCTGAAGCCGAGCAGTGGATTTCTTCTGATACCGATATGTTCGTTTCTGTGAGCCATTTAGCACTCCGCGTAGTCCCGATCTACTCGATCTAGTCCCCGACGGTAGATCTAGCCTACTCAAAGGGCCATCCAGTAGGTGCTGAGGTCCATCCGGCCATTCCGGGTGGAGCGTAACTTCCAGCGCCCCAACAACCCACTGCTAGCTCTGCGACGCGGTCTACTCGGTCTAATCCCCGGCGGTGGATCCAGCCTACTGATGAGCTACCCGGTAGGGTGTCGAGATTGGTTCGGCGATTCCGGTGAAGCTTGACGTCCGGTTCACAGGCGCCCCGACAACTACGTGCTACGTCATGTACTACTCAACTGGTCCCCGGCGGTGGACCTAGTCTACACAGTCGAAGAGTTCCCCGGCGGCGGAATTTCTCTCGAAACCCGATTTGTGGCTTCTTGTTTGTCCCTTCGCCACTTCCTCTGCAGCTCGGAGAGTATGCTCGTGGGCACTCTGTTGACAGCGTCCCAGGTATGTTCGTCACGGCACATTTCTTCGACGATATTGTCCACTGTCATACCAGGTATACCCCTACGAGCTTCTTCGTATGTATGTATGTATGTATGTGTGTGTATGTGCGGATATATTAAAAAAAAATTCCACATCAGTTTCTCAGAGAGGGCTGAACCGATCTGTAGAAAGATTCAAATGAAAGGTATAATATTCCCATCGGCTGCTATTGAATTTTATTTTGATATGATATCTGGTTCCGTAGTTACGAGGAGAAGAGTACGGTCACATAGAAAATTTTGTTATAATTTATCCACATCGGATTCTCGGAATTTTCTGAACCGATTTTCACAAACTTAGTCTTAAATGAAAGGTACAACTCTTTCATCGGCTGCTATGAAATTATGAACCAAATTTAAACGGATACTGCGAATGAATCCAGCTTTTTACGTGCCATAATGGCGGTCTAAATTGTTCAGTTCGTAATACGTTTAATGGCCCTTTTTTGACAATAATAGTTTACGTCAACCGCCCAGTGAGATTAAGTCATCCTACGTTAGTCCAATGTGTTGGATGTTTATTCAATGAACTTCCGACATCTTCAACTGGGCGTTGCTGTCAAGCTGGCGTAAACGATTCCCAGTCAAAAACGGGCAAGTTGCTGGCTAACGGGGGGCTATTTGCCAACTCGGATGCGCTAATTGCTCTACAATTTGCCAGCAAATTTCTGGCAATTTGGGGGTATTTCAAATGCAACATTTGGGCGATTTTCCGCCGTTATTTTTTTGCCGCTCTACCCACCCTTAAATTGCCCCCAAATCGCCCAGGGAACGCGCCATTTAATCGCCCTTAATTGCCTAATATGAACATTACAAATAATACTTATTTTCGGATTCATTATCTATTCACATAAACTTATCAGTACACTAAGTAATCACCACCAAACTACAGTCGTAATTCGCTGGTTGGACCACACCTCTGTCCAACTAACGAATTTGATTCGTTAGTTGGACCGACTGACGGATGTCAAAAACTCTCCAAAGGAGACGTTAGTAGGGTAATTGCATCTATTCACATCTCTAATAATTGTCTGATTGATTGTCAAAGCGAATTTGACATAAGGTTTTGACATTTAGATGCTTTTTAGTTGGACAATGGTCCAACTAGCGGAGGTCCAACTAAAAAGCGGTCCAGTTAAAAAAATGTCCAACCAGCGAATCGCGACTGTATAGGAAGAATCAATGGTTAAATCGGTATTGCACACCAAAAACTTACCACAATCTGACTTTCGGTCAGAGATCTTGTTCCACTATACTTATACACGATTCCACAATTTCCCACATTCGTTGGCTAAATGAAGTGCACTAGACAAACAAAATACAAGCGAGAACACGCCATTTGTTAAAAAAACAATTTTAAGCTTAAGCCAAACATGAGCCGCCAAGTTTGAAAAACGCAAAAAACAAGCAAGTCCATTTCTGCCGCAAGAAAATTTGTCTAAGTGTTGATTTTGCCTTTAAATCGCATTCGCAAATTGCATTTGTTCCTAGGGGCAATTAGCACAGGCGAGTTGAGTCAAACGTCAAACTGTTTAAATCGCCTGACCATGTTCCTCCGCATTTTTTTTGACTGGGTTATTGTCAAAAAAGACAATTAAACGTATTACGAAGTGAACAATTTAGACCGCCATTATGGCACGTAAAAAGCTGGATAAAGTTGAATTTTTTTCAAAAATGTGAACGGAACTGCTTGGATTTGTAGTTCTAACTCACGAACAGTCATTCAAAGTCTCTTTGGCTACATTGGCCACCATCGACAGTACCGTAGGCCCGGCAAAAGTATCCAAATTTAACATAACAATTACATCAATTTCTTTGAAATGGCTAGACCATTTGGACCAACTTCTGTTTCAAATGGAAGTTTTCACAACAACGTATATCGCTATTAAATTTAATCCCGACCCGACTTATGGTTCCGGAGTTACGGGTTGTGGCGTGCGGTCACATAGAAAATTCCGATTCAATCCGATACCGATATGAATGCAAAAAGGTCAAAATTTCGCCAGAATATGTGTCAAACAAATTGCATTTGCAGTTCTAGGTCAGTGATGGCCAACCGAAGTCTCATTGACGACATTGACCATCACAAACAGTTCCGAAAGTGCCACGGATAACTTACCACCTATCAACATTAACAAACTCAAAAGGTTTGGCCGATTCTCACAAGTTTAGTCCCAAAGTAAACATATATTATCCCCATAGACGTCTATGATATTTCATATGGATCGGTTATATGGTTCCGGAAATATAGACTGAACCGTCCGGTCACATATGAAAAAGCCAGAACTAAAACTTTATTTTCAAAGAGCATGAACTCACGAAATTTCAGAAATCAAATTTGTATTTTCGATGCCACATTCAATGTAATGATTCCCTGGCTGTTCCGAAAAAAAATTGTGAACGCTTTTTAGCGTTTAGACTATTTGGTGCGGAACCATCAATTACTGGTACTGATGGTTCAAATTTTCGATTAGATCTTTTTTCTTTTACAACATTTTAAAATTTGTATATTTTTAATTCTTTTCTTGTATATTGACAACTATGCCATGTATAATGAAAATGTAATTTTTACATTAGAAAGTTTATAATGAACATAACCAACAATGAAATCCTAGTGTTCATAATTACACCGCTAGGTGGATTAAAACAGGTTTTTATTTAAGAGGTTCGCGGTGATCACGATTGAAGACCAATAGATCAACTAATATCCCAAAACTAGAAAAAAATCCATTATTATATGAGTATTACTCGTACTTTAACGATTAATTGAATAGATAATAATTTTTTCCTGCATTCGGAAACGTTTTTCCTAAAAAATCGCTATTTTACGCTCTTATAAAGAATATTAAAAAATTCTCATCCACAAAACAAAAATTTATGCATAAAAAAGAAAGAATCGTTTAGGTACGAGAAAAATTAATTACGACCAATTTAAAAAAAAATAAGAAAATCGATTGAGTGGTTTTTTGGCAATCGTGATCACGGAAAAACCATTTAAAAAAACGATATTTCGAGATAATCGAGTTTAAAATTTCAAGTTACCACTGCGCTTGTTAGACGAAGCGCACTTGGAAGCACTGTAAATTTCTATCTTTTTCTCGGATCTCCCTTTAAATTGCTTGGCTCACTACCGCCACCTTGCGGAGAAAACTTTCCAGTGAAACTAAAAAGTCCTTTCATTCCTCTACAACTTTGTGGAACATCATAACTTTCTATCTCTCATCGCTTAAGCGATATATGAGTTTTTCCTAACTTTGTCCCACCTTTACGCGTGGTTCACATAGGGTAAAGTGCCCATTTTCACCATACTAAGCAGGGTGCATAAAAATTGACATCAACAGCTTTGCGTCGTCGTTGAACGAAGATGGCAGACGGTGCTCTCACCAACGGCTTCAAATGGGTAGGGTGATAATTGAAACATGGTGATTATGGGCTCATCACCCTACATGAGATAAGCGGAGTACGGCCTTTGCGAACTTTAAACGTTCTTAACTCTTTAACGGTTGGTTGGATTGTCTTGCAGTCTTCGATAAACTTGTTCGGCATATCTTCAAAAGCTTAACTTCTTCATAGGTTCGTGATCGGAAGTTTACAGCGACCTCTATCGGCGATTTTGTGAACTGCGAATGTTTTTCCATACATTTTGACCAAAAATCCCATACAAAATTTTAAGCTCTTTGGAGGAGGGGTTAGGGTTGCACCGATTTCGCTCAAATTTGGACAGTGTCATTTTTTCATGATTTGCAACGACGCTAGTGGGTGTAGATTAGTGATTTCAAAAATGGTTGTTTTATTGTCACCTTACTATACTGCCCATAAAAGCATAAGAGTCTCATATTAAAAAACAGCAAGCCGAGAAAAACGCTGTTCAAGATTTACATTTTCATTGCACCTTACGGATGGGACAAACATGGTTTGGTATTTTTTTTCGATATTTTCTAACAAAACCTCTTAATCTTATTTGTGCATTGTGATTCAGTGGTGATCGGAGTCGGAAAATGTTTTGACATTAAAAATGTCTTACTCCACTATCTGGGACTAGGTGTCATTCTAAAATCTAAACTATCTCCCATGTAACGAAACTATGTAAGGTTTGCACGCTTATAACTCCGATATTACTAGATGGATTTTAATCATTCATACACCAACCGATTCAGAAACACCTAACTTAAATATTGGTAATAATTTAATATCTCCCCAATAAAAGTAGACTTTTAAAAATTGGTAAAATTAAAAAGTTCACGAAAACCGGGAAAATTACCATTCGTGATGCAGATTTCTCAGACACAGCCGTCATTAGAGGGTAGGTTAGTGGCTCAATCACACACGAAAAGTCATAAATAGAAGCAACGCATGTCCGTTTAAATCAGTTGTTGCTCTTATCCCATATGAGCAACATCGTCTCCGGGCGATGCAATAAGCGCTATCGATTTTCGGCAACGTTGGCATTCGCACACACTCGCACCTAAGTGACTAAACCATATACGGTTAGTTTATAAATAGAGGTGACGCGTACCCGTTTGAATCAGTTTTTGTTCTTATGTCGAACGGGTAAGATCATGGCTGCAGCGTCTAGGCACTACACTAAGCGGTAGACGCTATGCATTTTCGGCAGCGGTGGCCGTGTGCGGATTTTTTGGGTACCAGCACGGTGTCACAGAATGATTTGCAAAGTGGGTGGGCAGGGTGGTTTGGATTTAATTCAATACGGTGTGTGCTGCAGAGTGTTGCGTTTGAAAAAAATATATTTATTTTTATGCATGCGTGTGCGTTGTAACTTGTTAATCCATGTTTACGGCGCTTTGTAGCTGCGTAGGGTAAAGAGCCTATTGGTTTTCATGTTTCATATTTCGGTTATATGTTTTTTATGAGTAAGGCATCTGACAACGTGCTTCTGTAGTTATTGCACTGTTCAGCAGCGTAGTATTTTATATAGGAGAGTACACCCAGGTTTTTTTACGCGGATTTTGAAATTTACGCGGTTTTCATTAACGCGTTTTTTTTTTTAATTTTACGCGGTTTTCATTTACACGGCCTGTATCCCCTGCGTGAAAAATCTGAGAGTAATTGCATCGGAAACAATCACATTCCCAGCAGAACTTTTTGTTTTCTAATTTCAAATACTTTTGTTTCGTACTGCACACAACGGAAAATTTTAAAACAGAACTTACCGTCCCAGCAGCAGTTTAAGCGGGTGTTCTTTTTCGATTCAAATTCAAGCCATGTCTTAAGCGTTACTGGACTTAAAATTGTTTTCCCAGTTTATCCAGTCAGAATATCTGTCCTACTTTATGTATTTAAAACACAGTTCTAATTGCGTTTTAAAGTATACAACAAATAGAACGGTTGGGTATACTAATTTAAATTTTAAAATAAATCTGTTTTAAATTATGAAACAAACCGCTGTACTGAAGATATAAGTATGTCAGTACTATTACCACATAAAACGCCTATATAACATAAAACGCTACAGAATTGGTTTAATAATACAATGTTTACACTACAGAGTTATAACACGTTTTAATAATTAGCAACAAGAAAAATGTCACCAAGAGAGCATAAAAACCCGTTTTGACTGGTAGTGCGAACGTTGTATAACAATGTAATTTATCAAATAATTTCATTTGTTCAATCACTAATCGATCAAGATATACTTAACCTTAAGATTGTTTACTTAAGTTCATTAGTACATTATTGAAAATTTAAATGGAAAATGAAATTTCATATTTCATGGAGAATCTGTATATTTCCGTTGGCGGGTGTGGGCTTCCTCATCACAGCTCTCAATATGGATCTTTTCTTTTGAATATATTTTCTGGACAGACCAGCCTATTTTTACTAGATGGATCAGCCAAATAATGCCAATCACCTAGTGAGATACTTGATTAATTAATAGATTACCGTTAAAAGACCTTCAATAAATTATGTTTTGACGGGGAGGGTATATAGCAAATTGTAACATATGAAAACAGGCGAGTGAACAACAGCGTGAGTCGATATGTGTGATAGATAAAATTCATTTGCACGCTCTTGAAAAAAGCTACATTTTTAATGTCACCGTGGTCGTGTCCTGTACACAACCCTTTCATTTTTTTTTTTTTTCATTTGCCAAAATCAGGCGAAACTGACGAAAGAACGAAGCTTCTTTCCATACCACTAGCACTTTGCGAAATCGAAAATGAGACAACAGGCTAGGACAAAGCAAGCATGTAGCAGAGCGTTTTCATTATTCTCTCCACACGCTCGTTTTCGCTTTGAGATTCAGAATGATATTGGTACATTCGATATTGAACTTACTGCTGGGGAAACGAACATACACTAGCAATGATATTTATTTGTCGATGCTCGATTCTGTAGATTTGCGAGCTAATGATGGTATTGTAAGACGGAAGCCTGATCGGTGTGCATATTTCTCATTTTAACTATGTTCTAGTAGCATTATTAGATGCACATTGCATTAATTTCATTTAATGAATAAGAGTCGCAAATTACTGAGTATGCATCAAAACGAAATGGCAACTTCGGATTGTCATAGGAAAACGAAAGTCGCTGCTGCTGCTACTCGTTTTCATAGAATCGAGAGAGGAGGGGACATCGCCTTTATTGTTTTATTTTTTCATGCAGTTAGCGACGAAAGAGGCAGGGAAAGGACGAAAATGAATTCTAGAGAAAATTTATAATAGGACGAAAGTAACAATGAGAGAATCTCTTTGGGGTCTTTCTCTTCTGTTCATTACTTGGTCATTTCAACATTTACTACTCTACTCTTTTCATAATATTCTAGTAAAAACTGTCGGCTTTCTATATGTACTGGAAAATTAGTGCAAAGTGTTGTAATGACGTCGTGATAAACGAAAGAGAAAGTAAACAAAGAGAGGCTCTCAATGTTACTTACGTCCTATTGAAAATTTTCTCTAGAATTCTCTGAATTTCGTCGTTCATTGAATAGGTTTGAGAATTTTAGGCTCTGGTGGTGATACAGAATACAATCCAACAGATAACTCATTTTCGACAAAAATCCATATGGGACTTTTATGCTTTTATGTGCAGTATACACGATACAAAAAAGTTTAACCTTAGGGTCATTCGTTTCATTTTTTCGGGTTAGATAAATATATTTAAGAGATATCTCCAACCATATGCGATTATGCGATTTTGTGCACCACTTTGGAATAGATTTGTAACATGCTATAGGCGGAATTTGGTAATCGAACCCAAGGCGAGTCTGTGAGTCGCATTGAAATGTTTCACGTAATTTTACTATTGCGTTCAAATATCTAAACTAATACAAAATGAAGGCTTGTCTTGTAACGTGTTTAAGAGGAATTTCTAGCCCAAGAGTTCTAATTTTTATGTGTATTTCATTCGCCAAATGTCTGTAGAAAAGTAATTATTTCATTCAACATTACTCGTAGAGAATTTAGAATTTAGAAAGAAACAGAGTTTCGTATACTTAACCTATCGTGTGATGTGACTCTACTAATTACAACCGCATAACCATACTTCCACGCTGCCAACGCAATTGTGAATTTGTTCACCCTCATCCTGCACTGATCCTGCATCCAAATATCTTCCGGTTTCGATTAATCCTTCATTTTATTTGAACACCTTTTGCACTAAAGCCCACGTTTTCGTTGAATTGTGATTTCCTGTTTGTTGTTGTTTTTTTTTCTAACTCACTCCACCGAAACCCCCATCGACAAATGTTGTAATGTTTTCCTGAAATCCTGTTCTCTACCTCTTCTACCGTTCTACTTATAGCCTCGGGGATGGCATGGTATATCCGGTACAGGCAACCCACCTGCCTTCCGTGAGCATGATGAGCTCGGCCCCGTCGTCGGATCTCAGTAATTCCAGTACCCGCCTCTCGCCAGCGACGAAAGAGCAAACACGGCAGGACATCCATCAGGCTCGACTGGAAACGGTCAATGAACAACAACAGCAGCACCGTCAGCACTTACACAACGGCTCGGTAGCACATGCGGGGCCACATCGGATTCTACCGCAGGATGTTTTGTGAAAAGTGTTACCTGAAAGGCGAAAGTCGGGAGCGTGTGGATGTGGTTATATGCTAAATTTGTTTTACACCATTAAGATTTTAAACTTTATTATTATTGAATGCAATCATGATTTCCATGGACGTATGCTTTTTGTGTTGTGTTTTTTTAATCTCTAGGCTTTCGCGAACTACAACTGAGTCCGATCAGTTGTTACCAACAACCAACTATGTTACAGTCACATGATAAGATACTTATATTTAAAATTTTGAGTGCGCACATTTATTAGGTATCAAATGAACATAAGAGATAACACCGTATGTATTAATAACTGAAACAGAGCTTCAGTTCTTGCAAGTAATGTTTCCAATTCCAACACAGTATAAATGTAACTTGTTTTGGTAACTAAAACTGGCAAATAATGCAAAATGAATTGTTAGGTATTTTTCATTTATCTTTCCTTGTCAAACATCGAGTTTTTCATTTTCGTAAGTATACCAATTTAGTCGGAAAATCTTCGCACGGGATCAACTTGAGAAACTAGTAGTAACATACGTGCCCCAAACTTCCGTATCGCAATTCAATATTATAAATAGCGAAAATAAAAGATACAATAAAATAGGGAATTGCGCACTGAACTTCCACTATGCTGCCGTGATACGCATAACAGTCCCACCTGCATAGGAAACCCATAGCAAATGGGACTGTTATGCGGATCACGGCAGTATGGTTATTCCAATTTGGGAAAATTAATGTTTTTTGTTTCTATTGACTACAATTGTACCTGTGCCTGTATTCAAGGTTCAATTGACAAAAGGTCAATGGTGACTTTTTGTTTATTTGCTGCTATGTGTTAAACGTAATTTTAACATTTCAAATAAAAAAAAAACTAATTCGAGAATTTCGTGTTTAATATGGTTTTTTTGCAAATAAAATAAAATGAAAATATTACATTTAAATAAAACACTGCAAGGAAAACAAAATTTATTAGTTGTTTAGTGAATTATTCAGTTTGAGCCAATATAATACGACCATGACAATCCACGAAGAAATTAAAAATCATCCCATTATGTGCCTCTATAGCGCACAGTTCTTCTATCTGATTTTATTTTTTCTTATCATTACAGTGACTCAAATTTAAATTATTTAATATTAATTCGTTAACTTGGGCTACTGAATGTAGGTATTTTGTTTTTTAATATGATACAGTGAAGATCCGTTTTTATCAGCCCCCGATTTTGTATGCCCATACGTTTGTCTATTCCTGATTTTGACAGCCTCATATGAAAATTCATTTGATGGGTTCTAGCAAACGAACCAAATCAAATTCGAATAAATGTTTTCTTGAGCATAATTTTCTTATCTTAAAGATGCAAAAATAACATTCCTTTTTTTTAATTTTGCACTGTAAGAACCTCATAAGGGCGTGAAAATTTTTTTTAGAACTTTGTGAAGTGAATTGCCCAAAACTTTTGCGCATTATAATGTATCACGGCAGGAATCAGCATATATTGGCTTAAATGGCACGTTCCTCATATGAAGTCGGGGATTTGTACATTGCTGTGTGTTTTCATCATTTCCTGAGCGGAAGGAAAAGAGAAGGAGGTGTGGGGAAGTAAAACTGGAAGGGTGGGAAAAATAACAGCACAAAAACAAAAGCAAACAGCAGGTAGGTTAATCTCAAAAGTAGGTAAAGTCGCCTGCGAGTAAGCCTAAAGCTCTTTACCACATTGGATAAGAAACTTTACTATGTCTCTGAGTTTCAGTCGTCCAAACATGGTATCGTCTATGTAAGGACGGCCGAAAACTCGAAATCGCAATTGCGCTACTGCTGGACAGTTGCATATCAGATGACATGAGTTTCCATAGTCGGATTCACAAAGATCACATGAAAAAGACTCAGCGCGCTGAATAGTTGCCATGTGATAATTGAGTTTGCAGTGGTCGGTTAAAGCCCTGGTCAGCATGCCGCAGTGGAGCTTCGAAAAATGTAGGAGATTTTTCGAAATCACTGGACACGGTTGTTCTAGAAACGCCTTTGTTTGGCGACACGTTTGTAGATTCCTCCAATAATTACGGTGCTTTGACGAAGCCCAGGACCGTATTTCTTCCCTTTATCCAACTTGTCGAAATTAGCATGGCGGGTTCAGGACCAACGAATTCAAACCTGCCCTACTCATTCGTCAGCCAGGTAGGTAGAGGTAGACAAAGTAGATAGTGTTGACAATGCTTAGTTCTTCGATTTGTTTATAACTTTGCCAGACAAACTCAGTTGAAGGGCCGACTTTACCCCGCATATAATCGAAAAGATTTCTGCTTGGAATACAGTACAGTATCTACCTAGTGAGTGAGACTGTTCCAATCTCATTTCACGACAGTAGACACCAGCACCAGCAAGTCCCTCCATCAGAGAACCATCAGTGTAACAGACCACTTGCGTTTGTTGTTGTCTTTTCATATAGCCAGATAAACACTCCTCTCGAGAGGGAATCGTCACATGGAATGTCCTGTAAGGAAAACTACATGTGAGCAAGAATATCTTCACCCCATGTAACCATTTGTGACCACAATCGTGTACGACTGGTAGCAACATCAACATGGTTACTGTTCCAAAGCCCAGTAACCTGCAGTCTGTATGCATATGATAGTGGTTCTTTTTTTTTTAATTTCGATTATAAAGGTTTTAACCTTAAGGTCATTCGCCTCTTCGGGTTAGAAAAGTCTCTTATGAAAAATTTCTAACCCTATGTGCGGGGTCGGCACTCGAACCCAGGTGCGCTGCGTACGATAGTTTTTCTTGTTTGAGGTGCATGTGTAATGGTTTGATATTTAGAAGTGCCTCAAGAGCATCAGACGGAGTTATGGTGAAAGCACCAGTCAACGCCATGCGCGCCATTCTTTGCAGATGGTTTAGCTTTGACTGTACAGTCATCACCTCTCCCCTCTGCCACCACACAAGGCATCCGTATGACAGTATTGGACGTACGATTGTCGTGTAAATAGATGTATTTAGGTTTGAGACCCCATGTTTTTTCAAAAGTTCTTCTGCACTGCTCGAAGGCCATGCACGCTTTCTTGACTCTGAACTCAATGTGAACAGACCAATTCGGTTTGGAATCCAATATAACTTCAACGTATTTGGCTTGATCTGCACACAGTAGCTCAAAATCAAAGAACTGCAAGGGACACACCCCGGTTGTTATTTGCTTCTTCGTGAAAATAACCATTGAAGTTTTGCTTGGGTTAGTTGATAAATTAACTTGTCGACACCACTGTTCGACAGCCCTTAATGCTTGTTGCATTAAGTCAAAGATTGTTCCGATGCAAAGTGCAGTAATTAGTATTTGGTAATAGTCAGCAAACCCGTAGATTGGAAATCCAAGCTCATTGAGTTTCTTCAACAAGCCGTCAGCTACCAAGTTCCATAACAAATGGTCGGTGTTAGGTCAGACCGGACTAAGTGACAGTGCCTTGATTTCGAGAAAAAATGCGTTTAAAGTTTGAATCGCAGCATCCTTTACATTATAATTGGAAAATAATTTTTACCATAATTCTTGTTTATTGTTTCATATTTCAGATCTGGTAAAAGTGGAATGTAGATGAAGAAATTCTTTATTCAGTGCTATCATTAACTCATTTTTTGATGTTTTGCGACTTGGTCCTGTCTGACTTAACACCGACCAAATGTGACAGAACGCCACCCTGAGGACAACCGCAAACACTCAACTTCCGTATCTCAGCCTGTCGCAGTCACGTGCAAAGAATGCGGTTACTAAGCATTGCGTTTGTCCAACCCGAGATACATGCAGATATCCCATGACCGCGCGTCGCTTCCAGAATAGACTGAAAGAACACATTGTCAAAAGCACCCTCAATATATAGAAATATACCCAAGCTAGATTGCTTGAGCGAGAAGGCTTTCTCAATGTTGTAAACAACATCGTGAAGCAGAGTGATCGTGGATTTACCACACTGATATGCATGTTGCATTTTGTGCAGTGGATATTCAACTTAACTAACGTTCCTGATGTGATGATCGATTATCCGTTCCAAAGCATTCAGAAGAAAAGAACTTAAGCTGATTCTTCATAGCTTGAGCGCTCTCCTTTGGAAATGAATCTAACAGTTATTTCTCACCATGCTTTCGGGATATACCCGGTAGCAAGACTGGAAAGCATAATCTTTTTCATGACATGTTTGAGAATATCAAATACCTTTTGCAGTAGCACGGGAAGTATTCCATCTTTTCTGTGTGATTTGTATGGAGCAAAGATGTCAACTGCCCACTTGACCGATTCAGTGGTAACCAATGTGCGTGCTAACGCCCACGAGTCCGAATCACCAGAATGAGAGCTGTAAATATTGTTCAGCTCCGGATCGATACAAACTCGAAAGTGTGCGTCGAAGAGACATTTAAGAACATCTTTTTCGTTCGTCACATCAACACCATCTCTGATTTTTAAGGAGTTCATCTGAAAATCTTTCGATTTCGAGAGAATTTTATTTAACCTGCTAGCCTCGTTCAGACTAGAGACATTAGTGCATAGGTTTTGCCAGCCACCTCGCTCTGCAGATCTAAGACATTTCTTATATGCACCTGTTCCAAGCTCTTTTCATATCCTTCTTCATTCTTTCAAGCTCAGACCTATATTTATGATCGGATAGACGGTTCAGTTTCATTTGAAGCCTGCCAGTTTCGCAGCTCATGCGAAATTCTATCACAGCAAAGCGTTATGTCTAACACCTCCTCCCTACCAGACCTCGCAAAAGTTGGTCGCTTTCCCACATTCAGAATATGGAGATTTGTTCTACTTATGGCTATGTCTAGGGTCTAAAGAAGAATATTTGAACAGCTTTGGTTTATTAAAAAGTAAGAATCTTGTCAATGTCCCCGTTTTGTCACCATGGGGCTTATAAAACGGGGCTGCACAGTAGTGGAATCACCATTTCTCAATTTTTCATAATTGGTAATCAAAAGCGAATACTGCACATAGAAATTGATTGCTTAGTGTGAAAATTGCTCAAATTCATATTCGTACACATTTCAAAAGCCAATTAATTTGTAATTTATGACCTGTTATGTTGTGTTTTTTTTTTTCTAATAATGTTATGACCACAGAAAAGTGCTCATTGGTTCACTTTTCCTCTACACTCAATTTAAGAAATTTCCTCAAATTCTCGTAATGGATAAAAATTAACTTGTTTAATCGCTGCCATCATGGAACGGAAACTAATAACACGGTGCTACAAAATAAAAAAAAAATAAATGTTCTTTCCAAGTGATCTGTTAAAAGTTGTAAGTCTGATCCAATACGACACAAAACCATGTTTAACCAATTTAATATACCCTCAAAATGCTGATTTATAGTAAAAAACTATTTTTCAGTATTTTCAACGCTAAAATTTTTTTTTCGTGGTCAATTAGAGCTTCCTTCCCGGTTATTTTATTCCAAATGACTTAGGTTCTGCAAATGAAATTCTGTAGGAAATATCTTTACCGGCAAACATTTGGAGTGAGTAGTGAATGCAGATTGTGCTTTTCCAACTGATTTGCAGATCAATGGACTATATATCTTTAGGCTCACTGATATGTTTTCGTGATTTTTTTAGTCCAAGCCATACTCCAAGCGTAATTATTGGTGATAGGAAAATTCAGCAAAACTCCATAGTTTACAGGAAAGCAAGGTGCCTAGGTATGCATTAGAGAATAGTAGGCAAACGACATAAAGGTCGAAACCTATTTACAGAAAAAGAAGAGAGGAAATGTGAGCAACCTGCTCGGATTTACTGCCATTCTCGCTTTGATTTACTGTTGTTAATAGGGTTTCTTACATTAGCCATCTGTTGAAATTGACGAAAATCGCAGCGCTTAGCAGTTATTGATTGCAAAGTGGCGTAGATTTCTAAATAACGGAAGATTCCGCATACGAAAATATCTTCTGTGAAATGAGTCATGCCATTCCGAAACAATTAAAAAGAATAAATATGTTTTTTGATCAGCACAAATCGATCTGAGAATAAGGTCACCAGTTTGAACATTGAATTTCTCTTTGAAACTTTTTTCGAATTTTTTAAAAAAAAATTTCGGGTACCGGTACTTTACCGGTATCGTAATACCGATTCTCGCCAAAAAGGGTCGGTACTGCGAACCCTAGTCCGGAGCAGATCACGGATCCTCAGCAGTCCTTGGATCCGAACTAGTTCAGTCTGGATCTGGACCAGTTCATGGATCTAATGCATCTCCTTTTTCCCTCGCCAGGTACGGACCTGAACCAGACCTTGGTGCTTAGTATCTTGATCCGGACCATATCCTAGCAACAATTGAGGTTTTATGGCACGCTTGAAGCTCTTCTTAAAACTTGCAATGCACTTGTAGTGTGCTATAAAACTAGAAATGCTATTTGGGTAGGTTCGGAAACGTGAATCCTAACCGTAGGTCTTGCTTCCCGTACATGACGGAAAGGAATGTTCATGCTTTGTGCATTCGCTATCTTGTTGGTGGATTTGCGTCATTTAAATACCAATCAATTTAGAAAAGTTCAACTTAAAAATTGATTTTATTACACACTGTTGAAAAATCCGTAACTCTGCAATAAATAGGGAAAACATATACAATTTCCACAAATTTGTACAAGGCTTTCCCTAATACAAACCTCATCCCGACACTCATAAGCGTCCCACACATTTCATCGTTTGATATAAAAGGATTGTTTCTGATCGAATTTCTGCATGCCTATTCTGCTGGCAGAACGAGTTAGATTATCGCTATTGCTGCTGGTAGGATAGCTGTTACATCTTTCATTTGACACGAGCCACGGAAGGGATCAAAGCGGCCATAGGCCTGCAAATCTAAGTAATTTAACACCCATTTTAATAAGTTTTGCTGCATTTAGATATCATGGTTATACTAGTTTATATGGGGATTTATTGTATGGTCGCTTTTCTCAACTAGTAACTCCGGAACCGGATGTCGGATCAGAATTAAATTCAATAGCGTCATGCGCCTTTCATTGGAGACTATGTTTAGGAATATCGGTTCGGTCGTTTCCGAGTAATCGATGTGCGATTGTTGGTCTCATACATACACACATTTTCTATTCATATTTCAGGAACCAATGCTTCGTTCCAATGAAATTCGGTAGTAATCAATGTGAATTCTATACCCTTCATTCAAGACTAAGATTGTGAGAATCGAGTCAGCAATATATGTGAAAAAGAATATAATTTTGGCAGGTAGCCATTTCCTCGGCTCTTCCGGAATCCTCAACGGCTCTCAATGTGATCAAATAGACTTTGAGTTGCAATTAGTGATCTGGACCAACGAATGCAAGCAATTTATAACTCATTGTAATTAGTTTTGCATAATTTAGATATAATGATTATACCGGTGTATATGGGAATTTCGGATGTAACCGCATACTTCAACCCGTAACACAGGAACCAGAACTCCGGATTGAAGTATTCCATAGAATGTAATAGCAGTCAATGCTTTAGCTTTCATTTGAGACTAAATTTAAAAAATCGAATCAAACCATTTTCAAGGCGCATATGTGAATTCAATTCAAGAACTTAGTCACTTTCCCGAAGCTTGCGGCTCCACCGAAGGTATCCAAAGTGGTTAATGTGGCTTTGATTGGGTATCAGTAAGCTAAAACTATAAATCCTAGTAATTTAAAACACATTTTAAGTAGTTGTGCATCTTACAGATAACATGCTGATACCGATTTATATGGGAATTTCATGCGCGACCGAACTCTTCAACTCGTAACTCCGGAACCGGAAGTCGGATTAAATTAAATTGAAAGCAGCGTTGTACCTTTCATGTGAGAATATTTTTGATAAAACCGGTTCCGCCATTTCAGAGTAACCGATGTGCATTTGTTGGTCACATACATACACACTAGGGTTGGAAAAAAAATTAGATTCCAGCTCCGAGCAACTTTTTAGGTACCATTTGGGTCCTAGAACAACTGCAAATTCTTAGCTCGATCGGTGAAACTATATTTTTGGGCCCACTGTTTAAAGTTTACATGGGATTTTGCATGGGAAAATTAACTTTTACAAACCAATTCCTCCAGGAATCGCCCATTACTTCCTAAAAATAAATGACTTTTATAGGAAATTTAACAAAGAAACAAAGTCTCGAAAACCACAAAGCGATCTGACGCTTGAGAAAAAAGTTATTAGGCAGAAACCGATTGATGCTCTGACGATTGACAAAATATTCATTATTTCTAGCACCACTGCTGTAGACTTTGTTTCCTTGACAAATTTTCTATAAAAATCAGACATCTATTTATTTTTAGGAGGTAACGGGCGACTCTTGGAAGAATTATTTGCAAAAGACAATTTCCCCATACGAAATCCCATGTAAACTTTAAAACGCGGGCGCAAAAATATAGTTTTACCTATCGAGCTAAAAATTTGCAGAGTTGTTCTGGGAGCTAAATGGGACCCAAAAAGTTACTCGGAGCCAAACTTTACCCTCCGGGCCTCGGTCAAAAATTCGGTTTTCAGAGTGATTGCATATTCTTTCTATAGGAGAAAGACAAAACTCATTTTGTACAGTGGAGTAGCCAGAAATTTGGTTTGGGGGAAGGGTTGGATGAAAATCGTAGATTTTTCGAAAATGCTTAAATTTAATGTAAGTTTGATAAAGTTCAGAAACAAAATTAGTCTAACGGATGCCTTTTATAATTTCTTTTAAAATATGTCAACGAGATCAAAGAATGCAAATACAAAGTGCACTTTTAAAGTGGAATAAATGTTCAAAAAAAATTTCAACGGTCAAGATCATAAAATTTCGAAACCATTAACTTTGAAGGTTTAACAACCTCGAAGAAGCCTTTCAACACAAAAAGCGCTTATTTTGATATAATAATGTTGGTTATTAAATCTTCTAGAAGTAATTATGGAGAAATGATTCTAAGCGACTTGGTGTCTTCAGCAAAGTTGTTCATAATATTGAAGTCTACACAAATGCAATATATCGAGATGCAAAACGATATTTAAGAAATTTACTCAAACCAGTTATTTTCAATGAAAGTTTCTATTGTAAGCTTCGCAGACTACCTTTTATTGTTTATACACAGCATAAAAGATTTATCAGTTACTGTAATATCAGAATAATTTGTTTAAAAGCTATGCAAAAAATAGTTGTTTTTTTCGTGCAGGAGCGCACAATACCTAACTTAATATTAGTTTTTAGCGTTTCGGATTCTCCTCATCAGTCCATCTTGGTGCCAATTAGATAATAAATCTAAACTAGCACAAAAGTTAGCACTAGTTAGATGCTCAATCCTAAATCCAAAAAGTCATATGTTTTGCATGAACTAAGCAACTGGCATATTCCGAGTGATGTCTCGAAAGACAAGCACAGAAGCTCTGATTTGCTGCGCATTCTCATCAGCATGAGAATGATGAGAATGTGCTTGTCTTCCGGGACATCACTCGCAACATGCCAGTTGCTTAGTTCATGCAAGACGTATGACTTTTTGGATTTGGGATTGAGCGTCTAACTAGTGCTAATTTTGGCGCTAGTTTAGATTTATCATCTAATTGGCACCAAGATGGTGCTAGTTACTGATGAGAGGAATCCGAAACGCTAAAACTATTTTTTTGTTTTAAATATATTCTCTCATATATAGTCCAATGTATTTCGATATTCTAAATACACGGAGTATTCAGGGGGTTGGGAATCGAACCCAGATGAGCTGTGTACACCTTGTCGATTTACCACTACGTCTTTCCCGCCCCATGCAACAAAGTTTGTTGAAATTGTATTTTCGAAAACTTTGCTGAAATCACTAAATCTCAAACTAAATTTGTTTGAAGAATAAACATTTTATATAGTACTTCTAAGAGGATCAACCACCAAAATTATTTTATTAGAAGAGGTGCTGCTTTACGTTGTAATATTCTTCGAAAAAATGTGATCGTGACCGAAAAAAATTAATTTTTCTTTTCTTTTTTTCTTCTCACAACTTCAGAACGAGTCCTCTTATACAAAATGTTATTACGCCATTCAATTCACAACTCAAATATACATCATTAATCGCCATTAGTATGAAATATTTTAAAATCTTTATTATTTTCAATCCTGCCTAGAGGCTATTTATATAATTGATTATACAACAAAAATCAAATCAAACAAAAATACTCATACTGCTAGGGACAAACGCCAGACGTCATTTTTCATCATTTTTTGCATTCCGGAATATTATTGTCGTTGTTAACCACGTTCAGTTTTAGTCTCAACTCAACGCATTCTAAAAAACATTTCTGGCAAATAATAAAATGAAAATGAGCTTCGCCTCCCGTTCGAAACATTGTCCCTAATCCATATTTCGGAACATCTCTTCAAAAAGGAACTCCAAATAATTTGACATCTATTGGACCTTGGCTAGAGATCAGTTAATGTAAGACTCAATTCCCACAATTTTCCAAAAGTACCCATGTGGCTTGAAACTATAGGTTCTCAATGAAGTGAGCAGACGATATACTTTCAAATTTATTATTACTGAATATTTAATCAAATTAGTCAGCATTATTTCAATTCAATAAATTTTGGTTTGGGGGAGAGGGGCTTCACCCTACCCCCCTGGCCACGCCACTTATTTTGTATGACGGTCATACATTTCACGTGCGCGTACTTTATTATTAACCTAACCCTAATGATATCAACAGGATAGTGGACACTAGCTTCTGATGGCAGGAGCGCGTGTTTTATATATTTTATGTTATTACTAGAACAAGTTTGAGGACAACAAGAATGAAAAGAAACTTTTTTACTAATTTAATACAAAAATGTGCTAAAACCAGAAAATGCAGGAGATGCAAAAAATAAAGAAGGGACTCTTGATTTTTGTCGCTATTGATAATATACTGGTTTTGTGGCAATCAATGGCGTAGTGCATGTATAGCTCAAAAGAATATGAAAGTACTCAATACTATGATTTAACATGCCGCAAATTAGTAACTGGTTGTCAAACCTCCTCGGGAGGGAATTGTCAATTCTCAAATCCTCATACAAGATTCAACATTATTCCACTCAGAGAAGACCATGCATATTCCCCACGCACATTTAATACCCTGTGGATCCTAGTTGGTCAAATAAACACTAAACAAACATTGGCGGTGTGTACCAGAAAGATTTTTCTCACAGTTTCAAGCGACGATGCTGGAACAGAAGCGAGATGGCGAATTGTTGGTTTATACCGTGAGTCGTGCAGGCAAAGCTCATATAATTTCATAGGTTTCTCGTCCAGTGTGATCTACGTGTTTTTAAGTGTCCAGATTTTGTTGCAAACATGCCTTACCACCTTAAATTTAAATAAGTTGATTTCTCCTATATTTATGCAATGTGCGATTCAACAAACTTGTTTCTATAAAAATCGGTGACGAATTGCTCAATCCGGAAGCACTCGAAATGAACCGGAGGGACGAAATAATTTTTTATAAAAATGCAACCACTTTGCGTGAAGCTTGCGTAGGTACAAACTCGAACAAAATACTTGAGAATTAAATAGTTTATAGAGTCTTTATAAGTAATTGTTACAAAATATTAAAGATGTGTTACAGCTAATGTGATCAAAGATGTTCAGATTGCTTCGTACTACGAAAAGGATGTATAAGTAAATTAAACGTTAACTAATGTAAGCTGACAAACTAATTCAATAAAACTCGATTTGTGCTAAACCTGTATAGTTTTACTACCTACCGTCCGTAGCTGGAGTGGGAAGCTCAAGAACAAACTATTCACCTGCTGCTTAACTTCTCTCATTTCAGTTTGGGCGACGGGGTGTCCTACCCGGTTCGCAGCTACGACGAGGACGCCGAATCGCTGCTCAGCGGTGAGCTGGCGAGCAATCGTCATCCGATCAGCCACCGCAACGGGAGCCATCAGCAGGCTCAGAGTCCATCGTGCAGTGATAAGCACGTGATCGTGTCGGGCCTGGCCGATAATGATGAGGAGGACGACGATGATAACGACTATGAAACGACAATCTTTAGTCAATCCGCCAGCCTGTTGCGTTAACCGTTAACACAACTTCTAGGCTACAGTGAGCAATAAAAGGATTACGATCCGATGTGTGATTCTTTCACTGTAAGTGGAATAATAATGCGAGCTGGATTGTGAAAAGGACGACATGCAATATATTTTTTTCTGACAAAGGTGAACGTTAGACTAGTTACAATCAATCAACATTTGATTTCATTTTTTCGTTGATTTATCGGATTCAAAGTTTTTTATTTTGGCTTAAAAGCGCTGCATTTGTTAGTATGGCTTATTGGTAGCTTTGAGAATATGTGTAACTTTGTGGCTGTGATGCAGCCTATAGTTCGGGTGGCTCTCGGGGGTGGTTGAAATCTGGGACGGGACATGCGAAGACGGTCTTCTTTTTCCCTCTCGGTTTTGTTGTTATTTTGCAAGGAAAAGTTCGCTCACAATATAATTTCAAGCAAAGGTCAATGATAGAGCTGTGCAGATGAGGTACAGAGTTGTGCCGATGATGTACGGAAAATGATGTAGCTTTCACATGACACAAAATAATGTTATCATTCATATGAATAATCTGATTATAGCTTCATTATCCGTAACTGTCAAGTAGTAGAGTTTTGTACCTATTTTTATCTAGAGACATTAATTTTTACCTAGAGCCGAAAATTAAATAACTGCTTACAAGAATTTTGAATTTGTCTTGTCATAGACTAATAGATCGCAATCGATTGATCAATTTCACCGATCTGATATAAACAGAGCAATTGCATAACCTTTCTGCTGAGAAAGTTAAACTAATTTCTACGCACACATTATTTTCCACAAATTTGAACGAGAGACGCAATGTTTCGTAAGTTGTGCATATTATTTTTGCTATGGCAACCCAAAATAAGAGGAAAAGAGGCTTCTAGTTCTAGATTTTCTGTACTCCTTTCTGCGAGACAGGTTACTATGATTATTTAACAGAACTTTGTTGGCTGTTTTTGAATTGACAGAAGTGTGCTACCACGGCTCTCAGAAGCGAGGCTTGCTACTCCGCGAATTCTGCGGTGACGTCAGAGAAATCGTTGAGATAAACAGACGGATTTCTACACCCAGCCAAATCATGCACCGAAATTCATAAGAAATATCTTATGATGCATAGAAAAATAACAAAACTATGTTTTCATAAGATGATTATGTAAAAATAAGACTTTATTGGGTATTGCATACGTTACTCGCTTGAGTTTCATACGAGCATCTTATGATTCACATAAACATAAGAGAAATATATAATTTTGCCATATGAAAAATCGAAAATGCGTTATGGAAAATTAAATCATAGCAAACCGATTTGACGAAATAAAGGCCGCTTCATAAGATAGTCTTATGATTTACATACGTCCTGCTTGTGGCTAAAAAATATACGAAATACTTATGAAGTTCACTGTATTTTTTGGCTGAGTGTAGAAAGTTGATAATTGAAAATATTTAAACTCTTACGGTAAAAAAACAATGTGCAACGAATTCTTGACGTAATTTACGCCATAATTACACTAGACACCAGAGGTAAAAATAATCGAAGCTCTTATTTGACGGCTGAAAATGAACCTGTTGCGATTCGCATTGAATAGAAAAAAAATATTCATATGCCTATAAAGCATATGAAACAACAATCATCATCGCTTACATTGTGCCAGAGCCTACTTTGATGCGTTTGATTCGTTGCTGTACGGTCACTTCGTGTAATAATCGGAACCGAATGAAAAAACGTGGATGGATGAATGGTCGGTTTGTTCGTTTAACGTTTTCAGCTGCGTGCGGCTGAATATGATCAATTTTAATTCAGTGAATTTGAATATTTTAAACTCTGCTGGACACAGTATATAATCAGTGCAGCCATGTGATTAGTAGCGAAATTTGGGAATTTGACTGCATGTCATAGAAAACATATCTAACCGTTATTTCCTATTCCCAGCAAAGGTTTTGGACATCGGCATAGCTTCCTTCCCTGGTAACATTTGAAGTTTTATGCTAGTTTTATAGCCACTCATAAAACATAGATTACCCTTGTAGCGTGCTATAAAACTTTGAATGCTGCTTGGGTTGTGATCTATCAGGTGCCGATCATTAGGTGGCAGCAAACAAAATATGAATTTTATTTAATTATTTTTATTATTATTTAATGAATTAAAAAATCAACAAAAGAATAAATTCATAAAATATTCTACAATTACTACTTTTTTTTTTCAATTTGTTTATTTGATAAGGCACGTATGCGTTAGCTTAAAGGTGCCATTTTTTCATTGTTTTACATTTTGAATTTCTTAAAACTAGGGGGATACACATTTCAATATTATTTTGTTTTATATAATAAAACTAAAAAAAAAAACTACAGCTAACTTATACATATAAAAGAGGGTATAATATAATATTCGTAAGATTTGGGGGACGGGTCATTTGTGTGTTCTTTGTATAGTAATTCACTTTATGATTTTTAGAAGGGAGATTGTAGAAAAAATAATTATTAACTAAGCGGAACATTTTACAAGCTTATTAACTAGAGATAACTAGAAAGAGTGGTTCAAGATTAAGGGGAATTAATTAGGACTATTTTAAAGTAGTGGTACTGTTGCGCATTTCTTAACGAGATTAAATATTGTTCAACTAAAACTAGATGATAGGGGGGCACATAAATTTTGGGAAGATATTCAAGGGGAGAAGGGGGTGAAGTCATACATCTGTGTATCAGAGACATGGGAGGGTGGGTGGACAAGGCTGAAGGGGGGGGGGGGGGGGTGAGATATAAACTTTCAGTTTCCGGCATCAGGAATTAACGGCCAGGATTACAGATTCGAATGGATTGATCAACTAACACTAGAAGATAGGGGGGCACATAAGTTTTGGGAAGATATTCAAGGGGAGAAGGGGGTGAAGACATACATCTGTGTATCAGAGACATGGGAGAGAGGGTGGACAAGACTGAACGGGGGGGGGGGATATAAACTTCAGTTTCCGGCATCAGGAATCAACGGCCAGGATTACAGATTCGAACGGATGTATCAAGTATTGGGACGCCGGGCGGTTTTCCTCGAGCCGGCAGGGGTTCCTCCAGACGATTTCGTAGTACGGCTCAGATACGGATCGGGAACACACCGCGCTGCGCGTGTGATGTTGTACTGTAGATCTCGTGTTGTTGGTTCATTCGACAGATGTTTTGTCTCGTCTTGGAGTCGTATCAAACCATCGTTGGGGTACGGTAGGCGGAAGAGGGCACTTCTGGGAATGATAAGAGAAAAGATAGGGGCATTTAAATTTGGATATTGATGGTTTTGAGGAACGTGTATATAAGGGACATGTAGAGAATATCGCGGCTTGCTAGTACATCTCGAACCGGGACATTGGGTGATCTTCCTCGGGCCCGAAGGGAATCGAATAGTTGAGATCTGGCAGAACAGTACTCGGCGCATGCCCAGACAACATGTTCGATTTCGTGATAACCGTTGCCACAAGCGCAGATACCGCTATCCACGAGCCCAATACGCCGGAGATGTGCGTCCAGCGTGTAGTGATTGGACATGAGCCGAGACATCACGCGAATGAAATCCCGACCCACATCCATCCCTCTGAACCAAGGTTTCGTCGATACCTTAGGGATTATCGAATGTAGCCACCTTCCCAGTTCACCATTGCTCCATGATGTTTGCCAACTTTCGAGGGTTCTCTGATGAGTAATACTGAAAAATTCGCTGAAGCTAATTGGTCTTTCATATATATCACCTTGCAAAGCGCCCGCCTTAGCTAAAGAGTCCGCTTCTTCATTACCTGGAATGGAGCAATGCGAGGGAACCCAAACTAAGGTAATCTTGTACGATCTTGCAGACAAAGCACGCAGGCGCTCCCAGATTTTCCCCAGAAAATATGGAATGTGCTTTCTAGGTTTCATTGAACGGAGAGCCTCGATTGAGCTGAGGCTATCCGAGACAATAAAGTAATGATCGGTGGGCAAAGTATCAATGATCCCAAGGGTATACTGAATAGCAGCAAGTTCTGCGACGTAAACTGAAGCAGGATCATTGAGTTTGAATGAGGCGGTGAGGTTTTGATTGAATATACCGAAGCCAGTGGAGCCGTCGAGGCTTGACCCGTCGGTGTAAAACATCTTGTTGCAGTCGACTTCTCGAAATTTACTATGAAAGATGCTTGGGATCACTTGCGGACGTATGTGATCCGGGATTCCACGAATCTCGTCTTTCATGGATGTGTCGAAGAATACAGTTGAATCAGAAGCATGAAAGAGATTGACACGGTTGGGATAGTATGAAGAAGGATTGATATTTTGTGCCATGTAATCGAAGTACAAGGACATAAATCGGGTTTGAGAATTGAGCTCGATAAGCCTATCGAAATTTGCAATTACTAACGGGTTCAAGATATCGCATCGGATGAGCAATCGATAGGAGAGTTCCCAAAATCGATTTTTCAGCGGAAGGACGCCCGCCAGCACTTCTAAACTCATCGTATGTGTCGAGTGCATACAACCCAAAGCAATACGCAAACAACAATATTGGATTCGCTCTAGTTTGATGAAATGTATGTTCGCAGCGGAGCGGAAACAGAAACTCCCGTACTCCATCATCGACAATATTGTTGTTTGGTACAGCCTGATCAGGTCTCCTGGGTGGGCACCCCACCATGTTCCGGTTATTGTACGGAGAAAGTTGATCCTTTGCTGGCACTTCTGTTTCAGATACCTAATGTGACATCCCCAGGTTCCTTTAGAGTCGAACCAGACCCCGAGATATTTGAAAGTTGAAACCTGAGCAATAGTTTGACCCATTAATTGAAGCTGTAGTTGCGCTGGTTCACGCTTCCTTGAAAATACGACTAGCTCAGTTTTCTCCGTGGAGAACTCGATACCTAGCTGGAGGGCCCAAGCAGACAAATTGTCCAAGGTATCTTGCATTGGTCCTTGCAGATCGACGGCTTTGGGACCTGTAATAGAGACCACACCGTCATCTGCAAGCTGCCTTAGCGTGCAGGAATTGACAAGACATTCGTCAATGTCATTCACGTAAAAGTTATAGAGAAGGGGGCTTAGACATGAGCCCTGGGGAAGACCCATGTAGCTAATTCGTGATGTCGATAAATCACCATGCGAAAAATGCATATGTTTTTCAGACAACAGGTTTAGCAAAAAGTTGTTTAGAGTCGGTGAAAGACCATGCTGGTGCAGCTTCTCAGAAAGAATTTTGATAGAAACTGAATCAAAAGCCCCCTTTATATCTAGGAAAACTGATGCCATCTGCTCTTTGCTAGCATAAGCCATTTGAATTTCTGTTGAGAGCAACGCAAGACAATCGTTCGTCCCTTTGCCTTTGCGGAAACCAAATTGTGTATCTGACAGTAAGCCATTTGCTTCAACCCAATTATCGAGGCGAAACAAGATCATTTTCTCGAACAACTTTCGGATACAGGACAGCATCGCAATCGGTCGATACGAGTTGTGGTCGGAGGCTGGTTTTCCTGGTTTTTGAATGGCGATGACCTTCACTTGCCTCCAGTCATGAGGGACAATATTACCCTCAAGAAACTTATTAAATAAATTCAATAAGCGTCTCTTGGCAGAGTCTGGCAGATTCTTTAACAAGTTAAATTTGATTCTGTCTGGCCCTGGGGCTTTATTGTTACATGATAAGAGAGCAAGTGAGAACTCCACCATCGAAAACGGTGTTTCGTTCGCGTTATTGTGAGGGGACGCGGCGCGGTAGATCTTCTGTGCCGGGGCGGAATCCGGGCAAACCTTCTTGGCAAAATCGAATATCCAACGGTTTGAATATTCCACGCTCTCATTGGTACTGTTTCGGTTTCGTAAGCGCCGGGCCGTACTCCAAAGAGTGCTCATCGATGTTTCTCTCGTTAGTCCGTCGACGAACCGGCGCCAGTAGCTACGTTTTTTGGCTTTTATCAAACTCTTCATGCGCGTTTCCGCCATCGCGTACTGTCGGTAGCTAGCTGGCAGCCCGTCGTCCCGGAAGGTCTTATACGCAGCGGCCTTCTCCGCGTACACGTCTGAGCACTCTTTGTCCCACCATGGATTGGGAGGACGCCCGCGTGAATTCGCGTCTGGTACGCGTTTAGTCTGAGCTTGAATCGCGGTATCGAGAATCAAGCCAGCCAGGAACCCGTACTCTTCCTCCGGAGGAAGCTCTTGTGTCGATTCTACTTTTTCGGATATCGCGGACGCGTAGCTCTTCCAATCAATATTTCGTGTGAGGTCATACGAAACATTGATTGTATTCGGTGGCCCTGAACCGTTAGCAATATTAATTACGATTGGCAGATGGTCGCTGCCGTGGGGATCAGAGACTACCTTCCACATGCAATCTAACCGCAGCGATGTCGAGCAGAGGGACAGATCTAAGGCGCTCGGTCGCGCTGGAGGGACAGGAATCCGTGTCATTTCACCCGTATTCAAAATAGTCATATTGAAGTTGTCGCAAAGCTCATGGAGTAGGGTAGATCGATTATCGTCATGAAGGCAACCCCATGCCGTGCCGTGGGAGTTAAAGTCACCTAAAACTAGCCTCGGTGCGGGGAGGAGTTCCGCAATATCGCAAAGCCGTCGGTGGCTAACTGAGGCTCTAGGGGGGATGTAGGTGGAAGCAATGCAAAGTTCTTTGCCTTTAATTCTGGTTTGGCAAGCGACAACTTCAATGCCTGGTGTCGAGGGGAGGTCGATCCGATTGAAAGAATAGCACTTTTTGATCCCCAAAAGTACTCCTCCGTAAGAGTCTTCTCGATCCAAGCGAATAATATTAAAATCGTGGAAGTGTAGGGTTATTTCTGAAGTGAGCCATGTCTCGCATAGGGCAAATGCATCGCATTTCAAATTATTTAGTAAGATTTTAAACGAATCGATTTTCGGGATAATGCTTCTGCAATTCCACTGTAGAACAGTGATTAAATCCTTGACCTCGTTCGATGAATTAGCCATCGAAGGATACAATCGCTGAAAGGAGGGGCCATTTCGCAGTGAACTGCATTAAGAATGTTTTTACTGCGGGGAGAAAGCTTATCAAGATACTTTTAAGGGGGTCAGAAATGTTTAACGCTGTAAGAATACGGTCCACAATGTCAGAGAAATTTATTAAGCCAGCACTGTTTTCTTTCTCTGGCTGTGATATGAGAACACTTGGGGTTTTTGATGTTCCTGGAAGTGCTGGGAACTCCTTTTCTGAGCTCAGGTTACTGAGACCGGGAGCGACTTGCTTCGGTTTTGCACCAGTACTTCCTTGAGTAGTTATTTTAGGGGGACCATGAAGAGACACCTTCTGGCCTTTACGACGAAGCTTGGAAGAGGAAATGTTCTTCCTTTTTCTACTACTTCTAGGCACAGCAGAAGATGTTCCCTCCTGGGGTTCATCACAGTCGCCTTCGTCAGTAGACAAGTTGGTAAAGATGTTTGTAGAGACAGGTGGCGTAGCTATCTTAAGCATTTCTGCAAAAGATCGCTTAGAGCGTCCCTGAAGGGAACGCTTAAGATTTTCCTCGCGCTGTTTGTACGCGGGACATGAAGGGAGATCATGTGGGTTTCCCCCACAGTAGAGGCACTTTTCGACATCTCTACCACAGGAATCATCCGCATGATTCCCACCGCATTTCCCACAGCGGGCTTTATTGCTACAATGGGAGGCTGTGTGTCCCAATTGTTTGCAATTAGTACAGTTCATGACCCGCGGCACAAAGAGGCGAACAGGTAGACGAACCTTGTCAAAAAGGAGGTAATTAGGCAGGGCAGAGCCGGCGAAGGTCACCCGATAAGAGTCTGAGTTGACGTATGTTTTCTTCCCGTCAGCTGCGACTGATGCTGAATGCAAACGTTTGCATTCCAGTATCTTCACTGGCTTAAGCATGGGGTCTTTGCAACAGCCAGTCCCATATTTTAGCAGGTCCTCGCAATTCAGACTCGAATCGGAAACGACCCCACTGACTTCAACCCTGCTAGCTGGAATATACACCCTGTACTCCCTCGTAAAGGGCTCGTATCCAGCAATATCGTTTGCCTGAGTTGAACTGTTAACCACCACCCGAAGCTTATCAGGCCGAATTTTCGATATTTCTGTCACGGCCGAATACCGGTCTGTCAGAACGCGAGAAATCTGCAACAGATTCAAACACTTTTTTTCTTTGGTCCGGAAGAAGATCACAAATGGCCCGGTGGCCGAGCTCGGATATACTTTGAGCCGGGGAGCCGATTTTATTTCGACGTCCATCTCACCTTGAGATGAACCGCCGTCAGGGGAAGTCATTTTTGCACGGGCCTATTGCCCAGTGCACGTTATTAAGACAACCAAGAAGGGGAAACGAAAACTAATACTTAGCTTGTGTATGTAACGGTATCCAGACGGCTTACTAGAAGAACACTGTTTCACTTCACTGACCGGCTAACGGTACTCAGAAACAGAAACACAAAAGAAGGGAAAAAATACTGAAACCTCAACTAGGCGCAGAGTGTGTAAATAACCTTGAACGCAGATTAACACTATTTGTCGCTATAGAGTGTACGGACCGATGACAAAAGACTTCTATCTCGACTGAGTGCTCGATAACGAATGACAATTACTACTTAAAAATGATTCAATCTACAAATTATTTATCTAACCATCTCCAATCTTATTCACACAAGGTGATGGCAAGTTTTTCATAGTGTTTAACTAATATTATGAAATAATTATCTCACTGATTATTCAAAAAATACTCCTCAATATTTTCAATAAACATATTCGGCATTAATTTTTCACTGTCTAATATAAATATGCATTTGTCGGTCGCTAAGGTGATCAAACTCACGAATGGAATTATTTGTTTGTTAGAAAATAAAGTAATATTTTTTTTAAAATATTATTTCTTTTTCATGAAAATCTATATAATAAAGCAACAATTGTAACAATCTAATAAATGCATCCTAAAATAGCCTGGAATTTATTTTTTGATACCAAATTCTTAACTTTCTTTAGTTTAGTTACCATGGACCATGCGGTAGACTTGGGTGCAACGCCCAACACCTACTTAGCAGAAGGCAAAGAATTCTTCACATTTCCTTTCGATCATATCCATATGGGCCTGCCTAGTCCTAATTTTCCGTTCTAAGTTTATAACTGATTCGTTCTAGAATACCTATCCGTCTTTCAATTTCATTGCTTTCGTTTATCTTAGTCTCAAATTAGCCGAAAATAACCAACAAAATCGATACAGTAGAACCTTGCGGCAATTAAAACATAGTAACAAAATCAATTATTTGGAATATTTATTCTCTTTATTAATTGCCAATATATCGTGAGCAGTGCGGATAGAAAAAAATATCTTCTTTAACGCATTCTGATAGCAATAGGAACTTCTTTCCACCTCAAAATATATCTAAAGGTTTTTTAACAAAGGCATATAAATATAGATTCAAAACAAATTTTACAAATGCAAAAATTTTGTTTTTAATACGTCATAGACTTTGCCAGGAAATAACGATACTGCCCAAACGTTATTGCTTTCAAGAAAATGAAAATCGTCAAGATAGGTCCGGTTGCTTTTTTCACTTTGCACGTCCCGTCCCAGGTTGAAATATCTCGGCCAATGATGTGATCTTCTGGGTTCCTGTTCCCACGCAACAAAAGGCGACAGAAACAGATGTTGCCAAGTCGAGATGTTGAACTGTGCTGAGTTGTGATTAGCTTGAGACAATAGGAAATATTAGTCGCAGACGGAGCGTCATGGAGTTTGTGCTTCTCTGTTACAAGCGTTTGTATTTAAAAAAAGTCTATTTAGTTTATGGCCACTTTTAAAATTAATTTTCATGTTTCATTTTTGGCGGTTCTAAGTCAACATATTTGGTATATTCAAATTACACAATACGTGCTGGAGATTAATGAAGACAATAGAGAGCATTGTCTTCTGGCTTTGGATCGTTTCTACAGCAGCATTCTGCTCTGGAAGTAGCTCTTCAGGATTTGGCATAGATAGTCGGGAACCCTCATTCTGTGCAGCGCTGTAGTGATGGATTTTCAGCTGGCGCTGTTAAATACATTCTTCACATCTACCGTAACCACATCGCAGTATCGATCTCCTCTTCGCTTCTGTTTAGGTGCAGTGCTGTCCAGCGCTGTCTAAATTGCCTACATTGTCGATACTCCATTGTGAAATCCGAACTGCATCTTGGACAGTCTGCGCTCACCCTCCGTGCATTTCATCAGCCCCGTTAATGTACCTTCCACATTTCGGGGAAGTTGCCTTCATTTAACCCTGAAAAGGGTAAGCTAAAATTGTGACTTCAAGAAGCTTCACTCCAAAGACCCAATGAATTGAAAAGACTTTTTGAAGAGTATTGTTATTATTCCAACAAATCGGTTACTTTTGCTGAAATCCTTATTCACTTTGTTCGTTCGTCCTCTCAAACCAGTTAATCAATTTGGATTGTCCGAATTAAACCGTCTCTAGTTGTTCTATGGACCGAATTGATTGCATTTATCTCTCACATTTTCGCAAGTATGTGCTGTTCATTTCATTTGGGATTCGTTGCTTCACTTGTTTCACTTTGTTCTATGGACTGAATTGTCTGCATTTATCACAAATAGGGGACATTGAAACTAGAGAACTGTAACTAGCCGGGCCTCTGAGACCCGTTGCCTTTTTGAGGGTTAAACAATTCTGCACATGTTCGGATATGCCGGGCTCGCAGCCTTCAGCTTCACGTTTGGTATTTTATTTACTTTGACAAACAATCTGACAATATTTTGAGATGTGAACAGATGCATTTATAGTAGGGCATCGCAAAAAATTTTTTTTTTTGATTCTCAAAGCCCCCCCCCCCCCTCTCATATTGTGACAAATGTCAAAGTAAGCTCAGATGCCGATTTTCACATCATTTAAACAATTCTACACTCCTCCCCACTTCGCTTGAAATTTTTGAAATTGGTTACTATGGGAAAATATAGAGGAAAAATATATTAAATGCTATAACTTTTGAAGTAACAATCAGAAAATTACAATTTATACCTCTCTTTAAAGGAAGTAATGTTAGTATTGGAATGAAGATATTTGTGTTTCTAGAAAATACGGGAAAGTTGAGTACTGGGTCATTTTGGCCCCAAAATCCCCTATTTTAATAATTTTTCTGCTCTGTGATGCAAATCATACATATTTTGCAGTTTTTCTAATGTGAAAATATCTCAGAATTGGAACGGAACCTTTTTGATCTTTGTCCGAATACGAGAAGTTGGGGTTATAGGGCCTTTTGTCATTCATATGAAATTTTATCATTTTCTCGGGCATATATCTCAATTAATCTTCACTCAATTGTAATAAATTGTTGAACGTGGAAAATCCTTAGGAACAAAATAAAAATAGATTCGTTATCGGTAATTCAGAAACATCAAAGTATCTGACATATAGCCTCGATTTCACATTTTTATCATAAAATCGCACGTATTAACTCCATGTAATAACAAAACTCTTATGTAATTTACTACTTTTAGTATAAAATATGTTTGGGGATTACAAGAGAAAAGTTTCCATCCTGGAAAGATAGGGGAAGTTGAGGTATTAGAACATTTAATGAACAAAATGTGATTTGTAGAGTTAATGTCAAAAAATTTGATGTTTCTGAATTTTACCGCTAGCGAATCTTTTTTTGTTGTATTCCTAAGAATTTTCCACGCTCGACAAGTTACATTTTATGAAAATTGATTGAAGAGTAATAGAGATATCTGCACGAGAAAATGATAAAATTTAATATGAATGACAAAAGGCCCTATAGTCCTAGCTTCTTGTATTCGGACAAAGGTCAAAAAGGTTCCGTTTGATTTCTGAGATTTTTTCACATTAGAAAAACTGCAAAATATGTATGATTTGCATCACGGAGCAGAAAAATTATTAAAAATAGGGGATTTTGGGAACAAAATGACCAAGTACCCCACTTTCCCGTATTTTTATAAGAACAGAAATATCTCCATTCAAATACTAAGGTTATTTCCAGGCATTGCATTTATCGCTCATATGAGTAAATGCGACCGGATAATTTGCTACTGCGACAGTAAAAACTCACATTTTCACACGAAAAGTTATTGGCACTCACACAACTTCTCCGGATAAATACAACGTGTTATTTCTCCGGATAAATAAAACAGCCGGAGAATGAGTGAATGAGTTTATCACGGTATCCTTTTTGCGCTCGCTGCTTTGCTGTTGTTCCAAAACACGAAAAAACAAGTCTATCATACTTCTTTGCCGCTTTTCTTTGTAATTAAGTATATTTTTTTGAAGTTTTTATTGATTTCCACGAAATTAAATTTTTATCACCTTCTCCGGTGAGAAGGAAAAAGTCAAATAAATTTTATCCGCAAAATCATTTTCACGCTATTTGTGGAGACGGAGAATTTTGCGCCTCATCTTATCTCGGAAAAGTTGGACATCGGATAAGCTTCTTCTCACGTGAGTGAGAGAGAACTACAATGCCTGGTTATTTCCTTTAAAGAGAGGAATAAATTGTAATTTTCTGATTGCTACTTCAATAGTTATAGCATTCAATATATTTTTCCTCCATATTTTCCCATAGTACCAATTTCAAAAATTTCAGGCGATGTGGGCGGGAGTCTAGAATTGTCCAAATGATGTGAAATTTGGCATCTGAGCTTACTTTGACATTTGTCACAATATAAGAGGGCACAGTGTTTTAAAACGTCGTTTTCGTGCTCAAAATTAATAGCGTCTAAACCGTTGACTTTAGAGATATAGTTTGTTCGGAGAAGTTGTTGTTCTTATGATTGCGCATCTACAGGAGTATACTGTTCAGTGATTAATTCTCCTATAAGTGATATACGAAATTTATTTTCCGAACTAATTGAGATAGAGATTTTATGTCTTCGACAAAGTTGTAGAAAATGTTACTACAAAAGAAAACGTTGAAGACACTATATATTTAGCTTCAATAGTTTACGAGTAATGGAACATATTATATGGAAGACCCCTTGAAATTAGTTTTTTCATGATAACTTTTTTAGACATTCTCGTATCTGCTTGGAATCTTCTTGTTAGCGGTATCGAAACACATATTTTTGCTGAACATAGTTACTTCCTATCTGTTGAATTTAAAAAGATATTCCAAATTTTAAGATATTTTTGGGTTAACTTCCACCATAAATAATTAGTTAAGGAGCAAAAAGGAGCAAACAACATCATAACATACTGAAAGTACTAGCTTTTTACTTTCATAAAATGGCCCGATTGTTAGTCGACGCGATTCTCCCCGAGTGTTATGTTTGAAACAATATCCCATCGCAGTGGTTTAAAATGAAATATTCAAGCGCACTGCAATAATCAGCTTCATCTTTTCATGGTAAATTGCATGAAACATATTCATCGATGTCCAAAAAAAGAAAAAGAGAACTTTGACCACAATCAAGATCAAAGTACGAAACGTAGCATATAGTGCGATCGAGAAGTGTGTCACGTGAAATTTAAGCAATCAGTGGATACTGGTAAGTTTGGAAAAATTATGAAAATCCCACCGGGAGGTTTATTAATGTCTTTCGTGACAATTATAATGGAGCTTGATTAACGTCACCTTTTTCACAATGTGGATTCTGTCGTGACTGACGCTCGGGGATGGCTAAAAAAGTATAAAACGATTTTTAGAAGACGCCAAAGCTCTTCTAGCGGAAGAAGAAACTTTGAAGATGACGTAGAAAACGATTATTAAAAATAAATTTATTTATCTTATTTATAATGCAAATATCGACATTATTAAACACATCCAAAACTGCAATTTGTTTTTGAAAGGCAAACCATATGCATTGCATGTTATAGGCGACCATGTTCTATGCAATTTACCATAAAAAGCTGTTTGTCGCAGTGCACTTGAATATTTCATTTTATACCACTGCGATGGCATATTGTATTGAACATAACACTCGGGGAGAATCGCGTCGACTAACAATCGGGCCATTATATGAAAGCAAAAAGCTAGTACTTTCAGTATGTTATGATGTTGTTTTGCTCCTTTTTGCTCCTTAACGAATTATTTAAGGTGGAAGTTACCCCAAAAATATCATAAAATTTGGAATATCTTTTTAAATTCAACAGATAGGAAGTAACTACGTTCAGCAAAAATATGTGTTTCGATACCGCAAACAACTTTGCGGAAGATTCCAAGAAGATACGAGAATGTCTAAAAAAGTTATCATAAAAAAACTAATTTTAAGGGGTCTTCCATATAATATGTTCCATAACTCGTAAACTATTGAAGCTAGATATATAGTGTCTACAGCAGTTTCTTTTGTAGTAACATTTTATACAACTTTGTCGAAGACACAAAGTCTCTATCTCAATTAGTTCGGAAAATAAATTTCGTATATCACTTATAGGTGAATTAATCACTAAACGGTATACTCCTGTGGATGCGCAATCATAAGAACAACAACTTCTCCGAACAAACTATACCTCTAAAGTTAACGGTTTAGACGCTATTAATTTTGAGCACGAAAACGACGTTTTAAAACACTGTGGAGGGGAGGGCGGGGGGATTTGAGAATTCAAAAAAAAAATTGCAATGCCCTAATTTACAGTGCCAACATCTCCTTTGGAGAGTTTTTGGCATTTGTCAGTTGGTCCAACTAGCGAATCAAATTCGTTAGTTGGACAAGGCTGAGGCCCAACAAGCGAATCACGACTGTACCGTTATCAGGGGGGACTTGATACGGCTCTGCAATCAAAGCGCAGTCACACATAGTCCTTGCACACAATCACCATCTCTGGGCTTGAGACTTTTGCTTCTACTTTTTTACTCATAAATTTGGTAATAATTTGCTACAAGGTCGAGTTGTTATTCGTGGGATCCTCCTTCAACTCGAAGAGCATCTCACCTTTTTGGGTACGCCTGATTGTTACCACGTTTTCCTCCAAATCCCTCAGCTCCGGGTTGTCTCTGACCTTCTTAGGAAGTGCTGCATACGTTGTCGCGTCATTGGCTTTGACGAGCACGGCTTCTCCCTTTGGCGCCTTCTGACGAGCCGGAGGTTTTCCTTTCCTATTTTGCTCCTCTTTTCGCTCATCCTTCCGCGTTTGCTGTTTCCCGTGTTGCTCCTTCCGACCTACAACGGTACTCCAGCTTTGGTTACGTCCTTTCCTTCGTCAATGACACTCAATACCTGGTCTTTCGTCTCCTGGCTAGGTTCTTGTCCTCTTTGGAGTCACGGAAACTGGAGTGTTGTCCACTCCAATCAGCATCTCCTTCCCCTGCTTTGGAGGGGCTAGGAAGATAGTAGCTTTAGCCGACGCCAATGCTCGCTCAGCTATATCAGCCCTCCGCGTTGCCGTGTCATACTCCTTCACAGCAGACACTAGCGCCTTTCGAATTCTGAAAATCATCTCCTTAATGTCCTTTTGAACATTGTTTCTCGCGTCCACAAACTTGTGGAGCTCCTCCACCAAGCACTTCACTGCCATTACTTTGGAGTGTAACTCATCCCACTTTGCTCTGGCTGTTGTTGCTGCTGCTTCTCCTCCTCCTTCTCTTTCTGAATGCATTCAGCTGCTGCTGATGCTGGTGGCGGTGACCTCACCAAACCTTCTCTGGCGAACGGATTCGCCGCGCCTGCTCAGTATGTGTAAGTTTCTTGTTTTTGCTCCATTTTATTAGGTACACCATCACAATAATTCTGCATCTAGTACACAGGAAGTAATCAGCAGTGTGGTCAAACTGAAACCTAAACTTGAAAGTATATTGCAATGCAATTCGACAATTAAAAACACAATTATTTAAAGTTTTTAAGCTGATTGTTGATTCCAGAGATATTATTTTCAACTACACATAAAATTCACCTAGTGACACGGTTGAAACTAGAAACTAGTAATTACCAGTTGTAGCATGACAATTTCCTGCTAGCACAATTCTTGGAGCTCTTCTTCTAACAGCGGATGAGGTATGGTTTTTAGTGTTTTGGATTCTCCTCGTCAGTAACTAACACCAACTTCATGCTAATTAGATAAGTCCAAACCAGCACCAAATTGGCGTTAGTTAGACGCTAAAATTCAAGAAGTCACACGTCTTGCGTGAACGTTAAACAACTGGCTTGTACCGAATGATGTCTCGATAGTAAGCACAGAGGTTCTGTTTGCCAACGAGGAATGTTAACCGAAAAAATTATAGATTATATAGCTTTATTTAAAAGTTGTTCAAAAAATAGTGCAGCCCTCTCCCCATTAGGGCCATTTATTTTAATTGGTCGTAGAGTTGTTTTTTTTTTGGCCTCACCCGTTTTTGAACCTCCATAACCTATATTTTTTCCTCAACAGCCAATACAAGACCTTAGCTTGCCAACAAATGCAAACCAAAAAGAGCGAACAAAAATTGCGAAAAAGCTAGATATTGAAATACCTAATAATGACGGAAATACTAATGAGCAACAATGTGATTAACCTTGTTAACATAACATTCCTTATTTTACCAATGGTTTTAGTATCAAAAATGTATAGTTAGAGTTTTAGTCAGAAGCGTTATTTAGAAAGTGATTGGTTTCAGAACTGTTTCAGAAGTACTTTTTGTCAAAATAGCACCTGGTTGATTTTTCTTCGCAAGATACAGAGTTTGAGTAAACATTTAACAAGCATTTGTTGAACCTCACCAAAACAGTATCCAATTGTAGGTTTTCTACGCGCATTTTTTTCTATATTGCATTTATTTACGAACTGAGTCACCCTACTCTGACTGTACGTTACTTCACAGGACGTTATTATATGCGTTAAAAAAAGATAGTCTAAAATAATAATTAAACTAGCCAGTATAGACTGAGTGGAGAGCAATCCTGCGGCAATCGATAAGGGGGAAAAGTTGAAGCTGACTTAAAAATGGAAAATGTTAAAATATTTAGCGGTGAAAGGTTTATGCAAGGTGTTGCCGGGTATTCCCTTGCCAAGAATCATGTGACACAATTATGCGTCATTGCAGACAACAAACAAGTGTTATAAATAACGAAATGAGAAAATTTGTACATTTTCGCTGACCATGTTTAGCACTATAGTCCTAGAATGAATATCACTTCCTTTCCGCAAGACAAATGCGACCTGTGATCTGTTAATAAAAGCCACTACCAACGTGACTACACACTACATACTCTAGAGCATGAGCATAAGCATGATGACCGGACAATTTGTAGTTGTTACACCGTGATTGACCAGAGCAAGCGAAATTGCATAGACAATCAACGAATGGGGTCGGGAGTTTTGCTTATGTTTAATGGAATCAAACAGTAGGTGAACGATTTTATTGTTCCTTACTTCTTTATTCCGCCGAAACACGACATTCCGAAAACAATACAATAGAATGAAAGGCTAGACTTTTAGTGTCTCTAGACATTTGTCGATATACCTACGATAAGGTTTCGTAATACAAGCATAATTTGTCGTGTGTAAACTTTGGTATCATTATTGATGACAATTATGTATTGGTTTCTTTCTCCGCGGACGGTTGATTCTTATGTTATAATTATTCGCGCGCGTTGTTATGCTATCCTCAGTGGTATTTATTTATTTATTTATTTTATTATTATTTTCATCTGACCGACATGGTCTACATGAAATAGAATGTGGAAAAGCCCATTTGAAGTTCGTGTTAAAACGCCCTCCAAATGCGCGTAAAAACCCCATCATCTTTTCGCACATATTATACAATTTTTCAGATTACATTGGGTTGAACTTAATTGTACATCTTACAAATTAAAACAATTATCTACATCACATCTTAAGCACTAAGTAATTGTTTAAGCCTATTTCTAAAAACATAACACGGTACAGAGAAGTCAAAAAACTCGTAGACACTATTAAAAAATCTACACATCGCCCTAATGGGTTCGTTCTGTCCATATTCAGCACTTTGATAGTCAAGTCTTAAAAAATCCCACGATCTTAAACTTCTAGGGGGTACATTTATATTAATCTGCGAGAGTATGCCCCTAACATCAATTTCACCAATTAGAATTTTTCCTACAAAAACGGCTCTGAATATGTTTCGCCTTTTTGCAAGAGGGTCCATGTCAAGCAAACGTAATCGGTCAGTGTAAGGTGGTAGCTCCAACGGGTTGCGCCGTGGCAGAGGTCTAAGAGCATATCGGAGAAACCTAGCTTGGATTGATTCAATTCTATTGATCCAGATAGTCGCATACGGGCACCACATAACAGCCGAAGCTTCCAGGACGGAGCGAACAAGAGAGAAATACAGTGATCTCAGGCAATATGGGTCAGCAAACTCTTTCGCTATTCTAATTATAAACCCGAAGTTCCTGTTAGCTTTTGCAATTATGTGGGAATAATGATCAATAAACGACAATTTGGAATCCAGTTGTACACCAAGGTCCCTGACAACTGACACTCTTTCAAGTGACTTCCCCGAGATAGCATAGCACCACAAAATTGGGTTTTTTTTTCTGCGTGTGAAAGATATTACTGAGCATTTGGATACACTGAGAATCGTACGATTTCGAGCACACCAGTTACAAAATTCATCTAGTAGACGCTGCAGTTCAATGCAGTCCAATTCAGATCGCACAATGAGAAACAGTTTAAGATCATCTGCATAAATAAGTTTGCATCCTGGCGGAAGGACATTGCAAACATCATTGAAAAACAAGGAGAACAGTAATGGTCCGAGATTGCTGCCTTGGGCACACCTGATAAGTTTTTGAATTTATGTGATTCGATATTTCCTAGTTTAATAGATAGGGAACGGCGAACAAGATATGATTTGAGCCACTCAGTAAAACTGTGCGAGGCACCAAGACGCTCTATTTTTGCCAGTAGGAGGGAGTGATCGACAAGATCGAACGCTGCTTTAAGATCGGTATAGATGGTATCCACTTGGGCTCCAGTTTCTATTTTTTTATATTTATTTGACACGGCTCATAGCGGTAGCTAAACGGAGCCGTGGATCTTTCATATGTTAACAATATGTGAAAATTAAAAATAAAAACAAATAATATTGATTACCCGTTGGATCTCGTGCGCGCAACTTTTTGACGTAGGACTTACGTCTTTCTTTACTATACTGGGTGTCATTTCAAAATTTTCAAAACGGATGCGTTACGTACACTTTGAACTCTAATAACTTTTCTCCTACTAAAGGAATTACTAATTTTGTTTCATAAATCGAAAGGAAAACGTTCAACGCTTGCTATTGATACCTTGTTTGCTATGTAAAACTTGTTTAAAAAGTTCAAAAACTACTTTTAATGCGAATCAACATTAATGCTAAAACCTATAAATATGGGTGTCACAGTTTTTCTTAAAGCCAGACGTGTGTAAGCCACAGAGCAGAACACACGTACGTGTGCTGCTCAACGAGAAGCTGCATTTTGACCACCAACCAAATCATAGCTACTGCCTTATCGCTGCCAACCAAGAACAGTCGTCGCCCTGCGTGAAATTCATTGCTCTCAGAAGTGGACAGAGTTACTAATTCGCAAGCTGCTCTTCCAGTGCCTGGTCCGTGAGATTGCACAGAATTTCAAAACCTACTCTTCCGGAGCTCAGCCGTAATGGCCCTTTAAGAAGCCAGCGAGGCCTGCCTGGTTAGTTTGTTGGAAAATACCAATCTGTGCGCTATCCATGCCAAGCGAATAATCATCATGCCGAGCGGGAAACGGCGAAATGATATTCACAACAAACGGTCCTTATTAGGACCACAAAATCGTTCTCAGAAGAATTACAATTGAAATTTCCATTTCGTGCTTTGGAAAATAACTTCCCTCTTATCGGGTTAGTTATTTTCTATAATAATATCCGAAAAATGTGCGATAAAACCAATAAACTGACCAATTGGACGGAAGCAATAAAATACCTACAACAATTTGAGTCAGAAAAGTGATATTAACGGAAAAATGCTTCGATCGTTTCTAAGTGTTTGGCAGCTGAAGTTGCCGATTTGTTTTCCAACGTCAATTATTTGCGCTGTGCTGTACGGAACAGATTTTTGCGCGATGTGTTGGGAAATAATTAAAACAATTGTGTAGTAGATTCCGTAGATTTTACCGTAAATTTTGATAGAAATGATTTTGTAAAAGCATTAATTAGCCGTGCTTTGAATGGTGGTTTTTGCAAATCTTTCTAGAACATTAGTGAATGTGGAAACCCTGCTACTAAGCGAATGCCACGCCAAAAAGAATGATGAAAATATTTTCATTTGTCGCACAAAGGGATGGACTACCATCTGCACTAAGAAGTTTATAAAAGAGATCGCATTCCGACATACAATGCTCATTCGATGTGAGCTGCGAAAGGGGAATGTTCGTGTATGTACGCAGCAGAAGCGAATTCGGGCAAGGTTCGAATCGTTAGCAAGGATTCTCGTCTGGTATCACCAAACATAGTTATCTACAAACCGTTCTTTTTAGGATGAAAACATAATGGAGAAAGAATTGAATTAGAAAGTTCCATTTAATAACTTGCATTGAGTTTGCGCCTGTCAAGTCTGCTGTACTTTATCAATGACACATATAAACCAATGTTTATCGAATTAATCTACAATGCAAATCTTTCTAGAACATTAGTGAATGTGGCAACCCTGCTACTAAGCGAATGCCACGCCAAAACGAATGATGAAAATATTTTCATTTGTCGCACAAAGGGATGGACTACCATCTGCACTAAGAAGTTTATAAAAGAGATCGCATTCCGACATACAATGCTCATTCGATGTGAGCTGCGAAAGGGGAATGTTCGTGTATGTACGCAGTAGAAGCGAATTCGGGCAAGGTTCGAATCGTTAGCAAGGATTCTCGTCTGGTATCACCAAACATAGTTATCTACAAACCGTTCTTTTTAGGATGAAAACATAAAGGAGAAAGAATTGAATTAGAAAGTTCCATTTAATAACTTGCATTGAGTTTGCGCCTGTCAAGTCTGCTGTACTTTATCAATGACACATATAAACCAATGTTTATCGAATTAATCTACAATGCAAATCTTTCTAGAACATTAGTGAATGTGGCAACCCTGCTACTAAGCGAATGCCACGCCAAAACGAATGATGAAAATATTTTCATTTGTCGCACAAAGGGATGGACTACCATCTGCACTAAGAAGTTTATAAAAGAGATCGCATTCCGACATACAATGCTCATTCGATGTGAGCTGCAAAAGGGGAATGTTCGTGTATGTACGCAGTAGAAGCGAATTCGGGCAAGGTTAGAATCGTTAGCAAGGATTCTCGTCTGGTATCACCAAACATAGTTATCTACAAACCGTTCTTTTTAGGATGAAAACATAAAGGAGAAAGAATTGAATTAGAAAGTTCCATTTAATAACTTGAATTGAGTTTGCGCCTGTCAATTCTTGTATACATTTACCAGTGATTCATATAAGCAAATGTTTATCAAATTAATCTACAAACCCGAAGGTTTTTGCAAGTCCTAGAAAATCAGTGAATGTGGCAATCTCATTCGACATGAAATTTCCAGTAAACATTCATTCAAAAAGTGCATTGGCTCAAATTATCCATGAATGTCATATGATATGCCCAAGTTTAGTCCTACGTCAACACCGCGGTTACGTCCCTGGCATTACCCACTCCTAGTTTTATTGCGAGCGGAGACCTTCTTTCGCGGCTCGCCTACTGCGTCATGGGGATCATTTAATTCTCTTCTATCGTTGTCTTGGTGCTCAGATGTTCTTTCCTGCTTATTACCCTTACGGGTGACCAGTGTAAATCCGTCGTCATTATTTTTAACTTCTTCGCCGATATTCCTTACAGTGGTATTTGGGGCGCTGGATGCTGCTTTTGCAGTTGTCAATATGGACTGTACAGCTGCCACAAATTTTGCAACCGTTTGTGGTTCAGGTATTGGTATTGAAAACTCTTTTTTGGGTTGGTTTTCCGTGGATTCGTTGGGAATCGGTAGTGATGAATTCTCCTCTGTATCTTCCGCGCAAGGTTGTCCGTGGTGTGCTGTCTGATTACAATACTTGCACGTAGGAGTTTGCCCCTCGTGGGTGCATAACGTAGTTTGATTAATAGTAGCTTCGTGGGTTTTAAGTTTTATAGTCAAGTGGGAGGGTCCGTCTTTCGATCCACATCCTCACCATAAGAACACCGTTGGGTGTACCCGGGAAGAAATTTCTCCACGTATCAGGTGTAACGGATTCTACTTCTCCGTATCGCTACATATATTCTGAAACTAGATTAGGAGGGGTACGTGGTGATAGGTCATGTAACTTTACATCTACATAGTCTTTTTCTATATACACGGGAATCTTAATTCCAACTTTATCACTTTCAGCCACGTGCTTCAAGTTGTTCAGCAAAACAAAACGTTCAGCTTTGGCTAACGTGTTGAATGATATGAGTACTACATTGCGAAGATGATGATACTGAAGGTACATAACCTCCTTGAGCCTAAGTTGCATCTTCACCTTCAGCAGGTATTCCACTTCACTAAAACTCAATCGTATTGAACAGAATTTAAAGTCAACGACCGCTGTGTTGGGTCGGAGCAGACTTTTTTCGTCAACTTTACTCATGACGGCACGAATAAATTGAATATTTCCTTTGTTCTGGAGACAATGCACACTAGATCGAGAGGTTGCTAGCTGTTGTTCACTTGGTTCGATTGTACGCCTGACTTGGGCAGAAGTAAAAAGTAGACTGGCTCCAGTTTCTATACTTTTAATGCAATGCGAAGTGAATTGTGCTAAATTCGTGGCTGTTGATCTACCTGGGTAAAATCAATGTTGGGCTGTCGATATGTATGTTTTGACTTCGCGGAATAGCACATCGCTAACAAGAATTTCGAACAATTTGGAACCAGCACAAAGGGAAGTTTTGCTATGTCTTGCTTATCTCCTTTCTTAAAGACAGGAAACATAACCGACTTTTTCCAACACAGAAGAAACGTGGCTTGCGATAACGATCGGTTTAAGATTAGTTTTAGTGGGGCGCATAAAGCACTCGCACGCCTTTTTAGGATGATAGCAGGGATCCCATCAGGTCCAGCTGATGTCGGGGACTTCAACTTTTCAATGGCAGCAATAATGTCTTCATCAGAGAAACGAATAGTACCTAAGTTTATCACGTCACGGGGAACAACACAAAGGCTTGCTTCAACCTGCGCTGTCGTAGACGGAATGGATTCAAATGCATCCGAAAAATGTTTTGCAAATAAGTTACAGATACCACTGATAGTGCTAGAACTTTCGTTTGCTAGGGTCATGGTAGTAGGAAGTCCACTCTCCATACGTTTTCCATTCACAAAGGACCAGAAACGTTTAGGGTTTCGCTTAAGGTCTGATTGAGTTTTTATGACGTGCCTAGAGTAAAGGAATCGGTTATAAGCTTTGTAATTGTATCTCGCGAAAATGAACTCCTGCTTAGTGATAGGATTCCGTCGATTGGTATAGTGCCTGAGCGCCGCTGCTCTTATTCGTTTAGATTCACGTAGTAGTCGATTGGACCAGAGTGGTTTTGGTCTAGGACGCGGGACATGTATTTTGAATAGACTTTTTAGTGCAAAGGAAAATAGTTCTGTTGCATCATTCACACTGTCCGCGTTATTCAGCATAGTCCCCCAATCGATAGTTTCCAGCGAGTGGTTAAGTCCGACAAAATCAGTTTTTGTGACATTGAACTCCAAATCTTCGTACATCTTGTCAAAAAGAATATGCTGTGGACATGCAAGTATAACAGAAAGTGGAGGGTGATGGGAGTCAATATCAACAAGTGACTCATCCGCCTGATACACATGGCAATTCACCGATGCTTCTTCATTAATGAACACAAGATCTAAGGTGCGATTTCGACCGTTTCTTACCGTACATAACTGCAGCATGTTAAGAAGGGACATCCCGTCCAGTAGAGAAATACTAGATCTCGATAAGGTTGAGTCAGAGGGGTCGGCATAGCCGGACGAAGTGCTTTTTCACACTATACCAGGCTGATTGGAATCTCCGAATAGTAAGTGATAAGCATTGGGATCAAGTGAATTTGATATATCCAGCGCAGCATCGATATGCTTCTGAATAAAATTCGCATCATTTGCGGAGTCCGGGGGGAGATATACAACACCTACACAGATATTTGTTCCATGGCTATTGACGTTCACCCAGAGTTGTTCGAGACCATTATTGTGACTTATTTTGTGCTTAGACGATAGTCGATTTGAAACAGCGATCAGAACACCACCACCTCTTGTTTTGCCGGAAGTAATTTTATCGCGATCGTTGCGATATACCGTGTACCTAGCACCGAATAACTGTAGCGAGTTTATATCGTCGTTCAGCCATGTTTCTGTTAGCACAATAATATCCTGATCCGCATCATATGTAGCCACAAACAGCTCGTCGATCTTCGTGCGCAGTCATCTCACATTCTGGTAATATATTCCTAGTTGTTGAGATAAGTCACCATCGGACAGTCGGGCAGTCGAAACAGTCATGGTGACATCAGGGTTTGAGTTGCTGATTGCTAAACGAGTGGCGTTGGTAGAACTGGAGCTGTATCGTCCATTGGTTAACTGGAAGCGGAGATTTCTTTGAGGGGGAGCAGTATCGAGTGTAGCTTCGGGGGGACATATACCCTCCTTGGCATTACCTGGAGAAATAGTCGTGGTGTCATCAGGATTTGGGTTGCTAATCGCTAGACGAGTGACGGTAGCGGAACTGGAGCTGTGTTGTCCATCAATTGACTGGAAGCGGAAATCTGGAGAAACAGTCGTGGTGTCATCATGATTTGGGTTGCTCATTGCTAGACGAGTGACGGCAGCGGAACTGGAGCTGTGTTGTCCATCAATTGGCTGGAAGCGGAAATCTCTTTGAGGGGGAGCAGTATCGAGTGTAGCTTCGGGGGGGACATATACCCTCCTTGGCATTACCTGAAACAGTCATTGGGACATAGGAATCTGCCCTGGGTACGTGGTCAGTGTTCGTTGAAAATATGCAACACCTTGAGCTGATCTGCATGGGATGGTAAAGTAGGAGGGAATATGAATTGTCGGACGCATTCTCACCATATGAATACCGTTGCGAAATTCTGGGAAGAAGTTCCTCTAAGTATCACTATCCACCTCTCCGTATTTTGACATGAGTTGCTTGATACCGACGGAACTAGTATGTGGTGCCAGGTCATGTAGATTTATTGCAATACAGTCATTATCTGTACCTAATCTGTAAGTATAATTTTTAACCAAAACATGCTTTATCTCGAAACAAACAGGGCCTATAAACTTTCCGTCTTCAGAAGATGATAGGACCTACAACTTTCTCGCAGACACCACATTTATGTCAAGCTTTATTAAAAAGTTGATAACAGCGCCGCCCTAGCGACTGAATTCCGCTGTAATATGTTTCAACCAAATAAAGCGCTAGGTACTATACAGGAACTTTTACCAAGACACCATGACTCTAACGAAAGATAATATTTTTTTAATTTTCTGACCACAATGTACCGTTTTTCTTTTAATCCTTTATTGCTCGGTCAACTCTCAATGGTGAGACATGACACTTGCACTGGAATTTTCGAAGCAGTACACTCGACAATACGCACTCGTGCAAAAAATTAGATATATTAAATAGAAAATAGCCATACATAGCAAGTATGTGAGCGGCATTTAGCTTCAGGAATGACTGCCTGGGCCGAAACGTAAACGTATAATGCAATCCAACTAAAACAGTATTATATCAAGTTCACCAGATGGCAAATCGATACACTACTTTTTTTCAAAACCTCGGAAAACGAACGAGAACACTCGAATTTCCTTAAGACACAATGTGGGGTTAGCCTTTTGGTGGCCAGCTAGTACTGGAGTTACCCTCCATGGTCAAATTTGACGGCTAATAGCAAAAAATCTAAAAATATTTTCAAATTTCTCAAATGACAGTACACGTGGGTTACTTAGAACTATTAAAACATACAAAAATATCAATTTCGGAAAAAAAATCTGGGTTAGCCCCTTTTGGACGCCAGCCATTCAAATCTGTTGCATCACTGTAGCACTATCTCGTCTGTCGATTGAGTATTGGGCATGGATTCAATTATTTTAAACATTTTTTTTTATTTTGATTATAGACGTTTTAACCATTAAGCTCATTCGCTTCTCTTCGGGTTAGAGCAATCTCTTTTGGAAAAATCTCTAACCCAATATGCGGGGTTGGGAATCAAACCTAGGTGAGCTGCGTACAAGGCTATTGATTTACCAAGTACGCTATGCCCATACCCTCATTTTAAACTTCTATAAACAACGCCAAAACTTTCAGATAATCTTTCAGTAGCAGCGTGGAAAATCGAAATTTTTATTTAGTCTATTTAGTGCAGAGCCGCCAAAATTGAACAACTAAGAGTCCTAATCGAATATTGGAAATTTACACAAGGCCCGTATATATTTTTATGCGGTGCCTCATTCATTGTTCGCTATTCGAACGAGAAGTATGTTGATGCGCACTCAGATGATGGCGTAAGAAGGCAAACCAACTGTTCGGCGTCCATTTAAAGTTGCACATGTGTTTTGCGCCTCATACGACTTTTGCTATACGAATGAGAGAAAGCATGCTGATGTGCGGTCAGATGATACGGTAAGAAGGGAAACTAAATGTCCATTGCCCGCGACGTAATACTTTAGTACAGTACTGTGTGGCAAAGGCAAGAAGAAGAGAAAGGAATGTTTTTGGTGGCATGAAGTAAGTCCCAAACAGTGCCAATACACTACAGGTGAATCTTTTAAAGTTTTTAACCCTTAATACAAAACAACACGCACAGATATCTGCTGATCTTGACGAACTGAGCCCAATGGTTTATAGCTTTATGAATTATGAACATTTTGTTAACTGCTATGAAACATGACTTGTTGCAGCTGTAAATAGAACATGAAGAAAAGAAACTAATGCTCTGGAATGATTCGTTTATTTTCGATACATACTTATATATGTCTTCGTAGTAGCCAATGGCACAGCACATCAGAAAATATCAACATAAAAAAGAATAAGTACCTAAACATACCATGTATAATACTATCAGATCTTCGAACTCTTAAAATTTAAGTAGTCATTCGTGAATCGTATTGTTAAAAATAGGATTTTACAGCACATCATTTTGTGCTATTCATCACCGATTTACTTCTAGCACATTCCCTGTCGCTTCCGCTTGCTGGAGGAACTAGTCGAGTGCACCACTGCTGTTGTCCCGTTTACGGAGCGTCGTTTGAATTCGGGACTTTTACTGAGAGCACCGTCCACCAAACACTGCCTATCGAGCAGATTCCACTGGCGCAAGCGATCAATCAGCAGGCTGGCTTTGTCCCTTGGCAGCTCGAGATCACGAATAAGAGACACCAAATCGGTTGCCGTCAGAAGATGGGGATTTCTTGACGCTGTGCTGGTGCTGGACACTACATTGGCGGATACCGCTGCCGCATAAGAGATTCGAGGTTGGTTCTGAGAACATGGCGTCCCTTGATGTTTCAAGGGAACTCCATTCGTTTGTGGTTGTGGCCGGGCCAGTTCGACGGAATTGTTTTGTTCTTCGGGTTCGTCATCGTCGATTTCGATCGTGATTGGTTCGTTCCGAAGAACTGTGTGTGCTGTAGAAATAAAAATAGTTGGAGTTACTGTTAGTTGAAGCTACAAAGTTGACGTAGATTTACTTAAACTAGCAAGATTTTGTGATCCGTAATTATTGAATAATGTCTTCATTATAATGTAAATACCTAATCGAGCTTATTTATTCTGCTTTATCATGGCACAAACTGTCTGCCGTTTACCTAATAATATTGCTGAACCGTTTGCAAGTTTCTGATAAAAGATTTGCCTTCTAACTGGAGCTATATAATAGAACATACTGTCATCGAAAACGCTTGTTTTTTGCAAGAGAACGTACACAATGAACAAAATGCCTATTGTTCTCTCTTTCTCGTACAAAAAGTATGAAACGTTGTAAATTTTTTAAAGCAAATCATTTTAATCTTTCGTAGGCCTATACTTGACCCATATATTGTCACAAAATGAGCATCAGTTAACTTTATTGTTTTAAAGAAAATTCTATGTAGCAAATCATGATTCCTCGAATACCGGCGCGAGAAAGTATAACATTTAAATTTGTTAAACTAATCGCTCAAATTTGTGGCAAACATATTAGAATTGCGCTTTTACAAATCATTCGTCGGTTATAAAATATGTTTGTTGCTTGTGCAGTTCATATGTGGGCATGCATATAGGTACAACCATTTATGCCAAATCCTGCCAAAATATTACTTTGCCATATGCACTCTACCTGTTGTAGTAAACACTACCATGATAGAAAATAAAAATTTCCCACAGATTTGTTAGTATAGTTAACATATTTGAGAAAAATCTATTACCCGGTACAATCGGCTTAGTCCGAGTACGATCATCCATGGTTGGCATGTTGGCCATGCGTATTTGCGGTATCTGATGGTGATTAAGCATCAGCGGCTGTTGCCGCTGCGGCATCTGATTGATAATGTCATAGTGCTGCTTGGGCACTTGCTGTGGTGGTGGCCTTATTTTTGCCGAGCCTGGAATATTTTTCAATTGTGTCTCGGGTCTTACGGTGAGATGTTTGTGCTGCTGTTGCTGCTTGAATGGGGCCAACGGAGGCAACATGTGCGGTACATTGATATCCGAAAGCGGCTTCGGAGGTACCAACGGTGTTGTCGGTATTTGTTGCTTTGGTTGTGTGTTGTCCAGTTTCACTTTCTTCACACTCACCGACCAATTTGGCGAAGTAGGGATTTTAGCAGGATCTATGTTTATTGCTTTCTTGATGACCACCGGTGCCTGTGGGATGGAAGTTGAATTCGATTGGGCCAGAGTCAACGATAGATCAACTTCGCAGGGAATAGGCTTCATAGCGGACGGGATGCTGTCTGGGTATTGTGCGAACTTTTTCTTCCCTTCGCCGGCCGTCTTGGTCATGCAGAAGTAGCAATCGTTTATGTGATTACTCGGTGCTTTCCATATCATCGGCGTTGAGAAAGGAAATGGTGGCCTTGCATAGTGGCCGTTTTTCCACCGCAATAGACCCTGGTTGCAGTCATTACATACCGAAGCCGGTCCATGTACGTAATCATCCTTGTGTGTGCGGATACCGAAGAATGCCTCGTACGCCTCCATGATTGGGATGGTCATAATTGAGCGCTTGTGATGAGACGGTGTGTACTTACCGCACACAAAGCAAAACAGGTTTTTCGGGTTGATACAAGACGACTTAATCGTAAGAAACATTCTGACTGTGTTCTACTGCCCGTAGGATGCTGGATTCAATAGCTTGATTTCTCGTGTTGTCACTATCGGTCTTAGTAGACACTCGTCAAGATTACACTTAATTTTATTTTAAAAACACATGCCGTTTTTCACTGATTTAATTTGAACCTTTCTGCGCTTGGCAATCAAATCTGCACTTCACGAGTGTTTAGTAGCACAAAAATATGCTATACCTCTAACACACATAGAACTCCCGAGTATCTCCCTTTGACGTTTTATCCCATTCTGTTTACACGAAACAGGGATGATGATGGCCTCATAAAAATCGTACTTCTCGTTCTCTCGCATCCCGTACTATTCCCAGCAAAGTGTTAGTAGTTGTGCTCTCTTTAGAACACAAAAAACACCATCATCATACGAATGTACAAGCGTGATCAGTACAAAAAGGGGGAAGAAATAGAAGGAGAAAAGGTTCCGCTACCTGTGGGACCGTGACATTCAATTTGCTTTGCTCTCTCGTACGCATCGACCTTCCATGCCATGCCATTCGCATCCCTATACCTAGCTGGACCCTTGTTCTGAATTTAATTGCGCCTAGAACGCATAGAAGCCATCTCTCTCGGAGACGCGTATTGGAAATAAGTATACACTCTCCATTCGGCTGAGTTCCCGCCTTTCTCTCAGTACTGCTTCAAATGTGTTTCAAGAGCGACTCAGAGGCAAACGACCCGGCTAGCACACATTAGTGCACATAAACATAAACAAGCAAACCGTTGGAAATGCTAAACTAGAATATGGATTGGTGTTAGATTGTTGGAATGCATACTACATGTTTGTGTGCGTAAATTCATGTCGTACTAGAACTAGATAACACTCGTGCCGTTTTCGCTAAAGTTGAAAGTATTGCTGTGAGATTTCATTAAATTATTTTCAATTTTGAATTCGTACCTAGCTCCACCCACCTCCCAAATGGCTGGGTTTGTAAAACATTAACGATTAGCTCACTCCACCAATATTTTGCGTGAATCTGCAGCCTGGTGATGACGAGGGTGTTAAGTGGTCAGACGTCCTGCAATTTGCGAGACAGTTCCGTATCTTTATCACCTAGGGGTGAAGCAGCATTCTTTGTTCCTCCCTAGCTTTCGTCATCCTAGTAGAACCTTTGATAATAATTATTATTGTATTCACGATAAGCATCGTTATTTTGTAAAGTCAAGTTAAATTCGTTAATACAGTAGAATAGGCCAAGTTCGATTATTCGTTGACTCGTATCTGAAATTCTATACTGAAAACCCTGTTTTAATCCACTAGTGGTAAAATTGCGCCTTTCTCATTCATCCAAACTATAATTCAATAGCTGGTTATGTTCAATACACCCAGTTTTTTTACGCGGGAGATACGTATCGCGTAAAAAAACCGCGTAATAACGCGTTAATTTGAAAATCCGCGTAAAAAACCGCGTTGTTTGGAAAATCCGCATTAAAAAACTCAACAAAAAACTTAGAATATTTTTGGAAGTTTTTTCTTGCACGGATTTCGCAATTAACATGGTTTTTGCAAAAATATTGCAGTTCTTTTGAATGCAAGACTTTTTCCTGAAAAAAGACCTAAGACTTTCTAAATGCAAAGACTTAGAAGAATTTTGGCAGTTTTTTGCGCGAATTTCGCAACTAACACGGTTTTTGCAAAAAAATATTTTAAGTCCTTTTGAATGCAAAAGACTTAGTAGATTTTCAGAAAGAATGAAGAGACGGGTCTGGTCTCCTTATGGCCCGCTCCTCAACAATATGGGTGTTTTTGGAATGGGTCTTGAAGAATAGGTGCCAGAAATTGATTTTTGACGCCATTTTGAACTCCAAGATGCTATAACCCAATCAATATGGATGTTTTTGGAATGGTCTTGACGAATAGGTCCCAGAAATTGATTTTTGACGCCATGTTGAAATCAAAGACCTTGTGTTTAGCGAAATTCGCTGTAACCCTGCTCAATATGGGTATTTTGGGAATGGTGGGCGAAAATTTATTTTTTCGCAAATAGTCGGAACGAAACGAAACGTAACGAAATTTTTCGCAAACTTTGCGAAACGAAACGTTAAGGAAGAAAGATGGGTGGGTAATGTCAGAGACATAACCGGAGTGAAGTAGAATACACTTTAGGCTGTTAATGCGAATGCTACAATTTTGACTATCTTCTGATAGGTTATATTCAAACCAGCTATTTCGTTATTTCTAATGGAAATACCGAAATATCGATACACGTACATCTAAACCTAAAATATTCCAACATATTTATCCTCACATGGTAACCCTGAAAATAGCATTTAATGAGAGTGAAACAATTCATTTGGCAACAGTAGAGAATCGTGTATACTTGTACCGTTAGTTAGCTATTTCCACTAGAAATACCGAAATAACTTATTTTAATAAAACCTTTCAGAAATTAGTAAAAATTGCAGCATTCGTATTAACAACTTAAAATGTATACTACTTCATTTCGGTAATGTCGTTGACATTACCTACCCGTTTTCTAATCTAAAAAAAACAATTGGTTTGAAAACCTAATAATTGCGTAACCTAAGACGATTTAAAGCTACACAGAAAAAAATATTTTGTAATTTTAAGTTTATTTTCATGCACATATTTGGAGCATGAATATAAATGTAAAATGAAGTTCCACCACAAATACACACGACTTGTCGTGCTTTCTTCAACGAATTTTATTATAATTTTACACGTGGATTGAAAATTACAGTTTCTTTAAACGGAAAACCAATGCACTTCAATGTATTTTTACTCGAATACTGCTGTAAAATGAATGACATGTAATATTACACGAATGAGAGTGTAAAATTGTATGCTGTTTGATGCTCCAATTGATTTCAACGCAATTTTCAATCAAATTTTTGATTCAATCGTTGTATGTTTACATTCGTATTGATTTACATGTCGTTTAAATTTCATTATTTTTTGTGTGTACACTTTTGTGAAATCTCGACAAAAAACTAGGAGTGGGTAATGTCCGGGACATAACCGCGGCGTTGACGTAGGACTAAACTTGGGCATATCATATGACATTCATGGATAATTTGAGCCAATGCCAATTTTGAATGAATGTTTACTGGAAATTTCATGTCGAATGAGATTACCACATTCACTTATTTTCTAGGACTTGCAAAAACCTTCGGGTTTGTAGATTAATTTGATAAACATTTGCTTATATGAATCACTGGTACATGTACAGAAGAATTAACAGGGGCAAACTCAATCCAAGTTATTAAATGGAACTTTCTAATTCAATTCTTTCTCTATTATGTTTTCATCCTAATAAGAACGGTTTTCAGATAACTATTTTTGGTGATACCAGACGAGAATCCTTTCTAACAACTCGAACCTTGCCCGAATTCGCTTCTGCTGCGTACATACACGAACATTCCCCTTTTGCAGCTCACATCGAATGAGCATTGTATATCGCAATGCAGGATCTCTTTTATAAACTTCTTAGTGCAAATGGAAGTCCATCCTTTTGTGCGACAAATGGAAATATTTTCATCATTCTTTTTGGTGTGGCTTTCGCTTAGTAGCAGGGTTGCCACATTCACTAATGTTCTTGAAAAATTTGCAAAAAACGCCAATCAAAGCAGGCTAATTAATGCTTTTACAAAATCTATCAAAATTTACGGTAAAATCTACGGAATCTACTACACAATTGTTTTGATTATTTCGCAACGAATCGCGCAAATATCTGTTTGTTCCGTACAGCACAGCGCAAATAATTGACGTTGGAAAACAAATCGGCAACTTCAGCTGCCAAACACTTAGACACGATCGAAGCATTTTTCCGTCAATGTCATTTTTCTGACTCAAATTTTTGTAGGTATTATCTTGCTTCCGTTCAATTGGTCAGTTTATTAGTTTTATCGTACATTTTTCGGATATTATTATAGAAAATAACTAACCCGATAAGAGGGAAGTTTTTTTTTCCAAAGCACGAAATGGAAATTTCAATTGTAATTCTTCTGAGAACGATTTTGTGGTCCTAATAAGAACCGTTTGTTGTGAATATTATTTCGCCGTTTCCCGCTCGGCATGATGATTATTCGCTTGGTATGGATAGCGCACAGATTGGTATCTTCCAACAAACTAACCAGGCAGGCCTCGCTGGCTTCTTAGAGGGCCATTACGGCTGAGCTCCGGAAGAGTAGATCGGTTTTGAAATGCTGTGCAATCTCACAGACCGGGCACTGGAAGAGCAGCTTGCGAATTAATAACTCTGTCCATTTCTGAGAGCGATGAATTTCACGCAGGGCGACGACAGTTCTTGGTTGGCAGCGATAAGGCAGTAGCTATGATTTGGTTGGTGGTCAAAATGCAGCTTCTCGTTGAGCAGCACACGTACGTGCGTTCTGCTCTGTGGCTTACACACGTCTGGCTTTAAGTAAAACCACAGAGAACAGACATATAAGCTAGAACAAACTTTCCAGAAATCCCTGTGTAAACATTTAAATGAAAATACGTTGAAAATCGCCATCGCATACAAGTTCGCATGCGTGAATCACCATTGAATCCAAGTTTGCACACAAGTCCCGTATAGCGATTGCTGGGCGATCGAAGCGCCGACCAGTGGCAAGTTGCTACTTGCTGTTGTCATTTCAAAGCGACGGTTTTATTTCTTACACAAGTTGAAAACTTTACTTGTATGTCAGTTTTCAGTGGTAAAACTGTGACACCCATATTTATAGGTTCTAGCATTAATGTTGATTCGCATTAAAAGTAGTTTTTGAACTTTTTAAACAAGTTTTACATAGCAAACAAGGTATCAATAGCAAGCGTTGAACGTTTTCCTTTCGATTTATGAAACAATATTAGTAATTCCTTTAGTAGGAGAAAAGTTATTAAGGTTCAAAGTGTGCGTAACGCATCCGTTTTGAAAATTTTGAAATGACACCCAGTATAGTAAAGAAAGACGTAAGTCCTACGTCAAAACTAAATTACGTGTTAGTCCAACGAGCTTTTTGTCCCGTTGTTGTTGTGAATTATTAAAATTTTGAACATTTTTCAAAGCGTTATGAATGCGATTACAAGGGGAAATGTCGGTTGAATGATATTTATTAAATTCTCCCAATTAATGTTCTATAGCTAAACTATGATCATATTTCCTTAGGAGGCGCGTTTTACCCCATGTTTTCGTAAATAATAATATGCTCGAACCTTAACCAAGCAGGTATCTTAGAGTGGAGTTTTCACAATAATGGAGCTTTTCACTTGTGTAGCCACGATATTCGCAAACATAATACGTAAAATGCACTTTGCGTCATTTAGCTGCACATAAAATAAGCCGGGCTTTATGTGGATACAATTAATCTGTTTTATGGAAAATGTGTTTATAGCATGATGATACGTAAAACTTTTTCTCCGTTTGCTCCGAGGACCGAGTATTTTAAGTTTCCCCTGGTAGTCTAAAAATGCTATTTAAACTCGTAAATAAACTTTCCGAAGTAACTCGTATCAAATCATCAACAAAAAATCATAATATCAGCATCCAATAAGCCAACACCATCTCCTTTGCACAACGAAACAAGCAGTACGCACTTCGGCTTGCCAGAGGAAACACATAGATAAATTCACCACGGTGCACTCTGGAACGCGCGCCGTGGTGAATTTATCTGTACACGCACCCAGGGTTGCCACATTGAAATCTGTATTTTTTTGTGAAAAAAATCTGGAAATCTGCATCGCGGGAAAAATTCTGAATCGAAAATCTGTATTCAAAAATTAACTAGAAGCTTCCCAAAAAACAATATTTTGACAATAAAAAATTAATTGTGATAACCGATCACAAATATAACAATCAGATTGATTTAATTCTTTATCCGGAGAACAAATGATATCTAAATTTGGTGTTTTTGTTCCATGCTTTAAGGCTAGTTTTACAGTTTGGGAAATGTGTCACGAGATTTGATCAGGGAAAATTGTCCGTCGAGATCTCTCCAAACTGTCAAAACAAAAGTTCTGCTGCTTCTAAAAAACACCAGCAGTATCAAAATAGCACTGAATTTTAAATCTAATAAAAATAGAATTTTCCCCGTCGGAAACAATTTGTGTTGAATTGTTCCCGGCCGGATTTCTGTGTTGAGAGTTTTAAAATCCCAAGATGTTAACCTTCATGAAAACTGTGTAGACTCCTTTCCCGTCACCGGGTTTGAAATCCCGAGATCCATTTAAAATACACAGGGACCCAAGTACCATGACACGTTTTCCGAACTTTAAACTAGCACTTTAGCGGTTACTTAAGGTCTTAATTCTAATGGACTGGGTTCTCTACTAAACTACACCGAAAATCTGTAAAATCTGTATTTTAGCGAAAAATCTGTTATCTGTATATACAGAATCTTGGTCGTAAATTATCTTGAAAAATCTGTAAAATACAGAATAATCTGTATATGTGGTAACCCTACGCACCTGACGCCACATATAATTTAAAGAACAAGAGATCGCGATTCTCGCACTAAACCATCCCATCCATCCATTTAATCCATTTATTCAGTTCTGAAAAAACTAGGAGTGGGTAATGTTCGGGACATAACCGCGGTGTTGACGTAGGACTAAATTTGGGCATATCATATGACATTCATGGATAATTTGAACCAATGCACTTTTTGAATGAATGTTTACGGAAATTTCATGTCGAATGAGATTGCCACATTCACTGATTTTCTAGGACTTGCAAAAACCTTCGGGTTTGTAGATTAATTTGATAAACATTTGCTTATATGAATCACTGGTACATGTACAAAAGAATTGACAGGCGCAAACTCAATCCAAGTTATTAAATGGATCTTTCTAATTCAATTCTTTCTCCATTATGTTTTCATCCTAAAAAGAACGGTTTGCAGATAACTATTTTGGTGATACCAGACGAGAATCCTTTCTAACGATTCGAACCTTGCCCGAACTCGCTTCTGCTGCGTACATACACGAACATTCCCCTTTCGCAGCTCACATCGAATGAGCATTGTATATCGCAATGCGATCTCTTTTATAAACTTCTTAGTGCAGATGGAAGTCCATCTTTTTGTGCGACAAATGGAAATATTTTCATCATTCTTTTTGGTGTGGCTTTCGCTTAGTAGCAGGGTTGCCACATTCACTAATGTTCTTGAAAGATTTGCGAAAACCTACGGGTTTGTAGATTAATTCGATAAACATTGGTTTATATGTGTCACTGGTAAAGTACAGCAGACTTGACAGGCGCAAACTCAATCCAAGTTATTAAATGGAACTTTATAATTCAATTCTTTCTCCATTATGTTTTCATCCTAAAAAGAACGGTTTGCAGATAACTATTTTTGTTGATACCAGACGAGAATCCTTTCTAACGATTCGAACCTTGCCCGAATTCGCTTCTGCTGCGTACATGCACGAACATTCCCCTTTCGCAGCTCACATCGAATGAGCATTGTATATCGCAATGCGATCTCTTTTATAAACTTCTTAGTGCAGATGGAAGTCCATCCTTTTGTGCGACAAATGGAAATATTTTCATCATTCTTTTTGGTGTGGCTTTCGCTTAGTAGTTTGTAGATTAATTCGATAAACATTGGTTTATATGTGTCACTGATAAAGTACAGCAGACTTGACAGGCGCAAACTCAATGCAAGTTGTTAAATGGATCTTTCTAATTCAATTCTTTCTCCATTATGTTTTCATCCTAAAAGAACGGTTTGCAGATAACTATTTTTGTTGATACCAGACGAGAATCCTTTCTAACGATTCGAACCTTGCCCGAATTCGCTTCTGCTGCGTACATACACGAACATTCCCCTTTCGCAGCTCACATCGAATGAGCATTGTATATCACAATGCGATCTCTTTTATTAAATTCTTAGTACAGATGGAAGTCCATCCTTTTGTGCGACAAATGGAAATATTTTCATCATTCTTTTTGGTGTGGCTTTCGCTTAGTAGCAGGGTTGCCACATTCACTAATGTTCTTGAAAGATTTGCGAAAACCTACGGGTTTGTAGATTAATTCGATAAACATTGGTTTATATGTGTCACTGATAAAGTACAGCAGACTTGACAGGCGCAAACTCAATCCAAGTTATTAAATGGAACTTTATAATTCAATTCTTTCTCCATTATGTTTTCATCCTAAAAAGAACGGTTTGCAGATAACTATTTTTGGTGATACCAGACGAGAAGCCTTTCTAACGATTCGAACCTTGCCCGAATTCGCTTCTGCTGCGTACATACACGAACATTCCCCTTTCGCAGCTCACACCGAATGAGCATTGTATATCGCAATGCGATCTCTTTTATAAACTTCTTAGTGCAGATGGAAGTCCATCCTTTTGTGCGACAAATGGAAATATTTTCATCATTCTTTTTGGTGTAGCTTTCGCTTAGTAGCAGGGTTGCCACATTTACTAATGTTCTTGAAAAATTATCAAAAACCACCAATCAAAGCAGGCTAATTAATGCTTTTACAAAATCTATCAAAATTTACGGTAAAATCTACGGAATCTACTACACAATTGTTTTGATTATTTCGCAACGAATCGCGCAAAAATCTGTTTGTTCCGTACAACACAGCACAAATAATTGACGTTGGAAAACAAATCGGCAACTTCAGCTGCCAAACACTTAGAAACGATCGAAGCATTTTTCCGTCAATGTCACTTTTCTGACTCAAATTTTTGTAGGTATTTTCTTGCTTCCGTCCAATTGGTCAGTTTATTAGTTTTATCGTACATTTTTCGGATATTATTATAGAAAATAACTAACCCGATAAGAGGGAAGTTATTTTCCAAAGCACGAAATGGAAATTTCAATTGTAATTCTTCTGAGAACGATTTTGTGGTCCTAATTAGAACCGTTTGTTGTGAATATTATTTCGCCGTTTCCCGCTCGGCATGATGATTATTCGCTTGGTATGGATAGCGCACAGATTGGTATCTTCTAACAAACTAACCAGGCAGGCCTCGCTGGCTTCTTAGAGGGCCATTACGGCCGAGCTCCGGAAGAGTAGATCGGTTTTAAAATGCTGTGCAATCTCACGGACCAGGCACTGGAAGAGCAGCTTGTGAATTAGTAACTCTGTCCACTTCTGAGAGCGATGAATTTCACGCAGGGCGACGACAGTTCTTGGTTGGCAACAATAAGGCAGTAGCTATGATTTGGTTGATAGTCCAAATGCAGCTTCTCGTTGAGCAGCACACGTACGTGTGTTCTGCTCTGTGGTTTAGACACGTCTGGCTTTAAGAAAAACTGTGACACCCATATTTATAGGTTCTAGCATTAATGTTGATTCGCATTAAAAGTAGTTTTTGAACTTTTTAAACAAGTTTTACATAGCAAACAAGGTATCAATAGCAAGCGTTGAACGTTTTCCTTTCGATTTATGAAACAATATTAGTAATTCCTTTAGTAGGAGAAAAGTTATTAAGGTTCAAAGTGTACGTAACGCATCCGTTTTGAAAATTTTGAAATGACACCCAGTATAGTAAAGAAAGACGTAAGTCCTACGTCAAAAGAGCTTTCTGCTTTTTCTGTGGTGTGTCATCATTGTATCTTCAGTGTATGCTTGAAACTGGCACGCCATTTCACGATTAGAATGAAATGCTATCAGCGCCTGGCGGCAGTCATGGTATCTATTACCTACCATCGAAGAATGAGAGCTGACATGAAACGCAACAGCTGCTACGCTTACAACGTCAGAACACAAACTAACGAATTTTTCTTGTGTTCCCTTTTTATACGCGTCGCAGTTCACTCGATGAAAAAAGGCAGTCCCAGCAACGTTTGCTTTTTGAGCGAATTGTACCGACCAATCATGGATCAGATAATTACTACTTTCATAAAATCCATTATTTCCGCTATTTTTAGTAATTGTACATACTGCCGAATTGGATACAAAATTGTTGTACATATTTCCAATCAGATAGCGTAAGAGCATGTTCAGGAGTGTTTCAGTTGTAGATTCATAATTTTGACAGTTCCATAAAATAAAACTGAAAATTTTAAAACTAGAACTTGCTTTCCCCAGCAGGAGTTTTAGCGGATGTTCTATTCAGTTTAAAATTCAAGCCTCGCCATGCCTTCAGCGTTACTGCATTCAAATTTATTTTTCCCCAGTCTATCGGGTCTAAGTGTCTGTGCTGAAAACTCTGCATGTATTTAAAACACAGTTTTAAACGTGTTCTAAAATCAGCAACAAATATAACGGCGTCGTATAACAGTTTTAAATTTTGAAACAAAACTGGTCGAAATTATAAAACAAAACGCTCTGCTGGGAATGTGAATGTTTCAGTTCCAGTTCTACTTTGAAACTCCTATACAAAATAAAACGCTACTGAACATGCCCTTACAAGTATTCTACTTCAAAATCGTTTAAATTTGCAAATTTCGCGGAATTTTTTTGCCTGTTTCGCAAAGTTTGCGAAACTTTTCGAAATTTATCAAAATTCAATTAATTTTAGAGGTGTTTACCTGTTTCTTGGTGAAATCAATTTTACACAAAAATGATAACAATTTATTTATTGAAAGGTGAACCGATGAAGCCGGAGTTATTCTCAATTCTTAAAGCCGACTTGCGATGACTGGACAGATTCCGATAACTGATCGAAGCAACGATTTACCTGATATGTCATGCGCATGGTGCACTAATGAAAAATATATTCAAAGTACAGCTTACTCATTTTCTACAATTATATCACAGAGAAAAGTCCTCCATCTTGAGCGCTAATGGAAAGGTAATTAAGATATCTGCTACCAAGTTGACTAAATTACAAATTTAATAACACTAGTTTGCAAATTTTGGGGTAAGCTAAGCTAAAAAAATCGAGTTTGTTTTGCTTAACACGGAAACAATACCAGTTTACCTTTGGAAAAGGCGTTTTCAAGATTTTTGTGAAAAGCTTTGGGTAATCATTGCATTTAATTGTCAATATTTCGTAAAAAAAAATCCGATGAACCAGACTCCCAGTTCGAAAAATGTGTAAAGTAACTCTTTGTGGGATTTTTTTTATTATTGGGAAAGAACATGCTTTGAACAGTTTATTGATTGTATTTATCGGGCAATTTTCACACGAGATAGTGACCGAAAACCAAAAGTAGAATGAAGTTGGATATTGCGAAAGAATTTTGTTTTAGTGTTCAGTGACCTAAAATGGGCCTAGGACAGACTAGTATAATGAATGATACATATTAGCTGTTTTCGGAAAATATGAATAACACATGATGAAATAATTTCTTGGAATCCTCTTTTTCTACGTCTTGTAACTGTAATAGAAGTTCCAGTAGAAATTTTCACAACATGCCCTTCAAACCTAATCTTTTTATGCTAAGAAATTTTATTTTGCGCATTTGGAGTTATTATGTGCGGAAAATGTAGATTTTTCGAGTTTATTTTTCATAATTTAATAATTGTTACCCGAAAACGAATACTTGTTTCGTCATTAAATTTAGATTAACGAGCATACGTTTCTAAAAAATAAATCTTGAGCCTCAATCAAGGCTTAGATCGGGGCGGGCATAGCGTAGTCGCCTTGTACGCAACTCACCTGTGTTCTTGTCCCAACCCCGCACATAGGGTTAGAACTTTTCCTAACCCGTAAAAGAGGCAAATGACTAAGATTAAAACCTCTATAATCGACACAAAAAAGGCTTAGATGTAACAGTTCAGAATTCGCTAGAACGCAAACTTAATGAGTTACAGTTTGCTACTGTGACCCAGTAAGCCTTGGGCTAACTAGAAAAGAGATAATTGCTCCAATAATGTATATGGCTTTTCCTGACTATTTTTACAAATATGCAGTCACACATTTTTGAAAAATGTGTGTAATCTCCGATTGCTTACCATGGAGTTAAAAACATTTTTCATTATTGGACACATTCTACTATACAAAAGTATGTATTGAAACGAATTAACTTTCCTCATATCAAAAGTTTTTTGAAAAATTTCGCAATAGTTCGCAAATGTTTTTGTCAAAAAAGAATTTCGTGTTGTGAACAACATCTACTATTAAAATTTCGTTTCGTATCGTTAAGAGAATACGGAAGAGTTATTCGTTTCGTGTCGTACCGCATAGATCAGAATCGCGTTTCGCCCACCCTTAGAATGGTCGGTTTCGGACTATAGGCTCGAAGAGAATTTGTGTATGATGGCGTAGTTCTTTGGCTTTAAGCGTTCTTTTGAATGACGAAACGTGTGAAGTAATGAAATGGAATAGAAAACGTTTGAAACAGTTACATGAAGTTTTTGTGTACCATAAAGAGTGCTACGATCAAAATTTGGTCGAATAAAACTTGATGCTTTTCTTTTAAAAGTGGATCAAAACAAATGTTCCAAAAATGAAACTCAAAAGAACAATTCATGTTTTAAACAAGGGTACCTCTTTTTTAAAATATATCCATATGATAAATAATCAGTACCGATAGCGCAAAAAAAACACTTTAAAAATTGGCTCAATTTTTGAACAAGACTGACATAGAGCCATTTGGCATAGTATAGTTTGACATAAGACATTATATGCTAGTTGGTCATTTGGCATAACAGGCCTGTGGTATAAATACCATTTAGCGTATGTTATGAAAATACTTTCGAAAGTATTTAGTGCCTCATGTTTGAGTAAACCGAACAATCGGGCGGATCGTACGTTTACGTACGAGACATTCTAATGCAAAAAAGTATATATGCTCACCTTTTATCAAATTGTGCATTCGTTTCAATTTTAATACAGATTCAAATAATTCAAAGAAAGCTCGAAAGAAGGAATCAACCCCTATGTTTGAGTAAACCAGACAGGCGAAAAGATCACAAGTTTGCGTGCAAGAGTTATTTGGCGTACGGATTCAAAGAACTGCTCATGTTTAAAAGAAGGAATCAATCCTTATCTTGGAGTAAATTGGATATACGAATGGATAACAGGCTTGCTTGCAAGGGACCGTCGCTTCCGACGGCTTATCCTCAGCAGTTTTACACCGTATCAGCTTCTTGACTTAGGTAATGCGCATATTTTAAAATCCGCCAACTAGCGCAACGCCTAGTACTATTTTATTCTTTTGGATTCTAGAAGGGGGTCACCGCTTCCGATGATTGTTGCCAAATGACTCCCAAAAAATCTATATTCTAAGATTTGTCCTACATGTATGTTTACATTACTAAAAGAAATTTAAGAAGACTGCTATTGTCTAATGCTGATAGCAGTGTACTCTTCGAGGGGAGCAAAAGGGGCAACATTCCGAAAAAGATTCTTAATTTTCATCAATATTTTTCCGATTCAAAGCAAAATGGGTACTTTCTTCAACTTACCAAAAATTCTGCGAGATGGTTATATCTTAGGAATGAACATCTGGGCATAGGTTCATTCTGGGTAACGCTTTTCTAAGAAAAGGAATATTGTTTTGTTGTGCTTACCTATTACATACCTTACATACCTATTTGCGAGAAAATTTTCAAGAAAGTTTGAACTTATTTAAAGGTATGAAGCAATGATTTTATTCTTTATCAAAGTTAGAGTATTTTAATAATTTTCATCAGTGAAAAAACAAGCATTAAGGCCTATTTACACCCTCAGTGAAAATGAACGTGAACTCGATGCGCACCAAATTGTATTTTCCAATATCTCACTTATTACTGCATAGAAATTGATGAAACTGGATCTAAACGATAGTACATTAATATATTTAGCGAATCCATGCACAATTATTCGATATAATTGAATCAATGGAATAATATTCCTATTCCCCGATCATTTTAAATATTCCACGGTGAAATATGTTCACAGTGGATTTGTCACTTGTTCACCGGGAGTGTAAACGCGGCGATGGACGGAATTGATACGAAGTGGTGAATATAAATGTCATCGCTGTTCACGGTGAACGTTCACCTTCGAAAACCAGATTGCATTCTGACAAACTGTAAACTGCCAGTTGAGCGTGAAATCGTTGTACACTGATGAAACTGTTCACGGCGTCGTCCACCGTGAACAATAGAGGGTTGTTGTGTTGAAACACTTGTTCACGTTCATTTTCACTGAGAGTCTAAATAGTGCTTTAGTTTATAAAATTATATTGATAATTGACGGAGTCAGGGCCGTCTAAAGACTGCGCGGAGCCCCTGGGCACTCTTGAGCTAGAGGCCCCCATAATTCAATAAGTATACACAGCTATATTAGTAAGTTGATCAAACCAGATTCTCGGCATTACGGAACCATTTCCACTCCATGCCAAACTCAAATTTCAGCCAAATTAGTCAACCCTGTTGAAATTATTTTAAAAGATAAAGTGGTGTTCAAAATATACGTAGAACTCATACGATTTCAGATTTCTGCAACAAGGTGTCGTTGCCGATGTCCAAATATCGTCAAAACGCAAGACGAACTGAATACATCTTGACAGATTATTTGTTTTTCTGACGGATGGTGGCAAACGACCTATATAGTGTGGTGGTGCGAGATGGAACTCAGGTATGCTACGTACATGGAAATGGATTTATCAACTACTTTGTAGTATTCCCATACGGTGTAATCTGACCTTCATAGTTTAAAAACGTTGTTTAAGGATTAAGTATAGCAAACATTTCATCGTACATACTCCATAATGTGTAACCATAAACGAAGCGCATTGCTGTTTATAATTTCAGGAATACTTTAGGTAGTTTGCGCACGTTCAGTTACATTGATTCGTTTAGTGTTTTTTCCAGGAATTACAGCTTTTTGATGTTCCTGATATGATGAAACCTAAACGAGGTCGACTTCCGACTTGGAAAAAGCCACATTTTTTCTTTCAATGAATGTTCCACTTCGCTCACAGCTGGCCAAATTTGAGAACCTTTGAAGTCAATCGGTATTATTTTGTGCCTATGCGCGCGAATCTTCTTGAGATTCGTTCATTTTGTTTGCTTTCCTTTCTGCTGGAATAGAAATAACGGTTCTTTGAAATATTGTCTTTTTGCTCACTATTCGATATAAGAAGAGTTCAATACCTTATCTGTCACGCAAAGTTTGTTTAAAATTACTTTCAAAACGAAACACACCAGTTACTCGAATTTATCAATATGATCGGTACAATTCGTTTTAATGACAGGAATGTGAAACAGTCGAAATATAAAAGACTCCGAGTGCAAGTTGCCCCAACGCATAATATGCCTTAGCATTCGTCATATGTCCAAAAACTGAGGATTTGAATTTGCCAAGGAGAACTAGAAGAATATTTATAAAAATATTTGCGCCGCCAAATGTCCGAGGTTCTTCAAATATCCTCAAACGCACGCACATTTGCCGTGACTCATTGATTCAAATCTTGGGCCAGGGTTGATATGTGTAATCACTTTCCAAAGGGTATTTTGAACCTTTTTTGGATTTCATGAACGTTTGTCTTGACTTTTTTTTAGATAGGCGGATACACTACAAAATAACATTATTGGTTTTGTGCCAGTCTGAGACTGACCAAACAGAATGAAACATGCTAAATCTGGCCAAAAAGCGTCGAGTCTTCGTAAGACCTCAAGAAGTCTCTTTTGAACGTTCCTATGTGGATTAGTCCATTAACAGACTCAGATGTGAAGTAGAAATGAATGTTTTTCTACATCCGCAGATCACTGGCCAAACAAAGTTCCTCGTTGTTTGGCTAAAGTTCGGTGCCTTCCAAACTTTGTATACGTGGTGTACCGAACATTTGATTGTTGTTGTTAAAAATAAATTGAAACTTGAATCGAAATGTTGGGTTGACGTTTGAACGGGTTAAATAGTGATGCAGTGCATCGTTTCCTGTCACTTTGATGCCCTTTAATCACATGGGATACGGTACAATATGCGATCATATTTATTGTTACCCTCACACTAAAAAATTATGAACGAATTTTTTTTCTTTAATTTTGTCTGTTGAATGATTTTATATTCATCCTATGCGTGGGGCCCCCAAAATCCCGGGGCCCCTGGCCATGGCCCAGTGTGCCCATACGTAAAGACGGTACTGGACGGAGTTATCGTTTTTTCCTCGAAACCTTTTTTAAGAGGATTGCGGTGATCACGATGGATGTCCAACAGATTAACTAAAATCCCCAAAACTCAAAAACATCTATTAGGATAGGAGTACTTCTCATACCTTAACGATTAATTGCATAAATAATATTTTTTCCTGCATACGGAAAGGTTTTTTTTTCCAAAAAAAACGATGTTTTGCTCTCTAAAATTTGCATTAAAAAGTTGTATCTATGAAATAAAAATGTATGCTTAAAAATTGGATCGTTAAGGTACGAGATAATCTAATTTCGAACAAATGAATGAAAATGAAAAAAAAAATCGGTTGGTAGTGTTTTGGCAATCATGATCACGGAAAACCCATTTTTATAAAAACGATATTTCGAGATAATCGAATTTAAAATTTCATGTTACCACACGGAGAACCAAAATTCGGCTGAAATGCGAAAACCTTAGTTGATTTACTGAATTGAATTAGTTATTATTTAGGACAACTAAGCAAATTCTCTATTTGCTGATTTTGATTAGCTGTTCTCGATCCACCTGAATAGAGCTAAAATGCTAGTTGTAATTTCTGTTTTTTCTGTTGATTTGGCGAGAAAATGATGCTGTCACTTTTAGCGGAGACACATTCTCCGTCTTCTCAACTGTAGTTTTTGCTGAATTTAATGCTATTTTCTGTTGGTTTCAACTAATATGTTCCCTAAATTCAAAACTTTTTTGCATTAAAAACATCTGATACGAATATGCTAATTTTAGGAAGATTGTTTTCTTAAATCTAGTTTTTTCTTCAGCTGATTTCAACAAATGTCAGTTTTGAATTTAAGCCATTCTGTTTTAAATTTAAAATCTATCGTAGTTAAATTTAGAATGTCAATATTTTAGATTTAAGACTAATTTGGTTGAATTTGGCGTTTTTTCTATTGATTAAAAAAATGAATTCCTCACGGAATCGCTCTTGATCGTATAGCAACTAATTTATTAGTTGTACTTCTGAAATCGATTAATTAAAATTTGGTACCGTTAAACATTTGTTTTTCTAATCTGTCATTGTTGTTTTTGTGTCAACAAAACAATGGCTGAAACAACTAAAATAACTAGTTGGAAACATGATGTTGGCAGTTTAGCCGAGATCCACATGAACCGAATCAACTCTCTCCCCTGTCCTTGATACAGCTGCTCCTACACCGATGTTGGAAATAAGCCCGTCTCTGAATATCTTGACCAAGCATAAGTCTTCGTTAAAAAATCAAATTTGTGTTCTGTATTCCTAGTTTTAAGATAGCTGTAATTTTTACTTTTTATTGAAACTATTGTCGTCCATCTTGTAAATAGAATTGTATTCTCATAAATATTTGTTCCCCCTTTTGTGTACCAAACTATTTTGTTAGTTTTAAGATAACTGTAAAATATTTCGTAAAAAACTATTATTCCCTTTCTTGTATATCAAACTGAATCCCTTGTTTTAAAATTTTTCATATAAAAATCTAATATCGTGTTCATTAACAGATAGAGGTGTTTTGTAAATATCAACGAAAGTAGTTTTGATTATTTGTTTGGTTGATTCAATCATTTTTGCAGGCTGTGATAACTAACATTGTTGTTGATTAAAGGGTAGCTTGTTAATTAGCTTAGTTGATTCTAACATAAGCTATTATTTCTTCTAATATAAGCTCATGTTATATTGTAATTTTTATATTGTTTGAAATATCATGAAGCTAACTAGCCTACTCGCGTCGAAACAGGACCGATGAAATGTCAGAGTTGATTTGATGCTTCCATACTGGTGGCTGTCCCGTGATCCGATAGTGTTCACTCATCGTGCTGAAGGCGATCTAGTAGTTCTTGTGAAAGGATGTTTCATGAAATAGATAGGAATTTGCTGGAGTGTGCTGGAATGAAAAAAATGACTTGAAATAGCGATTCTGTATAACTTAAACATTTGAAACAAATCTAACCTCAATACAGACGATCATTTTCCTCTATATACAGTTTGTCCTGTATAGTTCTATAATTTTGGGAACATTTCGAATCATGCGTCATCTCGTAAACTCGTTCTTCCCACAAGTAAAATTTCGTCAAACTCCTTTTAGGTTGACGATTTTTTCCATTTAACCCTCCGGCACTCGCGCAGTTGTATTTTTGCAACACCTTCCGAAATTTTAGCGAAATCTTCTTACAGCACCAGCGGCTGTTCATTCGGGGAGCCATTCGCGCGAGTACCGGAGGGATAATAACTTCCTTACTGAAAATGGTGTAGTAGTTGACGAGTTTTCGGCACGTTATTCTTATGTCACCTATAATTTGCTGCAGGACAATTAGATCCTAAAATGGAAATGATGTGGGTTATAATTTCCTAGAGCGGATTGCGAACAAGGTCTTAGTGGCACTGAAAATGTTAGTTACATCTGCCTTTAAAAGAAAACAAACAGTGCTAATTGAATGTCGTTAGAAAATATGAAATATATACGACTGTAATACATTATATAAGCATACCTACCAACATTCTTGCAGTCGCAGTGTTAGAGAAGAATCTTGCTCCATTCCACAAACACGATTAGGATAAGAACTCAACTATATCCTTGAGCATAGTAATAGTTACACTCAATACTGCGATTCCGTACTGATTGTGGAGATCTTAACGATTGCTGTCAATGTATACCACAATAGTAATTTGATTTTTAATATAAAATAAGTTAAATTACATGGAGAGTGAGATACTATGTCTCAGCTGTAATGATTTCACTCTTCATATGTGAGGATACATAGTAAACTGTAATCGAACAGCAGGAAGTTAAGATGAAAATAACAATTCGTTAAACTAGTACCTGCATTTTTAAACGTTATCTCCATTAGCCGCTTCCAGGTAGACCTGTTTATCAGTCTCATATGTTTGACGATTACATGGCACTTTCGGTCGGTACATTAAATAAAGATTCAGGATTATGAGCGTTCTTGATTTTGTACGCAAATAGTATGTTGAAGTATGACGGTATGTAGTGTGGACATATTGGAACTGAACCAAAGAGCATGGATTCCTTTTCTGAAGTGTTTTGTTGATGGTGCGCTGCTGTGGATGTATGCCTTCCGAAAACCGCAGGTTGCTGAAATGTAAACTACTAGATAAATAAACATTATAGTAGAATGTACTCATAATTCTTACCTGCAAACCTACCTTTGTTGATAATTACAATTAGTTCTACGAAAAACTGTATAAAACATACTATCTTCAAAACAGTAAGAAGGTGAACAACAGTTGCTCGTTTACAGTTAGGTTTATACGGGAAATTTGTAGTCAAACAGGGTGGCCAGATAGAATTCCTTAATATCGGTAGGGTCACTAAAAGTTTATCGGTAGTTATCGGTAGGCCGGGTTGTTGTCCCAAAAACGTAGTATTGACATAGAATTGTAAAATACTAACAACACAGATCTCTGACCAAATCCACCCCAAAAAATGAATGTTGAGTAGGATGTGTCCAAACTCAATAAAAATCGGTAGTTTTCGGTAGGAATAACAAAATATCGGTAGTTTTGCCTTGGTCGTTTGGGAATCGGTAGGGAAGACCAAAATCGGTAGGACTACCGATAAATCGGTAGGTCTGGCCACCCTGAGTCAAACAAACGAAGACTTCTGGTCATACACCGAGCAAAAAGCATCTGAGAATTTCATAAGTCTCGACATATGAACTAGCCTTTTGACGATGCCATTGAACGCTTTAGAATGTCATAGGCAGGCTTATGAATACATTTATCTTTATGCATGCACTCCATAGACGTACAAATAATGTCTAAGCAGTCTTATGACTTCGCTCCAATATATGCGCTTAAGAATTTTAAGTTTTTCTCATGAAACCCATATGAGATCTGTTATTGATTTTATAAAATTATATTTTGTTTTTCATAAACGTCACTTTTGTGAAAAGTTCATAATTGTTTCTTATAAATTCAGTATTGGCCTGGACGGCCAACCAGGAGCTAATAGACTCAGGCCAGAACATTTTGGTTACCGCTGTTTGAAACAAAAGAAGTGAGATTTTTAGTCAAATTGCAACAAAATTTTAAATAATTATTTATGTTATTCAATAAATTACTGTGAGCATTAAATCAGTTTACATGGTTATGATTTTTACAGAAGATATCCGATTATTTGAAATGAAATTAGTTGTGCATATAATTAGTGTCTGACGCGTATTTTATAATTATCAAAATCATTTGAGAAGTAACAATCATTATCATTCAGTTATCAAGTCCAGTTTCTCAGTTGTCTAAGCCCAGTTTCCCAGGAAATATTGACGAAGTGTTGCTCATTATGTACAAATTTTTATATTTAATGACAGTTTTCTCTTCAATCTTCTGAAGGGATCTACACTTGGTGGTTCATTTGTCGCGAATTCAGTTCTACAAGATGACCACACAAATGAACTCTTGATGAATGACGTTCTTGTTTGACAATTCTCGGTGGTTTGTTTACTTTGTCAGTTGCGTGAGTTCGAGTGCAACGGGTGCCCATCTGTTACATTCAAACTCACGTAACTCCAATGTAAACAATCCACCGAGAATTGTCAAACGAAGCTCATCCGGCTCATTTTGTGGGGTTATGTTATGGTTGATTTTTACTGTTGATTTTTTGTCTACTAAAAATGCTCGAGAAATGTCAGCCATGTTCTATTTTTTATATAAATGCATAATAATATCCATAAATAAAAAACTTATGGCATTCATTCGAACATTGTGATGAGTTTCATAAGACTGTTCTATGGAAATCATTATATCTACTATGTTTTCTTTCTTGTAAATGTCAGCAATTTTCATGAATGGGTACCTATGGCGTTCATTCGGATATTTTCATAAATTTCATAAGACTGTCTTATGAAAATAATAAGAGATGGATTTGGAAAATTTCCCCTCCAAATCATAAGACAGACTTATAAAATCCATTTAAAATCCTTATGTCTGAAAGTCATAAGACGTTTTTATGGAACTTCAATGTAAATTTTGCTCGGTGTAAGAGAGCAATGTGTATAAATAGGTGTGGCAGAACTCACGGTTTGCGAAAACTCAAAATCTCGTGTAAAATTTACTTTGGCAATCAAACTGACACAAATTAGAGATGTGAGCAGATACATTTTCGGTACAACTAGCGTATCAAATTCGTTAGTTGTACAGAAGGTGTGCCAGTTCCTGTATATATACATCGATAAGAGAGCGGTAGTGAAAAACCAAAGACGATGTTTGAAATATAAAAACACGCGGAGAGAAGAACAGTGAATTCGGCTGGACGGTTTACTAAGTTATTTTGTCTGCTATCCTGTCAAAAAAAATGCGGATAGTTTTAGCAACCAGAACTGTTTGGTGTAACCAGGGATGCCAGGTGCACAGATTTATCTGTGTTTCACAGATTTTCAGTATGCTGCACAGATTGCAAGAACTGCACAGATTTCCACAGTTTTCTGTTTTAACGCACAGATTTCCACACCTTTCTCAATTTTTTACCTTGCGCTTAATTTTTGACGCGCGTGAAAACCAAAAAAAAAGGTCACCACAACTTGTTTTCAGCCTAATTTGTACGGTTTTCGTGACACAGATAGACACAGATTTTTAAATGGGCCGCGCACAGATTTTTCAAAATATCCCTAGCTGTAACTTTGAGTGATTTCAACCAAGTTACACAATTCGTTCATATGAAGTGAATTGGGTCATTAAATGAGAAAAAAAAGTCGTTTTTTATTACTTACATCGATAAAGCTGATTTTCGTGATTGCAACAATATTTTTTTCCAACTCAGGAAACGTGAAAATAATATTAAAATTTAAAATAAAGAAATATGTTGACAGTCTGGATTTGACACTATAGGAAGGGTTTGACATATCGAATTTCACGACAAATGATGCCCTGTCAGAAAAAAATAAGGCATGTTTTCTCGGTTTTTCCACAGGGTTATTTTTATTTGACATAAACACCATACATTGCATATAGTTTTTTTTCATTTTGGGTGTTGTCCTGATAGGCCAGATGTAAACAACCGCTGTTTTCCTATGTATGGTTGCCAAGTTTACATTAGATTTATTTTAAAAAACAAAATAATCGTTTTTACGTATTACAACGAATTTTTTTTTGAAATCATGTTATATTATGTATATTGGACCTAAAATTTATCGAATGGAACGGAAAACTATATATAGCTTAATGACCCAATTGAAAACTTCCTGTTTCGTAATTTATAGCATTTTATTTATAATACTTTTTCGTGTAATTTATTGTACATTGTTACCGAAGAGTATAATAAAATGAATGAAGTGTCTTGTTTAGTCGATTGAAATAAATTTGCCATAACATTATTGTTATCAACACTCTAATACTTTTTTGTATGTTCTATGAAAGAAAAATGTTTGTTTACTTTGCACGATAGGTAGCCACTGACCAATGTACTGGATGCTAAGATGTGGCAATGCTATTGCTCTTTCACTCGACCTCTGTAAAGCACATGGGCAACAGATATATAGAAAATGTATGAAGTCGAAATTTATTACGTAATAAATTTACAAAAATTGTGCGAAAGAGCAATGTAGCAAGCCACACCTTAGAGTCCAGTACATTAGCCATTGACATGTTCGATTGGTAGATTTGGCTTTAAACATAAACAACGCCTTTGACCAATATGTAACTGGACTAGTGTGATTAACAATTTGTTTTCATTCGCCTGCCATAATGTGATAAGTGGAGCAAAACAAATTTGAAGCGCAAAACAGAAAAGGCGACAAAAAATTGTGACGTCACATGCTCCGATTTTCTATTGGGGTTACGTACAAATTTAAAGATTTAGCGAATTTGCTTCGCAATTGCCGAATTTAAAGAATGCAGATGAATTTAAAAGTTGTTTAGAACAGTCGATGCTTTTAAAGCAATCAATCAGGTATAGAACTTAAAATTTCCAACATATTTGGAGAAACGGCGGCATTTGTCGATGAAATAAAGTAAATTTTGTTCAACGAACAATGATCAATTCATCACAACCTATTCTATTGCACATTATTGTGAACATTAAACTACTGAAATGTTACTTTTTCGTACGGGAAATCCTGTCAGGAGGAAGTGACGTCACAGATTTTTACGTAAGTTCACCAACACATTCTAAAACGATCAATGCTTCCCACCGGTCATATAAAATCCTGGTGATGGTCAGCGATGCCAGATGTGAAGACATGTCTTCATTTTGAAGACAATTGAAATGTAAAGACGTGTACTTCATTTTTTAGAAATTTTTTTTTCGGATGTCTTACTGATTTCTGCCAGAATTCCGACTCAAAATCTAAAACCGATTCACAATCCTGGTCGTTGATGACAAATGAAGACATTTTTTATGAAATGTGAAGGCATTTGAAAAATATACCAGGTCTGTTTGCATCTGCGGTTGTAAATGATCTGACAGAAATCTTGATGTATGGTTATTATCGTTGTCCGTGTGTATTTTTTTTTTAATTTTATTGAGTATGATACCTGTTAGTGAAGACCAAGTAAGGCCAAGAAAACTCCACCAGAAAGGTCGACGATTGCTTGAAACGGTAAAGATTTTAAATTTCCTTTTCATAATCGTAAATTCGCATTTTGTAATGTATTGTAGGTTTATTGACGTAAAGTGCCAGATCGCTGTGAGTTTTTACGGTATTCAAATGTCAGTGCACTCAAGTTATATCTTTTCGAGGACTGGCAGGTCATAACCCCGATATTTGTAACTCCTTACTGAGCAGAAGCTGACTAATTGTAACAGAATAGATTATGATGTAGTGATGTAATTTCACAGTCCATGCACATGCAGCAGAAAATTCATTCAGAAGAGTTGGCTGTCGCATTGAATTACAGCCCATATGTATGGCTTCAAATGTTAACAAGACCCAGTCACTCAGAAAGTGCAATTCCTGTCCTAAAGGGGATCTTAACGATGTTCTAATTGTCAGGTTTATCGATTTTTCTATATGCCTTCGATCTTTTGGAAGTAACACCTTGAAATACGGTAAGTGCACACTTACAGACTTTGGGGGATTCTATATTCTGCTGTTATTTGCATAGCAATCCTATTTTTTACCGAAAAGATTGGGATTGTTACAAAGATCGTTTATACAAAGAATTCGGAATTGTTACAATTATAGCTACCCGAGGGAATAAAGCACTACTGTCTGTGCAATTCACTGGTCGAAATTTCGATCTTTGTTATTTAGGCAAGTATGTGCACAGTGTAGTAAATATCAAACTAATAAACTTGTTATTTTAAAGAGCAAGTCAATTTCCTACCAATGTGACAATGCTCAGCATGAGTTAGTTTAGCAAAAACAAAATAATAGTGTCGCTGTGCTTATAGCTGGTGACTGTAACTGTTGCTAACACAGTGCCGTTCAAATACTGTTGTATTGATCCTTAGTTTTTCGCGCATATTAACAGAGGAGTTTGCTGTTGTAATGTACATAAGTTTATGCGCGACGAATAATTGCATTAAACCTGTTTTAAAGGTTAACCGTTGGTAAAGAAATGGTCTCCTAGAGTCTTGACATGCAAACGGCATTGTCAATCCTTGATTCCCAACAAAGATATGTTATATCTTACAGTTTCAAACTTTCACCAAACTTGAACTCCAAATTTTAATTTGGAAATTTTGCGGATATCATAATCATAATCTTTGCGGAATTTGCGATATCATAATCTTGATCCTTAGATTACAAATATTTGCTGGCCACAACTTTCATACTAAATTCAGCACAGTATTGGTTTTATTAAAACAGGTAGTGATTCAATTTTTTTTTTAAATCTACCGCCATTATCCTAGTACTTACCATTGAATCTACAGCAAATTTTCAATCTATTTAAACGACAATTGAAACTATACTGGCGTTTACTTCTAAACACTGGAACGTTGTCCATAAATTTCATGTTTACTCTGTTTTCTCATTGCACCAAGATAAATTGAGTTACACAGTACAGTTTCATATCATCCATAAAAAACAGTATTTATATTCGAAACAACTTTGTTGGTACAATCAACGAATCACTTCAGTATGTTATACTTGACATGAATGACATGACATTAATGAACAACTATTTTATTTTTAACAATTTTTATGGTTAAGAAAACGAATAAAGATGGCTGTTTTCCTACGTGCTGAATTCTGACAGCCAATATTTTCAGCTCAGAAAAAATACTGCTGCATTTAAGAACTATGCAGTTAAAAACATCATTCTAACTTCTGATTTTGACTACATACGTAGTTGAAAATGCAAATAGCGTTTTTAGTTTTTCTTTTGCTGTATTGTGTCTAGGATTTCATTTAACTAAACAACTTTGCTGAAATCAAAAAATCTTTTAGAAAAATCTGAGCTGAATTTTAACTAAATTGTTAGTTATTTTTAAGATTTTTTTCTTAAAATCAACTAATCTAAAAACAGTAATTGGAATTAGCAGCAGAGCTGATTTTTGTCTTTCCGTGCACTGCTCTTGGTAGATGAGACGCGCTCCGAGCCGCTGTAACTTTCGATGTACTGCTCGTATCTCTATGAAAATTTCGGAAAATACTCTCAAGGTGTTGTACTTTCTTCGTTTTGTAACTGGCAGGATCGTTACTTCCAGCACCTAATAGACCCTTCTCTACACTTCTCAGGGAAGGATTGCGATCGCGAACTATTGTCAAGAAAACACTTGTTTGGCCTTCAAGTAAAACCCACTTTATTCCGGATATTGAAGTCGCTCACTTTCTTAAGCTACTTCTGCGGGTGCCGATGGTGGCACTACACCTGCTGTTGTTTAAGAGCCCACTTCTGCTACTGCTGTTTTTCCGTGGTGCTCATGGTTTTCGTCGTAGCTCGCAGGGCGGACACGGAATCTAGGTTGGTTGTTGATTAACTGACATAACGATATGACGGAATTCCATTTTTTCTCACATGGAGAACCAAAATTCGGCTCAGATGCGAAAACCTTAGTTGATTTACTGAATTGAATTAGTTATTATTTAGGACAACTAAGCAAATTCTCAATTTGCTGATTTTGATTAGTTGTTCTCGATCTTCCTGAAAAGAGCTAAAATGCTAGTTGGAAATTCTGTTTTCTCTGCTGATTTGGCGAGAAAATGATGCTGTCATTTTTAGCGGAGACACATTCTCCATCTTCTCAACTAAATTTTGTGCTGAATTTAGTGCTATTTTCTGTTATTTCAACTAATATATACTCTAAATTCAAAACTTTTTGGCATTAAAATTATCTAGTTATTTAGTTGAATTCCATCTAGTTTTTTCCTCAGTTGATTTCAACAAATGTCAGTTTTGAATTTAAGCCATTCGGTTTTTAAATTTAAAATTTTTCGTAGTTAAATTTAGAATGTCAATTTTTTAAATTTACGACAGCTTTAGTTAAATTTAGCGTTTTTTCTACTGAAAAAAATAAAATTCCTGCTTTTTAGACTTATATTTCGACATTATTGCGCTCTTATATTGAGGCTAAAGCGAACCTGGAATTGCTACACCGAATGTTGAAAATTTATTAACTCAAATTCAACAACTTTCTTCATTTGTTGAATCGTTGAGCCAAAAAGTCGACCGTTTGACTGTGTGCCAAAACCATGCCGATCGAACGAATGATGAACAAATTCGCTCTAGTGGTCAATCTGATACGCCAGTTTGGCCTAGACTGGGAGTGAAACGTCGCCGTGGAAATCAAGGCCAGCCTGTACGTGCTACGGTTAACCATGGAACAAATATGGTTGACCTCAGTGACCTCTCCGTTACGTCTATTACTCCTGAAGCACCACCGCCAAAGTTCTGGTTATATTTGTCTGGTTTTCACCCTATGATCACCGACAGTGACGTCCAGAAAATCCTTCTTCGTTGTTTGAATGTTGAAGGTACCACTGATATCGTGCGTTTAGTGCCAAAGGGTAAAGACACGACAAATTTGTCCTTCGTGTCGTTTAAGATTGGCCTTGATCCAGTACTGAAACAGATAGCACTTACTCCGTCTACTTGGCCCGAGGGCCTGCTGTTTCGAGAATTCATTGACATGTCAATAAAACCCAATCGTGGACCCGGACTAAACCGACTCCAACCTCCAAGCGGATGTAATCATACTGAGAATTTGGAAAGCCCAATGGTGACTAAGTAGCTGATGGGAAATAGTACACGTTATATCGCCGATTTCCGAATTCCTTTCTTGCACAACTTGCCACCGTTACGAAGAAGCATTGTTCCGCCGTCATCGCCGAGACTGCACAAACGAATTCACGCTGCGCTGCCATCACCGGGACGCCTGTTATGCCGCACTACGGAAGCCCCCGAGCGCTCCGACGCAGTCGTGCTACCAGCCAGCGACCAGCTTAGTCGTCCCGGCCCTGCGTTCGGAGGTCGTGAGGGGGTCTTCCCAACTCCCTTCTCAGGCGAGTATTTTGCTTTAAATGACGATCCGCTTCCTGAAAACCTTCTGGTTTCTAGCATGCCCTCTGGAACAACTCGTTCGAACAATCTGCCGTTGTTTGAACGAAGCATTATTTCGCCGCTACCGCCAAGACTGCACAAACAAATGCCCTATTCTCAAGCGCTTTTTCGTAATAGCCAGTAATGAGTACCGCTGTTATAATAAACTGCTGTACAAAGGATATGTGAACCGCATCCAACAAAACTTACGACGAAATCCGAATGGCTTCTGGACTTTTGTTAATACGAAGAGGAAGGAAACGGGTCTTCCGTCTAGGATGGTTTACAATGGCGAAGTAGCGACTACGACGGCGACAAAGTGTTCTCTATTTGCCAGTTACTTCTCGAGTGTCTTCACTACTGATGCGCCAACTGCCATCGAGCTCGAAAACGCGTCCCGTGATGTTCCCGTTAGTGCGGTGGATATGGATGTATTCACCATTTCAGAACAATCGGTTCTCTCTGCAATACAAAAAACGAAATCGTCGTGTGCTCCAGGACCAAGTGCAATGCCTTCAGCTGTTCTGAAAAAATGTTCGGATATTTTAGCGATTCCACTGACGCACCTTTTCAATATGTCATTTCAGCAGCAAAAATTCCCCGATGATTGGAAGTGTTCAGTCATGTTTCCGGTACACAAGAAAGGTGACAAAGGCAACATCGAGAACTACCGGGGAATCACTTCGCTGAGAGTCGAGTCAAAAATTTTCGAACCACTTGTCAACGAGGTGCTGTTCTCTGCTAGTAAACATTACATAAGCACTTGTCAGCACGGATTCTTTCCCGGTCGATCAGTGGAGACGAACCTGGTCTCCTTCACATCCTTTTGTACGGAACAAATGTCCAAACAACTGCAGGTGGACACGATCTACACAGATCTTAAGGCTGCTTTCGACACTGTTAACCATGAGATACTGCTAACGAAGCTTGATAAACTTGGATGCACTGCCCGATTCTGCCGTTGGCTTCGATCATACCTTGTTCACCGTAAAGTCGTTGTTCAAATTGGTGACAATGAATCTGAGTCCTTTTCCAACCATTCTGGAGTTCCTCAAGGTAGCACACTTGGTCCGCTACTGTTTTCACTGTTCGTGAATGATGTGGCTTTCGTCTTAATGCGTGGAGGAAAACTGTTCTTCGCCGATGACTTGAAAATATTTCTAATTATAAGGAAAGAAGCCGATTGCCGTGAGCTACAGTATCTCTTTGATACCTTTTATAGTTGGTGTAAAAGAAACATGATGGTTCTTAGTGTTGCTAAATGCTTTGTTATCAGCTTCCATCGAACGAGGAACATGTTTAATTTTAACTACAACATCGCTGGAACTCAGCTGCAACGCGTTGATCATGTTAAAGATTTGGGCGTCATCCTTGATGAAAGACTAACGTACACCCATCACTTCTCAGCGATCATTGACAAAGCTAATCGTCTACTAGGTTTTATGTTCAAAATATCCAACGAATTCCGGGACCCTTTGTGCTTCAATGCGTTGTATTCTTCGCTGGTGCGCTCACAGTTGGAATTCGCAAACGTCGTCTGCTGCCCCTACCATGCAACTTAGAGCCAAAGAATTGAAGCCGTCCAGCGCAGATTCATAAGATATGCGTTACGTCAATTGCATTGGAAGGATCCGCTGAACTTGCCGCCATACGAAGACCGTTGTCGATTACTAGGACTGCACACTTTAGAAGATCGTAGACACGCGTCGCAAGCTACTTTCGTATCTAAGCTTCTTCTCGCCGAATATGATGTTCCCGATCTCCTATCACAAATTAACCTCTACGCACCAACCCGTGTCCTTCGTCCTCGAACACTGCTGCAGACTGAAATGCGTAACACTAACTATGCTGCCAACAGCCCGATACTAGCAATGGTCCGTCGCTTCAACGATTTTACCGACAACTTCGACTTCGTCATTAGTTCTGCACAGTTTAGAAATCGTTTGTTATCACTTTCGGTTAATTATTTGGAATTTAGTTCATTAAGACTCATTGTCAGATGGACGTAAATTGTTAAATATAAATAAATAATTAATTTGATTCAGTTGAAGTCCTTTAGAATACAATCAATATGGGTATTTTCGAAATGGTTTTGAAGAGGGTGTCGGAGGACAATGTTTAGCACCATTTTTAAAATCAAAATGGCGACTTCCGGTTTAACGAAATTTTCTTTAAGGGGGGGGGGGTTGCTGGGTATAGGTTTCAGCGTAAAAAACACTTTTTTGCGATTTTTTTTAGAACTTTGTGTGTAGCGAATTGATCAAAACTTTTGTACATTATAGTGTATTTTTTCAATAACATGCTGTAATTTTTCTAGGCAAAACTATCGACAAGCAACTCGGTAACGAAGCTTTTTGTCTCTGGAAAAACATGATTTGCGGTGTTAACTGCCATTCAAAAACTACTCAACCGATTTATTTCAAACTTTGCATACACATTCTATGTAAAAAATATCTAACTCCTATGTTGAGTTTTTGAGATAATTTTTCGATTAAAGGGGTGTTTACTAATAAAAAGACGGAATTTTTCGCGAAACGAAAAAAAAATTAAATGAGTAAAAAACCCTAATTGAAAATTTATCTTGAAAACTTTACGTAGGAGTTAGGTATTTTTAAATAGAATGTTTATGCAAAGTTTGAAAGAAATCAGTTGAGTAGTTTTTGAATGGCAGGTAACACCGCAAATTATGTTTTTCCAGAGGCGTTCTACAAAAAGCTTCGTCACCGAGTCGTTTGTCGATATTTTTGCATAGAAAAATTATAACATGTTTTTGAAATAATTCACTGTGATGTAAAAAAAGTTTCAATCAATTCGCTTGACGCTAAGTTTTAAAACAAATCTCAAAAAAGTGTTTTTTTTAATGCTGAAACCTTTGCACCCCCCACCCCCTCAAACATTGCGACCCGAAGGGCGTACACGTCCCACTTACTTCTCCTAAGTTTTCATTTGATTTCTAGTTGGCGTTGATATCTAAAAATGATTTCTTCCTTTAATCAAGTCATAGAGATGTAAGGCGTATAACTAGCACAAAAAATATGTGAATTTGTTAATTACTTATTAGTTATAAACAATTAAAACTCGAAAATCTCGTTTTTTACAACAAATTCGGCTGTGTTTGAACTAAAAGTCCTAGAGACTCAAACGTTTTTTTTTTGAAAGTATCTCAAACATTGAACAAAATAATATATTTTTTGCAGAATTTTTCGTAGGTCAGTTTTTTCGAAAAAAAAATGCGCATAAAACTCGATTAACGAGAGTTTTTGGGGTCCCTGATTACGATTCTGGTGCCAGAATTCGAAAATTCAAAATGGCGCCTACAAAATGGCAACCATTTTTACGAATTTGGCAAATTTTGTTACCGTCAGTATAAAACTCGATTCACGGTTTTTTGGGTCGCATAGTCGTTATTCTGGATCCGCATTTCGAATTTTACATTTTTGACGTCAGAATCAGAATCAGTGACCCCTAAAACCTATATAAAGCTAAAAATAACAGTATTAACAATGAAAAAAACTCGCGTCGCAAAGGGTTAACCCAATCAAGATGAATATAATTCTGTAACTCATTCAGTATAGTTGTTTTCGAATAGGATTGAATATTTGCGAAAATTTTTCCTTGGTTCCTAACCTTGGCTTATAACAATTTCTTGTTAGGAATATATTCCCGTAAATGGGATCTAAAAACGTAAACCATTAACTTTAACAAATATTCCTTATTTGAATCTGTCATAATTTCTGGATTAATCACATAAAACCCCAAACAACATCGACCTCTAATACCTATTCGTCATCTCCATTTCGAAAAAACTGTGATTAGATTATAGGTAGTATTTGTAGGTTCAATAAAAATATGGATTAAATTCAATAATAAAATTATTGGTCGGGAGACAGTAAATTTATTTATTTTGATTTCAATAAAATTTATTTGTTTAAAAAAATATATTATTCCATTTTTTAATAAATATTTTATTGAAATTAAAACAAAATTACTGAAATTAAAAATGATTTTATTGAAAACCAAATTTTATTGTTGTTGCGATAAAAAAATATTTTCAGACCAATAAGTTTGTTACTTGAAGTGATAAACAATAAATGATAGGATTCAATAACACATATTTTTGGTTTAAATATGTTTAATTTTTCTGCGTGTAAAGTTGCCAACTTGGATTTTAGAATGGCGTAAAACATCTGTCTCTGGAAACAACTCATCCGAACCATTCCTAGAATAACCTTAATGATTAGGTTTTTCCGAACTTCGTTAAACCGAAAGACGACATTTTTAATTGTGAAATGACGTTAAAAATCAACCATCGACACTCATTCGTCAGTCATTTTTTAAAATTCCTATACTGATTGTGTTGCAAAAATTTTTGATTAACCGGGAGTCACCATCTTGGATTTCAAAATGGCGCTTAACATCCACCTCTGACATATCTTATACGTAGGGAACTAAACGGACGTAAACATGCTAAATACATTATGCGATGATACTATAATTGTTTCACTGACATTAAGTCTTCTTTCTTGACAATACATACATTGCCACAATTTCACTCCACCAGTCCAGAATATAAGAGAAAAATAAAAACTTACAACCATTTTCAACCAAAATACTACACTTTTCGTGGACAATTTCATGCAACATTAACTTCTCATTTTATCTGTGCACTACTTATTGACAATAATCCTTTTGAATTAAAACTAAACAACAAAATATTTCGTGCACAAATCTGCCACAACACCAATTAGGGGAGACTGAGGAGACTTGATCCCCGGGGAGACTTGATCCCATCATTGTAACTCAAAGGCGGATCAGAATACATTAATCGAATATACTAGAAAGTTGCGCAGCTTTATCTAAACATAAGTTTCTTTAACACAAAAAAGTAAATGTTACATGTGTTAATTTTTACCGATTCAAAGAAAAAAATCTCAGAAGAACTGAAAAAGATTTATTTTCTAAATTTTCAAACTTTTATACAATTGATAAAGTCACCCACTACATACTATACTTTTGCATACAGAATTACAGGAGAATGTCAATTATATGAATACGTTATGATTGAGCTGATTTTTTTGTTCAACTATACTTGTACTAAAGTTTGCTGAAATAGATGCTATGGGTTCACTTGATCCCTTCAAATTCGTGGAGATTTGATCCCCTTCGCCATGTTTCATACACACCACTGAAAATAACGAAATTCACACCAGAACAATTGCAGTCATTGTTGCCATAAAATAACAAAAAAATACTGTCAAAAATGAACGCTTCATCGTACAGAAACTTAACTGTAATTGTTTACTACAGTATACGTAGCAACCATGCATCCCACAATTGGCGTTCCTCAACCATAATAACGACAGCTTTCAAATAATTGCACAGAGATTTGGGGAGTTCGTAAAAAAAAATCTTGTGAGAGATGCGTAATATGTAGCAACAAAAGTAGTAATATGTAATCACAACAATTTAATCAATACCACAATACATTTATAACATTGAATGGGGTTAGGTACTTATTTTTGTCCTATTAGGGAGGGTACCACATTATTTCATTAGTAATTTTCTTATTTGGTCGGTGTTAGGTCAGACCGGACTAAGTGACAGTGCATTGATTTCGAGAAAAACGCGTTTAAAGTTTGAATCGCAGCATCCTTTACATTATAAATGGAAAATAATTTTTGCCATAATTCTTGTTTATTGCTTCATATTTCAAATTCGGTAAAAGTGGAATGTAGAAGAAGAAATTCTTTATCCAGTGCTATCATTAACTCATTTTATGATGTTTTGCGACTTGGTCCGGTCTGACTTAACACCGACCATTTCAGCTTCTTTGCTTTGTTATTAGGCGTCATTTTTTATTTCGATTATAGAGGTTTTAGCCTTAAGGTCATTCGGCTCTTATTAAGAGCCAATATAATAACAAAATTGTCTTGAGAATGGTGAAAATCTTCTGTTTGAGCGCAGCTAAAACTCTAATCGAGTACCCCAATTATCGCAATACCATTTGAGCCAATGCGTTGAGCAAAGATGGCAGACGCTGCTCTAACCAAAGGCTTCAGATGGGTAGGATGATAATAGAAAAAGGGTAAAAATAGGCTTATTACCCTACATGCTCTTTTAAACACGTTTTCAAAAAATAATCAAGTGTCCCTAAATTAGGGATCGAGTCTCCACTAATCAAAGAATTTTCCAGTTTTTTGTTGTTTTCCAAAAATGCTCATAGCTCATGTCCAGTATAATATTTCCATGTAATTTTTTTATGATTATATGTCAACCCTAGAAACAATATAAAACCTGTTTTAATCCACCTAGCGGTGCAATTGTGCCTTTCTCATTTCTCTAAACTATGGCACGGAGGCTTTTTATGTTCAACATAATCGTGGAAATATCCATTACATTCTTAGTACACATTGCACTTATACACAATGGCATGCCAGCCACGAACTTGATGAGCTACGAGTCGACGGTGAAACACTTGAAACAAAAAAATATCATACTCCATTAGCCTAATCAGCATTAGATCAATGTTATCTGCTTGCTAACTCATTTTGTCATGCGGGGGTGGGTATGTGAAGAGGACGAAAGTCCCATGAACGAACGACTCCCCAGCTTAAATTGGTATGCTTTGTGATATAGTGGTGGTTTAAAGATGATGGGGTTGAAAGGGAGGGGTATGAGGGCTGGATGGGGTGGTGGCCTGAGGGGTGATTTAAGGAGATTTTTAAAGGAGGGGAGCGAACAGTAGAGGGAGGTGTAACCCCTCTCCGTAACCCATCAACTACGCCACTGTTAAAATCCAGAAACCCTATGCGAGTCGAAAAAAAAATTAGGGATTAGGTTGACGTTTTTCAGAGTGATTGCATAACCTTTCTATATGAGAAAGGCAAAAATGTGCCAAAATCCAAAAAAGTGAATCGTCGTCAAATTTTTTTTCGAGTTTGCATCAAATCTCGACGTTTCATGCACCTTGAACACATTTAACATCAAAAATAAAAATTCTATTTTCAATTTTTCCTATAGTTTATATGAGAAATTTCTGTGTGGCCGCACTCTGAAACCCGTAATTCCGGAACCAGAATTCCGATCGATCCAAAATTCAATAGCAGCCGATGGGAAGGTTGCACCTTTCATTTGAGACTAAGTTTGGGCAAATCGGTCCAGCCATCTCTGAGAAAAATGAGTGACATTATTTGACACATACGCACATACATACACACACACATACACACACATACATACATACACACACACACATACAGATTTTTTTCCGATCTCGACGAACTGAGTCGAATGGGATATGACACTCGGCCCTCCGGGCCGGGATTAGGTTGACGTTTTTCAGAGTGATTGCATAACCTTTCTATATGAGAAAGGCAAAACTACAAAAAATAACTGAGTTTTTGTATCATTCCACGGAGTAGGATTGAAAAATAAAAAAAGAGATCAAGTCTCCTCAGTCTCCCCTACTAACCATTTATTTTTTTCGCTCAAGTGAATTTGACGTGAGCAAAAACTGTTCTGTTTTCAATAATTATAATGTTTCTGGTTATAAAATTCAGTAAAGGTTTTTGTTATTCGCCGTGCTGAATTTTCACAGCATATATACACAGCCCCGAAATAACAAAATTGCATTCTTTATCTATTTGGTTGAGAATGCTGTTTTCATTCCTAAATTCAACCGCAAACAAAGATGAAAATGCAAATTTTATTTTTAGTTTTTGTTTTGCTGGATTGTGTTCTGGATTTTATTTAACTAAAACCTTCTCTTAAAAACAAAAACTTAATTAGAAAAATAAAAGCTGAATTTTAACTAAATCGCTTGTTATTTTTAGGAATTTGTTGTTAAATTCAACTAATTTGAAAACAGAAATAGGATTTAGCACTAGAGCTGATTTCTATCTTTTAGCTCCACCTTTTATTCGCAGTCCCAAACACTAATTTGTTGATGGGTTACCCCAGTAGATACAGAACACCAAAGACTTTTACTAGAGAGACTTTCGATACTTTGACAGATATATACCGGAAGCAAAACAAACATATTCCGAGGCGAAAACAATGAGAACACCAGCGACAATCCTAATCTAGTGTTCTGTATCTACTGTTACCCCTCAGGTTTGGGAACAATGTTTCATAGTGATCTATCCCCCATATGCTGTTTATATGTCAGTGGCGCCATTATTTCAAATGTGGCCACAGTCCCAACTACAAATATATTTAAAATGACAGTTAAGGCGGGCGAAGCATTGTTTTCGAGTGTTATGTCTGTTAGTCTGTGGTCTCGTTGCATGCAGAAGGACTTCGGTAACTCTACTGTGCTGTCCTTGATGTGGTAACGAATCCAGGCACCTTGAAAAATGCCGATGGTAATGGCGTTGGCGTTGACTGCGATGGCGGTTAACTATATCACGCTTTTTATTATGGCCGCGAAACTACGACGGTCTAGCACGTTCTGGAGGTTTTCTAGGGTAAAACCCGGTCTTTTCAAATGATTCGCTGACTGCTTTCTTAGTCACACCGTTGCAACTTCATTTAAAAATTTCTGGAACTTTTCTTCTCTTTGCTTCTCTATTTTTCAACTAGTCTTCTTCTGATGCCCACCGCATAAGCTCAGATATCAATTTAAGAAGCCCCGAATTAATGGTATACTTGAGTAGTACAAATCTGCACATTCTTAATGCGGGCAACTGCCCAACACTTGTACGAGCTGGCAGAGAAGAGGTGTTAGATGTAACTCTCTGCTCTAACTCTCTGTACTACGCATGAGTTGGAAACCTGGTTCGTACAAAACGAACTCCAACCGTCCATATCTGATCATAAGTACATCGTTTTTATTCACTTAAACGTCTCGCTAGAAATCGCCACATATCGTAACCTCTACTCTTCCGACGAATCAATCTCCAAGTGCCTTGGAAGAGGTCGTGGATAAAACAAGCTCACTCATAGTAGCAGCATACCAAGAGGCCTGTCTGCTTCGAGTTATGCGTGCTTCTAGAGGAACACCTTGGTGGAATACCGAACTTGTTCGACTCAAAAAGTTATGTAGAAGACCTTGGAATCGAAGACGCAGGGACAGGTCGGAGGCATTTAAGTTGGCTCACAAAGCATACAGAAATCCGCTTCGATTCTCTGAGCAAAATGTTTGGAAAAGCCTCTGCACAAATCTCTCAGGTCTTAACGATACTAGTAGATTAAATAAGTTACTTTCGAAATCGAAAGACTTTCATGTTAGCTCGATTAGTACTGCTAATGGTGAATACTTGTCTGACGTAGATGTAGTACTCAACTGCCTTTTTGACACACACACACTTTCCAGGCAGTACGGAACCATCACTGACGACAGCCCCTGATTTCTTTTCAGGTAGTTCTGATTCTAGGACATTTGCTCGTAGAATTGTGACAAGCGAATCGATAAAATGGGTGATTGCAAGTTTTGCTCCGAATAAGTTTTCGGGAAAAGATGGAATCATTCCAGTTCTACTATAAAGATGATGTGAACATTTCAAGCATATTTTGAAAAAAGTTCTTGCTTGTAGTCTTGCAACAGGATACATTCCATTAGCGTGGCGGGAAATAACTGTAAAATTCATTCCCAAAGGTGGCCGCGTCACTTATGAGGAGGTAAAGAGCTTTAGACCGATCAGTCTGACTTCCTTCCTTCTCAAATCAGTGGAACGTTTAATCGACCACTACATTCGGGATGGTAGCTTGGGCGAGCACCCGCTGCATGCAATGCAACATGCATATTAGCGGGGGAAGTCTACTACCACTCTGTTACACGTTGTTTACAGCATTGAAAACGCTTTTTCACAAAAGCAATCAAGTTTAATGTTTTTAATGGAATTAAGCACCTTAAAGAGGGAGGTTTCTACTTTTTTGTGTCATAAAACGAACATTGTTTAGAACATTTACATCAAGAAAGGTACAAAGTATGCTCTATTGGAAGTTTACGTACTGGGGCCCTATTCTCACAGTAACGTAACCTAGTGACTACAAGAAAAAATAGTCACCAAGTGACGTGACTGTGAGAATAGGGCCCCTGATAGTAATTACATTGGCCCAAACCATTCGAATTTGTGAATTAAAACAAACTGCTAGAATACATTTTACTGCTCTCGATTTTATTTTATTTTTTTTTTTGCCTTTTCATTACATTACCAAAGTTTGGTTCATCGTTACCATTTCTAGTCTTTAAACTACACATTTTATTTAGGGTAAAAGGAGAAAATAATTAATAATATAGTTTTTTTGAATGAACGTCTCCGTTTCACCTCTGCGCACGACACACTCCAAGATTTCGGCGCCAATTGGTATCGCCTTATTTATTTCGATTTGCAAATTCAACTATATCAATTCAATTTTAACTGTTCATCATTTGGTTCGAACATTCCATAAGTTGATATCGCCTTTCGGATTTAAAACAATAATGAACTCAGGTATGGAGAAAACTCGCACAAATTTAAAAAAAAATGGAGACCCTCCACGAAGTTTGACACTCGCAGAATAATATTGAAATAGCATGTCCGTGAAAACGAATTTATTAATTGGTGTAGGAAAACGTGTTATTCTCGTGCAGTTACAGAGTTTAAATGGTTTCCTGTTTTAAAAAGATATCCCCTACGATAAATCTTCGCAATTTGCTTCTGCATGTGTATTGTAACTCCATATTCTATTTGTAATTCCCTTGAACAGATATTCTTGTGTGGAACCTTTCTCAAAAATAGGTTCTCTGAGTTAGAGAGTGTTTTCGTGGCGGATATAGAATGAGAGATGGGCGTCTAACGGATGGACATTCTCGCTCATTTGATATTACGAATTGTATGTTGTATGCTGCTTTTGCCTTGAAAAGAGGCAGCGGTAGTCTAACTGTAGAGATCGTCATCCCCGTTGTCACCTGGATTACTCGTTGGCTGGTTTGGACCTTGCCCTTGTGAGCTGGAACCGCCTTGACCTCCCGGGAATCTGCGATAATGTAGATTTAAATTAATAGTCTCATAGTAAATAAAAATAACAATCTAAGTACCTGAAGTTGTTACCAAATCCACGAGATTGTTGCAACGTTTGGGCAAACATTTCGTATTTTCGGATGTCATTGTCAGATACAGACCGGCGGGCGAATTTCATCGCCTCTTCAAAATGGGCACGGGTAATTTCCGGCACTGGATCATCTTCGTCCATCTGAAATATAAGTTAAGTAAGATTCGTACGGGTAAGTGTTACTAATGTATATATATACTCACATCCATCGCGGAACTTTGTTTTTCTGTACGTTCCCGTTCCCGGCGAATTTCCGCTTCAATTGCCTGACGAATGGCCAACTTACAGGCACGTTGGCAAATTTCAGTCAAATCAGCACCCGAAAATCCCTGGGTTACTTTGGCCACATATGTAAGATCAACATCAGTCGCAACCGGACTTTTACGTAGATTGGCCTTCAAAATAGCCTCACGGGACTTATCGTCCGGAAGCGGAATGTAAATAAGTTGATCGAGACGACCAGGACGCAGAATAGCCGGATCAATAATATCCGGTCGATTGGTGGCACCAATAATAAACACATTCTTTTTGGCGCCCATACCGTCCATTTCTGTGAGGATCTGATTTATGACACGATCGGCAGCGCCACCGGCGTCTCCAACGTTTCCACCACGTGATTTGGCGATACTGTCCAGCTCATCAAAGAACAACACGCAAGGGGAAGCAGAACGAGCCTTGTCGAAGATATCGCGAACGTTGGCTTCCGATTCACCAAACCACATAGTTAACAGTTCCGGACCCTTTACCGAGATGAAATTAGCCTGACACTCGTTAGCAATAGCCTTGGCCAGCAAGGTTTTACCGCAACCTGGCGGTCCATAGAATAGCACACCACGCGATGGCTGCATGCCGAACTTCAAAAACTTATCGGGATGTTCAACCGGATACTGCACCAATTCCTGCAATTCCTGTTTGACGTTCTCCAAGCCACCGATATCAGTCCATGTTGTGTTGGGAACTTCGACAACCGTTTCGCGTAATGCCGAAGGGCTCGATTTGGTCATAGCATAGCGGAAGTTCTCCATAGAAACGGCCAGAGAATTCAACACCTCGGCATCAATCTGGTCATCCTCCAAGTCGATCAAATCCATTTTTTCACGAATCTGTTGCAGTGCTGCTTCTGAGCACAGGGAGGCCAAATCAGCACCAACATGTCCATGAGATTCGGCAGCAATCTGTTCGAGATCAACATCATCGGCAAGTTTCATGTTTTTGGTGTGGATTCTGAGCACTTCCAATCTTCCGGTAGCATCAGGAATACCAATATCAATCTCCCGATCGAATCGCCCAAATCGACGCAGTGCCGGATCAATCGAGTTCGGTCGATTTGTCGCAGCCATTACAATAACATGCGCGCTCTTTTTCATACCGTCCATCAGTGTCAGCAGCTGGGAAACGATACGACGCTCCACTTCACCGTGCGTCTTCTCGCGCTTCGGTGCAATTGCATCGAGTTCATCAATGAAGATGATGGCCGGTGAATTTTTTTCCGCTTCCTCAAATGCCTTTCGTAGATTCGACTCGGACTCTCCAGCCAACTTAGACATAATTTCCGGACCGTTGATAAGGAAAAAGAACGCTCCAGTCTCGTTGGCAACTGCACGTGCAATCAGGGTCTTACCCGTACCGGGCGGACCATACATGAGGATACCTCTTGGCGGCTTAACACCAATAGCCTTGAACAACGACGGATGTCTTAATGGAAGCTCAACCATCTCCTTAATTTGAGCCAGTTGCTTACGGCATCCACCGATATCATCATATCCAACAGCGTTCAAAGCCTCTTCCTCTTCTTCACGCTTGATTGGGTCACCCTCACAGTGAATCACCGTATCCGGAGCCACAATACAAAACGGTGATGGATCTGCTCCGACCACCTTGAACTCAACGGCCCGCATACCACCACGGACAATGAAAGTATCATCCTTATGAATTGGTCGATAAGCTTCGAGGAAGTATGGTTTCAAATAAACATCAAATAGATTGCCGGTCAATCCTTCAACGGTATCGTCAAGTGGTAGGATGTGTACCCGCTTGCCGTACTTGACATCCGGGCAGGATTGGATTGACACGATGTCTCCCAAACGGACGCGCAAATTATTACGCACAACGCGATTCATACGGATATTCTCATCCGGACAGTTATCATCCGAGAGTACGATACATACCGTCTCCTTACGCCGTTTTCCCTTGAGTAGCACGGTATCTCCACGGAACAGTTGCAGTTCGTCCATTTTAACCTGTTGCAAAGAAGAAAATAAAAACATTAAGGGCATTTGCAAAATGATGTGTTTAGCAAATTGTCTACAGTATAACATAGCGGTACGGTTGGCCGATAGCAGGCGGTTGCCCGGTCTGGTTTCCGCTAAGGGTGCCAGCCGTAGGGGGCGCAGAAATCTTGATCCGCTTAAAAAAATTTCAAGAATAAGTTATAAAATAATTCATTTCAAGGATTAGTGTGACATTTCAAGGAATGCATTAGGCAGCTTCACACAGAATCCCTTCTTTTTGTTTAAACAGATGGTAGGGTGGTTCTGATTTCAGCGATATTTAAAATTGAACTTTTTACGATTCGAGATAGAGCTTTACTGTCTTCGATGAAGTTGTAGAGCAGCCCAATTCAGACAAATTTGCTGAAGACATGCAAGCGCTCGCTTTTATACTGTTCATTACACTATAAATCCTAATATAAGCTTTAGGGTGTTCCTTAAAAAGACGGGTTTTATTTATATAACTTTTGTAGTTTTTTATTTTACACTAAAGTGCCCTTTTGACAACTTGAAGATTATTTTAGGGTGCATAATTTGCTTTAAAACATCTGCTACCAAACCTTTTTCGTTTTAAAGTTATGGGAACTCTTATATAACAAATAAAACTTTTTCAAATAGCGTTACCCAAGCAACCAAAAGTTCGTATGAGGGAGCTGTAGAAGCTTCCCGTTTTAAGTAAACAGCGGCTAAAACAACTTTCAAATTACATTAAAGCTTACGGTATAGGATATCTTCGATTAGGGCACTTAACATTAAATACCGTTACTGTCATATGAAATAGCGTACTTTGTAGTATAGACGAGGGGAACGTCACTTCAGAATAATTGTTATATTCTGTTCGATTTTGCATGAATTTTCATTTTTTTTGGCAATTTTAGAAAATTCGTAATTTTCTATCACATCGAGTATTGCTAAAATATTTGAAAAAAATTCAACAAATTTAACCAATCTCAACCCATTTTTGCTCGAGTTCCAATCAATTTGATGTAACTGGCAACTCTGCATGCTCTATTTTCGAAACTTTCAATAATTCGGGCTACAAAATTTATGTTTCTGTTTTGATTTGTTCCTGTTGTTATGCTGCTGGCAATGTTTTATTTTGATTTTATCGAGCACTGAAACTGTCAAAACGTGAAATTCGAGCGATTCGATTTATTTTTTATGACACATTTCAAACTATCCTCGGCCATTCCAAACCATTATCAAGTAATGTCGGAAATTCGAATCCATTTTGATCTAACCAATACCAATTTTTATAAATCTAATCAGAATTTTAAATTATAAGTTTATTTCATCAACAAATCACGGCGTGTCGTTCCCTTCGAGTATAGATCATCAAAAATGACAAACGCGTTTTTTATATCTTGCAATATTTACACAAAAAATGGTTTATTTTTAGGAAAAAGTATGTATAGCTTTCTAATGAGAAAAATTATCAAATTATCTGAAAGTATTTCTAAAGTGATTTTAATGAAAAATCAAAACTGCAAGTTAAGCAAAGAAAACCATTTGGTAAGAAACACCGTCATTTTTTTGGTAAATTTCTAGTAAAATGAAAAGTACACGACAGAGAGTTTCAGTGCCCTCGACGAAGTTTTTTAAAATTTTATTTTCTTCAATTTTCTGGAAGACAGCGAAATTCTATCGCGAACCATTAAAAAAATTAAATTTCTGCTAATAAAAACTAGAACTACCCTACCCACTATTTAAAATAATAGAAAAGTATTGTTAAATGCAATATTTTATCAAGGAAACGCCACTGTATTTTTTATATTGTCCACCGTGAAAGTAATCTAAACATATTACAAAGGGTCAATTCATGAAAAAAAAACAAATTTTTAAGATAACTTTTTCAGTTTTCACTTTTTTTCAGCCTATCCTTTAGATATATTGCAGTTTCTAAGACAAACATATTCTTCTAACACATCAAAAATCTAGCTTCTATTATTCAAAAGATACACTGCTGGTCAATAGAATAGGTGTGAAGTAAAAATACATTAAATTTTGAGTTTTCTCTAAAAATATTTTTATATTCAAATATTTTAAAGTCAGGCACATTCGAAAATATGAAAAAGAACACTTTTATTTGTAAATTAAATGTTATACTTTGTCGTAACTCTTTCTTCTCCATGAAATCCAAAAAAGTACCTGGTCAATGAAATAGGTGTATTGTAATCTATTTCATTAAAATTGTTCAAATCCAATGATTTTAAGACTTCAACATTTTTAACAACTAGTAACCTGTGTAAGCTCCCTTATTCAACCAAATATCATCCATTTGTCTTGGCATTGAGTCATTCAAACGCTGATAAATTTCCGTTGGCATAGGGTAGCATTCCTTTTAAGCTGCTTTCCACAAGCGATCCTTATTTGTGAAATTTCGATCGAATAACTTCTTTTTAAGTACATTCCGTAAATTTTCTACGGGATTGATGACAGGAGATTGGTATGGTCCGAAATTATAGTCACTTTATTATCCCGAAATCATTCCTTTACATACTTCGATGTGTATTTTTGGTCAATATCTTGCTGAAACTGTCATGTAAAGGCACGTTATCTTTGGCATAGGACTGCATGACATCCTTTGGACTGTCCATCCTTTAGCCTTGCATTCGAATCTTGCCATTATAGTGGCGTTACGAAGAATAGGACCTGCGCCATTCCACGAAAAGCAAGCCGCAAACCTCATTGTTCTCGCCTCCGTGCTTTACCATATTTTGCGTGTGTTGCAGATCAAACTGTTTGCACTTTGAACGTTTAACGTTTCGTTGTGCATCGGAGGAAAACAGGTTTACCTTTGATTCGTCCCTCCGAAGGATATGTCGCCATTTTTTGATTCCTTCTGAATCAGGCCCATTAACGCTGTTGAAAAGCAAATTGCATTTTTCTTCAAATGCTTTGGCTTCGAAATAGTGGAACCTTCTTAGCAATTCTTTCTGGAAGATTGGAATTTTATGGCCTATAGCGAACTGTTCTCGGACCTACCTTTTCCAATTTGTGCTGAATTGGTCTTGGATGACGCGAATGGATCAGATTTCGCTAAAATTGCAATACGATGGTTAGCTGCTGTAGATGTTTTCTTGGGTTTTTTGCGTGTTTTCTTTTTTCAACGGTTTTAAGGCATTTGTAACGAGGTTTTCGGACCGCCGCAGTGTATTCGCGATTTAATTATACGTCTTATCTTCTTGAACAAAATTTCTTAGCAAAACTCGTTCCACTTGAGTACAGTGAGAAGCTCGAGCCATTCTATAACAAATCTTTGACTTATTCAACATTTAAATACATTTATTATCACGCAGAATTCAAACTTCACCAAATAAAACGTATAATGGAATTATGTAAAATAATAACACGTTAATATATTTCACACACCTATTATATTGACCACACGAAAAAGCCGGCGGTAGTCTTGTTTTGCATCTTGACAAAGATAGCAAATATAATCAGCGCCAACAACCCACTAGTAACTTGACAGATCTCAAGGCTTCTATGTGCGATAGGTGTGATTGAGACTGCTGCAACTTGGTATGCGTAATTGAGAGAAAAAACAAAATAATCTATCACACACCTATTTTATTGGCCAGCAGTGTATAAGCATTAAATATATCAAAAATAGATTTTTTAATGAATTTTATGAAATTTAAAAAAATATGGCTTTCGCCATTTTTTGCTCAATTATAAATTTAATCATGGTCTTATTTATAGTTGAAAGAGAATTATCTTTTGTTTGCCCCAATGAGTGATATTGTTATTCCAAAGAACCCCAGCTAGACACGTGGTACCACGAAACAAATTATTCGCCTTAAAACAATCTTAAAGTTGTCCGAAGACTACTTCAGCTTTAAATCACTGTGCAGACTGGTCAGTGGCATTTTTGTTTCGGGACATCGAACCATTTGTGCAGTGTCCTGAGTTATGTTATTCCGATTTTCTTTAATTTCGGTTTGATAATTGCCCCATATTTTTCGATTAGGCGGAATTTGTCCCTCCCCTAGTTTGATGGGTTTGACTGTATTGCAAACATCATCAAGCAAATTGAGTGCATCAGTGCTAAAGAATGTCTAACAGACAATTCCTTTAGGATGGTTATTGCATTACATCTCGATACATCGCACATCGAGGAGACCGAGAGGACTTATGGGCCTTTTTTATGTTTTTTATATTCTTAATTCTACGAGAATTGACTTTTGCTGGGGGCCGTGTTAACAGACATTGTTTCACAGTTTAATGGCAGCCTTGGTGGACAAAGCTCACAGTGGGGGGTCATTGTCTGTCGATTTACCGGTCGACTTCGTCATCGTGCACAAGCTGATTGCAGAAATGTAAAAGTAGAAGCGTATTAGGCTGAATTTCCATAAAATATTTCATGCCTCCAACATTATAGTTTTCCTTGGTGTAATGATGTGTCTCGACTTTTCATAGCACGCTTGATTACATGACGTTATAAACTACTCGCTCACTCACTGCTACTATTCATTGCAGCGTAAACAAAGAACCAAGATGGGTACAGAACAGAGCTTCGCATTTATCTAGCAGCGAATTTCTATTTCAGTAGTACTACATTCGTAAAGCACTACATTTGTGTACAACCGAGTCAAAAACGAATACGACATGTGAAAATAAATGTGTATCTTTTTTTTCTATATACCTCGAAAAAGGCTTTTTGAATGACGTACTAAGGTATTTACTAGAGTCTGTATACAATATAGAGTCCCGTACAGAGAAATGCGCAACACTGCGTAGAATACAGACTAATTATTTCTTTCTGGCAACCGGAATATTTGCTGTAACTTCGAGTGACTTTGATCAAATCACAAAATAAATTCATACTGAATGAAAAATTAAGCAACTTTATCGTGGCAAACGGAACATCCCAACGAAAACCATCAAACATTATTTCATCTGATTTAGTGTTTAAATTTATTCAAAGAATTCGAGTCAACGCAGGACTCAGATTAATTTAAGCGGATTTTTCTCGAATGAACTTGACACTCGAATAGAACTGTAACAAAACCATGTCACTGTGACAGAACAATAATAACCATTTGCAGTGAAGTCCAATGTTATACTTTAATACAAAAACAAGACTTTTGCAGTAACTAGGGTTGGCTGTGTTGATTTTTATTTTCTAATGTTATTTAACAAATCATTTTGTACCACGCATTTAACATTTAATGCTAATTTACTGAATCATTGTTTGTTGGAAAATTGAAATTAGTTTTTACTTGAAATTATACTTTAAATTTATTGCAAGAACACTGCTTGAATAACGTCCAACTGCTCTTCAATTTAAAGATAATTTGAAGTTGCTTTCTTTATTATAGTTCATATCTGAAATTCCTTCATCATCTTATAAGTTGGACGATATATAATGGTTAATGAACTCAACTCTGTAAATCAAACAAATCAAATCAGATTAGATCAAAAAGAGTATAATGAACAGATGGAAGAAAAAGTAAACCAGGTGGTACCAAATATAGTCTTGGTCTAAAATGTCTTCCTTTTTCTAGGTAGATCTTGTGGAGTTGGAGTATTCTGATGATTTCTGACGATAGCGTGTTCGATAACTCAGAACGTAATCTAGTGCACCATATTGCAGGATACATTCTTAGGAGTGTCCCGAAAAACTATACTGATTGTGAGGCATGCTTTACACCATGTATAAGTACGACCCCATTTTAAAACAATTTACAAAGTATACTATACTTAAAGATTTCAGTGGGGAAGCACTATTGTATGTAACAGAAGTTGTTTATTTGTTTTTTATCGCACTGGAGAGGAGAATATTTCGAGACGTCACGAGTCTTGTCAATTGTAATGAAAACGTTTTATCAAATCTGGCAACACTCATAAAATCACTTACCATAAATATCTTCGAAGAAGAATGTCATAATAATTCGATAATAGAGCATTTTGTAACGTTCCGTTTGTGAATTTATCAACTATACAAAAAAGGGAAAATAAGCCTGATAGTGTATTCATCGCGTTCTTGTTAAATTGCTGATTTTTGTAAGCAATATAAGAAATGAGAAAAAGTAAATATATAATCAAATAGTTTTTCACTCCTATCATTGTAATATTTTTCCTGCCAATAATAATACTCCCCTTTCGAGCACGCATGAGGGCATAGCTAAAGAAGTATGTTTGTTTACTTTGCACGATAGCTAGCCGGTGACATGTTCGATTGGTAGATTTGGCTTCATTTTGTGCAAGCCTTTACATAAGTAAACAACGCCTTTGGTATTTACCTTCACCAATTAAATTTTAATTACAGGAAGTATAAGAAACGTTCCTGGATATGAGATGCCTGGCGGCATCGAAATCGATATGGTGCTTACAATAGTTTTATGATGAAACCAAAACGATATCCAGATTTGTTTTTCAAATACTTTAGAATGAACCAAAAAGACTATATGAAGTTATGGAAACTTGTCCGTCCAAAGCTTGCCAAGGAAAGTGAGGGCTTTATGCCCAGGAGTTCGTTTGGCTATGGCACTGAGATATCTCGCTACTGATGACCCACAAGCATCTATAGCTTTCCAATTTCTAATTGCCCTTTCCACTTCATCTAATGTCATTCGTGACACAATGCAAGCCATTTGGGAGACCTTATCACCAACGTATTTGCTGAAACTTGCCGTTGAAATGTGAAATAAAATTGTCATTAAATTTCCCTACATGTATGAAGTACCACTTTGTCCCGGTATTATGAATGGTAAACACGTAAAATTTAAAAACTTACCACATCATGGAACCTGGTTAAATAACTGCAAGACAGATTTTTCATTTGTTCTATTCGCTAAATGTGACGCTCATTGTAGATTTAAATTTCAACCCATGCTGCATCAACACAGTGAAATTTCACATGACTTTTGTTTTTCTTTCAAAAATAAAATCCTTTACTGAAACAGCACCGATCAATTCCCCTATTTCTTCATCATCTCTATCACTTCAGCATATTAATTGCTAATGCTAAGTCACTTGAATTCTGCTAAAATATCAACAGACACAAAACAAAATAAAACGGTATTTCCAGAAACACCTCTTGAAATATCTGCCCTTTCATTCGCCTTTTAGTACTATTCCCCACCCCTTAAGCTTAGAAGTTGTATTTTCCTCCCGATTACATGTGTAAACTATTTGTGTACCTCCAAATTAGTATATCGAAAAGGCTCAATATCAATGCAGCTTGTACTATAGAGTTATGTGGGCACCTATATACTATGCTACATCTTGGCAAATAACATTTCTATCAAATTAGCCGGAGTTCTTGTCTAGTTTTCGCCAGAATATCGCCTCAAATAAAATCGGTTCCCTTGTGTGTGCCGGAATCTGGTGGAAATCAACCAGAGCTTCACCTCTAAGTTTTATTGAGTTTGACGGGAGATGCATGCAAGGTGATTTCTAAGGGGTCCGTGCCGTGGCACGAAAAAGTTAGCGAATCCCTGAGTGTACTGTATCCCAAGCAGAAATCTTCGCAATTATGTGCGGGGTACATTCGGCCCTTCAAAAGAGCTTGTACGGCAATGTTATTAACTTCTGCTCCGATAGTCAGGCTGCAATCAAGACCCTTAGCACAGACTAGGGTTGCCACCACTTGAGAGGCTTTGACCCGGAGATTTTCACTGACCTGGGGGGTGGTGGATTTTCAGTGGAACTAGACAGAAATTGAAATCAAAACGATTGCTCGGCATTTTAGAGCACTTTAATCGTTTTTTATTACTACGTTAAAGTAAAGCTATAATTTAATCTGGTGTAGTATTCAACTTCCCCGACTAAGTGCCACGAATACAAAAGCATCTGCTATTCTCGCTGTGGAGGACAAGTCGAACGAGCATTGCTCTCCTCCACAACTAACAGGAAAAAGCGAGCAAAGGAGGCAGGGCAGCCGCATCACATGGGAAGCACTATGTGGTGTCGATTATTCTTCACCAGAGGTCCCAACAAGGGGCAAGACTCACCTCCCTAGCCAACAGTTACGAATCGCTGGAGTAACAACAACACCGGAAGAACTCGTTTGATGTTGACCTAGCCAGTTGGATCAGAACAAATCTACAATACCTTGGTGCAGCTCCAGCTCCACTAACAGTGAATTGATTTGGTAAAATTGCAGCAAAATAACTTTTTTACACCATTTTGAGCGACATAGTGGGATGCAATTTCAATTGTAGCATATAGTGAAATATTACTTTCCTTAATTTGTAGTAAATTTGAGTTCTTTTTCATTTTCATTTCTTTGTGAAAGAAATCAGACATATTTGATAAACTTATCTTCGCCTTCTTGAAACGAAGGGTTAGTCGGGCAAAATAAATCTGAACCAGAGTAATAGTTAACTTAGACTTTTTAAATATTTTGTAATGAATAAAAATTGCAATTATGTGTCTTCCCACCAAACCCGGAGAAATTGATGTAAAACCCGGATGCCTGGAGATCGTTCCCGAAAACCGGAGTCTCCGGGTCAAACCCGGAGGGGTGGTAACCCTAGCACAGACAAATATTTACGGTCAAAGCTAGTGATCGCGTGCCGAACCCAAATCGAAGAACTAAGCATTATCAACACTACCTTCTCTGGAGGCCCGGATATCCCGGTATTACTGGAAATAACTGTACTGGCGAATTGGCCAGGGCAGGTGTAGTGAATTCGTTAATCCTGAGCCCGCCCTACCAATTTCGACATGTTGGATAAGAGAAAAAATCCGGTCCTGGCTTCGTCCGAGCACCGCAATTATTGAAGAAGTCAACAAACGTGTCACCAAAGACGTTCCTAGAACAATCGTGCCCAGTGATCTTTAAAAATCTCCTACTTTTTTTAAACTCCACTGCGGTATGCTTTAAGGGCTTTGACTCGCCACTGCAAATTCAATTATCACATGGCAACTATTCAGAACGCTGAGTCATTTTCATGTGATTTTTGTGAACCCGACTACGGCACCTCATCGTCGCTGTTGTGCTATCTTATGACAAATGCCATTTTGGGGTAAACTGAGTTAGATATGCCACATTACTCGTCTAACGAATCTCTACAAGATGGCGTTCCCAGAATTTTGAAATTTTGCTTGGTTACTGAAATATAACGAGAAAAGTTATTAGAAATTGTGAGTTTTTTGCCTCGAATCATTATATCTTGGGATTGGCTGAAGTTATAATGAAGTTTTTAGTTGCTTTTATGTGTAAAAATGCCATAGGAACACAATGACATAATAATTTTCAAAAGAAAAATACATGCATTGGGAGAAAAACGCAGTTTTAGCTTTAAACTGGAAATATTGCATATTTGGCAACACTGTAACCAAAAATAACTATTTTTTCTAGGTTCCCTGACTCATTTCCTTCAAAATGCATCCAACCGATTGTTTATAGACCAAATTAAACCAAAGATATGAATAAAAGTTCATAATTGGTGAAGTTTTTCTATGGAAAAATTTTCATGCACGATTATGACACATCATACACATTTTGTCATCAATACACACCTATGACACGTGTGAGTGCAACTTTTGTTTACATTTTTAGTGACAACTCGCAACATAGTCAACCGATCTTCGTAATATTTGAGAGATTAATACAGAATAGGTAGAAGCATCAATTGTCTTCTCTGAATTGTTTCTACCATTTATAAGTTTCATGATATTCAATCTCAAACTTTAAAAATCGTTTTTCTCGAAATGTGCAAAATGGCGCTTGTCATAAGATAGCACAACAGCGACGTCATATCATCTTATATGTAACAGCCCAGCAGTGGTCGAATTGTGATTTCGAGTTTTCCCTTCCAGTTCTACTTTCCCTCTCCTCCTTCTCATTTCCTTCCGCTCAGGAAATGATGAGAAGACACAGCAAAGCACAAAGCTCCGACTACATACGAAGAACGTGCCATTTGAGCCAATATATTCTAATTCCTGATCAGTCTTCCCAACTACTCATGCGTCCGCAAATGCGACAGAGAGATCGCAGCAAACAGTTTTGTGCTGCATGTTTTTTCCAAGAGCAGAAGAGGTATCACAAAAGATGAGAATTTTTTTGAGCGCAACCATATAGCAAGCGCATAGAAATTTAATGTACGTACAGTTATATTTTTCGCATCGCATTGGACCTAGAGCGCGGTTCGAGCGAATTTGCCTCATGAGACAGCGCATGAGACGGTACATCGTGACGCGCTCGTGCTTGTCTCCTAAGATTTGTACCAGTGTGCTGCGATGATTTGTTTCTATGCACTCATGGCAGAATACACATTTCTTTTGCTAGGCGTATTTTAGGGGCCGTACACCAATTATTTAAGGTTGAACAGAGAATGGGCAAAACCGAAAACGAAAAAAGCAGTTTTCTTCCATACCGTGTGTTAGATCTTCATAAAAATTAATCAGCAGTATACTGCAACAACATTCTACATAAGCTGATTTTTATGAAGATCTTACACAAGGTGTGGAAAAAACTGCTTTTTTTGTTTTCGATTTCTGCCCATTTTCTGTCCAACCTTAAAGGAACATTCTTACAAAACATTATCTTTGTGGAACGCGGGGGGAGTGACCTTTCTTACATGACATTATATATCTAGTATATAAAATACAATTGTGTAAACAATTAATAACAATTATATTGTCTGAATTGTACCACAAAGATGTAGCTAGAAAAAAAGCAAATTTCATGATGAATTATCGTTAAGCAAGAACAGTTAAATTTAAGAACGTCAGAACTTGAATTTAAGCATTTCGCAGCGCACTGTCCTGTTTAGAGGCTTGAGTCACAGTACGTCTTACATGTAGTGAAATGTAGGTCATGATGCAATGTATTGTCAATTTTATCCGAGTTATTTGTGTCTCCACCTTGCCCGATCAGACAATCGGTCCACTGGTTCCTAGCCATCAATGGATTCACTTTTTCCAACTTTTTTCGGTGTTTATTTCCATTCCAATTTCGTGCTTGCTAACTCATTTTGTCATGCGGGAGTGGATATGTAATGAGGGCGAAAATCCCAAAATCCCGGAAAGCGGCGACACAGTGGCTACGCAATTACCGTTAACGGGTGCACGACGCTCGATCCCACGACTATCGGTAACGAGCTAGGCAGGCACTTCGCCTCCTTGTCTGCAGATGCCGCTCTCCCACCTGCGTTCCTTCGCATCAAGCAAAGGGCTGAGAGTAGCCTCGTCCTCTTCGAACCCGAATCAGGGCAAGTGTACGACCGGCCTTTCACCGGAAGTGAACTGCGTGCAGCATTGGAATCGGTACAAGGTAAGTCTGCCGGACTGGACGATGTTGGCTATCCCCTACTGCCGGTAGCCAAGCGGGCGATATTAGACAGCATTAACCGCATTTGGAATGGTGAACCGATGCCCGTCTCATGGAAGGAAGCTCTAGTAATTCCTGTCCCAAAGCGATGCCAGGGGAACAGAACGTCGGATGACTTCCGCCCAATCAGCCTGCTCCCCTGCCTTGCGATGGAGCGAATGGTTAACAGACTGCTGATGGACCTACTGGAGGAGCGCGAACTCCTGTATCAACGGCAGTTTGCGTTCCGACGTGGAGCAGGAACAGGTGCCTATCTCGCCAGCTTTGGAGAGGTGGTGCGTCAATCCGTAACTGATGGCCTGCACGCCGATATCGCCATACTCGACGTGGAAAAGGCTTATAATACCGTGTGGCGCCACGGAGTACTGCCAACTGGAGAATCATTGGAAACATGGGCCACTTCTTGAGCGACTACCTATCTAACCGCACTTTTCGGGTGGGACTCGGAGGTGCCCAATCCGACACCTTTCCGGAGGACAACGGGGTTCCCCAGGGATCAGTCCTCGCCGTCACACTGTTCCTGGTATCCATGAACTCCTTATTCGCCAGCCTACCGGCGGGGATCTATGTGTTCGTGTACGCTGATGACATCGTGCTGGTCGCGACGGGAAGGACACCCAGGCACTCATCCACAGCAAGATATTTTACGGTGTGGAGCTGACGTCCTGTAATATGGCAGGCTTTATCAACATTTTAAGCCCTCTATATCACGGGTCAATTCGCGCTGCTTCTGGCTTGCTCCCCATCACGCCTGCTGAAGCGGCCTGCGTGGAGGCCGGGACCCTACCCCTTCGTTGGGAAGCTGCACTCACCATCGCCAGAAGAGTACTGGGATTTTTGGAGCGGTCAGCCGGAGATGACTTTCTGTTACGGACGGTCAGCGAGATTCATCGCGAATATACAGACGCCGACCCACTCACCACAATTTGTTGGGTCCCCGATCACTGCAGCATCGACGGTAATGAAAAGGCTGATCGTCTGGTGGCCAGGAGAAGACACACTAGCCGACGTCTCACTCGACTCGTCCCGACCGCAGATATTTTGGGCCAGCTGAAGTCAGGGATTAACGAAGCCTTCGTACGCCACTAGCGTGGCAGCACCTTCAGCGAATCAAAGGCTCACCCGACCGCTGGTCAGACCGGACTGATAGGAGGGAACAACGAGTACTGTCGCGGCTGAGATTAGGGCATACGAAGGTCTCTCATGCTCACGCCGTATCGCGTGTTCCCCCACCAACATGCGTTACATGTGGTACCCGAACCACTGTGGAACACTTTCTAGTGAACTGTCCAGAGTTAGCCGACCTACCGCTCTCCATTAGAGAGATCCTTGCAAACGACACCGCCAGAGAAGAAATGTTACTGGCCTTTCTGAAGGACACGGGATTACTCGACCAGCTGTAAAGGTGTCACTTGTGCTACGAACCATGAACAATATTAAAATTATAATGTTATGTTATTATCGAAATTTCAAAGGCGAATGATCATTGGGTTAAAGCCTTTCAATTTTTTTCATACATCCTCGTGCCACCCTAATGTCCATCCCTAGCAAGTAAATTTTCATCATCTTTGGATTAACATGATATTTTTTCCAAGGTTCTTGTGACTTGCTGACCGATCCACTGTTTCAACCTTTAGAGATTTTTAAGGTTGCACGGAGAATGCGCAAAATTCGCAAACGAAAAAAGCAGTTTTTTTCCACACCGTATGTCAGATCTTCATAAAAATCAATCAGCGTGTGTAGAATGTTGTTACAGTACTGCTGATTGATTTTTATGAAGATTTGACATACGGTGTGGAAAAAAACTGCTTTTTTCGTTTGCGAATTTTGCGCATTCTCTGTGCAACCTTAAAGAAATGAAAAAAATGTCACCTTTAGATTTTTCCGTATTTTGCGCATAAAAATTGACCATCAATTTACAACGATTTTCTTTTGACAACTCCACTTTCCGAACTAAACGAGGTTCGTGTACCGATGAATGAAAATCCAAAACAAACCGGGTGCCATGTAAGCGAAACGACGTGTGGTTTTCTAGCATCGCCAGAAAAATAACCAGGTGCCAACCCGAACATTGCGCAGATATTGAAATTTTCAAATTGAAAACACGTTATGGAAATTAATTTGTTAAACCACACCAGTACAAAGCTGGTGTTCATCTCCATTTCACATCCAAATCGCATGAGACGAGCGCGCCGCGCCAGAGATGCGATGGGAGTACATGAAACTCCCGCTTGGCCTAATGCGATGAGAACGTGAAAAATGCGACACATCAGATTATTTTGCGAGGGTGCATATGCGATACGTATTCTCATGAGAAAAGAAAAAGCACATAGCATGCGTTGGGCCATTCTTGTGAGCATGAGAGTAAAAATATCGCTCGCAAAAAATTATAGCGCGCGTGCATCATGTCTGTCCTGATACCTGGTGTTGGCAGCAGTACTAGCTTACGTTTTTTTCCATATGCCAAGGAAGTGACGCTCGTCTAGAAATTTTTGGAGTACTTTCCTGACCATGCCTGGGAATGCCTTAGACTTCTGACGAAATTCTACTTAGCATTAACACAGTAATCATTCTCGGATTTTAATCTACTTTCAAGTTAACTTGCTCCTTCAGAAACCTGATAAAGACCCCATCAAAATTCTGAGCAGCATTCCGAGAGCTGGATAACGCTTAAATTCTGATCAGGGTTTTATCAATATATTGAAGGGGATAACGTCCGAATTGTGAGAAAGATTGCGTCGAAATACTGAACAAATATACGCCATACTGCCCATAATCGGAAGTCAGTCCCATGTAGATAGGGGGTCCCATAGAACATGGAACTGACTTGCGATTATGGGCAGCATAGTTCCCAGCAAAATTTTATCAGAATGTTTGATGGGATTTCATCAAAAATGTGAGCGTGATTCTGTTGGATTCTGAGCAAACCATAATTTATAACAGAATACGATTTTGAGAAGGGTTCCACTAGAACTCTAAGAAGCTTCTCTTCAGAATCCTTCCCTGAATACTACCAGAATCTATCGGAATGCTGGGCAGTATACCATCCAACTGCTGAGTAGGATTCCACAAGAATTTTGAAATAAATGTCAAGTATCCTGACAGAAATCTTGAGAGGAATTCCATAGAAATTTTGAACAGAAAAACGTATAAGAATTCCATCTAAGTATAACGATAGAATCAGTTCCATCTATCAGAATCCCAATCAGAATTTTGGAAAATAGTGAATAATAATATTAGAATAAAAAACAGAATTCCCTCAAATTCATGAAAAGCACGCCATCAGAATTCTAAGAAAGTAGCAGAAATGAACTCCAGATTGACCATCAAATGACACCAGGTGCACGGGCCACGTGTATTTCAGAGGAGGGCATAGTACATTGAACGCATGACTCATGTGTGGCAGATTTCAAATTTTAGATTTGTCCAAAAGTTAGAGCGGGTAATTACCCACTCGAATATTTTCAAGTAGGTAGTACTACTCATACACCCCACGTCATCCGCCGGCCCTGCTCCCGAGTAGAAATTCTCATATTGAAAGTTGGGAATGACGATGCTTGTGAGATCCCGAATTTTATTAATTTTACCATGATTTATTGTTCGTATCTTAACGTGATATGTTCCCTATCTTAATCCATGTATTCACTCGATTTTTGTGATTACATTATTACTATATCTGCTTCATACTTTTTCTCAAAATTTTTAAATTTTCGTGTCAGTTTACTTTCTTAGGAATAATTGAAGGACGAGTAATCAATGAAATAGTGTGCCATTCTGATATTGACAGTTTCCGGTACCGTGTGGCATAAGATGGAATTATTTCAAGAAAGGTCTTAGGAAATATTTTTTTGTTTTGCTTTTTAAGCCGAACGTTTCATTTCAAACATGTATTCATAAACAAATCTTACCTGCGACAGCGAAATGACCGAGTTGTCATCATTCACAGCTTCGTCCACAATTAAACGGTTTGGACGGTCCTTGCGCTTCAAAATTGCGGTCGCCAAATCCTCACTGTATCGTAGCATAAGGGATGATCCATATTAGTTGACCACGAGCGATGAAAGAAAAGATAAATGAAGAACATCAATACATATTTACACCATTCTTCCTACATGCACTCGGAACTCCTAGTGATGTTTCTTTGTTGAACATGACCGATGCAATTTTCAGGTTAGAAACATCCGGCAATCTTTTTCACCAATCATTTTAGACTATTTAACATTGGTCAGACGAGTAAGCGAAAAAGAAGAATGAAAGTGTTTGATTTCTTATAATTACTTTCTAATTAAGGTATTTGCGAAAAATATTAAACATTCAATTTTTATGACATACATTTCGACTGCCATCTTATACATATATTTTGAACATTGAAGAAAATTCTGGATTTTTTATACTAGTTTTTCTCCGCTATCATGTCTATGACCAAGCGGAACTATGAACTAAGGGTACTTTGTGAATTTCTCGGACTTCCTCGTCAGCAAGAATGAGTTAGCTTCGAACACATCATGACAAGCGAAAATTGAAGCAAATGGTGCAACACCTCCACCACTACAGCTTTCGGGTATGAACACCTATCCCAAATGATTGAACAATCCTACCGGTTTTAACGCTTAAAAAACAACCCTCTACTTACTTCTTTCCTTCTGCCATCGTTTCCTGGCACAGATCGTAGTCAACTCGTTTTTGAAATCAAAATTGAACCGATTTTTTCAGCTAGTTTTACACAAAGCCTCCTTACTGTTAAGCTTTCTTTCTTGGCTTTTCAGACGCACGAAAAAACTTCTCTACCTTTTACCACGACGATGACTGTACGACTTCCAAAACTCGACTGACAGACGACGGCAGTCGATAATCAATTTGACAGACAGCAGGATCAGGGTTGCTAAAAACCCTAAAAACAATCGTGCACGGTCGACTTAAAATCTCATCGACTATGCACTGAAAAGAACGACGGTTCTATTTTTTACTACTTAGTCATCGTCGAGGGGAGTGACACATACTGATTTGACTTTTTAATGGAAACGCTTTACACTGTTTTTGAAAAGATTAAGGAACATTTCTCGACAAACATATGATTACGGCCTAAAAGCCAACTGTCACAATCCACTTTGAATGGAAATTCCGGACAAACCGTTACACGCCAATCACAGATGTTGGTAGTAAACGAAAGAGAAAAGTTTTCTCTTTCATAAAGTGTTGTGAACTGTGTTCGACCAGTAACGGTTTGTCTGGAATTTCCATTCAAAGTGGATTTTAACAGTTGGCTTTTAGGCCGTAATCATATGTTTGTCGAGATTTCTACAATATCATCCGTAAGTAACATTTCTACAATATCGGTCATGGTAGAAAAACCATTTTCAATTAAAAGTTAAATTCACCATGAATAATTTTTAAACCACCACAAAGCGCTTGAAACTGTCATGCGAGTCGCAGAAACACTCATGGCGGCTTTCACTATTTTGTAAATTTGTCTTAATCTTTATTCCATGGGTGAAAAAACTACTACAATTTTCAATTTAACTTGGGAACATTAGGGCATGCTCAGGAGTGTTTCAGTTCTAGATTCATAATTTTGACAGTTCTATAATATAAAAATGAAAATTTTAAAACTAGAACTTGCTCTCCCCAGCAGCAGTTTTAGCGGATGTTCTATTTAGTTTAAAATTCATGTCTCGCCATGCCTTCAGCGTTACTGCATTCAAATTTATTTTTCCCCAGTCTATCGGGTCTTAGTGTCTGTGCTGAAAACTTTGCATGTATTTAAAACACAGTTCTAAACGTGTTTTAAAACCAGCAACAAATAGAACTGCGTCGTATAACAGTTTTAAATTTTAAAACAAAACTGTTCGAAATTCTAAAACAAAACGCTCTGCTGGGGATGTGAATGTTTCAGTTCCAGTTCTATTTTGAAGCTCCTATACAAAATAAAACCTTGCCTCAAGCAATAAAATCAATAAAATGCACATTTTAATGGGCATGTTCAGGAGGGTTTTATTTTATATAGTGAAACTAGTAAGTAGAACTGGAACTGAAACAATCACATCCCCAGCAGAGCGTTTTGTTTTACAATTTTGAACAGCTTTTAAAATTTTAAACTGGTATACGCCACCGTTCTATTTGTTGCTTAATTTAAAACACATTTAGAACTGTGTATTAAGGGCACATTCAGGAGTGTTTCAATTGTAGATTTCAAAATTTTGACAGTTCTATAATATAAAATTTTAAAACTAGAACATGCTGTCCCCAGCAGCAGTTTTGGCAGGTGTTCTATTCAGTTTAAAATTCATGACTCTCCATGCCTTCAACGTTACTGCTTTCAAATTTATATTTCCCCAGTCCGTCGGGTCTATGTGTCTGTGCTGAGTACTCTCCGTGTGTTTAAAACACAGTTCTAAACGTGTTTTAAAATCAGCAACAAATAAAACGGCGTCGTATAACAGTTTTAAATTTTAAAACAAAACTGTTTGAAATCATAAAACAAAATGCTCTGCTGGGGATGTGAATGTTTCAGTTCCAGTTTTACCTTGAAACTCCTATAAAAAATAAAACGCTTCTAAACATGCCCTGTTGCCGCGCAAACGAGATTGTTATTCATTACCAGCCTTGTGTAAGAAATGCATCGATGCATCGCGTAGGAAAGATTGATGTCGATCTTAAAATTCCGAAAATGGAATGAAAAGAACACAGAAAAAGGGATCACTCTATTTACCAACCTCCCGCACCTAATTTACATAAGCATGCAATATGCAGTCCGACAACCTAGCTTTGGTTTTTCCTTCTCACTTTCTCTGCAGTTAGGATAGCAATAAAATCTTAGAAAGCGGTACAAATGTAGCCGCATACTTTGTGAGCCCTAACGGGACTGGACTAGGATTGAATAGCAAGAATCTGTATTGTGATTAAATATGTCAGTCTTGAAGAGGCAGGGCCAAATATATAAGTAAACAAATAGGAATTGCGCCCTTCTAAGGCCATAGGAAATCTACGCCGTATAATAGGAGAATATGGAAAAATTTAAGGACTAAAAGGGACAAATTTTCCCGTAGCGATATATGAATCGCGCGAGCAACATGTAGCTTTAAGATAACGCTTGTAAATATTTTTTGAATAAATCAAGTTCCAAAGTTTAAAACAGTGAATCCTCACCAATAAGAGAAAATTCCTTAAAGTGAAAAACAGGAAGCAACTACGGCAGCAGGAGGAGCCAAACAAGGATCAACGCTGAGCAACTGGTAAGAAACAAGATCGTCAAAGGAGCCACGGACTGGCTCAGGGACATCCTTCTCTGTCGTCGTTTCATGCCCAAAGTACATACATACTATTCAGGACAGACCCTATATGCTGGGTGGAAATAATTTTGAGTCCAGTAACGACGGTAGTCTATATATAAAGCCTTTGGGACAAACTGCGTGCTCATATGCGCATACGACGGATGCCCAACACAGGATTAAGAAACCGTGAAACTCTATGAACCAGAAGAGTACTCAAATTAACCACAATTATGACAATCAGTTTCGTACGAAGAACAATTCTTCGTAATTCATAATAAGACTGAAAGATTTATCAAAATCTTTTGCGCCCTTAGCTTCTCTAGAGGAACCAAATATAAAAATAAACACATTTTCCACAGCTGTTTTTCAATTATTGCTTTAATTTCAATAAGAAAATATGAATAATTATGCTTGTCACCTAATACTTTCTTCGCTTAATAATTTCCGGTCGCCAGTTCACTGGATGCGACTCTTCCGAAGCCTCGTCATCCTCTTTGTAAATTTTAATGGTTTTATCCGCCTCGGTCGTAATCAACCGCGAGCCGGACATATCGAACGTCATGGAGAAAATACCTGCCTCGCTGTCCATTGAGCCCGGTTGGACGGCAGCCTGAAATCTTTGAAAGTTGTACCCGGTACGCCAGTCCCAGAAAAACATAGTTCCATTGTCACCACCAGACACCAGAACGCCTTCTGGATTGACGGCCATGCAGTTCACTATGGCGTTGTGGCCGTTCAGGTTTTGAATAAAATTGCCCTCCGGACAGCGCCACTGTTTAATGTTATCTGGTGAAGCAGAGGCAAACATGTACAGTGAAGGATGCAGAACTATACTACGAACACTCTTTTTGTGATTAGTCAACGTGCACATGCTCTTTCCTGCAGCCAGGTCCCACAAACGGACGGTTGAGTCGTGGCTTCCTGTTATAATCTGCGGATTTGCCGCTTGGCAAACTACACTTGCCACTGTGTTAGTGTGCCCTGTCAAAGTATGAACGTTGACCTTTGTCCTCATGTCCCAAACACGAGCCGTTGAGTCTCTACCAGCCGTAACTAAAACATCAATCGTCGGATGTAACGCCATAGTGTATACAGCAGACAGATGACCATGGTAATGTCGAATGACCTTATTGTATTCCAGATCCCAACATTTAACCTGCCGATCTTCGCCACAGCTGAACAGATACGGATGACGAGGACTGACGCACAGACCCCGAACCGTACTTACGTGACCGGTTAACGAAAGCTTCAATTTTCCGCTTGCCAAATCCCAAACCTTAATAACCCGATCGGCTGCACCTGTTGCAAACCATTCATTACCTGGCTCGACTGCAACACATCGTACCCATCCTAAATGACCAGAAATTACTCGAATTAGTTTCCAAGGTGCATGCCACTTAGGTTTCGGTATTGTCGGTGCTTTCTTCGGAAGGATTTGAACAGTGTTCGACGATGAATTTTGCGAATTCGAAGTCGCCACAGGGATCAACGCTGTTTGAGCATTTATCTGTTCGTTTTCGCCATCTGCGGTGATCGCTAGCACTGAAAATTGACTATGTATTACTTGTACATTTCTATTTTAGATTACTCTGTCAATTCACCATTATCCTGTGCCGGATGAGATGCCAATTCTTGTCTTCCACTTTCAGTTCGTTTAACCACGACATTCTTGGCTTTGGCTGTACGATCGAAAACCAATCCATAAGAATCGCGTGCTTTAATTGAGAATTTCATTTTCTCTCTGGAATATTAAAACAAAAGCCATTAACTCAATTCGTTTCCAAGTTTACCTGTTTACAATTTTTCGTCCATTTCTGGGAGCAAAGCTTGATTGGCTACAAAGAAATCGTGGGTTCGCTTTAATGAGCGAAATACCAGCGTGTGTACCGAATGCCGCTGTACCTCCTCCATTGAATATAACACTGTTTAACTTTAAATTTGGATAAAGATGTTTACCGAAAATGTGATTTTAATACGTTTAAATATTAATATATTTTATTACAAATACGTCAAAATTTGTCTTGTTTACAATGTTTGAGAACAATCTGCTATAAACTCCTGGATATGTGAAATTAACCCCCAAATGTAAAAAAAACTTTTATAGATAACACCAACGACATCTAGTGGTGAATGATTATAGGCGCCACCTGTACTCTAGAAATTTGAATTTAAAATGCACTGATAATAGCCAGAGTAGATACAGAACACTAGATTAGGATTGTCGCTGGCATCAGTGCTAGGAACATCATTGTTTTGTTTCCGGGATATACCAGTCAAATGGGCCAAATACAAATAAACAAAAAAAAATAATCCTCTATCGTCGTTTCATGGCGACTACAGTCGTGATTCGCTGGTTGGACACTTTTTAACTGGAGCGCTTTTTAGTTGGACCTCCGCTAGTTGGACCATTGTCCAACTGAAAAGCATCTGAACGCTAAAATCTCGTGTCAAATTGACTTTGACAATCAATCTGACAATATTTAGAGATGTGAACGGATGCATTTACACTGCCAACATCTCCTTTGGAGAGTTTTTACATTTGTCAGTCGGTCCAACTAGCGAATCAAATTCGTTAGTTGGACAAGGCTGTGGCCCAACCAGTGAATCACGACTGTAATCATTTATGTTTCTTTTAGCCAGCAAAACAATGGCCATTCTTGGCTGATGTGTTTCCACTAATTAGAATGCACAAATTGTCTAAACTTGTACTAAATTTTGATAAATTTTCATTACTTTGTGCGGTATATACAAACTATTTCATTTCATAACAATTACAGTCGAAAATTTACACCGAGAAAATTCGTTATATTGATTTCACACATAATTTTTTGCAATTTGTAGTAAGGTAAAAAGTTATTTTGGCCTACTTTAGGACATAGTTTTTAAATATTGCGAATAAGACAAAAACGGCAAAAGTTGGTAAATATACTCATGCACAACATCGACTTACATCTGACCATCAATACAGATCTCTCAAAAACGCATCATTTACGAAGAAATCAATAAAAATTGTATTTATCATAAAATACTTTTTTTCTTTCTATTTCCGCCACCCAAATTTCATTTTGACCCGTGGCGGATATATATTTTGGCCATGTTAACAATTTTGCAAACATTTTATCGCCCACTTCGTGTATATTCCCAGTAATTTAATATTTTTGGAGTAAAGTATCATCATAAGAAGAAGAATAGAGAATTATCAAATTCTCTTTTTCTTCTAACTTTCTCTCTAGGGCATAACGTTTACATTTTTTGATTGTAGCATATGTGAGAGCGAGATGATAAATTTTCAACTCTAATGATAATATGAGAAACATGACGCAAACATATGTATCTACTTTCTGACACCTGCACCGCCTATGTGTCGTTCTGTCGTTAGAGGTATTATAGCAAAATATTGACTTACCCCTCGAATGGTCAGTGAAAAACTTATCAATCGGTCTGTAACTTTGTGCAATTTTCATTGATAAAAAGCAGTAGTCCTATAATAAGTTTTGTGCTGTGTGTAATTTTATTATTGAATCCGTGATTAAACATACCATTCGAAAGATTCAATATTGTTGCTCGTAAGACAAACAAATAGTGTGCACAATGTCCAGTAAAATCGAAGAAGCCCAAGAGCATATTCGCCAAGCAGAGAAAAGGTTTGGCTCATCTCCGCGCTTTCGTCAATAATCTTTTGTGCAGTACAAAATCGATTGTTTTTTGCTGTTTCATTGCTAGTTACTATTTTTCTAATACCTTCATTATTTTTCGATGCGTGTTTTTTTATTATAGTTTGAAAACTTCTCTACTTAAGTGGAGACCAGATTTTGACTTAGCTGCTGATGAATACAACAAAGCTGGTAAGTGATAAAAATGATTCATGCAGCGTTGCATTTTTTTCTAGGCAATATTGTCGTTGTATTATTTCGTTACTTGTCTATCCATCTGAAGGTATTTCTTGGTCTGAAACCGTGTAAACCATCAGACTTACGTACGAAGAATTGAAAATAAAAATATAAATTCTTCCAGCGACATGCTTCCGGAACGCAAAATCGCTGGAGATGTGCAAGGATTGTTTGTTGAAATCATCCGACTGTCACCGTCAAAATCGGGCCCTGTTTCACGCTGCCAAGTGTTTAGACCAGGTGATTCTTATCTGCAAAGATATGAACAACCTAACAGAAGTGCGCAAGTATGCAGAAAAAGCTTGTAATCTCTACCAGCAGCACGGATCTCCCGAGTCCGGAGCTTCAACGCTAGACAAAGCGGCTAAAATCCTCGAAGCAACTCACCCGGAGGATGCTCTTCAGCTGTACAAGCAGGCCGTCGATGTGGTGACGGTAAGCGAAAGTCGAAAGGATCACCATCAGGCAGAGACTAACATCACAATATTGTCAATTTTCATTTAGATTGAAGATTCGTCAAGACAGGGCGCTGAGTACGCGAGTAAGGTGGCTCGAATTATGGTCAAGTTGGGAATGTACGATCAGGCAGCTGATGCTATTCGCCGAGAAATTGGACTTCATCAGCAGGTGGGATCGGAATCGGCCATCGGCAGGCTGGCTGTCGTTCTGGTGCTTGTTCAATTAGCTCGTGGCGATTATGTGGCTGCAGAAAAAGCTTTCAAAGAATGGGGCAATTGTTGCGACGCAGCCGAAGTGCAAACACTGGAATCTTTGCTGCAGGTAGGTGAACGTAAGGCACAACTCGTTTATTTGTCAACAGTCTCAACATATAACCTTCATTATCATGTTGCTAAAATACATTATTCCTCATATACAACAGGCCTATGACGACGAAGACCCCGAGCTGGCAGCGCGTGCGTTGTCTTCTCCATTCATTCGGCACATGGATGTTGAATACGCTCGTCTGGCACGAGACTTGCCCCTTCCAAAGGGAATGGCCATTGCACCAAAGGCAAACGTTATCGAAAATGCGGCTGCTTCGTATGTTTCGCCCAACAGCGGGGGTGCTACTGAGGTAAGACTCTGGGCTTAATTGAACTCTCTAATAATTTAACAAAAATATGATTTTGTTCCTCTAGGGAACTGGAACTGGTCTCGACGAAATGGGAGAAGGTGGTCTGTGTTAGTGTGTGTATACAGTAATACACCGAATGCGCGAAATGAGTTGTGTGAAAGAGGTAAAGCTAATATTGTGACGTTAATTGTTGTTGTTATTAGTAAGTATATTTAATATAAATAGAACATATATATTTTAAAATTGATCTAGCTTAATGCAAAAGCTCCCTGTACGTTAAAATTGCATTTCTTTAGAAATTTAAGCGAAAATGTAATTGTAAGTTCCGTAAAACGGGGGAACATTGATCACTTGTTATGAAAATAGCCAAAATTGACAACAAAAACCATTGATATTTTTGTGGGGTAAATTGACAAATATGTTTTGCAATTACTCAAAAAACTAGTCAGTTTTATTATAGAGGAATATCTTCGCGCATTGTTTTGTTTGTATTAATCGAATCGAATATGTATATGCAAATAAATCGTATCACCTTCAATTGAAATTTGCGGATCTTTATTGAATGAAAAAAATATTCGCGACTGACAGAAGTCGCACATGTTAGAAAGAGAATTTAATTTTTGCTTGGAAGATGAAATCACCTCGTCGCGTTTTTATTAAAAAGAAAGTCATGATAAATATTACTACGGTGATCATGGATGCCCCGTTTTGCGAGTTTCTTTCCGGCCAGGCAGCGCTAAAACAGCGAATACGTCCAAGATCGTCGGACAGCAATCGCCATTAACGATTTCCTCAATATATTATTTGCTTAAATCTCCAGAAAACATAAGCAGCCTCTAACTCTAGAAAATGCGCGCTTTTAATCTTGGAATTAATGAATCGATAAAGCATGTACATCTTGAACATACGAAATCGCTATTTGCATTATGTTACACTTAAATAAGCAACGCTGTTGCACACCCTTGAATCAATATCAATCTATCAATTCAGAAATTAAAAAGGTAATACTTATAAGCGTCATTAGTGAGAAGAAAGTTTTTTCCGTACTATAAATACAAACGCTCGCAGGAGCAAGCATTACCGTGTACAGACTAAAATCTGCTTATTTTGTGATTATCCATAAGAGAATGTGAACACTCTAAACATCTTCTTTCATGATATCTAATAATGGGGATGATTTTCACGAAACAGCGAACAGCCTCTTGACATTACCTCCCTGTGTTATATCAATTTGAAGGTACTAAATTTATTTTCTCTCCGTGTTTGGTTTTGAGAGTTTTTTTCCAAATCGGAATACCGTAAGAAAAATATTCGCAATTGTAGGAATGGGGAAATTTGTGGGATAGAAGCGCGACCTCCATTTGGCCAACTGATTCAATAGTCTTCACCTGGTTCTTTGTATTAAAAAAGCTAGTAGCACATCGTTCGATTGTTATTGCTAGATCTATTGAAGGCTTCTGGATTTCTGAGATTGGTCAATTGTGCATATTTTGAAATATCACTCAGCTAGAAAAAAACTGTTACCATCGAGTCAACGAACTGTTTGCAATTCAGTATCCTATGCTCTTACTACAAACATCGTAGTGACAAATCATATTTTAAACCTTTACATTTTCCAGCTCATTTGAAGTGCTGTACAAGGTACGAATTACGTGCACCCTCATGGGCATCATCGGCGGGTACCATCAATATTAAGTCGCAAAATTAACCACAATATTAAGGTACAAATCTTGAAATAACATCGAGTCAATCGGGTCAATTCATTCTGATTCCTGATCATTCGTATTGTAGATCTATACTCAATTGGTCCTTCGTACCCCAAACCGAAGTAAAACATACTTGCTCTCGTGTAGGTTGGGTTTTTTAATTCACAAACTTTTATTTAGTCAACGTTTACATATCGGCACATCAGACAAACATTTCAAAATTTCACACAAAACACATTAAAGCTTTGCTCCGCTAAAAATCTGGAACCGGCATATCCACCTGCCCCAGAAACTCTCGGTCGATCGCACAGGTGCTTAGTATCGCGAATTCTTGATAGCAATCAGCTTCAACTTCAGTGCCTCCAGTAGCTTCCTCGGAACGACTTCCGTCGTCGAAAGCACAACAGGAACAGTTCGAGGAATCTCATTAAACCTGCAGATTTTATGGCAAATTTTTACACCGTGAGTATCTACCAAATTGTGGTCCAGTGGAACGGCAACGTCGATTGTGGCAACTTGGCGTGTGTCAACTTTTGTCATATACCAGTTTGGGTTTCTAGATTTTAACAGGAGCGTAGTTATAAATGTGCGGAGACGGTTTACACACTGATCGACTCCTCGCCATCACCGCCTTAAACCCCCCCTCAGATCATCCCTCATTACACCCCCATTAGACCATCACCAATACCTCCAACCCCTCTATATCCCATTATCAGGTATACCGAAATAAGCGGGGGGCGGTTCGGTTGCGGGTTATTCACACTCTTCACATGGTTCTATCACATTCGCCCGAAAGTCATTTACTCGAATGACGTTCCCCCGAAAACCATTTATCAGAATGGACCATTTACCCGAATGGACCATTTACCCAAATGGATCACTTGCCCGAATGTCATTAACCCGAATACTATATCCACTCAAGCATAATATAAAATTGGTAATTGTCTAGTTTAGAGACTTTAGTGATAGAGGTTCGATGTTAATGCGGTTTTTTGCCAAAATAGTGTACTTTAACCTAAATAAACCAAATACGAGAGCGGAAATGTGAAATCTTTAACCAAAGTTTGATAAACTAAAGATAAACTGAACAAAAACAAGTGAGCTTATGCAGCGGAGCTAGTGTGATGCGGCTTGGCCGCATATCCGAGGCCACCCGTCGCCGAAGTTATAAGCAAACCTGTGATCCTCTCGTTTGCCCGGTTTACTCAAACATAGGGGCTATAGCTAGTTTAAAGCCGACTGAGCGGCAGCGATGTCGGACAGTGCACCCGAAAGCGATGTGGCGTAGCCACCTTAGTCAACCGACCACTGACCAATGTAACATCGCTTTTAAGTGTACTGTCCGACACCGCTGACGTTTCGTTGCCAACGCCACAAATGCTCTTCAGGTGCAAACTGATGCATATAGGGCGCAGTTGTCAGCTCGAGCGGTGAAATCTCGTGATAAACCGGACAAAATAATAAGAAATATTTCGGAAACATCATCAATTGAAGTAAATATATATTAAGATGTTTCGTTACAAATTGAATCAATTAAATTAGTAATTATATCGTGCATGGTGGAAGTTCATTTGGCATAACGTCGTTAGTAAATAGTAGCTCATAAATGTTATGTGGCGAAGTTAGTGTGATGCGGTTTTGCCACAATTACGGAGGTCGAGGAACCGAAGCGGAGGTCCCGCCTAAGTAAACCTGTGATCCATTGAAACATAGGGGTTGATTCCTTCATTAAATATGAGCAGTTCTTTGAGTTTGTATATTAAATAGCCCTCGCAATCAAACTGGTGATCCATTCGTTTGCCCGGTTTACTCACACTTAGGAATTGATTCCTTCTTTTAAACATGAGCAGCTCTTTTCCCACAATCAGGTTGATTGCTTCTTTCAAACATGAACAAATCCTTAGATCTGCATGCCAAATAAGTTGGCAAGGAAACTGTTGATCCACTTGTCTGCCCGGTTTACTCAAACATAAGGATTGATTCCTACTTTCAAAACAAGAGCACTTGTATATACCAAATATACCAAATAGCTCTCTACATAATATTGGATTTCGAGACACTGTGATAAACGTTGCTAAAAAAGTTTTTTTCGGTGCAGCCCTTCACGGACGGTTTTTCCATCCAAACCAAAGTTTTTTTTTCAGAAAACTAAAACAACTTGGTCATTAGGGCATTGCAATTTTTTTTTTTTTTGATTTCTCGAAGGCCCCCCCTCTCATATTGTGACAAATGTCAAAGTAAGCTCAGATGCCAAATTTCACATCATTTGGACAATTCTAGACCCCCGCCCACTTCGCTTGGAATTTTTGAAATCGGTGCTATGGAAAAATGTGGAGAAAAAATATATTAAATGCTTTAACTTTTGAAGTAGCAATAAGAAAATTACAATTTATACCTCTTTTTAAAGGAAATAACCTTAGTATTGGAATGGAGATATTCCTGTTTCTATAAAAATACGGGAAAGTGGGGTGCTGGGTCATTTTGACCCCAAAATCCCCTATTTTTTTAATTTTTTCTGCTTCGTTGTGCAAACCATACATATTTTGCAGTTTTTCTAATGTGAAAAAATCTCAGAAATCGAACGCAACCTTTTAGACCTTTGTCCGAATAAGAGAAGTTGTGGTTATAGGGCCTTTTGTCATTTATATTAAATTTTATCATTTTCTCGTGCATATATCTCTATTATTCTTCATTCAATTTTCATAAATTGTACCTTGTTCAACGTGGAAAATCCTTAGGAACAAAATAAAAATTTGGCATCTGTGCTTACTTTGACATTTGTCACAATATGAGAGGGGGGGCCTTTGAGAATTCAAAAAAAAAAAATTTGCGATGCCCTATTAGTCATCAGACAAAATATTCGGAAGATCACCGAAAAAAACTCATTTACAAACAAGTTGTTGCCTTGGCTTTTTTGCCCCATCAAGGTATTCCAATGGCACTCGAAGAATAGAGGAAAAGTTGTCCAAGGGTTCTCGACGATTCTTTGGATTACATTAGGTAAAAATTGTATTTTCGGTAGGAAAGAAGCTAACAAAAAGTTTCTCGATGACCGCTCTTTCCCCCCGCTTCGTGGTCACTTTTCGAAAATGTATCGAAAAAGATTCCTAGGATCACCAATAACGTGGAAGGCTGGCACAATAAATGGAACGGTTTGTTAAGCCGTGGAAATCCTACATTCCCTAGTACGGATGTTTTATGTACACTACAAGCGGTACCAACAGCTAAAAAGTCTAAAAAGAACTAACGAAAGGATCCAAAACTGGAAACCTTAGTTAAATCATACAAATCAGGTGATTGGATTAACTATTCGACTGGTATAGCTGTAGTGTTAATTTCTTCATAGCATTAAATGTAATAAAATTTGTATTTCAGCTTAATAAATTAAATTTTTTCGATTGGCATTTCGTTGTTTTTCGGGTATATGGAATTCGGGCGAATGCCATTCGGGTTTATGTTGCATTCGAGAGAATGTCTTTCGGGTGTTCGTGGCATTCGGATGAATGACATTCGGGTTTATGTGACATTCGGGCAAATGTCATTCGGGTAAATGGATTTTGGGCGAACGTCATTCGGGCGAATGTGATAGAATCCTTCACATAACTACCCCGGAATGCCAGAATAAACAGTAAGAACACAATGAACTAATCCTGATTAAGCTAATTCAAGATATTTTTTATTTCAAGTGTTTCACCGTCGACACGTAGCTCATCAAGTTCGTGGTTGGCGAGCCATTGTGTGTAAGTGCAAAGTGTACTGAGTAGGTAAAGTGCCTATTTTGACCCTACTAATTCATTAATTACTCGGTCTACAATCGATGGAATGCGTATAAATTGGCATCAAACGTTTTACTTCGTTGTTAAGAACCAATCTAATAACACAAATGCCCTAAAAATGATGAAATCCTCGTGTTTGAGCGCAATGAAAACTCGAATCCAGTCTCCCGATTGTCGCCCTGCCATTTTTTTTATTACAATGGAGAAGACCTTTACGTCCTAGCCCAGTACACGTGCTATTGGTAGGGTCCAATCTACCGCACGGGGTGCACTGGGGGCGTGTCGGGCTCGAATGGTGACGCTGCCATTAATACCGACTAAACTCCATTGGGCTCCGCCATCGTTCCTCCCAGGAACTACCTCTCGGTATTACTTCTGGGGGGATGGCTGTACTAAATGTACTCATTCACTCTCACTCACGCGTTCATACGTCCTGTATGAGGCTTACTTGGGTGCTCTCTCTATCGCACCTTGATTCACTCTCAAACACTCCCACATGAGGCTGACTTTTGTGCTCACCTTTTTCGTTCCTTGCGAGGCTGACTTGTGTGCTCACCTTACTCATTCCTTGCAAGGCTTACTTTTGTGCTCGCCCCACCCATACCATGTGAGGCTGACTTGGGTGCTCACCCTATCACCCGATTCACTCTCGATCGTGCCACTCTATTGTACCTTTGTCACTCCCCCTGGCATCCCATGTGGGACATTTTTCTTAGGCCCCACTTCTGACATAGGCTGATGAGCCTATTTGCGCCATGTTTCTATTATCACCATACCCATTTGAAGCCGTTGGTTAGAGCAGTGTCTGCCATCTTTGTTCAACGCATTGAGTCAAATGGTAGCGCAACAATAGGGGCACTCGATTCGAGTTTTCATTGTGCTCAAACACGAGAATTTTACTGTTTCCAACGCATTTGTGTTATTATATTGGTTCTCAACAACGAAGCAAAGCGGTTGATGTCAATTTTTACTCATTCCGTTGATTGTAAGGCATCAAATTACCGAATTAGTGAGGCACCTTGCTTAGTATGGTGAAAATAGGCTCATCACCCTACCATGCGAGGCTGACTTGTGTGCTCACCTTTTTCATTCCTTGCTAGGCTTACTTTTGTACTAGCCTCTACCATACCATGTGAGGCTGACTTTTGTGCTCACCCTTAACATGCCGTGTGAGACTGACTTGGATGCTCACCCTTTCACTCCTCTGCCACGCCATGAGGCATCGATAGCTAAGTCCCAACATACTACGCTACGACCCTCCCGTCTTGGCATGAGGCAGTCCACTTATACGCCTATACACTCACTCTTCTGTCTTGCTTCGGGGTGGCTGGGTTTACCCCTTACGCGGCTGCCAGTCGCTGCGCCAAACCTGCCTCGGCATGAACAGACCATTCACTCCCTTTTTTGCGCTTGGCCTTTTTCACTCCAGCTAACCAATCACTAGTTAGCCGTGCCCGTCGTCTGTTGCTCGGTTCGCCAGATTACCTGTAGCCTACAGGCAATCTGGATGGTAGCAGCCGAGACTGCGTTCCACTTCTCCACCGATTGACACATCCGCTGAGTAAGGGTATCAGGGGTTGTGTCCCAGCCACAGACGTCAAGCATTGCTCTTCTTTCGACGTCGAACCGATGACATACGAACAGTATGTGTTCGGCAGTTTCGTCTACATCTGGGCAGTCCGGGCAGACTGGGACATCCGCGTGCCCGAACCTGTGGAGGTACTGTCGGAAACAGCCATGGCCTGACAGGAATTGTGTCAGGTGGAAGTGAACTTCCCCATGGGGTCTTCCCACCCAGCTCGATATGCTAGGTATCAGCCGGTGGGTCCACCTACCTTTCGAGGAGTTGTCCCACTCACGCTGCCATCTGGCGACCGAGGTCACCCTGGTGCGCTCGCGGGCTCCCCTATTTCCACGTAGCTCGAAGCACTCCTCATCTTCCCGATTGTCCAGCCCGACTGGCATCCTGCTCGCTATCACGCAGGATGCATCGTGTGATACCGTGCGGTAGGCAGATATCAGTCTGAGGCACATCACGCGGTAGGTGCTCTTCAGTTTCTGTAGGTAACTGGTTACCCTCAGTGCTCTTGATCATGACGGGCCGCCGTACCTGAGGATAGATACGGCAACGCCTGCCACTAACCTACGTCTACTGGCGCACACCTTTGAGCTGTTGGACATCATTCTCGATAGAGCCGCAACAGCAGTCGACGCTCTCTTGCATGTATAGCCGACATGGCTGCCGAAGGTCAGCTTGTCGTCTATAATGACTCCGAGACACTTCAGACTTCGCTGTGAAGTGTTCGCGACTTCTCCCACATGGATAACTGCATGTTGTGCCGATTTGCGGTTGTTGACGATAACGCCCTCCGTCTTATGATGAGCGAGCTCCAGGCCTCTCGCGCTCATCCATTCCTCCACCGTGCTGATCGCGTGTTCTGCGGTTAGTTCTACCTCAGGAATTGACTCCCCGTAGACCTCCAAGGTTACGTCGTCGGCAAAGCCGACGATCTTGACCCCAGGAGGAAACTTCAGTCTCAGAACCCCGTCATACATGAGGTTCCATAGCACCGGGCCTAGGATCGAGCCCTGCGAGACTCCGGCGGTAATCGGAACCCTTTTCTGACCGGCATCGGTCTCGTATAGCAGTACGCGGTTTTGGAAGTAACTTTCCAGGATCCGGTACAGACCCACCGGTAGGCTAAGCCGGTGTAACGAGAGCGCGATGGCATCCCAGCTTGCGCTGTTGAATGCGTTCTTCACGTCAAGTGTCACTAACGCACAGTATCGAATACCTCGCCTTTTCCGTTGGATCGCTATCTCGGCAGTATTTATCACTGAGTTGAGAGCGTCCACTGTGGACTTACCCTTCCGAAAGCCAAACTGGTTGCTTGACAGACCGTCCGTACCTTTCGCGTACGGGGTTAGCCTGTTGAGGATGATCCTCTCAAGCAGTTTACCAGTCGTGTCGATCAGACAGATTGGTCTGTACGCCGATGGGTCGCCTGGCGGCTTCCCGGGCTTCGGAAACAGCACCAATTTCTGCCTTTTCCATCTATCGGGGAAACGGCACTCGTCAAGGCATCTCTGCATAGCTAGCCTGAATATGTTCGGGTTCGCTATGATCGCTGCCTTGAGAGCGTTGTTTGGAACTCCATCCGGCCCTGGAGCTTTGTTCATTGCTAGGGATTCAGCCACTGCGAGTAGTTCTTCATTCGTCACTGGAGCCACCATTTCGGCCGTGCCCGCACTGTCTCGTAGTGCAGGTGGCCAGGGGCTTGTGGCTCGAGACGGGAAGAGTACTTCGATAATCGTTGCCAACCGGTCCGGAGACCGTTCTGGGGGTGAGGAGCCCCCTTTGGTCTTGGCCATCACAATCCTGTAGGCGTCACCCCACGGATTCGCGTTGGCACTCTCACACAAGTTGTCGAAACACGCTCTCTTGCTGCTTTTAATGGCCCTGCCATTTGAGCTAATGCGTTGAACAAAGATTGCTCAAGCCGCTCTAACCAACGGCTTCAAATGGGTAGGGTGATAATAGAAACATGGCGAAAATAGACTCATTAGCCCTATGTAATAGCACAGATAACAGACGTTTAGGCTCGATTCGAAATGTGTGTAAATACCCACCACTGAAATTTCGAATAAATCAGACGTCTTAAACACGCTTGGCAAAAGTTTGTAGGTGGCGCAGTGATCGATGCAATGCAATTTGAGTGGAGTTGTCAAACAGGTATAGCAAACAGTTGCGTAGATGGCAATAGTGAAATGCTGATTTCCAACGTTCATTAATTTGAAAATTTACGCAGGTATTTAGGCAAACTTTGTTCTAGCCTAAATGTCTGTTATCTGTGGCAATAGACATTTTCACAGTCATAGATTATAGTTTGCAGAAATGAGAAAGGCCCAATTGCACCACTAGGTGGATTGAAACAGGTTTTTTAATTAGGATATTCTTCTGACGTATGCTGACAATGAAGGGGAACAAACAATGCTTGCGTGAAATTGCTAGTGTATTCGTCATACAAAGGAAAGCTTTCGGTACTATTAATGCTTATTTAAGGCCGCTCAAAATTATTTCATAGGCTCTTCATGAAGAAAATCGATAGTTATAGTTTGTTTGTTTTTTTTTTTGTTGGCGACGAACCACTGCGACCAGTATTTAATAATCTAATGTACAATATACTATGACATATCACTATCGATGAGTGATTGTCGTTATTGTGATAGGGTGATGAACCCATTTTCGCCATGTTTCTATTGTCACCCTACCCATTCGAAGCCGTTGGTTAGAGCAGCTACTGCCATCTTTGTTCAACGCATTGAGTCAAATGGTAGCGCAACAATAGGTGCACTCGATTCGAGTTTTCGTTGCGCTCAAACACGAGAATATCACTGTTTTCAGCGCATTTGTGTTATTATCGTGGTTCCTAACAACGAAACAAAGCTATTGATGTTAATTTGAAACTAATTAATTAGTGAAGCACCCTCCTTAGTATGGTGAAAATAGGCACTTTACTCTACACACTCTTCTCAGTTAGGCACACCACTTCGTGTGAAGTTTATTACCTGCTTGAGATTTGCAGTACAGATATCAAAAGGCTCCAATGTTCCTTTACCGATGACTCTTAGTCTGCGTTGTATCAATGCACTGCATTCACAGAGCAGATGCTCTCAAGTTTCACTTTCAGATCCGCAGACGCGGCATATATCGTAAGCTTACCAAATTTTTCAAGATGATATTTACTAAGTAGTCCTGTCCTGATCTATATCTCTTTTTTGTTTAGTTTAATCAACTCCAGACTTTTTTTCTCGTTGTGAGAGATAAATTTCTTTGATTGTCGTAGTCCAAGTGTGTTACACCAAATGTTCTTTATAGCTGTGATTTCCCATTTTTTCAGTTCTATTTTGAGGCACTCGAAGAGACTCCACAGAATCGTTCTGGGCCGATAAAATTAGTGGAAGACCCCCGTCTTGGTAGTTCAATGGATTTTTCGTTCCCGGCAACTCCGCGATGTCCTGGAACCCGGTATAAATTAACACGATTTTCTCCGTCGGAGTGCAACAATACACTCCTATACTAGTTTTGAGCGACACGTAGAAGACCTTAATGCGTTAAGCGCGGCCTGACTATCTGAGAAAACGCTGATATTTGCATACCGGTATTTTCTTTTCAGACATACGTAAGTGCATTCTAGAATGGCATAGATTTCTGCTTGAAACACTGTCGGCCAGTATCCCATGGACATACTAGCGTTTATTCCTGGTCCTGTTATACCAGATCCTGTCGAATGGTTCATTTTTACCCATCTATGAAGAGAATTACTGATCCTGGGTGGAGACTAGGGCCACTTTGTTCCCAGGTGGTCCGTTCAAGCTCCATAATTTTGTAAGTAGTTCCATAATCATCCTTTGAAGTTTACCTAGCTTATTTTGAGTTGATGTCTCTTTTGTTTTAGGCCGCCCAACTAGCGTGGCATATGTTATTCTTCGTTTGACTATTGTAAAGTATAACCAGTGATCCATACTTGGTCTGAGACTCTATTTTTTACCAATTGTTCTCCTGCACACCCAAAGATCACTAGTTGCCTTGCTTATAACCCACTTAATGTGCGTATTCCAATTTAGTTTTTTTATCTAGTATCAATCCCAGAAACTTTACCTCAGAAGACATTTCAAGACTGCTCTGAATTCCAATGGCATCTTTAACCCATTCATGCCAATGTTGTTGATAAATAGCCACGTTTTTAAACGACTATAACTTTTGGTTTACAATGACAAATAAGCTAATAGCTGGGACTAATACCTTTCATTCGAGCACTAACACATATAAATATTATGAGTAGAACAGAAGTTATTGCAATTAATCTTATTGGGTTCCGCTGAAACAGTGCTGCCAGGGATAGTTTCTGTTAATGGTGAAAGTCAAATTTTGGAATATTTTCGTAGCCCAATATATGTAAATATTATTGGAAACTGATAGAACCTTTTAATTTAGACTACCTTCAACTAGCTTTTTCATGAAATTGGACTTATCGGAAGGTAAATATTGAGCAGCTTGCGAAAGAAGCACCTGTATTTAGCAAACCAGGTTTTTCTTGTTTTATGATACCAACAGTTCTAAGATAAAAAGGGTTTCGGAACCCTATATGCGGTAGAAAATGTTGGTCAAGAATTGGTTAACAAGGCTCTGATAAGAGACCCGGCAGTCTCTGGAGGCGATTTCAATTCTTGGGTAGCTCAAGCAAAAATGGATGTTAGGCTATGTAAAGAGGCCACATCTACGTAACCTTCTGTAGTTCTTCGCTGGTGACAAACATAAGTGGGAGTTTCCGTAGACTACAAGCGTAGTGATCACCTGACAATCCGGTACGACATTGGTCAACTAAATGATGCTACAAGGACAAGGTTCTCTTTGTGGAGACAACGTGCACTCTTCTAACTAGATTGAGGGTTAAAAGAAACGTTAGCTGGGATATGTGACACCACCATGTGCACTAAACTGGTGCCGAGAAACAGACGACCCGCAGCTTATTTACTTACTTTATTTTTTTTTTTCTAGTATACGAGTAATCGAATCATTTACCCCGGAAAATCGAAGCCCCGGTTAATCGAGTTTGACCTGTATTGCAGAAGACACACCTTGTTAAAAAGTTTGTTTCTAGAATTCTTGCACAAATATCTATAAACAACTAATACATGCCGTTAACTCGTTACCAATATAAATAGTACATGAAAACCAACAAAAATAGAAATTCTGAAAAATCGGGTCGGGCCAAAATAGGTACAATTTAGGAAAATTTACCCTGATCATTTTATTTCCAATTTCTTCGCAAATACAGCTTAAATTAATAAAATAACACAAAATTAAAGTTTGATTCGATTATCCGGGGTGAGATTTTTTTGAAATCCCGGATAATCGAGTCCGCCCTGTATCTAGGTAGACATTATGATTTAGCTAAGTACGCGCTTTGTCTTTTCATTTTAGATCAAAGTTTTTAGGAGTGCGACCTCCTGTAGAAATATGAATGCCTATTTACGAATTATTATTCCGTGGGGCGTTACATAACAGGATAAAGCCGCGTGGAATATAATAGAGGTATCGACAATATGATCTTAGCAATATGTACGCGCGTTCAGTTTCCGATTCAGTTTCCGATAATTCGAAACGAGCAATTTGAACTCCGAACAGCCGGTCATCGGGAGTATTACTTCTTATTAACACTTCAATGATCATCAAGTTTGCAGTACAAAGCAAGCGTACAAAAAGTATAAAAGATATCCCAAATGAATGTGAAGAAATTCACTACGAAATGTTAATGACAAGTTGGCATCTCCACTCTCCCTATCAGACACGTTTCCATAATTGTTTAAATTCCAAATTGCAAACAACATGTTTATTATGCGTAATAAATATAACAAGTACAACGACAGCGGGCTTTTGATCCATGGGTGGCCTAGAAGAAGAATGAATGGGAGAAGAACAATACTGGCAAAAACTCGTATACCACATGAGCGGTTCAAACTTGAAAGAGTGACGAAGAGTACTACACTGGATGATTTTGAAGAAAAGACCAGGAGTGCGATTTTACAGACTGAAGCTCTGAAGTGTTGAAATCTTTACCACTGTTTAGGAAAGCAAAAGTAGCACAAAGCTAGTGTCAGACCTTCATGAGACCTCAAGAAGTCACTTTTAGAGGTATTCGTCAATGTAGATTTGTCGGTAGACGGTTCCAGATTTATTCTATTCTATTCTATTCTAACCCTTAATGAATAAGTTAATTACCGAATTGTTTTGAATCCAAAAGGAGGAAGAAACGAGGACAACCGTACCAACCGTTTCAGTTTAAAGGGGATATAATAAATCGTTGGGAGTGACTTGGCTAAGAAGGTTAATGTCCTTCCTTTGGTCCTTTGGAATGGGACAGAGGTATTTACACTTTACCCTGGCTCATTAAGCCTAGGTTAAAGCGCCTTTACTCGCTCTTAATTCGCGGCCGAGAAATCCGGATGTTTTTCCGAACTATTCTGGCTGCTTCTGAAAACTGGAAAATTTGACCAGCGACAATCGTACTTTCTCTTATTCTAAGGAAGGGAATCACATCGAAGACTAGTACGCCTAATTCGTACAATAATGCGCTATAATGCGCACGACCTCCGACATGAGGGATTAGCACCAAACAAGCAAAAAAACGACCGTCACTGGTCGGACCCTCCAGCCCTCAAATGCAACAATAATACTGTCGAATGAACCAACTAATTTCAGAAATAATCTTTTAGAAAATGGCAAATAAATCTGACTCACGTGTAATTAGATCATCCAGAATGCTGTCATCTGTATCTCTTGTGATGGCGGCATTGACTCCCACACACAGAATACTCACGATTTTCTGGGTTCCAGCTGTAGTTGATGTTGCATTCAATCGAGCCCAGGAGATCCCTTATCGAGCCAGCCATCGCTTCAAACATTTTTTGAATGTTGAACACTCCGGAGTGAACGTATTTGTCGGGTTCAATAACACCTGCAGCCAGGAGGTCACCGGAATGAACCAGTTCTGAGTTTTCCAGTTTTGAGGGGATTTCCTGAGGTTGGGCCGCTTGCGGGTGGATGCCTGTGGTCGTATCTCCTCGAACTCAATCCGCTTGGGGCGCGAGCTTCTAAATGCAAAATTGTTCTCTTCATCAGTTGAGTTGTTGAAGAGCAGCGAAAGGAAAACTTTATTTCCTAAATTTTCAGTAAAGATCAATACATTGATCTAGGAACTCCTAGCATGTTGTTAGTCGCCTCTTAAGACATGGGAACAGGTTCCCAGTGGTTCTATTCTTGACTGAAATAGCGTAAAAAAATTTAGCCCGCCGGACACCACACGCTAACTCAATGTCGTTAAACAGTAAAAATTAGATTTTCGTTCAATTGTTCCAGCCAGACCCACTACCTCTTTTTGACCAATGCCGGGCGTTTTTTATTATTTTTGCGAGTTTGAAAACTTCTTCCGGGCAACTTTTCCACGGTACTATTTCGCATGAAAATAACTGGGTATGATTTGGGGTCGAACCGTCCCATTATCAAATTTGGACAAATTTCCAAACAGTGTACTGGCCATAATCGCATATTTGTCCCATTTTCTATTGAATGATTTGCGATCATGGGCAATGTACGACAACTAGTTTTGAATTTTTCTTTGCTTCACGTTCAATTTTCCATTCAATGTACAAGTTAGATTTTGATTTACTACCACGTCCTTGTGTAATCTCCAAAGATTTGCTTTTAGCAAACTTCTCGAGTATGTATTCACCATCGAACATCGAAACTTTTTTGAACTCTTGGATAATAAATATGGGAAAGCTGGGTTTGGTTTTCGTCTTTGTCATATTTGAAAATAATGTCCCCATCCTTCAACGATAAAAACAAGTGATGCCGAATAACGTCAAACATTTACACTCTATTATCGCTAAAAATATCTTGCTGGAAATTTATTCGATGAAATGAGACGTTTCATCGAGTGGAGTAATAGTGAGCATACTGCATTTAAATGCTGCAGATCATACGCTTTTCTAATTCCATATGGCTCATGAAATGATTGACTATATAAGATAAGTTTCGTCATGAAAATTTTACCAAAACCCGCATGCTGTCAGGGGGAACACGTACCAGTACCAGTAAAGCGCCTGTAGATTATTTCAAAGGAACCCACGAATTTCTCACAGTTCGAACACACCAATAAAGGCAGCAGAAGTAAAATCTAGTTTGAAAACAACACCGCAGCTAATAGAATATAGAAAGTTCCGAAGAACTTCAGTAGAAGTGCATACACAATCGCGTCTGGAATGTTGCATTTTAATAAGTAAATAATGACAGTATTAGAATAAAAAAACTCACTAATATATAAATCAGCTCGCTTTTCGAATGAATTAAACAAGTGCAAACAAATTGCTCTGAATGGCATTCCTTAAAATTACATGGATATCAGAAGTCGTTATAAACTGCAAGACAGGCCACCCGCCCCGCGGTTGTGGGAAGGCAAGGAAAAAACTACCCACAGATAACGTGAAAACTAACAACTAACAACGTATGTTCAACCATGTCGATACATTCAATTGTACTGAAAATAAATTTGATGACATGTATTCATAGATTGATTTCACTTTGGAAAGAACATCCCGGGTGTAGTTGATGTTTACACTGTTTTTGTTTAACGCTTTGATTTGATTGCAGTAGAGTATCAATGCTTCATTTATTTTTTATACATTATCAGCTACTTATGACTGTGGGTGGGAACACATGTAACGTGGACTGATGATGCACTTCCAGGCAGTTACAGTTCATTACCATTCATTATCCATTCTTTCAATTCTCCTGCTTCCAGCTTTTGTTTTTATTCGTTCCTTTTCTATGTGTACGCAGTTTTTGTACCGTGCCGATTGTTGAGCGTTTCGGCTTAATCTTTTGAACTTTTCGGCGTTCTTTTAGGATATCTTTTCCTTTTTGGTATTAGAAGAGAGACATGATCGAAGTAAGTTTTACTCGGAAGGCAAAACTAACGATTTCTATGAATTTGTTTGAATTGTGACTTTCAGTTATTTTCATGTGATTTTAGTAACTAGTTACATAGTTTTAAGTTCTTTTTCATTTATAAAGTACGTTACTTTCAATGTAATGGTGTTAATTTGTAAACTGATATAATTATTTAAGATGACAATCCATCTAGTGGCCTCGGATGATGTTTGACAATTCCAATTTTGAGTCGATTAGTCCATCGATTTGCGTAACATGCTGTCTGAACTGACTTGGAATGCAAAGGAGATATGCTTTTGAACCTTTTTATGATTCTCATACGAAAATCTACTTTCACTTCATTGCCGCATGATGGGTTCAAGAGTGTTGGATCCATAAGCAGAAGTTCTTATGCGCTCTTCATAGTTTAAAGAATCTCATATCATTTTTAAAATCCGGCTGCTAATGTAATCTGTACTCCAAACGGAATGGTCGGTGTTAAGTCAGACTGGACTAAGTTGCAAAACATAAAAAATGAGATAATGATAGCGCTGGATAAAGAATTTTTTCAGCTACAGTCGACATTTGTCTGATTAGAAATATATAATAATAAACAAGAATTACGTCAAAAAATAATTTCCATTTATAACGTGAAGGATACTGCGATTCGAAGTTAAAACTTGTTTTTCTCGAAATCAATATATTGTCACTTAGTGCGGTCTGACTTAACACCGATCAATTGTCCTTGTAGAAATACTATTTATTAAAAAGGCCTCATATAAAGCACTATATTTCCCGTGCCAGGGTGCATAAAATAAATTATAATTAAGAACAAAAAGTAATCTTCATGCATGTTTGAGTAAAATATGCAGGAACGAAAAAATGATCATGTTTGGTATGGCTTCTACGATTTTAGGTGATCATCAGTTTTGTAAAATATTCGAAAACAACCTAGCATCTCATCACCGTTGGAAGCAATATAACTAATCTCTATCTCTCAATCATCCATTGTCGGCGACGATGTGTATAATTTCGACAGGTTTCTGGCCACCATGAGTGCACAGATTTTTATGAGGATTGATTTAATGAATGCATTACAATATCGGAACGGACAAGTACAGATATTTATGAATTCTAGCTTGCATGTTAGGGTATGATGGAAAATCGTTTATAATTTCTGCCAGCCATTACAACTTGACATGGGTCGGACTCTGATTTCAATGATTACATGACTATATTACAGCACATTCTGGCTTAGTCCCCCTCATCCATATGTCACAAAAATAAATTGTCATGCCCCCTTCCTCTCCTCTTAAAAGTGTTACGTAATTTATGAATTGTCGCTAATGGAATTTTCGTTTTTGATTTGCAACGGTGTAGTGTTGGTTGCACTGAAATTCGTAGTTTTTGTAAATTTCACTACACTGGTGCTACACATTTTCTACACCGATACCGATGGTGTAGCACCTATAAAAAAGTAGAGTGTATATCGCATAGGTAAAACCTGGGACGGGACATGCAAAGTGAAACAAAGTAACTGTCACCGCGAACCGGCAATGGCCTGTCATTGCGAACCGGACCTTTCTTGATGATTTTCATTTTCCTGGAATGGACAGTGTCTGGGTAGTATCGTAATATCCTGGCTATATACAAGGTGTTTTTAGAAAACATATTTTACATGTTGCTTAGATGCATGTAGATGGACACAAACAAATATGCAAAATGCACCGACGGCACGAGCAATTTTAATATTCGGTTCAACAGTTATGGCTAATGTTGCTTTACACAATTCAGACAAACGATAACATAATTCATGTCATGTTTGAGCTCTATTATTTTCGGCAGAAATCAGTACCTCATCGGAAGAAATCTATGCCGCATCGGCACAACACTATCATCGGTATTTGCTTGAAATTATTTAGCAAGTGGATTTTTCCCTGCAAAATAACATCAATATCGGGAGGGAAAAAGAAGACCGTCTTCGCATGTCCCGTCCCAGGTAAAAACCATTTGTGACATAGTCCAAACAATAAACCTATGTTATGGGAGATAGTAACCATTAGCGGTGGTGTTTTTTATTGTTCCGACAATATGAACTTAGATTGTATTCAATGAATATAACAATAGTTCTACAATATCCCCAATAGTAACGACGAATTTAATGGTTAAATTATAGAAAAACAATATCCTTTACTGTAACAATATGTGGTATTGTACATGTTGAAGGCCATGTTAAGGGTTCGAAAACATTCCAACTTTTATTAAATTTTTTTAATTTACACGTTTAACTATAACGTTAGATAGGCAACCCTATTTTCATATTTTTTTTAGCGCAGCGTATAAATAACACCTTTTGTACATTATATTTATGTCATTAAATGGTAAGGTTTTTCTTTAAAACCGCGACATGTATAAACGATTTAAATAGTCAATAGACAAACATGGGTTCACGCTTGAAGTCTGGTAGAAAACCCATCGATGACCACATACAAATTCAAATCGCTATAACTTTCGATTCCGTCAATGAAATATTAGGCAATCCATTAGACGTTTGTTTGACAATTCAGCGGTGTGTTCTGTCAACAAGTCTACTCCTGCGAACAGAAAAACTCGTCCGACAAACAACTTTGTTAGTCCGATTCGTTTGATGTTGGATCGAATCAACGATATTGTCGAACATCGCACCCCTCGGAGTAACGTCAGAATAAGTAAACAAGAAATAATCAGCTGATCAGAAATGCCTCAGGGATTGCCTAATTTTCAAACTTGCAGGGGATATACCTACTTGAATACTATATCTTTCGAATGCCAAGTACCAAATGAGTAGACAAATATTTTTTGGTTATAAAGATAAGACCAAATCTGTGGGTGTAGGCTGGTAGCCTTATAAAACGTGTCATAAAACTTCAAATCGCCATATCTCTCGAATCTCTTGATGGATTATTTTGAAATACACTGAGAAGATGCTTGGATACTGTATCTTTCGAATGCCGTATGCTGAATTGATGGTAATTTTTTTGTTAAGGGGGTCCTCTACTCGCGAGGCCTAAAATTGAGCACTTTTTTGGGAATAAATTGTAAAGCATCTTCTCAATGGATTTTAATTTTTTTTAATTTTGAAGATTCATGTTTTGAATTTTCAATTTTACTACCTTGAAAATTCATTGATGTTGAAACTGCATGAGTCCCGTTTAAGTAAAGTTTTGGCTAATTGGGTAATCTGTAATCAAAAAACTCATATTTTTTATAATCATAGTCACGTTGGCTATGTTTAGACGAGAGGGATTTCTTTTATTTTATAATTTGTAAAGGTTATGTAACGATTTGTGAAAATTTCCAATAGTTACGTTATTTTTTGGCTTATTAAGGGCCACAAAAATGGAACAAATTGACATTTTACAAATCCCTCTCGACCAAACATAGCGGTATATTTTCTGAACAGTTCGAGAAAAATTATTGAAATCGGACCAGTACTTCTACGAATAGTCTTACTTGACCGCTTAAAAAACACTACTTTCGGGAAAAACGCGTTTAAAGATAAAGTACGGTGTATAACTCGATTATAGTACCTTACTAGATATTCTATTATACCGGGTCTGCAGAGCTCACCTTCCTCATCATGAAAATGTTCTTGGCTTTGCACATTTTGCTGTCTCTGTTGAATTCGGGCCTGTTTTGCCGCGACATCCGCTTTGCGTCCAGAACGAGTTATACGTTCACTGTCGAGTTGAGTAGCACATCTTTCAGCTTCAGTCCCCAAGGTAATTCCCATCACCTCCGCTTGTAAGATTGATGAAAATCCTTGGTTGAAGATGCTGACTGCCAAATAAGTCACAACATTGACCACCTGTCTTTCAAAAATTTGTGCGTTTTGGCGCTAAGGAACAGATTCCATTATTCAGAGACTCATTGATGTTTTGGGTGTAATCTCCTAAGCATCTTTCGAATAAATCATTAGATGATAGACTTTCGTAGATCCTGACATGTTCGAAAGTTTCTAAAGTTCCTTTTACTTTAGCCTGACACCACTTGCACCAACTATCCTCGCCGGGTGAACACTTTGAGTGTTGGGGAGTTTCGTTCGATGACGAGCAGTGCTCGAGGGAAGCACAGATTGCATTTAGCATATGTTCTAAATAATTTCAGTTTCTCCGAATCGCCAGCCCATAAAATTTTGTTGGTTTGCCGATTGATTTGTCCCGAAACTTTCCCTTTCCTTACCCACAGATACCTTTGTTTTCTTTCTTCAGTTTTCGTAATCTGGGTCCCATACGCTCCTCAACATGCCCAACGCATTCTTTCTTTCGTACGATAATATCGTCCAAAAAAGCAAGAAAGCATTCACAGGCGCTCATATATACGCTCATATATACATAAACCGGTGAATTCTTTAAACAATGGTTTTTCCTTAGACAAGCGCCATCGTGCATGGTAAAAAAACTTTACCCATTTTCGGAAGTTATTCGAGCTGTCAAAATATTGGTATTTTTTTGTTTCTAACAATAAGTACTTTTTATCCATTTAACAACTACTCGATGAGGGGTATATTGATCTTGATAATGGGTGAAAAATCCTTAAGCATTATTTCAAGCGAGTTAACCTGCAAACTAAGGATCGTAGTGGAACCTGCAAATTATCGCCCTGCATCGGAGTCCGTGGCGGAAACGGAACAATCCGGCAATGCTCCGAAAACAACGTCTGTTTAGACTACTGAGGATGTTGAAAATATGCGCCAGTTCGGTATTTTTAGAGCAGGCAAAAGATCCAGCCATCAAAAATGTATCCAGTTGGCGGTTTTATTTTGTTAAGTAGTTTTAGAATAGGATTTCTATCTAGATTCCTATACTTTTATTAGGAAACAACAATGTGAAATGAATGTTTTTTTTGTGTTTTTTTAATAGACCTTTCTCGTCCGACCTAACCCCCTTTTTTCTTATTTTTATTCAAAAGACTACACATTTTTAAGAATATTTCCGCTGAAATGAGACTTTTTAGAGCTATCGTGATTTTTTAATGATTTTTTTAAATTTGAAAAATGCAAGAATGTTGAGTATTTTTTTCACCTTTGCAAGAATGGTGGGACTCAAAATATGTGTTTGGGCAGCACTGTTTTGTATATTTTTGCTTGGCTTCTTGGCAACGCGGCAAATGAAGTGGTGAGTCGCGGTGCAAAGTTCATTGGTTATGTAAACAAACTAAAGTGAACCTCTCGGTGGAGAACGTTGCATGGTAATGTTTAACCTCACTTTTTTGACAGTTCAAAGATATTGTTTACATGATCTTGGTATTTTTGTTGATTCGATCATAGTATGAGAAACTTGGTTTGGTTCGCTGCCAAATGTTAACACTTTCCCAACAAGGTCGCTCAGCTGTATTTTTTAATTGATGTCGGCATCATACATTGTTCTGTTAAATTTAACATTTTTACTTTTCTTGTACATGATTCATTGAAGAAGCAAGGAATTTCTAGCCAAACATTTGAAAAAGGCCTACTGTCAAATGCAAACAAATCGAATTTTGATGTTCTCTATTAAAATTCTGGGACAGAACCTGTGGATCGATGTTTCCTTTTTCTTTTTTCTGTTCATTTTATCTCTTGTCTTGCATAGCCACTCTTTCTTCCTCACAATTGCTTTTGTGAAAGTGAATATGGTAACTTGTGTGTACATAGTGCAGGAAGCAATCGCTTAAATTTGTGAGAAATACTTTGCTTTTCGTTGAAAACTTTGTGGGCGCTAATCGCTAATCGGAATATCATTCAGATAAGTATAGTGTGTAGTCATACAGACTATTATTGTTCTGTGATTTTCGGATTTCATTTCGCTGCATCGGCTGGCTTTGTACGTTTCCCAGCAGCGAGGTGACGCAGTGTTATATTTTTTTGTTTTGTCCCGCTTCTCCAGCTGTTGTTTAATTTGCCTATAATGAGTGGCCTGTGTGCAAAGTGTACGGGCACGGTGAGTCTCGCCGAAGGTCTTGTACTATGCCTTTTTTGCGGCGATAAATACCATCAAAAATGTTCCGGGTTAACAAAGGCCATGGTAAATTGGGTGGCTGATAATGCAAGTCTTTGCTACAAATGTGCAAAATGTTTATCAACCCAGTCTTCTGGTGTGCAGGATGTCAGTTCGATAATCATTGAGTTGGATAAGAAAATGGAACAATTCGCTTCCATTTCTGAATCTCTCACTGATGCCCGAAAAAACATCGATGCACAGATAAACATCGCAGTAGAAAACGGAATAGAAAAACTGATCAGGTCTTTCAACAACTCTCTCGAGAGTAAATTGGCTGGCTTGGAAAACAGTGTTGCCAAAAAGTTGGAAGATTTTAAAAGTTGTTTTAATGAAAATGTTAAGCGTGAAATTGAATTAGTTGGAATGAACAGAAAGAGGAATTTTAGTAATACGAAGGTTCATTCTGAATCGGACGGGAATCCCAGTAGAAAACGAAAAATTTTGACGAATAAAGAAGATGAACCGATGTTAATTGAAATAGACGATGATGGAAATAATGACGATGTTTTTGATAAAAATAGTAGAATTACTTACGCGAATGTTTTGTCGGGAGCTACTGGGACGAATAAAATTAGAACTAGAAGTCAAACGAAACGTAAGGCTCGCCCGGTCATTGTGATTAAACCAGTCGAGCCGTTGCAATCGAGTGACGACACGAGGAATGAATTAAAAAATAAATTAGATCCAAAGGTGCACAAAATTAGCAACTTTAAAAACGGTAAAGATGGCTCGATTATTGTGGAGTGTGCAACTCGGGATAATATTGAATCGGTGAAAGAAAACATTGTAAGCAATCTGGGTGAAAAGTATAATGCTGTTATACCGATACCCGGTAAACCGAAGATAAAAATAATGGGGATGAGTGATCGATACTCTGAAGAAGTCTTCATTGACTTATTGAAGAGTCAGAATGAGGGTATTCCGTTTGAATATGTTAAAGTTGTTGCCAATTTCCAAAATCCACGCTTCAAATATAACAAATACAATGTTATAATTGAAGTTGATAAGGACACTTATAGCAGCCTGATGTCAGCCCGTGCGGTAAACATTGGTTGGGATAGGTGTTCTGTTTTTGAGGCCTTTAACGTGCTGCGCTGCTTCAACTGTGGAGAATATGGTCATAAGAGCACGGGATGCGTGAATAAAGAAACATGCTCCAGATGTAATGGAGCACATAGAACATCTGAATGCTCGTCAACGGATTTTAAATGCGTTAATTGTATTAAAAAGAATAATGAACGTAAAATGAATTTGGACGTAAATCATGCGGCATTTAGTAAGCAGTGTTCAGTATATCGGAGACTGCTAGAATTGAAAAAAAGCAACGTTTGGTCAAGTGAATAGCAACTAACAAACGAGAGGTTGTCTGAAACATTGTATTTAAATATAGCTGGGTTATCTACAAACTTTGTCGCAATGCGACATCTTGTAGAAAACAAACGTCCATTGTTGGTTTTAATATCAGAAACACATATTGTTGATGCTGATGCATTTGATCAGTATAGCATTCCGGGTTATAAAGTTGCTTTTTGCCTATCTCATTCCAGACATACCGGTAGAGTTGCTATTTACGCCAAAGAATCGATTAAATTCAACGTTCGGTTAAACGAAGCAGTTGATAATAATTGGTTCTTGGGTATATCAGTTGAAAGAGGCATGCAGATGGGAAATTTTGCAGTAGTATACCATTCTCCTAGTTCAAGCGATCGACGGTTTTTAGAAATTTTAGAAAACTGGTGGGAGAATTTCGTTGACTTAAGTAAACTTAATGTAATTTCGGGCGATTTCAATATTGATTGGCTCAATGATCAAAATTCGAATCAGTTGAAGCAGTTGGCAGAGTTTTTCAATTTCAAGCAAACGGTTAGTGAGTTTACAAGAATTTCCAGACACAGTAGAACATTGATAGATCACGTGTATTCCAATTTTGATGGGGTTCATTCGTATGTAGAGGCCGATTGTAAAATTTCAGACCATGAGACAATTTCAATTTTACTGGAGAATGAACCTAACCATGAAGAGGATAAAGTTAAAATCAAGTGCTGGAAAAGATATTCAAAACAAGCTATGTCTCAACTGGTTTCGAGAAGCATGGATTTTACGGAATTGAATGGAAATTTGGATAACAAGGCAGCTGTTCTAACTAACGTGTTAAAAGAGTGTACAAATAGTTTAGTTTCTCAAAAGTTTGTTAATTCAAATAAATCGAACAGCTGGTACTCTTTAGATCTTTTGCGTCTTAAACGTAAAAGGGATAAAAAGTACAAGAAATTTTGCAGAACTAATAGTGAACGTCTTTGGAATGGGTACACACACGCGCGAAATATTTATTCACGGGCCTTGAAGAAGACCAAATGTGAATATATTCAAAGGAAGATCGATCAACATCAAAACAACAGCAAAGAGTTATGGAAAATCCTAAAGAATTTAATTAAACCTAAACGTAGTTCCTCGCAGTCCATAACTTTTAACGGGATAGAAGAACAATCTGAACAAATAATAGCTGAAAAATTGAACAGTTATTTCGTTAACAGTGTCCAACTGATCAATCAAAGTATTGAGCTGGTCAGTGAACCTGTGGAAATAACACAGCCGATTAATACTAACTGTAGATTTGACGGATTTCACCCAATCACTTTTGAACAATTGAAAGATATTTGTTTTTCTTTAGGAAAATCGGCTGGTATCGATAATGTCAATGCAAAAGTGATACAGGATTGCTTTCATGTCATCGGACACGATCTGCTGGATCTTGTAAATGAATCGCTACAAACTGGGCACGTGCCGACAGTTTGGAAGGAGTCACTTGTGATTCCTATTCCCAAAGTTACTGGGACGGATAAAGCCGAAGAGTACCGCCCCATTAACATGTTGCACACATTAGAGAAAATTTTAGAACTTGTTGTTAAGGGCCAGCTGATGAGTTATTTGAATAATAATAATTTGCTAATTCCGGAGCAATCGGGATACCGAGAGGGACACTCTTGCGAAACCGCTTTGAATCTAGTGTTTGCAAAATGGAAAGAGAAAATCGAGGTTAAAGAGACTATATTTGCTGTATTTTTGGATCTGAAACGCGCTTTTGAGACAATTTCGAGACCTTTACTTTTGAAAACTTTAGAGCGATTTGGTATCGGAGGGATAGCACATAAGTGGTTTGAAAACTATCTATGTGATAGAACTCAGAAAACTAGTTTTAACGATTTTGTATCTAGTCCTCTCGACAATCCTCTTGGAGTGCCGCAAGGTAGTGTCTTGGGTCCTATTTTATTTATTATGTATATAAATGACATTAGGCGAGTTTTACGATTTTGTGACCTAAATTTGTTTGCTGACGACACTGTTCTGTTCATTGCAGCTAAGGATATAGATGAAGCCGTGGCGCATTTGAACGAAGATTTGCATTCCCTTGCTCGTTGGTTAAAATTTAAACAATTAAAGTTAAATGTTGCTAAAACTAAATATATGATTATCTCTTCGGCTAATACTAGGCCTGACGTTAACGTTAAAATAAATGGTGAGACTATTGATCGCGTTAGTGAATTAAAATATCTTGGAATAATCATTGATGATAAGTTAACCTTTAAGTCTCACATCGACAATGTCATCAAAAAGATTGCTAAAAAGTATGGTATATTGTGTCGTCTGAAAAATGATTTAACAATTAGTAGTAAAATTTTATTATATAAATCTATTGTTTCACCACATATTGACTTCTGCCCGTCCATTTTGTTTCTTGCCAATCAAACACAAATATTGAGGTTACAGCGATTGCAAAATAGAATCATGCGATTAATTTTAAAATGTAACAGATACACTTCCTCTAGTTTCATGCTAAGCGCATTACAATGGCTCTCTGTGAAGCAAAGAATTTATTACTTAACAATGGTGTTCATTTTTAAAATTATTAATGGAATGCTACCTCGATATTTGTGTGATCGAATTGAAAGAGGAAGTGATGTGCATAGGTACAACACTAGAAACGCGTCTGATGCAAGAACACCTAACTTTTTATTTAGTAGATCACAGAACTCCTTGTTGTACAAAGGAATAAGTTTTTTCAATTCGATGCCTAGACATATTAAACGTGCGGCAACATTAGCGGAGTTCAAAACACTATGTATTTCACACGTAAAATCTGCTTTGTAGACAGATTTGTTGAATTTTCATATTTTGGAGTTATTTGAATAACTATGTAATACCACGAAGATTGTATTTTTTTTCTCTTCTATTATTTGCATTTAGTCACACTAAGTTATTATATTCGCTATGATGATGATGGATTTTTGTTAATTGTTTATTATAGTTTTTAAAAATAATGAGATGTCTACAGAAGTCTGAGCCACGCGCGCGATAAACAGATAGAGACTAACTTGAAATCGAACATGGTGACCAGTACTAAGAGCTCATCGGGTTGAATTGAAGCTTTTAGACTTTTGTTGTGATCAGGGTCTGATTTGATGATGGAGTTGCTTTGCTGGCTTTGCTCGACAATAGAGTTAATCTCGGTTATTGCTGCCATAGCGGCAATAACGGAGTTGGTTCGTTGAGTGGGGGGCTTGGTGATTTCTTCTGATAAAACAAGATATCGGGTTCAATTCCTGATCAATCCAGGGTATTCCCGGAAAGGAATATCCCTGGGTTGCCTTGGGTTAGTGGTACGCAACTTTCAATAAAGGGGCCTGATGTGGATGATATAACTCGATTAGACTCTGCACTGCCACTAGGCTCTTCTCACCTTAGCAGGTGGTAGTACCGATGTCTTGGTCAGGCGGGAGGAGTCTTACAGAGAATTATCAGAAATGGAAGCTATTGGGTTCAATTCCCGATTCTATCAAGTATCTTCCCGGAATGGAAATTTTCTTGATGGACCCTGGTTGTTGATGGAATATTCGAAATATATCTGGTTACGTTCTTTTGAAGGAAAGGCTATGTCTGTAAATTGAACCAGTCCGTTTTTTTTGTTAACTGGTCTTGTCATGATTTAAAATATTAATTATCTTCTAGATAACTCGTTCAGCTCACACCTTTGTGGGGGTATGAGGTGGGACCATCATCATCATCATCACATATTTTAAATGGACTGGCTACATTCGACAGTCCCCCCTGACTGCATTTGACGGTTCCCTTTGGCTGCATTTGACAGCTCCCCCTGGCTACAATTGACATTAGGTTTTTTCGTATCCACACGTTCCGTCCCAGTTAAAAACTATCTATCTGGCCATGTACATAAACATAACGCAACATTGGATTATGAAGAATTTTGATAATGATTTTATAACAAATTATAAAAGAGCCCGGCTGATATAAAAGTCCTAACTAGCAATACACTTATTATAAAATGATTATAAAGGATTATTGTAAATGATTCCAAAAGGATTATAAAGGCAGTGGTATACGTACTCAATGAATTAAGGGGTGTGTCTGATGTAAACAATAAGCGCAATCAAACTAAATAAAACAGTATTCAATTTTTAAATAGAATTATAATGAATTCGACCAAAACTTCTTTTGCCTTTTTCTCATTTTCAAATGTTTGGGTAGAATTTAGATTATTTTATCGTTGTTGCGATCAATTTCGTTTGGTTTGTTTTGTTCACAATGTTAGTCGCAGAGCATTTTGGTGATCTATGGCAATTGATGACCTTTACACCCCATACTAGGTCCGCTTCTGTTGCAGCTGTTTCGCCCTGTCCGGCACCGAGTCAACCGATGGTCCAACCTGCGCCGCACTCGTCTGTCGCTATGTCAATGACAGGTACTTGGATTAAAGGCTAAAATTTCAGCTACGGTTGGTGGTGTTGCTGCAATCGGTTTGCCTTCGGCCACGTTGGACATTCGGCTAACGGGAATATTCAGCGATTCCGATTCGAAGGAAGCAGCGCCAGTAGCAGACTGCTTCGGTTCAGCAATACGCTCCGGTATCGGACGAAGCTAACACTCCGACAGGACGAAGGTTTCAACGAGGGGCTCAGGCATAAGTAGCAGAGTCCTTGCACTTCCTGCTTGTCGAGTGAACAATTCCGACGAAACCGCTGCCGCTCTCGCCAAGTTTGATCACCGTAATAAGTGCAACGTCAGCGGTATAGTGCCAGGATTAGTCGAGAACAGTGCCAGGACTGACTTGCCAAGAGCTACAAGATTAAATAGCAATGCGTTTTTAAAGTGACCATAGTATAACGTAGAGGCTTTACCAAGATGATTTATTCAGCAGAATAAGATAGCAAAATTACCCAAAACATAAGACCTGGCTGCCGAAGTGAATCCACACACATCATCACCTACAGAGGCAAGCAATATTGGAACGCAGCGAAATTCCTCACAATGAATTGATCTCGTTAGGTGAAATTCCAGGAAGTACAATTTTCATAGCACAATTTAGTCGACCGAAATTGTAGTCCTCAGTCGAGAGAGAGAGAGACTGATAGAGTAGCAGCAGCTTTCGAAAGCTAGCAGCGGTTTCGCGTATCCTGCGCTAAGTAGAGAGCGTTAAGACAGATCTCCGAAACATGTCAAGTGCTATCAGATGAGAAAAAACGTCGCATCTATGACCAGTACGACAAGGACGGTCTGCTGACCAACGGTTCCGTCCAGTACCACCATAACACACGGCACCGGCGACACATATATATTCACAGCAGTTGCAGAAAGCTTTATTGCGGTGCAAAAATGATGGCAACTCGGGATATAATATAAATTTACATATAATTTCTCCTCCCTGCTCTGCATTCTTATCACTCCTATCAAATCCTTCTTACTCCTTAACGTCAGTGCCGAGCACTGTTTTGCATTTGCCGACTAAATCAACGACAATGCGATAATCGTCAATCGACGAAACTTTTGCTGAAATGGAACTTGAACACGAATAATAAATAATTCATACTATGTTGCGTTTCGGCTTCGCCTCTTCAGAAACCGACACTAACGTATTGTCGGAATAGATAGTTTCGGCTTCACTTGTGTCTCATCGGCATAAACAGAACTTCTGCTCGAACGGGACATCACGTTTGATCAGTCGTTTGATTGAAACACATAGTGTGTTTTAGTTTTAAGGGATTTGCGTCAAGCCGGCGCTAATCTATTCCGACAATACGTTAGTGTCGGTTTCTGAAGAGGCGAAGCCGAAACGCAACATAGTATGAAATAAGGATTTGTGCCCTCCTGTACAAAGACTGGTTTTTACCAACAAATTTTCACCCTAGAGAGAAATTTTGGTTTTTACCAAATTTTCCTCCTTAGGGTGAAATATAGCATAGTGCTTTCGCATAGGCCTGCTAAGCCAAGACAAGTTTCGGCTTCACTTGTGTCTCATCGGCATAAACAGAACTTCTGCTCGAACGGGACATCACGTTTGATCAGTCGTTCGATTGAAACACATAGTGTGTTTTAGTTTTAAGGGATTTGCGTCAAGCCGGCGCTAATCTATTCCGACAATACGTTAGTGTCGGTTTCTGAAGAGGCGAAGCCGAAACGCAACATAGTATGAAATAAGGATTTGTGCCCTCCTGTACAAAGACTGGTTTTTACCAACAAATTTTCACCCTAGAGAGAAATTTTGGTTTTTACCAAATTTTCCTCCTTAGGGTGAAATATAGCATAATAAATAATTGTTCCTTTCGAAAGCGATAACCTTGTTGTCCTCATGTTTGCAGCTATCATACGCTGGTAGGCATTCTGACCAATGGAAACGTTTTTCGGTATGGGCATTGAACGATCATTTCAACAACTTATCATCGACCGAATTCGTTACCTATAAAGTTCAGGTAAACTTCACCACCTAAAAATGAGTAATAAATCGGATCATCTTGTTAGGACTTAACCCACGAGCAAACAAACAAATGTGTACAAATCCTTATCCATCATCCAGAAAGCAATCGTTTTATAGCCCAATGCTTGATCTTACGATTCAGCATATGCCACCGGGTTTTGCATCGAGCGCCGATTGGTCAATGTATGAACCAGGGGTGACATTACGAATCTCGAAACGAAAGGTTTATTATATTCAAGCTTGTGTGAAAAGGTCGATTCGAATTGGTTGCATAATGTGGCACCAGGTTCCCATTGTTCCAATCCTCATCCCTCTTGAGTTGATAGTCTTTCAAAGAGCGTCGAAAGTATTCAAGTAATGTAAATTTTAAAAGTCCATGTAAACAAGTCTTAGGTAAACAAGCACACTGAACTGTCAGAAAAGTGAGGTTATACATTTTCATGCACTGCTCTATGTTTTTGACAGGTATATGAATGAATCATTTCAGCATCAGTGATGCCAGGTCTATTCAAACAATAGCTTGCAGTGAAAATATAAAAATCTGCAGATTGCTATAAAAATCTTTAATAAATTTGACATAGAAATGTAGTATGTATATATTTTAAATGATCAAAAATGTTGAAGGCTTGTGTATAAATTGGCTGGCATAGGCTTTGTTCTGCCAAATATTTGTAATCTGCAAAACATATGCAGTGAAAATGCAAAATCTGCAGATTTACTAATATATATGCAGATCTGGCATCCTTTTAGTATTCCCCACAGGAAATTCATCCAAATGGTGTAAAAATGCGGGGAAACAAGGCAAGATAGGTATTCAGAATATGGGGTTAAATGAGCAGCTTGCACTATTTTTGATTTTTTCAATAGTTAGAGGTACCAAATCATCGCGGCAATCGGCAGTAACGAATTGGGGATAAAAAAGGAAGCATCCTATCATATAAAATTTTTTGACGAGAAAGGTCTATTCAGAAATAATTCTATTGACAGTATTTTTCATTCTGGCGCGAATTTCATGAATGGGTATTTTTTACGCATTTTGTTGTATCAGTTCTGCGAAAAATAATGGGTGAAACATACCCAGGTTGACGTACAAGGTCTGTACTCATTTATGGGTACAAACGCTTTACCCATTTAATGGGTTATTCCACTTTTATTGAAAATGAGTAGTGTCCTACGCATTAATGGGTACTTGATTTTATCAGTGTGGTGCCGCCGCGCTGAGTATCTCAGAAACGGCCAGAGATGGGTACCTTTCGGTTCCCAGAAACATGCCAGGGAATATGATTTTCACCAAATCCTTTCTGTGGCGTATACTTAGATACACACCTAGAAAAAAATAGTGTAAATTTACGTCTCCTGACCCTGACATACACGAGCATCACTTTTAAGCTTGATTTTAATTTTACATGTCGTTGAATTTCGTAAATCACGTAATTTTACTCCACACATAGCGTTTGTTCTGAATGGCAGTAAGTGTAATTGTATGTCACTGCGCATGTAATGTATAGGTTTCATGTAAAATTAAACGGAGCGCGGTTATATTTCGTCATTTCGAGAGTTACGGTTTGTTAAATTCTGCCATGCTTGCAATTACGGCAACGATAAAATTCATATTTTTTTGTGTGTACATATAGGGGAACATAGGGAGACTTGACCAGGTTTTCAGCTAAAACTGCATAAATCTCTAAAAAATCCTTCAATCCCTCAAAAGTCGTTGAAATGTAATGCGCAAAGTTATTGTGTGTCTTCATAAATTTTTGGAGAATTTTTAATTTAATTTTTGAAAAGTTTTTCTGTGATCGTTTTTTTGGTCAAGTCTCCCCACTGCGGGTAGTTATGGTTTAGTTTTATGGTAGTTTTATGCCACTAATAAAACTTAGATTGCACTTGTAGCGTGCTATAAAACTTCAATTGTTACTTGGGTTAGGTAGCAGTAAAAATATAAAAGGGTTGCATTTGATTTGTTGATTCAGTCTGTAACGTAACTTCTATTGATAAAAGTCAAGGCAAAGGGATACAGTATGTTTTATTTCATCGTTACTATTATGCGTAGGACAATGTGTAATTCTTTTGAAATAATTCATCTGAACATTCCAACTCGACAACATTTCAGTTCGAATTTCTACATATTAAAGCCCCCCCCCCACCATCCCCCCTCAGCCCTCACTACGCCTTATTACTCAACTACCTACGCTCATGAAATTGAGCTAAGGCTTTTGAATAATTCATCCAAACATACCAATGTGGTAAAACTAAAATATATAATGTTATATTGGAATGCTATATGAAATACCATTGGTACACCCGCAGTGTTGGCAATAAAAATGATTTTTGGCATTTAATTCGATGTATCGAACTTTGAACAGCTATAACTTGGCTTAGAGACATTCTAACACCATACATACTTCGGCAAAGTTGTTCAGTGTATCCTGGACTACACTTCTATCTATTGTTTGCATACTAAAGGAAGAATTGTAGTCTGTAGACTTAAAAATGCAAAAATGTAGGTTTTCCCATACTAATCTCCATTCAAATTTCAAACGCAATGCGCTACGCCGGGTCAACACCAATCGACCCCAAATTTTGCACAGTTGTTTGGGACCCCAAAAGGAACCAAAAAAGTACTGTGCTGAAAAAACGATCATTTTGCCCCACCCTAATAGTTATCTTGCCAATAGATTCTAACCATACACATTTGCCTTTAAAGGAAACCTTGCAAAATCATATGACAACGATTACTATCATTGTGACTTCAAGCCAAATCATTTAAATATATTTTTCTTATAATCCTGTAAAACCCCTTCTATTTTTTTTTTCAGTATAAAAGTTCTCTTGATTTAACAGAAATAGGCATATATCGTAATATCATAAATATACGTTAACATATGTGGTTACCATAACACTTATGATTTTCGTATAATATGGAGGATTCCCGATAAAATTTTCATTTGCGGGTTGCAACTCACTAGCTCATGCCTCAAAGTGGGTCGGAGGCTACCATTAATTCAGTGTAAACATCTTCGTTGGTCAATGCACGTCATGATTTTCTTTGAGTGACCCTCTCCACATCTCCGAACTTGTTTATTGGCAACCTCTTGAGCTTTTTTGGACAAATGGCCAACTGGAAGAACAGAAATTTTTATTGTTTCTTTCAATCTGTCAACGGACGAAGGGTTAATTTCAAATACCCTTACAATATCACGATCTCCCTCGACTGCTTCGAAACATCTCAAAAAACAATTCTTTGTCATAGATACGTTTTATCTGTTGTTATTATTTAATTAGAAAATATATTTAAACAAATTTCTTGTACGATTTTTTAACATACTGGACATGTTACAAGCATGACGTATAAAGATATTTGGAATTACTTTGGATGAACATGTTCTAAATTCAATTCTCAGTTAGACGTATTAAATGAGCTCGAATTCTTAAAATTTCTCATTTCTAATCAGATCTTAACATCCAAAAAATACTTGAAGATTTTCAAACGCCAATTTTTTTTTGCAGACTGTTAAATCAACTATTTTGGACTGAGGCAAAAATATTTTTGATGATAAATACATATTGCATTTCATTTTTCAGATTTTGGCCAGCTTTGCATCGCTGTGCAGTGGTGGGTCTTCGAATAAAAGTCGGGCAAAACCAGAAACACATTTGTTGCTTAATTTGACTGAAAATCACATTTTAAGCTAATTTGGGGTCATTTTAATGTCAGAAATTATAAAAAATGAGATAAATATTTCCATACAGTGTTACCGAATCTTTCCTATTAGTAGGGGGAAGTTGGCCAATTCGGACCGCTGGCCAATTCGGACCCCTGCTATGGAATTATTAAGAAAAACGTATATATCATTTTCATGGTTGTCATACAGCTCTGTTCTATTTCACAAAATTTTGTGGTTCTCAGTTTTCGTGTGTGTGCGCTAGAGGCGAATGTTGTTTCGAGGCGGTTTTTTGAAAAATGTGTAAGCCGAAAAATAAGATTTTTGTTGGCAACAATTAATTGAATCAAGTGCATTATCGTGATGTTGGATCTGCTGGATAATATCTTTTATTTAATATCTTGTTTTTGGTGAGACTATCAACTGTTTTCGTTTAATCGGTGTGTGAATGATATAATGTGGGTTCGTCCAATTTGGACCTTTTGCCGTGTATACGATCTGATACGCGATCGCGAAAACCGTTTGAGGGAAAAGTGTACAAAGTCGGTCGAGCTTTCAGAAAAACATAAGTTTTCGCAAATCTTAACAGATTTCGACGTTATAGCTCATAACCTATTTTTAGCTATTATAGAATTTTTTGCAATTCCAAATTTAGTGAAAATCAAATAGGAATAACTTAGGCCAAAATATGAATTCATTTCTATTGCAAAAAATCGATAAGAAATGGGTGGTTGAGGTAATTGGAACAGGGTTGAGGTAATTCGGACCTTTCATGTACATTTTCTCAGTACCGTTTATACACAATATGGCAATAGATCGGAAAAAGTCACCTTAGAAAAAAATGTGCGCAATTGATCAGGCTTTTAGGGAAAAATATTTATTTATGAATCGGTTTACACGTTCCAGTTGTATAGTAAACTCTTACTAGGTCCGAATTGGTCCAGTTCCCCCTATAATCTTAGTTATATCAATAATAAACTGAGAATTAAGTTCGGTTTCTCATCTCGCTCAGTTTAGATGCTCGAAATCGCTATGCTGCTATTTGCAAAGGCAAAAATTGATTCCCTCTACCTAGTGTGTGAAAGGTGAACAAATAATGAGTGACAATACAAAGAAAGAATAGGGTTTTTATGCCTATAATGGACCCTTTGCGTATAAAGGACCCTCTGACGCTTTTTTTTGGTCAGTTATCCCTCAATTATAACTGTTTTTAACGTATGGTGTTGGTTACAGGACAGCTTTAACCCTTAGGAAGAAATTAGAATGTGATTTTTCACCATAATTCAATAAAAAAAATGCGCTCAATTTCAATCCAGTGCAGCATGACACAGGGTTTGTAAGTAATTCTTTTACTATTATAAAAAGAATACATCGCTCTCTTGTAAATAAACTATATATGAAAAAAATATTGTTTTATTCGTTAATACCTACCACTAAAACAATCTTTTGCAATGTAGATCTAAAAACCTAAGATAATTTAAAATTTATATTGAAATTCTGAGGGTTCATCTGCGCAATTTTGAACCCCTGACAAATTAATATAACTAGAAGCTTGTAATAGCAACTAATAGAATTATCGACATTCTGAGGATTCAGTATATGAATGATTGAAACCATCATATTGAAAATTTTGCAGCTTCTCAGTATTGGATCAACAAAATTTGTGGTTCCTACATCAATCAATAGACAAAAAAATTAATAACAGTGGGTACAAATACATGAAGGCTGCCATGTAAAAGTGCGTTCGAGCGACCAGAACCATGTTCTGTCAAAAAAGCGTGCAGGCAATATAATATATCACGCTCTACTGTAAAGTATCGCGGAGTTTCAGGAAAAACTGGCCTGAAGGAACAAGAAAAGGTCCACGATTCCCACCATAGCACAGTGGTCGCAATGGTACCAAAACGTGCGTTTAATTAATGGTGCTCTAGGAGTTGATTTTAGCGATTTGGTGTGTTAGAAACACTTTTTCAGAATGGAATCCTCCTTCTTTTGATGTACACTGAATTGTGATTAATCCACCTACAAGTGAGATAAAAAATTTATTTCCACTAACTTTTAAGATAGAGGTACGATGTCAATGACAAAGTTATAGTAAATTCTACTGCGAGAAAACTTGTTGAACTTGCAAACTCTCCAAAATGTAATGGTGTTGAGATAAAGCACGTTGTTTGTGGAAGGCACCCAAAAAATCATTTTTTCATTATAACTTTTTTCTGAGATTTTTGCAATTCTTCAGATGTTCTATGAAGTTGTTGAAATTAAGAAATTGCAGATATTTGTCGAAGACGTCAACATTTTTTATTTCAAAACTTAAGAGTTATTAAATAAAGTGGGTTAAAAATACCGCCATTTTGAATGACAATTACTAAGAGATGTGGAAATATGTGGAAGACATTTCGATTCTATGAGAAAGACAGTGACAAGTACTATAAGAAAAAATACTACTTACAACGGGCATCCACTGGTCTGTTTACAAAAAATACTTTCCGGCAATGTATGTTTTGCATTTTGTAACAAAATAAGTACGACTTTTTCAGCATATTTTTTTTAGCGATTGTTTTTCTATGTGTCGAATATTCTAAAAAATCATTGAGAGTAATAAATACACCTATAAATCGAGAACTTTGAATTTCTGTTATCTGAAACTATTCATAAATTAACAGGATTTGGAAAGTGAGCACTAGAGACGTCTAAAAAGGTTTACTGTATTTTCATGAGTATGAACCATAGCAAAGAGTATTAGATATCATTTTCACGAAACGACGGTGTAGTCAGAGTTGCTACTTAGGATCCGACTTGCCAGAAAATCTTTAGAAAAATATTTTCACCTATATATTACATCTCTATCAAATTTTAACCCTCAAAAAAGCAAGGGGTCTCAGAGGCTCGGCTAGTTACAGTTCCCTAGTTTCAATGAATTTGTAATTCGAAATACAAATGATCGAGCGTTTTTGGGCTTTCGATTCTCTCACTGGTAAAACGACAAAAAGAGGCTCTTGGTTTCATTGGGTCTTAGAAGCGATGCTTTATGAAGTCACAATTTTCGCTTGCCTTTTTGAGGGTTAATTTCAAATATTTAATCATTCAATGCGTGCTTGCAAAATAATTATTGACAATTCCGGCTACGTAATCGTTTCATGAAAACGGCATATAGGGTAGACGAGTCCTTATCCATCTCATTAGTCGGGATGTCACAATATTTCGTTGATAACTCGACTTAGAGTGACTGAATTGCGCTTAAATAAGTATCACCATCTTTCCTTCGTTCCTAAGAAGCAGTACAGTTAGACTTTTTGAGCTAATGCGTTGAATAGAGATAGCAAATACTTCTCTAATTAATGAGTTCCAATGGGTGGGATGAATAGAGGAGCTAAGATGAATTAGGGCACAGTAACCCTAATACTGTTTGTAATGGTTTTTATTCTTGTAAAGACAGCCAAAAATTTTTGCGCATTTTTTAGTTGATCACATTTGTTGTTGTGCTAGTTTAGGAATAATTCGTAAGTTGGAGACTACAGAGCTGAGAGTTTTGGATTCATATGTGACATTTCCAAAGATTTTTTAGAATATTCGTAGAATAGAATAACACATAGAAACAATTGCTATAAAAGTTATACTTAAAATGTCGTAATTATTTTGTTACAAAATGAAAAACATGCATTGCCGGAAAGTATTTTTTATGTACAGGCCGGTGGATGCCCGTTGTGAGTAGTATTTTTGCTTATAGTACTTTTCACTGTCTTTCTCATAGAATCGAAATGTCTTCCACATATTTCCACATCTCTTAGTAATTGTCATTCAAAATGGCGGTATTTTTAACCCACTTTATTTAATAACTCTTAAGTTTTGAAATAAAAAAATGTTGACGTCTTCGACAAATATCTGCAATTTCTTAATTTCAACAACTTCATAGAACATTTGAAGAACTGCAAAAATCTCAGAAAAAAGTTATAATAAAAAAATGATTTTTTGGGTGCCTCCCATAAACAACGTGCTTTATCTCAACACCATTACATTTTGGAGAGTTTGCATGATCAACAAGTTTTCTCGCAGTAGAATTTACTATAACTTTGTCATTGACATCGTGCCTCTATCTTAAAAGTTACTGGAAATAAATTTTCTATCTTTCTATCTCACTTGTAGGTGGATTAATCACAATTCAGTATACATCAAAAGAAGGGGGCTTCCATTCTGAAAAAGTGTTTCTAACACACCAAATCGCTAAAATCAACTCCTAGAGCACCATTAATTAAACGCACGTTTTGGTACCATTGCGACCACTGTGAGAAGAAAATAAAATAGTGACATGGATAGCCCGAAAAGATTACTTAATAATCACGAAAAATTAAATTCTGGAGTAATACTTTAGCAAGTTTGTCGTGCACAGTGTTGCAGAATGATTGCAATTTATGCACTAATGCCCTTCTGTTGAAAAGTAATAGAATAAATATATTGATTTAGGAAAAAGGTAGTGCTAAACGTTTAAGAAGCTTCATTAAAATTTGATTATACGGAATACTAAAATAAATATCGTAAAATGTAGCATTGATCACTTTTTCGAATAACTTTCTTCAAATGTAATTAATTTCATTTTTAAAGTAAAATAATATAGTTCGAAATCTTGTATACATTGCATATATCCAGGCAATTTCATGTCCATTATTGTTACGTCCCAAAATAAAACACAACTAAAGATACAAAGTACTTTTATCGAACTTTTTCAGGAAAATAGTAGAAATTAAATAGTTGGGGATTATTTGCTAAAAATACTTACGGTTTTTACAAAACGCTTCAGATATGTATGAAGGTACAAAGAATTGTATGAACTGATTAAAATTATACAAGAAGTTGTGTCGTTTTTAATGTGTATTTGGGTTCTTAAAATATTATTAAATGAAAAAATATTCGTTGTCTTTAGATACTGACCATGTGTAGAGCTTGTTAATATTACAAATGCTTTACTCCACTATATTGTTGATGGATTTCCATAATTCGACCACCAATCAATTCAGACAATTACCCATTACAGTTTTCGTTAATTTGTGCAAGACTTTTCGTAACGTAGGCCTTATCCCCTTACTCATAAGCGTCATACAAATCACATCGCTTAATATAAAAGTCATGTTCGCCTTTGAAATCGGCATTAGATCAATTAATAACATTTATTCATTAGTCAAAGGTTTCGAGTGCCATTGAAATATTTAATGAAAGGAAAGAATAACAAAATTTTGTTATTTTTAATATTTCATATTTTTCTTATAATGCTGTACCAAAATGACTCTTGATATTACCTGAAAACTGAAAAAATACAATTTTATGTATTAATTGTTAGACATGCGTATAATGGACCCGGGTCCATTATGCGGTCCATAATAGGAAAACGGGTCTATTATAGGAATATGGATACTAGTTCGAATTATCGAATTTTACTAAAGAAATCAAGTTGAAATGCTTTAAATCTTCATTATATTGATTGAAAGACCTGGTATCATCAATTGATAGAATATTACATTAAAAGTACTGGGTTTATCCAAATTCTTTGAAATTGTTAGCACCATCTACTGCGGGGTCCATTACTAGCACATTAACCCTATGTCCCGTTACGGGCAAACTTTGTTGCTGTTAACTTCTCGAAATGTCCAGTAAGACCATCAATTCGTGAAGTGGAGCAAATGTTGAAAGTGAACATGAAGCTCAACGTAGCAGAAGTTAATGCGGTGCAACTCCATCATTTACGTCATGCGGTACTGATTATGTTCAAAAACATTAGTCATGCAGAATCATTCGTCTCCCAGAACAACATGAAACACGTCGTCGAATGTAATGACATTTTATACAGTATCCCAACGTATATAGATGTTGACAGTATTGAATTAAAGATACATGACCTGGCTCCACGTACTCATTCCTCCGTTATCAAAAAAATCATGTCAACATACGGAGAATAGTGTAACGGAAGATACTTGGAGGAACTTTTTCCCAGGACTCCGCAACGGTGTTCGTGTGGTGAGAATGCGTCCGACAAAACCTATTCCCTCTTATTTGACTTTCATATGCACATCACCTCAAGGTGTTGAATATTCTCAACGAACACTAATCACGTACCTAGGGCAGATTCCTACATATCAATATTGTGATCAGCCGCTACACCACGGAAAACCTTGCGCAGAGACTGCTAAGGATATTTCACATGATACGACCAAAGCCGGTATAAGTCGTCATATGCTAAACCACAACCGGTTGGTAAACCAACGACTGCGGACCGGGCATTCACTAACCCCAGCTCAGCAACGATCGAACTCAGTACTACTTAACCAACTGCCATTACCAACATCGAAGTAACAACGATTACAGCAAATGTTTATAAATCAACAAGCAACACCACCAATAAGGAATCAAATACCGATGAAGAAGGATTTACAATAGCGATCCGTAAGCACAAACAAATAAGAACATCCGACCGTGAGCAACATGAATGCAGTACCGTCGACGACATGGACATAAACGAAAACACGAGAGAAGACGGACCGAATGACCCCCAAGGTGCGGCAGACAACGCACCTAATATTTCACCACCAAGGAAGAGGATCTCAACACGCAGCAGTAAGATGTGTCAACAAGACCCGACGAACGGACTGTAGCGATATTTTTTCTATTTTTACATATTGTAAAAACACGGAAGATCCACGGCTCAGTTGTGCTAACGCGTTGAGCCGTGTCAAATATATTTAAAATTTAAATAAAATCAAATCTCAACATAAAGTGTTTGTTTTCGTACATTGCTCTCTTCCATCAAAAAATAACCCTCAAAAAGGCAAGCTAAAATTGTGACTTCGCTCCTAAGACCCCGATTAAGAGAGATTCGAGAGCCCGAAAACGCTCGATTATTTGTATTTAAAATTACAAGTTCATTGAAACTAGAGAACTGTAACTAACCGGGCCTCTGATACCCCTTGCCTTTTTGAGGGTTAATAAATGTGGGTGGTAAAACAAGACCTTGATAATTGAAAACTAAGGATAATTTCCCATAGAATGTATAATATGTGACAGTTCCGAACTGTTCCATCCGATTGTACAGAATACATTTGCAAAAAAATTAATTCTTATGAGATCACTAAAAATATATTTCTAAAGCACATCATTGTTCGAATTAAATTTGATGAATATGTTAAAACGATTAGCAAAATTCCTCCAATTTCCTTCAAAATGACACTAGTTATGATTGAATTAGAATTTAAAGCGCAACATGTATTTGAAGTGAACATATAAAGTGTAGTGCGTGATTTTGAAAATGAAAATCTTTAGAATTTGCTGACACAGCAGGATTTAAATTGCTATTCAAAGTCTAATCCTCATTCAGTGGTCACAAAATTTGAGAATTGTGTTATTCAATACATAAGAAGGCTAGAAAAATTGTAAAAAGTTTAATTTTGGGAACATATTTTTTTAGGTTTTGTATAGCCTCCGGTTACTGTACGCCGTCCGACTAATTTTGCATTTGTTTGAAAGTACAACAAAATTCCTTCCCTATTGAATTTTTCTTACTTCAAATCATTTGGTTGTCCGGCTCGGATTCTAAGTGGACGAGACTTTGTGGTACACAAGTAGTCTAGATATTTGAAGTTAATTCCTTAGATTGAAAAGTTTCACCATTCTCCTAATCGAGTCTACCCTTATTTTCTTATTTTACTGTCTGTTGGTAGGTACCCTACTGGGGTCGATTATTTGCGTTTCGTGGGTTAGAATCTAAACCGCATTCAGGTCTCTGTGAATCACTGCAAAAAAACTAATACGGTTGCAGTAGTTAGCAGTAGCAACGGATGTCTCAGCCACAAGCACCTCAAAGAAAGCAACTGATCTCAATGGGTATGGCGAAGGCAGGCTGTTCAGATGACAAATACACGCATAGGCTTCATAAACAGGCAAGTAATTTTAGCAATCGTCAAAGGATCGTTCGTACCAGCACGGTAGGCAAATGTATGCAGACTGAGACCTTAGTGCATCAAGCATGCTGTGTATTGGTACCCACCATTAACCTTCCTGCTGTCGTTGGGCTGCCTCCAGAAAAAATAAACGTAAGACCTGTAGTTGGTATACGCAAGCACCGATTGGAAGCGTACCGGGAAAGAAACAAAAAGGAGACAGCCGTAGGTTGAACCACTAGATCACTTTTTGCTCGCTCTCGCTTGTTGGTTTGTTGTAGCCGATCATGGCACTGCGTTGGAAATTAGGAGTTGAAGCCAATATGATGTAGAAGCAAATAGAAAACATGAATATTTATTTATTTGTTCCGATCTTCGGTAGATACCGTACAGGTTATAAAAAATAGAACATACTATCTAAATTATTGCGAATCTTTTCTAAAATCCACATCGAGACATTTCAGCCATGCGCAACCAAGTCGTGCGTCGAATTACGCGCACGTTCACTTTGCATTAGTGCAAGCGAAAAAACGAGTTGACGTTTATTTTTGTTTCGTTCGCACTAATGTGTGCCACATATAGCTACAAATCAACGAAACGCTAGTTTATCTCGGGATAGACAATAATTAAAAATTTCTAATAACTTAAAACTAGGTTTGGTGACACTAAAATCAAACAGATGTGAAGTTTCTCTCACCGTTGGGAAATGAATCAATGTATTCGGGGTATTGGTAGAGTATTACTGATTCATTTTCCTGAAGATTTTTCCAACTGTGAGAAAAACTGCTTTTTTCGTTTACCAAGATGGCTGCTTCTCCCAGCTAATTCAGTTGAACCTTAAAGTGCCCATATAATTTTCTCTATTTTTATTTTGCTAAAAAGTGAGTTTGTAAATTTTTAAAGGGTATTATGCAAATTTTATTTGAAAAGGCGAAATACAGTTCGGGTGTAGCTCTATCCAAGATATAAAAAACATGTTGAATTTAAAAAAAAATCAAGGTTGTTTGTCGGAGTTTTGGCACCTCCCCCAAAGCGTGTTTTTTGCAGAGGCTTGTGTTGAACGCTCTCCAAGGCGAACTGCTCAACTGTTCAAAAAAGTAGAAAGATTATTGAATGGAAATGTATTATGGTGTACTTGAATAGATCGGATTCCCAATGAAAATTTTGTTTCCTACAAAAAACCATGTTGACCAAAAAATTCAGTTTTGTACTGTCAAAATTTTAATCAAAAATTAATTGCAAGAAATCGAAAATTTTTGGACGAAAAAGGAACCGTTGAAGTACACGAGAATGTAAATACAAACAGTTCAATTTTTTTTAAATCGTATGACAAGTTTTTGAAATATCACGTTCACCGCAACGATACTTTTCAAACAACTCCATTCCGAGATAATCGCGTTTAACGTTTTCTTTTAACTTCATTCGTGGATAAACCAGTGCGTTTCAAACGGCTGTAATTTGAAATCTAGTGCTCTTATCTGGATGAAATTTCGATTTTTTGAGTTCCAACTATAACCGCTTAACTGGTATGTCTACCGATCTACGCAAAAGTGTGTGGATTTTCACATATCCGGAGTCATCGGAAACAAAACAATGTTAATATCTAAAATCTTTCAAGATGTTCCAATGTTTCCAAAAACGAAATAAGCATGAATCAGGATTTGGTGATTCGTTAGAAGTTTTCGGATGTGTCTAACGCGTCGAAACGGTTGCCCGATTATTATGTGCATTTGAGTTCCAATTTTTATATGAAAGTCCTCTGACGGTAGGAAATTTTAACCATCTAGAAATAATAAATGGTAAAGGTAATTTATTTTACTGTACCTTGAAGAAAGCAGAACATACATATTTTATGCCAAGAAGATTTTTTCTCTTTTTCATTCCATTTCTTGGACAGTGTTCTCCCTCTGATCGCAGCATTATATAGGGAAAGGAATTCCGACTGCGGCAGTTAGTACTTAGCAAAGGAAACCAGTTTTCAGTTCTGATCGTTTCGTTGCTCGAAATGGAGCTGAAATGAAAGTTTGTGCGCTAACTGTAACGTCTCGGATATTTCGTTGTGCCAGGAATTAGTTTATGTGCTGCCGATTTGGTGTTGTTCTAGATTGGTACGGCCGGTGGATGCTAATAGCTAACGGTGAGTGGAGGTCGGATGCAAAACTAGCAAAAGCGGTATTGCTAGTCGAAGATCGTCGTTGCGAGCGTTGTAGTAGTTGTCGTTGCTGTGTTTTAAGGTGTATATTCATTGCTTAATTATAGCTGTGCGTTAGGCGTTCTTCTAAGCCTTCTGATTCACGGAAGTTCCCTGAGGCTGATCAACTTTATCCTCTCTTAATATCAAGCGAATGAGTGCAAACTTAGATTTTGTCTTTCCTACCAATAGCTGTTTGGGGCTTTTCAACTCTTCGTCTGTTGAAGAAATCAGAAATTTGCCAAAAAAAAGTTTTATTTAAGGTTGATCTGTGGTAGTCACATTGCTGTTAATTTATTTCAACTGTGCGCAGTCTCGTTTGCTAGTTCTTCTTGGGAGATGTATCCAATTAAGCCTATTAGCAGTGTCAGAAAATAAGTGGAAAAGGCAAGTGCTGAAAATATGCGTGTTACGAATGATTATTAAGTAAGAATATAAATGTGGAAGCATCTAGTCCGGAATATCTAGTTGCCAGATATCTATAGTAGTTGTATAACTCAACTCTAATGTTGTTTTGGGTGAAAATTTTACATCTTCCATCAAATTAGTGTTAACTTGAAAAAGTCATGCTGCAGATCAAAGCAGTTTAAAGTGCATAAAAAGAAAATTGCGTTCAACGCATAAATTAGTTGAAAGTTGTCGTTTTCTGCTTGAACTGTTACAATAAAGGCACAACGGCTGCCTCACTGCGCTTACAACAGACCCCATGTGGCCGGATGGTGTCCAGCGTCTTCGGTGGAAGTGATTGGACATCTCATAAGGGACCCATATTCAAAGGAGAGAATACAAGTAAGTGGAATAAAGAGCAGTAAAAATCGAGGAAAGAGGAACAAACTGCAACCAGTCTTCAACACCAAAGGGTCTTCTTTTCGGAAAGTTATTACGAGATCCGGGCAGGCGACCCAGGTACATTGGGCTAACGAAACACAGTAGAGAAATTGACTAAAGGTTGGTCCAGCGAGAAATGAAGCTGACACGGTCGTACTTTGAGACAAAGAAGCAAGCACGCGTATTTTAATGCATATGACATAGATTTTAAAGTTTAGTATCGAAGTCAGTGGTTCTCCTAATAAATGTTTTAGCTGCTGTGCGCTGTTCGGACCAAATCCAATATTAAATTTTTATGCTGATATAATCCGGGACATTTCGGGTTCTTTTTTACTTTTGATAACAATTTCTCTGCGTCTATCAAACACATTGTTTGATAAGTGTCATTTTCATTTTTCTAAATAATACAAAATGTTTGTTTATAAACAACTTTATATCTTACACGCTCACTCATAAAAACTCAAATTTGAGTTGCCAGCCACCCAATTTCATTAAAAGTGCACGTAGTCAAAACTTGAGTTTTTCTCTTTTACTCAGTTTTGAGTTTGGGATAAAAATGTCAAACTTGAGTACATTTTACTCAAAAGGCAAAAACGAAAAATAATCATTCCGCATTTTAATAAAACTACAAATATATTCATTGTTATTTCAAATGTCATTTACCTGATCCTCCAGGCCGTTGTCCATGCGTTTACGACGACAGGAAATATAATCCGAGGGTCTTTCTCTACATCTACTTCATGGCGATCGGCATCTTGAAGAAATTGCAGAAACTGCAAAAAACTGGAAGTTAGATTTGGAAACAAGAGAATTCAATGAAACCTACTTTCTAGTTTTATGAACGATCAGCTCTTGTTTAAGTTTAAGTCGACGTCTGACTCTGCACTTTTTTGAGAACAAGTAGTTTTTTCACTCAGAACCTTGAAAATTTAATGATCACTCAAGAGATGAGTTAGTTCTACTCAAATTAAAACTCATTTTTTGACATATTGCTATGGCTTTTGAAATTGAGTACTCCGAACTCAAATTTTGAGTAGTTCTGAATGAGCGTGTATAATTGAACGCCGTTGTATTACATTTGCAGGTTACCCGATCAGAACAGAATAAAAAAATTATAACAGAATTCAGCTTGTATATCAAGGTATGTCATAAACCAGATCAAATTATTTGTTAAAGTAACAATATTTTAACAAGTATCAACGAAAGATATAGTTTTGAGAACATTACCCTTCCTAATGTATCTTATCCGTCAATTCATTCCAACCATTTGAATGCATTAGTCAGAGCAGTGTTGTTTCATAAAACATTTTCCATTTTGTAAAGGTTTCATTTTGGGTAATAATTCCCAAAATGGCAAAGATAAATATTCTTTTTCTCATTTATATATGAAAATTTAATAGAAAAAATATATGGGAGAGGACGCTTCTCACACCGTTCGGAGTAAGATGGACCAAAACCTGTCGATTCATAATTTCTCCCTAAATACACTCTTAGAAAAAAATGAAAATTACATTTTACGTAAACAACGACTACTTTGCTCCATACAAATCGCCTGGAAAAGATTCCCGTGCTGCGGTAAAAGGGATTTGATATTCTCAAACACGTCTGGAAAAGGATTATGCTTACCAGTACTACCCGGTATATCCCGAAAACATGGTGAGAACTAGCTGTTAGATTTATTCCCTAAAGGGACGCTCAAGCTATGAAGAAGCCAAGGCCTACCAGCTTAAGTTTTTCTTCTAAAGGCTTTGGAACGGATAATTGATCTTCACATCAGGTAGGTTCGCTTAGTTGAATATCTACTGCACAAAATGCAACGTGCATGTCAGTGTGGAAAATTTACAATGTAGCTTGGTCGTATTCCTAGATATCGAAAGTGCTTTTGACGATGTGTTATTCCAGTTCACTTTGGTAGCGACACAGGTCAAGAAGTATCTACATGTATCTCGGGTGGGGTAAACGTAATGCTTAGTAACCGCATTCTTTGTTCGTCACTGAGATAGGCAGAGATAAGGAAGTTGAGTATTTTCAGTTGTCCTCAGGGTGGCGTTCTGTTATTTTTGCTATGGAACCAACAGGTTTGCTGACGGTTACCAAATACTAATGGACTTTGCATCAGAACAATCTTTGACTTGATGCAAAAAGCATTAAGAGCTGTTGAACAGGCGTGTCGACAAGATAAATTATCAGTTAATCCAAACAGAAGAAGCGAATAACAACCGCGGTTCGTGCCTTGCAGTTCTTTGACTCTGAGCTACTGTGAACGGATCAAGTCAAGTACGTTGGAGTCATATTGGATTCCAAGTTGACCGATCTACTCACATTGAGTTCAGAGTCAAGAAAGCGTATGCGGCCGTCGGGAAGTGTAAACGAACTTTTGGAAAGGCCTGGGGTCTAAAACACAAATACATCTAATGGATTTATATGAAAATTGTACGTTCAATACTGTCATACGGATACCTTGTGTGGTGGCAGAACGGAGAGGTGGTGACGGTCCAGTGAGCTTGAGCTTGTGCGACCACCCCTGGCTGCTACTCCGTTATCGATCTGGACTAGCTGAAGTTGCACAGAGAATAAGTAGATAATTGGGAATAGCGAAAGTATTGATCAATACCGGCACCGGCCAGGCCCGAACGTAGATCGCGGAAGGAAAGGGAAGTAATGGTTAGTCCGATACTTGCTTTTGCTAGAGGCCGTATATACTACTGCGCACTCCATAAGTATCACAGGGGGAGGATATTTTTGTTAGTAAGAGTATAGAAGTTGGATCACTTCTTCTTTACCGACGCCAGAGAGGTGACGTCACTATCTGGACTAGATATCGATCCACCAAACTCATAGACCGGGGACCAACGGCTTTACTTCCCTTCCGAAGGAAGACGTGACCACAGATTTTTTCACCTCAGAAAAATCTCAACGACCTCGGCTGGAATTGTACCCAGGCGAATTGGAATGAGTGGCGGTCACGCTTACCACTCAACCACCGGCGCCGTCCGGAGAGGTGGTGACGGTCGAGTGGCAGCTAAACCAGCTGTAAAAAATGGCGCCCGTGGCGTTGAATGGTGCTTTCACGACAACTTGCTGCCCTTGTGGTCCTTCTAAATATCAAACCATACCCATACACCTTAATAAGAAGTACTATCATGTACATACATAATTCAGGTTACTGGCCTTTGGAACAGTAACGATGTTGATCTTGCTACCAGTCATACACGACTATGATGGTCACAAATGGCTATACGTGGTGAAATGAGTGCTCCTAGTGATATTACGCTCACACGTAGTTTTCCAAACAGAACATTCCATGTAAAGATTCCCTCTCGAGAGAAGGGGTTGTCTGGCTACATGGAGAGATAACAACAAGCACAAGTGGCCTGTTACATTTATGGCTCTCCGATAAAAGGACGTGCTTGTGCTGGTATCTACTGTCGTGAAATAAGATTGGAACAATCTCACTTGCTAGGTAGATACTGTACTGTATTCCAAGCAGTAAAGCTGACTCTTCAACAGAGCTTGTTCGACAAAGTTATAAACTTATGCTCCGATAGTCAGGCTGCAATCAAGGCTCTTAGCTTGGACAAATCACGGTCCAAGCTAGTGATCGCATGCCGAACCCAAATTGAAGAATAAAGCATCAACATTGTCAACTATTTGGGTGCCCGGACATTCCGGTATTATTGGAAATTAATGGGCTGATGAATTGGCCAGGAATTGCAGCGAATGACTTTGTTGGTCCACCCTACCAATTTCGGTATGTTGGATAAAAGAAATAATCCGCTTCTGGATTTCGTCCGAGCACCGTAATGAATGGAGAAATCTATAAACATGTCGCTAAGCAAAGGCGTTTTTAGAACAACCAAGTCGCATAATTTCGACTTGTTTTGTAACTCCACTGCGGTATGCTGACCAGCGTTTTAACCTATCACCGTAAACTCAATTATCACATGGCAATTATTCAGCGTGCTCAGTCAGGCTACAGAACCTCATATCATTTGATATGCATCTGTCCAGCAACAACGTAATTGTGATTTCGAGTTATCGGCTGTCCTTACATAGAAGAAAGTGTGTTTGGGTTAGTAACAACAAAAAATGGTTTCAGTGCATTAAAGAGCTTTAGGCTTTCTTGCAGGCGATTTGAACTACTTATGAGTTTGACTTACCTGGTTTCGTGCTATTATTTTTCCCACACTTCCAATTCTACTTCCTTCCTCCTTCTCCTTTCCTTTCGATCAGGGAAATTATGAGAGATCACAGCGAGGCACACTTCCCCGATCGCACACGGGCAACGCCAACGTCAAATGAGCCTATATATTCTGATTCCTGGTAGTAGCGCAAAAAGAAAGGTCAACGCCGCAGTAGTCTTATTATTTTGTCCATTACTGTCACTGTAAGTTTTTACACGCCGGAAGTCACCGCGCACGGGTTTCGAACAACTGTTTAAAGGCGTAAAGAGCTTGTGTTGCCGCGAACTCTCATGGATCAATATGACAGTTGCAGCTTTTGCCGCATTATAACCAAGCGTGGTAAACATTTGGTCACCCTACAACTTTGAATTTAAGCAATGATATATAGATATTTATACATCAATCAATTGCAACTACAGTAGAATTTTTTTTAAAATTTATTGGAAATTTTACATTGCTTAGCAGTAAAAGAAACTGGTTGAATAAGTAAAAATTCTTAATTTCTCGTTTATCTATGAATTGAATTTGAATATTTTCAATGAAATTCAAAAAACTTTCGTCCATAAATTAAATTGTCATCAAAAATAATTGGTTGCTTATTTCGATGGAATGTAACCACGATACATTGTACTAACATACTATCAATCAGCTTGCTTCAAAGGCACTAGCCAACGAACATACATATCAAGCATCGATTGCAAGCGACGGCATTTGAAGTACTCGAAGTAATGCATCATTTATCAGATTGTTAGTGTAAACAAAAAATCTAATATTGACACAGATTCTTACGAAAAAGGGCGGTTTTTTCTTAATTTTCTCTTACACAAAAACTTATCTCGGCATCTGGAACTAAACATAACCCTTAGATTTCAAATTGTATTTTAACTCAATTGTATTTTAACTTCACACTGAAAGGTTGAATTAGGGACAATTTTTCGAAGGAAATGAATCTCAGCAACATATAGCAAGGATTTTAATATTTTTTTAAATGTTCAGTTTTTGGAATACATAGAGAATTACACCATCTTAAATTATTCATCATTTTTTCAATTGATCCATTGTTCGAAACAGTTTCGTTGCGGCTATCGAAATTGATAACAATTAACCGTTACACCTGATAGTTGGAGAAACTTCTTCTCGGGTATTCCTGACGGCGTCTTTGGTGAGTATGCGGATCGAAAGACGTGTTCGTTTCTACGTGACAATGCCATTCAAAACACATGAAAAAAATCACACAAACCATGCTATGCACTCATCAAGGACGGATTAGTATTTGCCATCAGATGGAACACCTTGAGCAGAAGCTGGAGAGGATGCATATTTGTCAGTTGTTCACACATCTAAGGCAATCAAATCCAAAACAAAGTCTTCAACATCGTCATCTGATTTATTAACGGTTGCCAAAACTTATAACTGCAAACGCAGCATCCAGCGCCACCAAGTCAACAGTCAGCCTCATCAGCGAGGAAGCTTATACAAGTGACAGCGGGTTTACACTCGTGCTCCGTACGTACAAGAAGCATGGAAAAATATCTGATCACAAGTGCTTTAACGATGATCATATTGACGTGAACGACCATAAGAGAGAAGTGAATAGACGCAAGTAGCCTAGTAAAATAAATGTTCCCCTCGCGCAATATCCGAGATCCGCGGACACTGATTAATATTTGTCTTTACCTATTTTTCACATATTGCAAATATATGTATAAAATACGATAAGCTACCGCAATGAGCCGTGTCAAATAAACAAATTGCACTTAATGTATTTATCTATGCATTGCCAAATTGTTTAGTAAGATATCATTGAATTGAGACTAACTTTGGATTATTTTTTTTTAAATAAATTATATTCAAATCTTGGAAAACTAGGTCTTGTGAAACTAGAGAGCGCAAATATGCGAAAATTTATCTGACAATACTGAGGAAGGAGAATATTAAAAAGTATTTAAAATGATTCTAACCTACGAAAATGGAACATTTTTATTCCAACATAACATTTTTTAGGAATAGACTTTTTTCAAATATTAAATATTCAACCGGAATGAAATTTTGAGGTTATTCTCTAGAACAAATATAGCCAGTAAACTTAATGAACTGTGAAATATTTTTTGAGAGTGCCTGGGACAATTATTAAATACTTCAAAGCCTATAAAATTAAAACTGTAGTTAATTTCGTTTCATTTCTAGGCGTTGGAAATTCGGATTTCTCGTTTCGATCTCTTCAGTATGTGGCAGCGAATGCATTGAGGTTAAATCAAAACAATGCAACATTACTGGTGTTCACATTAAAACAACGAAAGAAGTTCCGTTAGTACATAAGTTCTGAATCTGCGTGCGTGCGACCATTTCGGCTAATACATCCTGAAGAACTGAAATCGACATGTTAGCTAAAGGGTTTTGCTCCTACACCAATTTTACGAGTGTTTGTAGCTTAGTTAGAATAGAATTCTGAAAAATCTAAACTTGCAACGGCAAAACAACATCTATAAGTTTGTAATTCACCCTTTTTCTAGTTCTCATTCTTGATACATTTCGCTGAACAGTCATTCTATCATAAAAATCATCTGTGCATATCAGGAAAGAACTAGGGTAGACGAGCCCATATCCATCTCATTAGTCAGGATGTCACACTATTTCGTTGATAACTCGACTTAGAATGACTGGATTGCGCATAAATAGGTATCATCATGTTTGCTTTGTTCCTAAGAAGCAGTACAATTCAATTTTTGTTTGGAAAATGTAAAATGCTTGCGTTTGAGCGAAGCGAAAAGTCGAATACAATGTACGCTTATAATTTCATCCTAGTATTTGAGCTAATGCGTTTAATAGAGATAGCAGATACTGCTCTAACTAAGCTACGATCGTTTGATTTGCATCTCCGTCAACATTTTTTTTTTGCTTTTCCAATTCCAACAGAGATTTCACGTTACTTCTGGCTTGTTATGAGTTGTTCGTGTGTCTAGTGAATCTTTTCCTTCGCAGAGCCAAGGAAGGCAAGGAAAATAGGAACGAAATGCAACGCCTGTTGCCCAGGCAAGATACTTGCTTACCTACCAATTAACAATTCATTCACATTTGGCTCGCAAGCTTATACAGAGCTGCAGATGCGTACCGCTGGTCAGATGAAAAGTGTGCGAACAATATTGTCCAATTATCCCCTAGACTGGAGGACACAGTCAATTGAAGCTGCAAGCTTTTAAGATTAGCGAGAACGCCCTTCGGTGTTTTTCGTTTGTTATATGGAAAGGGTATTCTATGTAGAACTTGTGTCAACTTTTAATGTTATTTTCCGAAGTTTCCGAATGTTATTTTCCGAAGTAATGTGCCTATTATGGAACTGTTAGTGTGCCTCAAAATTTCATTAATTACTCGGTCTACTATCGAAAAATGTGCACCAACATCTTTATTTCGTTCTTAAGAACCAATATAACAACAAAAATAGCTAGAAAATGATGAACCTTGTATTTGAGCTCATCGTAAACTCGAATCGTGTGCCCCTATTATCCCCTACCATTAGAGCTAATGTGACGAAGATGGCAGACGCTGCGCCAACCAAGGGCTTCAAACAGAGGCGGATCTAGAAAAAAATTCGCAGGGGGTCCAAAATTTCGATTTTGAAATGTCCATTCTACAATACGTAATATTCAATAGCCTCATTTAATTAAAATCAGTTTTGGTGTCGAATCTGGTTTGGCATGATTTTGAGTTTAGAATGAATTTAAAATAGAAACTCAGTATTGGCTGTACCGATCTTAACCATTGCCATTTGCCCCAATCCAATTTAATCGAACGTCTAAAAAATGTTATTTTTTTCGCTATTTTGAATATGTTGAATAGTTTCATTGAATGTCACTGAATAGCAAACAAGAAATCTTCTTAGAACAAGATGGGTCATCAATTCTCTGACTTATAGAGAGCAGTTCATGTCGTATGAAAGAACGATAAGGTCATTCATGTCGTAAAAAAGTAATAGTAATAGTTGAAAGTAGTATTGTTTTTCTCAAAGAAAGTCCAAATCATTTTAATAGTACTCAACATAAAAAATAATATGCGTTGATGAAAGTTATGTATCCTGACGATTAAAATAAGTTAATCGAACATTTTACACTCATAGGAATCATAGTTGGAAAGATATAAAAAACTATAAGTTCGGGGTAATCCAAATATAGCAAGCTTTATCCTTTGCAGTATATGAAACAGAAATTTACTGTATGGGAGCCCGGTTCTAGTTGACGGTTGGGACAAATACTTCTTTTCTCCGTTTCTTTTAGACATATGGCGTTGTCTCTTGTTGTGCACCTCTAGTAGGGTGAAACACATTCTCCAATGTGTTTAAGTTGCATAATATTTTGTTTTGTTGAAATTCTTAATTTTAAACATTTTGTGTTATTTATGGCGAGTTTAAATGTATTTCACAAATGATTATATTTTGAATGATTATATTTATTTGCCTGGAACTTTCAGTATTCGTATAACACACACAAAAGTTGTTTTTTTTCAGTTTATGCTCAGGGGCGGCGAAACACTTTACGTCCGAGTGGGTAGAAAGCATAGGGTGAGGGGTCCATTAGTAAGGATTTTTTCCCTTTTCGCAATGCACGTGCTTACATTACATTCACATTAAATCACGTCCGTTTATGCAAATGCAATTATGGTACATCGATGTTTTCAAATGTGTGTAACGTGAGATACATGTGTTGCACATCTAATTTTTTTGAAATGGTTCAAAATTTTGAGTAGGTAATTAGCCACTCGGTTATTTTCGAGTGGGTAGTACTACCCATACTACCCACGCTTTCCGCCGGCCCTGTTTATGCTGTTGGAGTAAGTTGGCGGTGATGCACGCGGGTTATGTTGGCAATACTAGTCATAGTGCAAAAATAGTCATCAACTATTTTTATTTTTGTAATTCACTCCAAAGCAAGAGTTTTCTTGTGTATTTCGTCGCCTATTGTCAACATTTCAAAACATTTCCAAAGTGTTTCATGCATTATCATCCATTTAAGCAACGTATTGTACTTTGTACCATCTACCTACATCAAAGCGGTAAAAAATGGAATTTGAAAACAATGCAAACTCACCCGCTCAACACAAATATTGCAATCTTCGCAACTTTTCTGACATGTCGTCTATCCATACTTATCTTTCTCTCGCCGAAAGCAGACCTTATTTTCCTGTGGACACATAATAAAAAATAAATAAAATGAACAGCTCATGCCAAAAAGAAGAAAAATATCCACAGAACATGTTATAACCACAAATATTGAAAATACAAGAATAAATAACCAGTATTCAATTTAAGACAAAAAATCACATACGTTACTAATTAGCTCGTATCCATAGATTTCTCTGTTAGTATTGTTACTCAGACCAATATAGAATAATATTCGGCCTAATTACTCACTCGTCCAACTGGCGTTCGGTCAATCGGCAAAATGGCATTCGGCCACGTAATTCGGTGCACGGCCTGGAAGCGCATGTTTGAAAAATCGCAAAGTGAATTTTAGAAACGATTCGCAATATTAATGCTGTTTGCTAAAGCGTGTCCTCCTTTGTGGCAGTGAACCTGAGGTCTTAACCTCACTGCAGGGGGATCAGTCAGCATGTCGTTCATATCTATTTTATCACCAGAACTGTTTTCTTGCTGGTCACGGTCAAATGTTCATGTTTGTTTCCTGTACTTATGGGTAGCTATTGTGTATCCGTCCTCATCGGTGTCTGCTTCTTTGTTGATGGTACTGGTTGTTGACTTGAGGACACTGGGTACGATGATCGTTAATAGATTATCTTTGATTGCCAGATCCGTGATTTTGTTTGCTGTTTGCGATTTGCTGGTTAGAGATTTATCGGAAGTACATCTACAATCATAATAATACATCGAAGGATTGAAATCCTATGAGATATCCGAAGAATGGAAATGATGTGAGATATCAGAAAATGATACAATTTTGAAGGATAAATGGGCTGGAAAAGAATGCCAACACTGAAAGAAAATAGAAAAAAAAATTGCGTATTGTTTCGCGGATTTGAAGAATTTCTAAAGTTATTGTAACAGGTTTATAGCGCTAGGTTGGCCCTAAAACATATCTGTTTAAATAGATGCGGTAGAGATGGTAGTTGCTAAGAATTATAACGTTTTCTATAATGTCGTATTTCATGGTAACATCTGATAAATGTTTTAGTGTATTAATCGCAAATACAAAGAGAAAGTATTTAAAATACCGACCAATTGGTGCAGGTTAATTTACAAAGACCGCCTTACCTCACTTGCCACTGACTTCAAGTTGGCAGCTGATATTAGACCAATGTCCTTATAACATATGCACCAAGAATCATTGAAATGTACCTACAATAACTTCACTAACACATGAAGGCTCCTTTTGTTCAGAATTCCGAGAAAAACCGTATTGTTTCCCGAGTTGAAAGCTCTAGTGCTTTTTTGTGGCTGTTGCAGGCGGACTCTTCTTGGCTGCTCCGCACAACGTGTTCTACTGTGTAGTGCCTGATCGCAGAATTGACACGTAGGAATCTGCCCTGGGTGCGTGACCAGCGCTGTCTGATTAAACGTCCCATTTTCAGTTAATCTAACATGCATGGTTGCATATGAAGAAACACCTGTGAAAAAATCCGTATAAATATCAGTTGTGACGGGATCCACTTCTCAATATCTTGAAATGAACTATGCTAGGGATGCGCGAAGATAAATTTTGTACGCTTACCTCTATACTGCTCTTGTATAGCCTTTTGGCGAATTTCACTTTCCCGTGTTCATGAGGTTACTACAAATATCCGCATCTTCTAGTGCAATGACTTTTCCTGATAATGCCATAATATCAAACCTCCCTCCTTCTCCAAAAGAATTTGTTTCTACATTGATGTTTTTATGTCGACCTTCAAATACAGGGTGTATAGTCATTTTTCCTCGTGCCCGAGATCTCTTCTAGCTCACAATGTTGTAGCGTTACACCCAGAACAATCAAATGTGTACCCATTATGCTATCACATAATAACTGCCTGCTTCAATGTATGCTGCAATATCGAGCGCATGGAAGCAAAGCATGTCTGGCCGTTCCGCTTCCATTAACTTAAGCAAGGACTTCTCTTGAAGAATAAAAATGCATAACGTAAAACATTGCAAAATGTCATGCAATTATGTGGGTTTCGAAGGAGTTCTTATGAAAATTAAAGACATTTTTTACACGCGACGAACTGCAGATGTTTATTACCCATATGTGCTCTGAGTGTAAGGGTTATTAAAAACAACTCCCTTTAGCGATTCGAAGAACGAGTGTCAGGAAGTTTGTTAGTTTTATTGTCAGTGAATTGTACGTGATATGAGAAAATTGGTAACTGTTCTGAATTCTAAAAATAAACATGACTAATTAACAACTCGTACGATTTCTTGTAACATTCTCATTTAGTAATTTTTATACCTGCAGAATTTTTCACCGCCCCCTATCTTTGTGGTAGTCTTTAAGTGGAAACTCATTGCGTAACGAATTATTGTTATTATCGTGGTTAAGTGCTGTATAGGGGTAATTTTGTACTCTGAACAACGACGGTTAAGAAGAATGGAGAACGCAAAGGAAGTATAGAAGAGTGCAATGCTACCTATCTCGACTTAATTATATTTTGTATGTTTTGCGACTATCTTGAAGGCTTTGTATATATTTGCAATTCCATCAAGATCAAGCCAATTATGTTGAAAATCGTAACTTCGTAAATCGACTTAGGTGTAACTTTTTATGTTTCACAAGTAAGGGAATTGGGGGAAACAAACATGTTAAAAGTATGCTCAAGTATAATATAGAAAAGGCTTGTTTTGGTTAACATGTACAGTAAGGTGGTGCAAAAGTGCGCACCTAACGGGTTTCGTAACATAACTACTATAAATTCACCCAAAATGGGCCTAATTACAAATTAATACCTTCGTCGCACTCCTTCATAATGTATTACTAGACATCTTTTAGATTTGTTTGCAATTCGAAAAATAATTACTGTATACTCAAAAGAACACATTTTCCTCATTGTAAGGAAAAGAGTGCGCACTGATTAAAATATATATTTGTTTTTTTTTAATTTCATTTGTTTATTTGACACGGCGGTAGCTTAACGGAGCCGTGAATCTTTTATGTGTTTACAATATTACGCGCAACTTTTTATTGCGAGCGGAGACATTCGTACGCGTCTCGCCTACTGCGTCATGGGGACTATTTAATTCTCTCCTGTCCTCCACATCAAGGTCATCATCGTTAAAAGTACCTTGGTGCTCGCGACCAGATGTTTTTTCCTGCTTCTTGCGCTTACGGGTGACCAATGTAAATCCGTCGTCATTGTTATTATCTTCTTCACCGATGTTGCTTACAGTGGTTTTTGGGGTGCTGGATGCTGCTTTGGCAGTTGTCAATATGGACTGAACAGCTGCCACAAATTTGGCAACCGTTTGTGGTTCAGGTATTGGTATTGAAAACTCTTTTTTTGGGTTGGTTTGCCGTGGATGCGTTGGCAATCGGTAGAGATGCATTCTCCTTTGCATCTTCCGCGCAAGGTTGTCCGTGGTGCGCTGTCTGATTACAATACTTGCACGTAGCAGTTTGCCCCTCATGGGTGCATAACGTAGTTTGATTAATAGTAGCTTCGTGGGTTTTGAGTTTTATGGTCAAGTGGGAGGGGATAGGTCTTTCGATCTGCATCCTCACCACAAGAACACCGTTTGGTGTACCGGGAAGAAATTTCTCCACGTATCACGTGTAACGGATTCTACTTCTCCGTATTGTGACATGTATTTTGCGATTAGATCAGGAGGGGTACGTTGTGATAGGTCATGTAGCTTTACACCTACATAGTCTTTTTCTATATACACGGGAATCTTAATGCCAACTTTATCACTTTCAGCCATGTGCTTCAAGTTGTTCTGCAAAACGAAACGTTCGGCTTGGGCTAACGTGTTGAATGATATGAGTATTACATTGCGAAGATGATGATACTGTAGATACATAACCTCCTTGAGCTTAAGCTGCATCTTCACCTTCAGCAGGTATTCCACTTCACGAAAACTCAATCTTATTGAACAGAATTTAAAGTCAACTACCGCTGTGTTTGGTCATAGCAGAGATTTTTCGTCAACTTTACTCATGATGGCAAGAATAAATTGAAAAGGATGTGGGTCGGGATTTCATAGGTGTAATGTCCCGGCTTATGTCCAATCACTACACATTGGATGGGCATTTGCGGCGTATTGAGCTCACAGAGAGTAGTCGGTGCACTTGTAATGAAGGTTATCACGACATCGATCACGTTATCTGGGAGTGCGCTGGGTATTGTGGCGCCAGCTCGCAGTTAAAGGCTCGAGGTAGATCACCCGATGTTCCAGTTCGGGATATCCTGGCATGTTGCGATTTCCCTATATGTCTCTTATCTACCTTTTTATTAAATCGAAAAATATCCTAATCTAGCCCATATCCTTTATTTCTCGTTTTTAGAAGTTCCCTGTCCTTCCTTTTGGAGCACCAGAGTGCCACTATGTGACTGCCGTCACCTTTACCACGCCTGCAAAAATGAAGGCAAAGCGAGAGTAGGTCGATGGTCTGATCACTCTAGAAGGATTCTCCGCCGTCAACCCGATCCTAGGCATCTACCAGCCTGAAACTCTAACTCATGTCACTGTTCTTCTCTTTACCTGAAAGTTGCAAGTTTTGTTCTTCTTTCCCCGTAATTGATCTCGCCTACTCCCCCTGTTTCTGATACAACTCCTGCTGCTGTTGCAAAAACCAATTTGTATTATATTCCTAGTTTTAAGATAGCCTTGAACCTTTTCATTTTTTTTCGTTTCACATCTTGTATATCTAATTGTATTCCTAGTTCTAAGATAGCTGTGAAATTTCTCATAAAAGTTTGATCCCCTTCTTTTATATTAATCTAAGATAGCCGTAATTTTTTTTTGTGAAAAATAATTATTGTTCAATCTTGTATATCGAATCGTATTTTTAGTTTAAGATAGTAGTAAAAATGTTCCTCTCAATATTAATTTTTTTTTGTTCATTGTAACCTTTTAGTTTTAAGATATTAAAAATGTAAAAAAAAGAATTTGGCACCGCCAAGCTAACGCATTTGTGCCTATTAAATAAACGAACTGAACAAAAAAAAATAAAAGTTCCCTTTGTTCTCGAGACAATGCACACTAGATCGAGAGGTTGCTAGTTGTTGTTCACTTGGTTCGATTGTACGTCTGACTTGGGCAGAAGTAGAAAGATGACTGAAAATGTATATTTGTGCCACCCATACATTAAGAGGGAGGTAAAGGTTTTAGCGTGAAAAAAAACACTTTTTTTGCGATTTTTTTAGAACTTTGCCTGAAGCAAATTTATCAAAACTTTTGTACATTATAGTGTATCATTTCAAAAACGCGCTGTAATTTTTCTTTGCAAAAATATCGACAAACGACTCGGTGACGAAGCTTTTTGTAGTTCGTCTCTGGAAAAAACATGATTTGCGGTGTTACCTGCCATTTAAAAAATTCTTAACCGATTTCCTTCAAACTTTGCATACACATTCTATGTTAAAAATACCTAACCCATACGTTGAGTTTTTGAGATAATTTTTCATTTAAGGGGGTGTTTACTCATAAAAACGCGGATTTTTCATGAAAAATAGTAATTTTTATTTAAAATGCGTAAAAAAAACCCCTGCAATGCTTAGTATATTTGTGGAGGAATAACGAGATATGAGGCGGTAATTGGCCGCTCATGTTTTCGATTTTGCTAAGCGCCTTTGCGTCCTGTTTCGGATCACTATGTGAATGAGGCAAATTAGCAGGTATTTCAAGAAGGTGAATCACTAGACCTCTCCTCCTCCCCATTTTAATTAAAGGTTAGATTTAGCCGATAGTTCTGAATAAATATCTGCATAACAAATGAAGCATGTAATTTGAACTTATTTTTGCACGCTTTTTTAGCCAAATAGATATTGTCTTTATGTCATATGGTCATATGTTTATGGTTCCAAGCCAAGATGAGCGAAACAGGGTCACAATAGGCTCTACTACGATAATAGGCACATTACCTATATCCCCTGATGACAGTATATCATAAATTTTGTAGTGCATCAATGAGACTTGCACGTCATACAACGCCCTCGATTACGACAGAAGAAAACACTATAAATAGACCAGTATGCACAACCGCAAAAAAATCTACACTCAACCATCATCGGGACCAACTACTGTTTCGGTTTATGCAGTGCAGCAGCTTGGGCCTGCTCAGTAATAGTTCGTCTGGTGACGCGTGTTTTCCATATTTGCACCTTGTAATTTTTCCAGGCTGGGTTCAGACATAATAGAGGGTTGTATCCTATGTTTAACATATCGTAAAACATTGTACGAGCGCTGTCGGATGATTAGACCATGATATACCTTTCGTTCTATAATAATCGAGAATAGAGTAGCGCCTTTTTGAGGAGAGAAAACATCAGCACATGGTGAACACTTTCTTGACCATCTGCGATTATTTTGTATTAAATCAGTGAGCATAATAAGAAAAAGCGCCTTTTCGTTTCGCGTCAGCCATCGTATTCCAGGAATCTCGCTGAACAGGCAGACGGAAAAGTGTGTCACTCTTGTTTGTCGCCCATCAAAGCGGACTGAATACTGATGTGATTGTAACCATCACCGTCTGATATGGCCTGTTTCGATGATCACCTTCGCCACCAGTTGTTTTTTTTCCAGAGATAAATAACTGTACTCCTGATCGTTGCCAGGTCAATTCTGGACTGGTCAGCTTAATTTTTTCGCAATGCACACGCATATATGAATTGCATTTATTTTATTTTTTCGTATATTTTGTATCTTAGCATCTTTCGTCTCAAGTCGAAATAGAAGAAGTTAAACCCATGCGCGAATACTAGAACTGTGTATGTATTACCAAATATGCTAATTAGGGCTCCATCCTAGGGTAGCTGACCCAATAATTGTGCTAGCAGATATAGTTTTGCTAGTTAAGAAAAAAAGTTATTTCTGAACATTTAATTTTAACCCTCCGGCACTCGCGCGAATGTCTCTCCGAATGAGCAGTCGCTGGTACTGAAAGAAGATTTCACTAGAGTTTCGGAAGGTGTTGCACTAAATAGAACGGCGCGAGTGCCAGAGGGTTAATGGAAGTAACATTTAATTGTAATTTTAATTCAATCCTTTCAAGAGTTTCATATTTCTAGTATAACTTGGAATACTACATGAATTTATGCAGTAATAGCATCCAATGTCCGCGCGAATTTTTTCTAAGTGCATAACTAAGTGAAAAAACCATCATGTATATTTTTACATAGGGTAATGAGCCTTTTTGGCACAATTAGACAGACGGCCGCACTATTTTTCGAACAACTTTTAAATGAAGTTATAAGATAACCTTTTCCAAAATAAAGCATCAGTGTACTGTTTTTTAACCGTCTATATAATTATTATTTAGCAGAAATGTTTCTATTTTCAGTATAAATGAAGATTCTATTTTTCCCGATTTTTTTCGTGTGTGCTGGATGCAAAAAATGTGGTACCCTTTTTTCTGTATAACTGAATTACTAGGCCTCTCCTAGCGTTTAACGAGTGCTTTCATAATGAATTTACAATAAATGGATTCTCCAGAAAAAATAAAGATATGCATCAGTGCAATTTTAATATAGTTGTGGCGCAATGACGAAATATGAGGTGGTGAATGCCTGCTCGTAATTTTCTATTACGTTTACTTTGTGAATGAAGCGAATTGGCAGATATTGCAAGAGGGTGATTTTATTTTATTTAAATGATTCAGAGGATAGCTTTAAATAAATATGTACATCACGAATAAAGAATATAACTTGAGTTTACAGCTGTTTTAGCCAAATAGATATTGTCATTATCCCATTTTATTGGTCCTTATCAAAGAGGAGCGAATTAGAGTTACAAAAGGCTCTACTGTCAGAATAGGCACATTACCCTATGCATTGTAATAATAAGTTAAACTGTACTTTCCAATATCAAAAAGTGTTGGAATTGTGTCTCCGTTTTCTGGCACTAGCTTAGTCCTGTCACTAAGTTAGTGTCGGATTCTGATGAGATGAAGTAGAAACGCAAATTCCATAACTATCTTAGTTATAGGTTTAGTGCTATTCACGCGCAAACAATCCTTAATGAAGAAAAAATAGTTTTTACACAAATTGTTCTCTACTAAAGAGATATTAAGTATAGTGTATAGCTCGGATGCTTTTCATATTAAAACGTGTAGTACCACTATTAGGTTATAACAACCTGCCATGTTGCTATGGTTGTGCTCCCTGTTGCTTTAGTTGTACTCAATACCATATAACGTTCATCCCAAACTGGTACGGATAGATGTTTACTTTTTCGTTTCCAATATTGCTCTATTACTTTCTCATTCTGGCTCACTATTTGCACGTCTGATTTCTAATTCTAGCTCACTGTGTTTCTACATGACAATTGAGTTCTACAAGATGACGACACGAATGAACTCATGATGAATGAAGTTCATGTTTGACAATTCTCGGTGGTTTGTTTACCTTGTCTGTTGCATGAGTGCGAGTGCAACGGGTGCTCATCTGTTACATTCGAACTCACGTAACTTCCATGTAAACAAACCACCGAGAATTGTCAAACGAAGTTCATCCGGCTCATTTTGTTGGGTTATGTCGGTTCGCGTAAAACCTAATTGTGTTTCTCTCCATCCCAGCCAACTGACATCCCTATCTTAACATACAATATATTTCTAGTTTTCCGATCTGTATATTTCACATCCTTGCTCTCACTTGAGTACTTTGGCTCTAAATTTTCATAACGTTCCTTACTCAGTAATCTCTAGCTAATTGAAAGTCGTCAACTGCCCATGATCGCATATCAGTCCCATAAACATAGGAAATCCCATAGAAAACGGGACAACTTTGCGATCAAAGGTAGTTAAAAAGTAAAAAAAAATGTGACTACAAATTAGTTGAAATAAAAAAGGAAAAAATTAATATACAGAGTTTGACAATATTCAACATATTTTTTCCACCCAATTGATTGGGGTCGTTTTGACGAGTTTGACAACGTCTAAATGATAGAAAATTACGACAATTAAATTCAATGAACAAATTAAAGTAAGTGTCCATAATTTGGAAAACAACTAGACACAGCAGGTATTTGAATAAAATTACTTTATAAATTTAATCTCAGTCCGAAATATTGTAGTTTAATTCAATAACAAGAAAAGTTTGTCTGGGGTACAATGTACCCCACAAAACCGTTTACGTTAGTGTTTTGTCATATGTACATAATTCCGAAAATTTATTATATCCTTTTTAAAAGCAAAATATCGATACATACACACATACACAACAGCTGTGTAGTCAGCAAATTTAGAAACTGATATCTCAGTAAAGTGAAATTAGTTTGCTGATTCTCAGCACTCAAACGTCAAATGTTTGCCTCAGCTGTTGAGATTTCCGCAAAAGATGCAAAAAAGCTGAGATTCGGCAGAAAAAATTAAGTGTGTAGTAAGCGAGAAACCTGTGTAAAATTATATAAGTTTCAACATTGCAGAACAATAGAATATGTTATTTGATATAATAAAGCTACTATAGCAAAGTAATTAGAAAATGCGCTTGAATCGTTATCGTTATTTTTGATTTTACGGATGAAAGGTAAAATACATTCGTGAATACGATTCGTCATTTTCTGAAGCCCAGACTCTAAAACATTCTTACTTTACACGTACAATGCACTGGCTCTACCTGTTCCTTCGCAACCTTCCTGTTTTATCTTCTTTACTGCATATTGCTGTATTTTTACTGTTTGTATTGGCGTTTGGGGTTCAAAAAAGCATCGGAATACACTTTTTGGTTTTTGAATAATTTACTACTTGTTCACTCGCCCGGGAAGGTTATTAAGATTTTGTCAAAGTTTTAGATTTAGATGCCTACTGGGTAATAAGCCAACTTCAAAAAATATTTTCATTTGTGAAAAATGGTTTGCTTTCATTGAACAGTGTATTCAGAGGAATCTAAGCAGGTAACTGGCATCCCTATCTCTACATACAGAGTTTGACAATAGGCAACATCGTTTTTCCACCGATCGATGGGGGTCAGTTTGACAACGTCAAAATCGCTTAAAGCGTCATCAACAAACAATAGTAGCAGTAAACAAAAGAAAACAATGAACACTTTAACTGATTTGATGTAAACTAAAGTGCTCCTCGTTCGTATTAAAAATTAATTTCGTTCATTTTGTTACAAGCAAAGTTCTTATGTTGGCTACGAAAATATGACGTCACGTCACCCTCTTGAATCTAAGTGCTGATAAAGTCCCACCTTAAAGCGGAAAAAAACAATTCCAGTTTCCATCAGTTCTCGCGCACAAATGATATCTTATGACCAAAGTGATATATAGAAGAGTAGATAAAATTTGTATAAAATTGGTGCTCTTTTCAAAGATGCTGGATAATGTACTAAAAAGGAACAATTTTTTCTGTCAAAAACATTCGTTCTTCTTTTATTGAAAATACCAACGTATTTTGATTATAATTAAAGTAAGTAATGAAAGTATTTAAAAATTCTTCTGTTGTACTTAATAAGGTACTTAATGTAATTAATGTCGATGTGTACGTACTTAAAGTATTTAAAGTACATCTTGACGGTAATTCAGTAATTAAAGTACAATGAATTTGATGCGTACTTTTTTAAATCTTTGAGGTACTTAATGTACTTTATGGTACTTAAAGTAACTAATTATATAAGACTTTTGGCACTTCGTGGTATTGACGATTTAGTGCTTGCCCCTCACTCGATTAGACATTTGGTCATTCGAGAATCTTGATTGACCGTTTTAAAAATTAATATAAAAATGATGAATAAAAATATAGTTCTGTGAGATTTAGGTTCAAATTTGTTCACTTTGTGAAAAAATTGGAGGACGAACCATATACCTACCAGGCTTTTCTTGTACTCCAATTACACTACGGCTTCGAAAGGAACAAATTTCTCATAACCTAGGCGAAAGGTATCAAAGCCTACAGCCATAATCCTCTTTGTGGAAAATTTCCGGAATCGCTATACGCTGCATAGAAATTGCAATAGTCAATGAGAAATAAAAGTTTTGTCTTTTGTACGAAATGTCAAAGAAGATATAGAAATTACTACCTTTACCCGAAAGAGGTGTTGACGTTACTGTCTCCAGATTCTGTACAGAGTTTTCGGCTTTATTGATATTCAGTCTTCGCTCTTATCCTATATTGTGCGAGAAATCTTCAATAGACAGACTTAAATTACTAGAGAACTTACTGTATGTATGGTTCAGCGCGATACTTTCTTATTCGTTTACTGTTGTGATCCGTGTTCTGCGAGTAACGCTTCGGAATTAAGGAGGAAATTATGAAACTTGGTTTTGATGGCCTTTCCTAAGACTACGTGAATTGTGAATAGATGAATGAAGATGATGAATAGAATCTGTCTCAAAAGTCAATAAACATATACCTAAAACTAGTTTTTTCTTTCAATCATCTTTCTTTTAATATTTAAAAGGACTAGAAGGGTTTTCAATCTAAATCTCGTTTGTTGTAATGACTCGAATTGTCTGATTAAATTCATTCAAATATAAAGTTTTGAATTTAATCTAACTGTATTTTACCAGGCAGGATGTGATCAGGAAGGAGGGTAATTCTAGATTGCAATAGCCATCCTCTAGAATGAAAATAGATGTTATAAAGATGACACGAATGCGTGGTAGAAAAAATAAAATCTGTTTACTATTTTATTTAATATCTATCTTTAAAAGATAAGACTTTCGAATAAGTCTGGTCAACATTTCTCTATACCTACTTCCATGTTCATTAAATATCATTGGAGCTCAAGAACCGATGGAATCTGATGGAATATATTTTTTCCCGTTTAAAATGTAACTTTGTAATTAATTAAGTTGATCTAACTACACTTACACTAAACCCAGCAATTTTTTGTGAGTCCTTGCAAATCGACTGATCCAAAAACTGATAAAATGGTAATAACTTTCTCGGATGATTTTGCATCAATTTATATTTGTCCACAAAGTTGTAGACAATGAAATTTTATATCAGGTTCCCAATTTTAGTATTATTTAGATGTCTGTACTGTAATGTTTCGATTATATCACGCTTATATATCCATATATGTATGCATGTATCTGTGCATATACATATGTATATGTACGTATCGTAGTATGCATATGTAAATCAGTATATATATATATATATATATATATATATATATATATATATATATATATATATATATATATATATATATATATATATATATATATATATATATATATATATATATATATATATATATATATATATATATATATATATATATATATATATATATATATATATATATATATATATATATATATATATATATATATATATATATATATATATATATATATATATATATATATATATATATATATATATATATATATATATATATATATATATATATATATATATATATATATATATATATATATATATATATATATATATATATATATATATAACTAGGCGTGATATAATCGAAACATTACTGTAGTACCACTTAGTGGCAAAAATGTGAAATAGTATCCTTGTAAAACTTAAGTTTTCAAACAAAAATCTTTGAAATGAAAAGTTGCAAACATTACAATGAAAGTATTTTGCGATCGGTTGCAAATGAAAGGGAAAAGTCTATTCTTTCACATCCTGAAGTTTCACGGATGCCGTTTTTTTAATAAAGTTGTTCGACAAAGACATCGTGTAAAATTCAAACATGCTCTTAACCCAATAGAGGACTGCAATAAATTATCCTCTTTTTATGCCTATTCCTTGTAATTTAAAATTATGCCGCTCTCACACGCAATCAATGTTAGATGCAACGAACTTAGAAAAGTACCTGAATCTACCTGGCTATATGGTCGGGTGCCCTGGGTTAATGTTTGTAGCCTCAGTGGTTGTGAAAAAATAAAGAAACATTTCGAAATTCTTGAGCTATTGTTGAGTCAGGTACAGTTCGTGATTGTGCATAGAAGGACACTTTCGGACGCCTATTCCCCTAAATAACAGGTCAACAAAACAGTAAAAGTTGAAAAGAATTTTCAGAATCGACCATCAATCTTTGAACTCTTCTTCGTACCTTTGCAAAGTCATTTCCTGTGTATGAGTGAGTCTTTATACTAACGTGTGGCCCTTTTTCAATCCCATTACAGATATCCCATCGATAGGGTGATCCGATCGATTGAATGAATGGATGTTGATTCCTCGGGAGACCCAAAATCAGACAACTGAGAAAATGACGGTTCAGTCAAACTTTGACTCACCCCAGCAGCACCATCGTGTCATGGATCATTATCACCAGCGCCATGATCCGGCCTACAACATTACTAGTGCCGAGGTGATCGATTACAACAGCGACAACAGCATAGCGGTGTTGCAGCATCACCACCGCTATATGCCATCCAGTTCCAGTTCCTGTGATAACACTAAACATCACCCGATGCAGAGTTCCAGCGTTCCGGGGTCTTGTGACGAAAATACTCCTAGTGTAGTAGATGTTAATATAGATACTAAGAAGATAGCACTGTACGTGATGCTTTAGGTAGGAACCAATCGACATATACTAACGACGAAGCTTTACCAACAGATCCAATGCAACCAATTCGAGACTGAACTCCCCCGCAAGGTTCGAAACTGAGCGGAAGTACACAAATCACATCGAGGTATACAGTGATCACACGAACAAGTTGGAAGAGGAAATATCCGAGGATGATCGGGGACCGCCACTTCCACCGCGACCTGCCCCAAGAACACGGACCCTGCAGCGAGTTGAAAGTGGTGAGTGTTTTAATTTTAACAGTAAAAATTTCGAAACCTTCCCGTTTTTGCAACGATAAATTCAAATGCTTTTTAATGCAGCATCCAAACCGAGAGCATCCTAGTAATCGGACAGGATAACAAGGGACCCTTTTCGATTGGTATGAATTGACACGCGTTTGCGCACTTTGTTAGTCTCAAGTGTCCTGCCTTCTTTAAATTCAAAACGATGAAAATAACATCAGAGGGTGGATAAATACCATCACACAGGGGCATCCTTTCGCCACCACCCAGGACGATTCAGTTTGTCATAATAGCTTTTCGAAATGGCATACAGCAAGTTTCTATTGACGGTGGCAAAAAAATGTGGGCGATTTTTCTGTGATTTGTGAATTGAAATTGGAGGTTTCACTATTTCCAATGTCCAGGAGTGAAAGACTGTTGTGTAGAATATTATTTTCGATTATTCGTGGGAGGCATTCGAACCAGACGAGGGTTGCGTGTTTAGGAAGTGATTTTGATATGATTGTATAATAAGCGTCGGTGGTTGAAGGTTCTTTCATTTATCGATACAATCGTTTTCGAATAATTCGGTTGAGTTCGTTCCTGTATTATTTTCTCCAATTTTTCCAATTATAGAAAAGACAATAAAGTATGACAAAACCGTAATTAGATAGTACAAGCTAGTTATAAAATATAGCATATATAAACGCTTGTTTGATGTTGTGTACATTATCAAAAAGGATGTGAGGTACAATTCAGGGGGATGGGATGTACGTGATTTTGGGCAGTTTCAGAAATACCAGAATCATTAGAGAAGTACTACGAATACAATAAAGAACCAGAATATAGAGATCAAAATGCACGGGTATCCGTTCATGCAAGTTGTACAGTATAGTGTGCCCACCTGCACCTGGGCGCCTCCACCAGTGGAACCACCGCGTCCCCCATCAGCCACTGCTGGTTAATACCATTGAAAACAACAATATACTATTTCAAAGCTCATATTTTCTTCATTCTTCTTTAACTTTAGCCACAACAACGCCCGGCGTGCGGAAATACGTCATCTGGTGTCTAATATGTGGAGGAATATCGTGTCTGTTGGGGATTTTGTTTTTGGGAATCTACTTCCTGCTGAGGTCGTACACCAGCACCGTGGGATATTTCGAAACCGTACCAACGTTCGTTCCTGCTACACTGGTATGCACTTTAATTTACTACACTGCTGAGAAACTATTAACAGTTTTTTGTTTTATTTTGTAGCTAATGGTCACGGGTATATGCATAATGAGTCTGGCGAGACGAAGAAACCGATATAGTTACTTGGTAAGTTTTTTGATACCCACTAATAAAATGAAAATATATAGTAGTCGAAATTCCCACAAGCGCACGTTTATTTGGTTAAATATTAAAGTGTTTTTCTCTTGAATGATTATTTGCTTTATGTTTTTATAATTATGTGTAATTGAATTGATATGGTTGGTTGAATTTTCGTTTTAATTTTTTTTATTTATTTTTTTGCCAAGAAATTCCTATAAGTGCATATTTGTTTTGCTAACACCTCTGGTGCTCTATTTACATAAACCGGGCGAACCTTTCACATTCCTCATGATGCAGTTGTAAATATGTGTGCGCGAGTGTGTTTTTTAGAAAAAGGTTCAAAAACACCATGAGCAGTCAAAATGTATTAAAAACCAATAACTCTGGAAACGTGTTTGGTTGTCACCCGACCCGCTAAAACAACTACTCTTGCGCGGAACCTCCCCAGCACTACCTTACGGAATTACTTCGGGGAGTACTCACTACGTAGTAGTTAGTTCCTTTAGTAGCGTTACAGCATTCCTCCTCAACACACTACCAGATTTCGATCATCCGCACCACGTGGCAATTTCTCAGGCCCGTAACCAGGATTTTGTTTCAAAAATTATCGCATAAATGTATTATTTTGATGACTTGAATTAGTCAATGGAGACTGAATGTAATTATGAAAAGTTCTTGGTGAAAACAGTGCCAAAGCTAATACAATAGACACTAAAACCCCTAAAACATGTTATCTGTTGCACGAAGGGCTATATCGAAATTAGCTTTAAATCTTGTGATCAAGCAGGCGATTTGTAGATGTGGAAAATAGGTTCAACTCTTATTTTTTTTCTTGAACAGGCGTCTTGCTACTATTACTAGTTCTGTAACCCGAAGTTTGCGTTACTGATGGAGTCGTAATCATAAAAATCTTAAGAAAGACACATGTTTTTTTCGTTTGACTTTCGTGGGGAATGGGTTAAAGGCTATCTTCGACAATTGTTTGTTTCTGTTGATTTTACATGTATTTACTTACAGATTTTTAGTGCTCGATATAATTCTGATTCCTAACTCGGTAACTTCATTTGTCATCGGGAAAGTCGGATCATATATAGGATTATAGCAATTATAATAATTTTCTAAATAAACTTTAGGAATACTATGTTGTGGTTGATTTCAACATGTGTTCCGTACCTAGTCTTCCATCCTTCTACCGTTTATTGTTCTTGAATCAGTCAAATAGCAATCTATACCCATTATAGCCCCTACCGAGAATAGACGGGCTAATTCTGTCGCAACAACAATATTATCAGAAAGCTGAGAATATCTATTTAGAGTCTTTCACAGATCCTATTTTTTATAAAATTGAAACTTTTTATATCATTGGACTTACGAACTAAAATATCGCAGACTGATTTTTCTAGTTCGGAAGATTCCCCAGACCCCTGAAACTATGGTAAAAGTCTAAATGTAAAGTGTGTGCAAATAACTACTGATTTCACTGCACAGCAAGAACAAGAACCTTAGCTCTATTGACTTTCAGCAATCTTGCAAAACCGGCGGGACTTGATAAGATTACCGAGATTAAACAAATATTATATGTGAAAATTCGGTTTTATTTCAGAATTTATGGGTTTTTGGATAATGCAAAATATATATTTCAATGCTTTAATCTACTAATTGATACTACCCAGAATTTAATCTACTGAGGGAAACTCGGTGCTCTGAAATTGTCCACTAATCCAAAGAAAGTCTCTCATCACTGATTACTGAAAGCTTCTAATCTACGTAAAATTTGTTGAATGTAGCATTGATGATACCACCAAAATAACTAAAAACAATGACTATGGGTAACAGCAAATTATTCGTTTCATGTGAAACTTTTGTAAACCTGTTGTTAAACAAATATGTTGACACTAATCTCCTCAGTAATTGGTTTATTTTTGAATAAAATAATTAGCTTTTGATTTTGTTTACAATCATCATCAAGATTGGAAGAGATGTATGACTTCTTCAAGAAAGTTACAATGTTTGCCTAATTACAGGTTTTGCCTTTCTCTTATATAAAGGTTATGCAATCACTCTGAAAAACGTCAACTTAATCCCGGCACGGAGGGCCGAGTGTCATATCCCATTAGACTCAGATCGTCGAGATCGGAAAAAGTCTATATGTGTGTGTATGTATGTATGTGTGTATGTGTGTGTATGTGTGTGTATGTGTGTGTATGTGTGTGTGTATGTATGTGCGTATGTGTCAAATAATGTCACTCATTTTTCTCAGAGATGGCTGGACCGATTTGCCCAAACTTAGTCTCAAATGAAAGGTGCAACCTTCCCATCGCTATTGAATTTTGGATCGATCGGAATTCTGGTTCCGGAATTACGGGTTTCAGAGTGTGGTCACACAGAAATTTCTCATATAAACTATAGGAAAAATTAAAAATAGAATTTTTATTTTTGATGCTAAATGTGTTCAAGGTGCATGAAACGTCGAGATTTGATGCAAACTCGAAAAAAAAATTTGACTACGATTCACTTTTTTGGATTTTGGCACATTTTTGCCTTTCTCATATAGAAAGGTTATGCAATCACTCTGAAAAACGTCAACCTAATCCAAATTTTTTTTCGACTCGTTTAGGGTTTCTGGATTTTAACAGAGGCGTAGTTGATGGTTTTCCGGAGAGGGGTTACACCCCCCCCTCTACTGTTCGCGCCCCTCCTTTAAAAATCTCCTTAAATCACCCCTCAGACCACCACCCCATCCAGCCCTCATACCCCTCCCTTTCAACCCCATCATCTTTAAACCACCACTATATCACAAAGCATACCAATTTAAGCTGGGGAGTCGTTCGTTCATGGGACTTTCGCCCTCTTCACATACCCAGCCCCGCATGACAAAATGAGTTAGCAAGCAGATAACATTGATCTAATGCTGATTAGGCTAATGGAGTATGATATTTTTTTGTTTCAAGTGTTTCACCGTCGACACGTAGCTCATCAAGTTCGTGGCTGGCATGCCATTGTGTATAAGTGCAAAGTGCACTAAGAATGTAATGGACATTTCCACGATTATGTTGAACATAAAAAGCCTCCGTGCCATAGTTTAGAGAAATGAGAAAGGCACAATTGCACCGCTAGGTGGATTAAAACAGGTTTTTTTTACCACTATTTGGGGATTTGTTTCAATTAAAATTGTTGCACCAAAAGTTTTACGGATTACTAAGATGAAAATGTCGTTGTATTCAAACCGAAATAAGAAGATCAGAGCGTAATTCCGAAAGCACTCGTGTTGAGTGTATAGAAAAGATAGAAGAGGTGCTCCTAAGTCAATTTCGATTGGTTGATTCTTTTTTCCTCTTTTTTCTCTCTGATTTAAGATTATCTCTCATTTTATTTCATGATGAGCAAAAAACGAAAGACCGTCACTGGGGCATTGCATGTTTTTTGAATTCCCGAAGGCCCCCCTCGCATATTGTGACAAATGTCAAAGTAAGCTCAGATGCCAAATTTCACATCACAGTTAAATGTTATAACTTCTGAAGTAGCAATCATAAAATTACAATTTATACCTCCATTTTAAAGAAAATAACCTTCGTATTTGAATGGAGATATTTTCGATTCTAGAAAAATACGGGAAAGTGGGGTTCTGGGTCATTATGGCCCCAAAATCCCCTATTTTTAATAATTGTTCTGCTCCGTGATGCAATTCATACATATTTTGCAGTTTTTCTAATATGAAAAAATCTCAGAAATCGAACGGAACCTTTTTTACCTTTGTCCGAATACGAGAAGTCGGGGTTATATGGCCTTTTGCCATTCATATTAAATTTTATCATTTATCTGTGCATATATATCTCTATTATTCTTCAATCAATTTTAATAAATTGTACCTTGTTGAACATGAAAAGTTCTTAGGAATACAACAAAAATTGATTCGTTAGCGGTAAAATTCAGAAACATCCTTTTTTGACATTAACTATATAAATCACATTTTTTTCATTAAATGTCCTAATACCCCAACTTCCACTATTTTTCCAGTATGGAAACTTTTCTCATGTGATCCCATTTTTTACACTAAAAGCAATAAATTAAATAAGAGTTTTGTTGTTAAATGGAGTTAATATGTGCGCTTTTATGATAAAAACGTGAAATCGAGACTATATGTCACATAATTTGATATTTCTGAATTTTACCGGTAACGAATGTATTTTTATTTTGTTCCTAAGGACTTTCCACGTTCTACAAAGTACAATTTATTAAAATTGATTGAAGTATAATAATAGATATATGCACGAGAAAATGATAAAATTTAATATGAATGACAAATGGCCCTATAACCCCAACTTCTCGTATTCAGACAAAGATCAAAAAGGTTCCGTTCGATTTCTGAGATTTTTTCACATTAGAAAAACTGCAAAATATGTATGATTTACATCACGGAGCAGAAAAATTATTAAAAATAGTGGATTTTGGGGTCAAAATGACCCAGTACCCCGCTTTCCAGTATTTTTCTAGAAACGAAAATATATCCATTCAAATACTAAGGTTATTTCGTTTAAAAGGAGGTTTATTTTCTGAGTGCTATTTCAAAAGTTATAGCATTTAATATATTTTTCTTACATTTTTTCCCATAATACCAATTTCAAAAATTTCAAGCGAAGTGGGCGGGAGTCTAGAATTGTCCAAATGATGTGAAATTTGGCATCTGAGCTTACTTTGACATTTGTCACAATATGAGAGGGGGGAGCCTTTGAGAATTCAAAAAATTCACATACTACAAATACCGTCACATACTGAAGAAATGAAATCGAAACATTTATCGCAACTTATTGGTTAAACGACCAAAATGATGCTGCTGGTTGCACCATTGAATGTATCGTGTGAACTAAGGCTAAGAGCAAAAATTGAAAGTCAACATCATCTGTCAATTCTTTAACTGATTGACTTATATGTGATTTAGCAGCAATTGGTATCCAATTGAAAGAGAAAACCGAAATCATAACCATTAATTCTATTGCTACTGTGTAGGTTTCTTCATATTAGCAAAGTTAATAATACATGAGTGTATTATGTTTTATGTTTTACCACTTTTTGACCTGGCCACTTTTAAATGAATTATACTTTAACACGTTTGTTAAAGATATCACGGTTTTGCGGATTAACAGGTTAGTAGTATGGAACAAATTCCTCGCACAAATGAAATAAAGTGTCAATAATGTCAATTGCGTTAAAATTACGCGAAATAGGAAAATTTTTCTATGTATCGTTCTCAGACAAATTGAATTTTTTTGTGTAGCACGATTGAATGTGATGCCTAGTGCTTATAATAAGGGTATAGAGCGCACAGTAAGTAACCATTTTTGTCGTTCGCTTCGAACTGGCTCGAACAAAAGCATAAAGCACACTGAATTTCGTGACCTTTGTCTTTGGTGGTTGAAAATAGCCTTCTTCAACTTTTTCTCAATGTGTTGTTCAAACCAAATGAGCTACAAAATTTGTTCAAAGTCGCCGAAAAATAAGTTTTTTTAAATATATTTTTGAAAAAATTCGGGGGGAGGGGTTCTTTAGCTCCCTAGCAACCCCCCTCGCTCTGTATCTACAATTTCTGTATGGCAGGAGGAAAGCTAGCTTTATTTATTTATTAACAGATTAAGGCCGAAGTGGCCTGTGCCGTATACAAAAGATTCCTCCATTCCACTTGGTCCATGGCCGCGCGTCGCCAGCCACGCAGTCTGCGAAGGGTCCGCAAATCGTCTTCCACCTGGTCGATCCATCGTGCTCGCTGCGCGCCACGTCTTCTTGTATTGTTCGGATTGCAATTGAGAACCGTTTTCACCGGGCTATTGTCCGACATTCTGGCTACGTGCCCGGTCCACCGTAGTCGTCCGATTTTCGCGGTATGACAGATGGCCGGCTCCCCCAACAGCTGATGCAACTCATGGTTCATTCGCCATCTCCATGTGCCGTCTTCCATCTGCACTCCACCGTAGATGGTATGCAACACTTTCCGTTCGAAGACACCAAGTGCGCGTTGGTCCTCCACGAGCATGGTCCAGGTCTCGTGCCCGTAGAGAACTACCGGTCTAATCAGCGTCTTGTAGATGGTCAACTTCGTACGACGGCGAACTCTGTTCGACCGAAGTGTCTTGCGGAGGCCAAAGTAAGCACGATTTCCTGCCACGATGCATCTACGAATCTCTCTGCTGGTATCATTGTCGGCGGTCACCAGTGAGCCCAAGTACACGAACTCTTCAACCACCTCGATTTCGTCGCCACCGATGCAAACTCGAAGCGGGCGGTTCTCATTCTCTTCTCATGAACCTCTTCCTATCATGTACTTTGTCTTCGACGTGTTGATGGCAAGTCCGACGCGCTTCTCTTTTCAGTCTGATGTAGGCTTCCTCCATCTTCTCAAAGTTTCGTGCAATAATATCAACGTCATCGGCGAAGCCAAGTAGCTGAACGGACTTTGTAAAAATCGTACCACTCGTGTCGATCCCTGCTCTTCTAGCAGCTGTGGGTCGAGAATTAGTGCTCTTTCGCTGCGAGGAAACGCTGGCAGCAAACTTCAGATTATCTATTGTACTGAGCCCTTCGGCTCTCTTATGCCATTCAACAATACGAAACGGCTCCCTTGTGCTATTTAGCACTACAACTCCTTTACGCCCTTTGGCTCTTTTCTCGTGCCATTTAGCACCACTTCCTCGTTGAGCCATTCAGCTTCCGACTTGTTCTCGAACTACTCGTTCTAGTACAAGACGATGGACCAAGCCTACTCCGACGGAGAGCGCCCCAATGAAAGACGCTCTCCCGAAGCCAAGCCAACCAACCAGGTGTTAAGGTCAGCTAGGTGATTCCGGTGGACATGGGCGCGCGGTCCCGACGATCGGCGACTGATAGTATCTCGTCGCGATCTACTCAGTCTTTTCCCCGGCAATGAATCTAGCTTACGCCGACGGAGAGTTCCCCGGCGAAATAAGTCCTCCCGATTCCGATGCTGAAACCAAAGAGAATACTCTTTGGTTTCAGCACCACGACTTCTTGAGCCCTTTGGTTCCTTACCCGGTGCCATTAAACACCGTAACTCCTTAAGCTCTTTGCCTGTCTTCTCGTGCCATTTAGCACCACTTCCTCGAAGAGTGGTTCAGCTACCAACTTTTTCGCGAACTACTTGGTCTTGTCGTCGACGATGGACCTAGCCTGCTCCGACGGAGAATTCCCCGACTAGAGAAGTTTTCTCGAAACCGAGCCAACCAACGAGATGTCGAGGTCAATTCGGCGAGTCCGGTGGAGTAGGGCTTTCGATTCGCTGGCGGCTCGACGACCGGCGACTGGTGGTATTTCATTGCGTTCTTTTTAGCCTAGTCCCCGGCGGTGAATCTAGCTTACACCGACCGAGGGTTCCCTTGCGCGAGAAGTTTTCTCGATACCGATTCTTCTCTGGTTTTCACTATATTTCTCTCGGACCGGGTGCCGCGGTCGGTCCGGCTATTGCGGGGTGAGCATGCCGTTTGATTCGCTGGCGCCATATGACCCATACCCGGTGTTCTATCGCAGTCTACACGACTAATCCCCGGCGTTGGATCTAGTCTACTCCGGTGGAGTAGACTAGATCCACCGCCGTTCCACGTGTTTATGTCGCTTGTCATGCTATCGACGACATCATCTGGTTGCTGTCGGGCCCTCGCCTTTCAAGAAGCTCTCTCTGCGTGCAGTGACGTTGCGTACCTGAGCTGATGAAGATATATCCTAGAACAGCCGTGGTGCGACAGGACTTCTGTCAGGTGGAAGTTCACCACTTCGTGCTTTCTATTGCTCCACGACGACAGGTTTGGTATGAGACGGTAGGTCCACCTTCCTTTCTCCATACTGTCCCATCCCTGCTGCCACCTCGTCATCGAATCGATTCGCACCATCTTCCCCACGTTTTTGATGTTTCTCCGATAGTAGCACTTCATATCCGCCAGGGTGATACAGATGGGGATCATCCCTGCGATAACGCATATTGCCTCCGACGATATTGTTTTGTACGCGCTCGCGACTCGTGCAGCCATCAGCCGGAACGTCCTGTTCAGCTTTTTGCGGTTCCGCTTGGTCTTCAGCGCCACACCCCCGACAGGAAATGACCCATCGAGGCTAAAGTCCTAATAAACAATATAATACACCATCACCGTGCTATGGCGATTATTTATATTTACATATGTATATGTCTTTCTGGAAACTGTTGGGCATCGATATTCGCAACACATCAATGCGATTCTTTTCATTAATCGAATTTTACTATCTTATTGCAGATTAAACTCTCCGGAGCCTGTGGACTTGCATCGGCACTAACATGTGCCCTCGTGACTGTTACTACAACCGTACTACACATGAGCCGCCTTCAGGTTTTGCGTGAGTGTGAGTATACTCAGAAAACTCGCACTTGCACATGTTACTCGGTGACGGCAGAAAAGCAGGCGGAAGGAATCGACGATAACGTTCGATTTGTCTTCGACTCCACCTCCGATTGTGGAGTTGTCCACGGAGCACTGTATTCCTGTTTGCGAGCAGTGTTTGGACTCTCTGTGGCTGGCGTGTTAGTGGCAGTATTTAGCTGTATGCTCGTGTATCAACTGCTGAGTCATGAACGAAAGAAAATGTACTGGGAGCAATTGGAATTAAGATGTCGATCGTTATACTCTGGACAGCAGGGACCTACGGTGCTACCATCCGGTCCAATGTTGGGAGGAACACGCAATGGCAACTGTCGATGCTGCGAGCAGTGTCATGCCCACCGGAATGTGATGCCATCTTCCTATCCATGGGAAGGCGACCAGAGATTCTGGACTCCGGGACAGGCGGGAAACTTTTACTCACCCAATCCAGGTGGTGAGGAGAATTCAAGTGGCAACAGGCTTAATCAGAACGGTCGAAGAATACCCGGATGGAGTTGGCCTAGAATGCCATGGCAGCGTAATGACGCTCAACGAATGTCCCCACATAGCCCAGACTCTCAGTATGGGTTTTCAAATAGAGGGACTGCACAAGATCCGGCGTCCATAGCATCCAATCAACCGCGTTATAACGTTATCGAACAACAGTACGGAATATGGGGTCCTCCGCCACCTTACAGCGATCCTAACAGCCCAGCTCGCCGAGGCCGCTATCAGTATATCCATCCAGCTCAGTGTCAACCTATGATCGAGCAAAACATTCCACCCACAAATATAGCTATATTGGAATGCCATCAACATCCGATGGCATCCGAGAATCATTCCATCCAACAGTTTGGCAATCCTTCCCAACATAATGTGTTTCGAAATCCAGGAAAGCGTCAGACATTCAAACCGGCCAAGGATAATTATGAAAACACTCCTTCAGATAGTGACGGTCCTAGAGATCGCTTCTCGAACACTCTTCCGCTTCGGAAAACCAAAAAACGTGTGGAAGCTGGTGCAAAGAGTATTGGGCCGAATCAACCGGCTACAAGAGTTAATGTTCAAAATGTGTTCAGCTCAGATGCATCGTCAGGACAGCATAACTCGGTGGAAACGTCAGAGAACGAATATAACGAACCATCGCTTCCAAACAACGAGCCTAGCTGTAGTAGTCAACCTGCTGCACAGCATGTGAAAACGAGGAGAATAAAAGCGGGCGTGGAGAATACAGGATTTCAGACGGTGGAAGCCCTGGAAGCAGATGCCATGAATGGCAAAATGATGGAACCAACAGAGTCGGAAGTATACTTTGCTGACGTGAGTAGCTGTTGTAATATGTCGGTGAAGAATGATAACTACTACGAAGATACTAACCAAAGACGTAAGAATGTGAAGGATAAAAGCAAGCAGGTCCCAGAGCAGCAAGAGTTTAGTAAAGAGCAAGCAGATGACTATATCGCACAAAGATTTGGAAAACGGGAACCATCCGTTCGCAGCAGGCTACCCTTCCCACAGGTGATTCCCGAGAAGTTCGAAAAGCCGGCTGTGATGCCGCGTCCTTCTCTAATGCACAAGGATATCTCTCGACAGAGTATGTGTTCGGTGGAATCGGGTGAGAAGACAGACTATACCGACTTGTCACCCGCGACCCCTAGTACAAACTTTCCTACGATAACATATCCACAGCAGGAACCAAGTAACAATTTGAACGCCTCGAGTAATGGTCCCACCAATTCGCCCAGCGCGGTAACTGATTTCGCGTCGGAGCCCAACAGTTCAAATTTTATTGCATCCTATCCGTACTCATCTAACGAGCAAAGTCAAGAGGCCCACCGTCGTTCAACGAAAAACTTACAGGATATTTTCTTGGCACCTGACTCACAGTACGAGGTAATCAAGGAATCCAGTAAGTACAATGAAGCCACTCCGTTAACCCTGTCCTACCTGACCCAGCAGGACATGTCCGCCCAGTTTGCCTACATACCGAGCCAATTCCCTCCAGGGACCCGAGAACACGTCAGTTATCAGCATCAATATCCCATGTCACAGACACCGCAGCAGCAACCGCAACACAAATCGAAATCACCCAAAAATCTTAACATCACTCCAATCAAGCGACAAAGTCTGGGGACCAACATTAGTTCAATCATTCAGAATCTCAGCGGCAGCGAGTCGGGTCTTCTATATCCGGAGGGGCGGAATAGTGGCACCCTGACCACTGGCAGTGGTGGTACAAGCGGAAGCGTTCCCGGAACTATAGGGTTGCGGGAGATGGAGCACAATCAACGGATTCGATCGACGAATGAGGACGAGAGTAGCAGCAATGACGAGAACGACGACTCGGATGTTACCGATCGACGTCGATTGTGAGATGAAGTGTATGTGTGAGTAGACCCTGTTTGAAAGCACAGCATCGGGCACTGTATAGTGAGGCTAGGGGTTGAATTCACCATTCGTGACAGTTGATTGCGCGTTTGTGTTTTGGGAAGAAGTGTTAGCATTCTTGAAGTCTTCCTCAAGCTGTCATCAAAGAATCATTTGAAGGGAGAAGTTTCATTTGGGATTTACCGAACTATATCTCAAAAAGAGCGGACGTTAGTTTTCCTGAATGACCTAATACAAAGAGCGGACGTTAGTTTTTCTGAATGACCTAATACAAGGATCTTTCCTCATAAATTATCTCCCGCTAATGTAATGACGCAATTCCATGTGAGTATTTTGCGATTTACCGTATCATTGGTAACTCAAATTCGATTTTTTATGCGTTAGTTTCACTGAGCTGGGGTATCCTAGGTAGGACATACACACCAAAATTTGGTTGTCGTTTTCAGCCAAATTTTGCCGAATTTTCATCAGCTGAAAGTTTCAGCAATTTAATATGCTGAAACTTCAGAAATTTGAATTTAATCTATTTGACAGATTCACTTTGCTGAAAATTCAGAAACTCAAGTTGTCAAATTGACAGTGTGAGTACCGAATTCACAGGAATCCAGCCTGAAATACGGAGAAGTTGGTGATTGCGCTGTCAATTTGACAATCTCAATTGCTGATTTTCGGCGAAGTGAATCTGACAAATGGATTCAATTCAAATTGCTGAACTTTCGGTATCATAGGCTGTGACCATTTGGCGATTTTTTTAAGCTTTTTAAAATTCGACAGTTTAAGTTATTTTCTCTCGATTGGTAAAATTTAACCGAAAGAGCGTATCATTTCAAAAGTTGACATTTAGATGGTTATTTAGAATTGACAGCTGCGATGACCACAAGCTGGTAGAGGTGTAAACATTTGTCGATATTTCGAAATTAGTTTTTTTCTTATTACATTAAGCATGACAGTCGCCTTGAAACGTAAACATCCACATCATGAAATAACCCAAACAAATCTTGACACAGCACGTTATCGTTTCCATCTTTATCCCTTCATTTTGTATAGAAAAATATTAGGCACAGAAAATGTTTCCACCTTTTTATTCTGCACCATGGGCCAAATCTTAACTACCGAGCTGTCAAATTTAGCTACCGCTCTGTCAATTTTAAGGTTGGACAGAGAATGGGCAAAAATCGAAAACGAAAAAAGCTGTTTTTTCCACACCGTGCGTTAGATCTTCATAAAAATTAATCAGCTTATGTAGAATGTTGTTACAGTAATGCTGATTGATTTTCATGAAGATCTAACACACAGTGTGGAAAAAACTGCTTTTTCGTTTTCGATTTTTGCCCTTTCTCTGTTCAACCTTAATCATTCTTCAGAGCAGGGCTATTTTGCAAATAACTTTCGAAGGGTTAGATTTTAACCAAAAGTTAAAAATTTCACCAAATGGGCCACAGCCTTAGATCACTAAAACTTTCAGCTAAAGAAAATTCAGCAAAATTTTGCTGACTTTCGGAGAAAAAAAATGGTGTGTAGGGATGTACAATTGATGATCGATTGGAAGCTTATTCGTTTTCCATGTTGCACTTTGCGGTATACTGCAGACTCCTGGAACTAGAAACTTCTTAGCCGTAAATATACGAGCGACCTGATTAGAATTATTACTTTTACTAAAACACTCCGCAGTCAACATGTTTCTATTGTAAAAAACATTGAAAATCTTTCCCTCCTCGTAAATACAACAAATATAGTTAATTATTCTACAATAATGATTCCATGATGTTATAAAGCTGTTTCTACCATATTTGTTCCGTTAGCTGAAAACCAACTAGTAAAGAAGCAGCGTAGTAGCGATAATATGTTTTGCCAATTATGAAAACGATAGAGAAATTGAAGATTTTTTTTTATGTTGGTAACCATGTTGGCAAGAACTCGGTTCAGAGGTTCATGTGAACATGTGCTGGTCCAAAACAATGATTTTGCTTTCAAGAAGACCTTTGATTTGGAATAGGAAATAGTTAACTAACCTCTGTTTGTCGCATCATAGTTTGTTATAAATGTGCTGTAGACTGTCCTGAAAAAAATTATAAATCAATCCTCAATCCGGTGCAAATTTGAGTCAGATTGGTCCAATCAAGTTGTTGTGTTTACTGTTAATCTCTGCATCTTTCTAAAATCTAAACGGAGAAATTCAAATTGCCATTAGGAGGCACTGTAGATAAAAGATCACCATCAAGCGTTAGATAGAATATGTCATGAATAAAGGACGATTCAGACGATACATCAGCTTCCGTCAACGTCAACGGAACGTCACCGTTCCGTCAGGATAAGTTACATGCAGTTAAATGGAGGCATTCACACACAACATCAACGGCACGGAACGTTTTGACGTACGGCACGTGTGAACGGACGCAAGAGAAAAGTATTTAACTTATCCTGATGGAACGGTGACGTTCCGTTGACGTTGACGGAAGCTGATGTATCGTCTGAATCGCGCTTAACTATGTCGAAGACTGCAAATAGATCCGACTTCGTTAGGAAAAGTAGGAAACGTGTCGATTAAGCCAATTTGTTTTGTGTTCTGAATGAAAACAAATGGAACTTGAGTAATGCACGTAGTCGGTTCACGCAATAGCTGGGCTTCACTGATTTCGACTAGACACTTCCGATGTTTGCGTATATTGGTTGTGGGTCATTTACCCCATAGAGAATAGGAAGAGATACGAATAGTGTGAAGTCAAAATACCTTATTGAGCAGACCAATCAAGCAAAGTAAATAAACATACTTGTGCCTGGTTTGGAGGAGATAAGTATTCACATTCATTAAAAAAGAAACTTATTTTTCGTCAGAATTCAATCAAATCGTGGTTGTTGGATGCATTCTAGGGTATATGTATTATTAAAAACAAGCTTTACATTTTTCGTCTATTTTAATCGAAATACACATCATTTGTAAAACAAATCTAACGATCACAATACGGTTTGTTCTCAAAATATATTGTTTATTGCTTTGAAAGTTGGATTTTTGATGCACTTCGCTATCACACTTTTTTCACGGTTGCCAAATGAAATGATATGAAATTGACAACAAATTCACTTTCTTCGAACAAATAAATTATAAAAACCGCCATACTAACCTACCAGCTACTTAAAGTAAGAAGAAGTTTGTTTTTGACACTTTTCAATGTCAATAATCTGTCAGGTCAAAGGCGTTGCACTTTTGATCACACTTTTGATTCATCACACTTTCCATACTGTGCAGTTGGATTTGGTGGGAACTGTGGCAATCCATGAGACATTTCTGATCAGCTGATTATTTGAGTGAGTGCGATGTCCGACAAAATCGCCGATTCGATTCAACATCAAACTAATCGGGCTGACGAAATATGGTCGTTAGACGAGTTTTTTTTTTGTTCGCAGGAGCAAACTTGTTGATAAAACCACTCGCTGAATTATCAAACAAACGTCGTGATGGATTGTCTAATAATAGGAGTCATTTAAAGTGGGGAAGCGGTTGCCAAAATGCTAGTGTTGAAATCATCATAAAGGAAGTGTTGCCGTTTTGACTGATTTTCACTATTCGTCTCTCTCTCTCTCTCTCTCTCTCTCTCTCTCTCTCTCTCTCTCTTTCTCGCTATTCTTTCTGATTTACCCCTAAGACAAGACGTAACAATAGGGAGGCCGTTTTTGTTTCAATTTTACGTCAGAATGGTCCTGCTCCTGATTGCTTCAGTCTGACTTTTTGCACCGTACGCAATGTTACTGCAGGGATAGTGAAATGATGTTTGGCAGTGTTGCTATATTTAAAAATTGTCATTACTTTTGACAAATAAAATTACTATCGCTGAAAAGTAAAAATGACTAAATTGAACTGAAATTGTGCGGCAAAGTGAAACAAGTATTTATCATGCATTTACCGTATACGTGGTTGATTACCTTTAACAAAAATAAGACAGAAACCACACTATAATCTAAAATTATTCAGAAAATGGCTTCATCAAACTTTACTAAACACCCATGACATAGAAAAACGGTGTCCTTCAATATAGTGGATTCAAGATACAAAATATTGCCGGCATAAAATAAATTAATAAGATCCATTTTCATTAATAAAAATAGCAACACTGTTCGGAAGATTTCGGCTGGGTGAAAATGTACGAAAAGAAGAATGCCGAAGGAAAAATAAGAGGCCGATTGTCACGTCTTGTCTTAGATTTACCCCATGTTTGATCAGGACAATGGTCATTTAATAGACTTTCGTCGTTTAAAATCACATTTTCAGCCAGGAGTCTTCAATAACTAAACGTTTCCGCAAGAGCGAAATTCTTCTGTAAGGAGTTTTTCGGAAAGTAATTAATTACATATATTTATGAACATAAATTGGCGCTGCAGATCAATTTCTCGTAAAACATATTTTTACCTACTTTTTACCATAGTAAAATAATTTCTGATTGGTTGGAACATGGTACATTGATGTTTTTCTCGACAAATTGAATCTTATTGTGCGAAAATACCTGAGAACAGACTTAGCGTAAAGTGCGTATGCCCAATCCGGGCATAACAGACTAGTAGACTTATGCTATTTATACAGGAGTAGCATTATTTTTATTTTTGTATATTTGAGCGTTTATTGAACATTTGGTGTAGGACAATAGACGACCACAGATCACATGTACAAATATACCTTGTGATAATTTTCTTTTATCGCGATTGAACCCTCATTCTACTTACCTTAGGTCTAGTATCGAAATTTCGTGTCCAAAAATGTTAGCCACCTTCCGTATGTGTGACATATTTGACACCACACAGGTGCACATTCTAAGATTTCAACTAATCAATCGTGCAGGATTTTCTTTTCAATTTCTAAAACAATTCTATACGTAGCGAATACTAAACAGACTGAAAAGACAAAGGAACTTTATGTTCCTAAGGAGTTTCAATTCAATATTCAACTTTGTTATGGGAGTATTGTTATTTAATCCATTGAAGTGAATAAATCTTTTGCAGGCTAAATTGGAATCTTCATATAAAATATTCTGATTACAGTTGAAAATCAAAATATTGAGCTTGCGCCTTTCGCTTTTTCTCTATTTGCAGAGTGGGCAACTAATGCGCATCTTGTGTACATGTTAGAGCATCAACTTGCGCATTATTTACACCAGTTGCGCTTTAGTTGCACAAGCTGAAAATAGGAGAAAAACCCAAAGGCGCAAGTTCACTATTTCGATTTTAAACTGCAATCAGAATATAAAAAAGACCAGATTGTATTTGCAACGATTGTAAGAAATGGTGATGTAAAAGATCGGATGGCTTCCTGTGAGCAAACTCAGTTATGCAACATCAAATGAGGAAAACATTTAATTTGGAAGCAGTTACCATATCAAATCGTCGTCGTACAATTTAGCTATCACCATCAAACCGGAAAAAACAGTATCCAAGGGACCATTCATAAATTACGTAACGCAAAAATTGCCCAAAATCGACTCCCCCCTCCCCCCATGTAACAAATTGTCACAAATTTCTTCATCCCCCCTCCCCTGTTACGTAACAAATTCCCAGAAAATTTTTTTTTTCTTCGGTGAAAACATGTTACGTAACGATCTAGCGGACTCCTCCTCCCCCCTATGTCACAACATGTCACAACTTGTTGTACCCCCTCCCCCCCCTAAAAGCGTTACGTAATTTATGAATGGTCCCCAATGGCTTTTTCACTTTTGACTCTGCATTGCACACTCATTCAAACTTGGGTGTAATCAGTCCATCTTTCTTTTTACACTGCACCGGTGTAGTACTAGGTAAAAACGAAATCGCTACAATACTTCAGCCATGCCTATCTGTTTCGATGCCGTTGGGAATAGAACGAACTATGGGAGAAGTCCTATCTGACGGAAACCGACAACCCGAGAATTTCAATGAGTTCAATTTGTTACGTCTAATACGAAAGAGTACAAGATCCGTTATGAAGTAAAGGAAAAATGCTTTCATGCTATACCTTGTGTATAACTCAAGGTATAGCGACTGTCGGTAATATATGTAATATATATAAAGGTGGCCATTGTTCTACTTTTCTACATAAACAAGCTACGCGAAACTTGATCATTCACAGTCTACTCGTAACATGTAGCACAGATGATAGTTGAATTGTTTTCTCTGAATTAAGATAGCGTTTCTTTGTTATTCTAGTCTCCGGCGAACAAGAACAACTTAATTAAAAGGTTGATAATTAAGTAAACCCCTTTTTAACGTTTTTAAATACTTCGTTGATCTTTAGGACAGCTTCCAATTTGTGAAAGGTTTAAAATAATCGTGAAAATAAAGGAAAACCCGCTTGTACGAAAATATTGTTGGACATTCCATAAAAAATGAAGCAAACGGCTGAACTAGGCACATCATGTTGTTTACTGATGATACGAGTTGATGAAATCAAAAAAGCTAATACAAAATTGTTAGGAGCAAAAATGAGCGACTGCTAACTGGCCCCCGTGCTGCGAACGGGTCCGGCAATCCTAATATTCTAGCGAGAATTGGATCTTCTAATTATAATTCGATTCAATTCCAGCAAAAGCTACTAGAACGAAGTTGGAGTATTTAAGAATCAACCCAACTACAGAACTGAATTGATAGCTCGACAGTAGTTTACTTTGGATTTTTTGTGAATAGTTTAATGTACTTTTAAGTCAGTATAGTAGTAAATTTAAGTCGTTGAGTCTACAGATCTCTTTGGTTTCGTTTCCAACATAAACATATATAGCTTTAACAGTACAAGTGTTTGGCGAGTAACGGAATGAAGAGCTCTCTTGCATGTTATATAAAATAAATGAGCGTCCGAGCATAGCGTTTGACCGAAAAGAGGTTATGTTGTAAATAATTTCTTGATTAAAATGAACAGATATTGTAGCAAAGTTCTAGCAAAAACAGAAAGTGGTAAGTTATAGTATGTGTTAGGTGGAAAAAGTGACTGTTATTATTGTGTGAATTTCAATAGTTTTTCGCAGGAAGCGAAATAAATCCCCTAAATTTATTTCCAATTGTTTTGCAACTTACTATTTACACATGCTATGAAATAATTAAAATCGTACAGTATTCGCAAATCTGACGCAAAGCAAATTTCGTTGATATTTTTATTTCCAAAAAAACGACAAGCCAGAAGTAAATAAACAATAAAAATGAAATATGCTCACGATATTCTTATACATATGAAATGTATTATTTGTTAACGAACGTGAATAAAAATTAAGAAGTAAAAGTATGGAGCCAAGGTGTTATTTATTATCCGAATCTATTTTCTGCTTTCCTAGACACCATTATTTTTCTTCGGGAAATTGTTAAAAATTTTAACCCACCTAGCGATGTGATGAGATCTATCTTGTAAGACGAATTATAGGGAGACCTGGGGCGACATTATGGAACCATTTCGAATCGACTTTTTCATACAAGCTTGCATACAATAAACCTTTCGTTTCGAGATGCGTAATGCCATTCCTGATCTAACTCGAGTCCAGTAAGGGTTATTGGGCAGTAGAATGACCTCTTGTCAGCCGATCTATAAAAAATCTGATTATCAATTGCCACCTATTTTTGCCTTTCTCAATAGAAAGGTATTGCAATTGCTCTGAAAACCGACTTTTTAACGGAAGCCCGGAGGGCCGAGTGATATATACCATTCGATTCAGTTCGACGAGTTCGGCAAATGTCTGTGTGTGTATGTATGTGTGTATGTATGTATGTGTGTGTATGTGCGTATGTGTGTGTGTATGTGACCAAAAATGTCACTCATTTTTCTCAGAGATGGCTGAACCGATTTTTACAAACTTAGTCTCAAATGAAAGGTGCAACGTTCCGATAGGCTGCTTTTGAATTTCTAATGGATCCGACTTCCGGTTCCGGAATTACAGGGTGATGAGTACGATCACGCAGAATATGTCGATTTTAAGAAATTGCAATGAATGTATAATGGTGAAAATTTTTCCAAAATGTGACCACAACTGCTTCGATTTGTAGTACTAGCTCATTAACAGCCATTCAAAGTCTCTTTGGTCACATTGGCCACCATCATCGGTTCCGGAAGCCCCGGCGGAAGTATCCAAATTCAGACTAACAGTCACATCGGTTTCTCGGAGATGGCTAGACCGAATCAACCAAACTTAGTCTCAAATGAAAGATGTTGCGTCCCCGTAAATGGCTATTAAATTTTATCCCCAACCGACTTCCGGTTCCAGAGTTACGGGTTGTGGCGTGCGATCACATAGCAAATTGTGATTCAAACCGATACTCCGATGGAAGCAAAAAAGGTAAAAATTTCGCTAAAATGTCTCTCAAATAACTTAACTTTGCAGTTCTAGGTCACCGACGGCCAAACAAACTTTCGTTGACCACATTGACCACCATAGACGGTTCCGGAAGTGCCCGGGAAAAGCGGCCATCTTTCATAACTAGCAAACTCATATCAGTTTCTCGGAAATGGTTGGGCCGATTTTCACAAACTTAGTCCCAAATGATAGCTATAATATCCCCACAGATGTCTGTAAAATTTCGCACGGATCGCTTATATGGTTCCGGAAATATAGACTGAACGGTCCGGTCACACATGAAATTCCCATATAAGCCGGAATTCATAATTTTTTTCAAATGGGAGACCCCATGAAATTTCAGAAATCGAATTCGTATTTTTGATGCTAAACATCTTTAAAATGCATGAAACGTCGAGATTTTATGTTATCACGATTTTTTTTTTAATCGACTTTTTGGGACTTTGCCGATTTCGCACCTTTTTGCCTTTCTCAATAGAAAGGTATTGCAATTGCTCTGAAAACCGACTTTTTAACGGAGGCCCGGAGGGCCGAGTGACATATACCATTCGATTCAGTTCGTCGAGTTCGGCAAATGTCTGTGTGTGTATGTATGTGTGTGTGCATGTATGTGTGTGTATGTGCGTCTGTGTGTGTGTGTACGCGAACACAATCTCACTCACTTTTCTCAGAGATGGATGAACCGATTTTTACAAACTTAGTCCCAAATGAAAGGTGCAACGTTCCCATAGGCTGTTATTGAATTTCTAATGGATCCGACTTCCTGTTCCGGAATTACAGGGTGATGAGTACGAACACGCAGAAAATGTCGATTTTAATAAATTCTGCAATGAATGTATAAAGGTGAAAATTTTTCCAAAATATGACCACAACTGCTTCGATTTGTAGTATTAGGTCACTAACATCCATTCAAAGTCTATTTGGCCACATAGGCCACCATCATCGGTTCCGGAAGCCCCGACGGAAGTATCTAAATTCAGAATAACAGTCACATCGGTTTCTCGGAGATGGCTAGACCGATTCGACTAAACTTGGTCTCAAATGAAAGATATTGCGTCCCCGTAAATGGCTATTTAATTTCATCCCGATCCGACTTCCGGTTCCGGAGTTACAGGCTGTGGTGTGCGATCACATAGCAAATTGTGATTCAAACCGATACTCCGATGAAAGCAAAAAAGGTAAAAATTTCGCTAAAATGTCTCTCAAACAACTTATATTTGCTGTTCTAGGTCACCGACGGCCAACCAAACTTTCAAACTGACTACATTGACCACCATAGACGGTTCCGGAAGTGCCCGGGAAAAGCGGCCATCTTTCAAAATTTACGAACTTACATCAGTTTCCCGGAAATGGTTGAGTCGATTTTCACAAACTTAGTCCCAAGTGATAGCTATATTATCCCCACAGATGTCTATAAAATTTCTCATGGATCGCTTATATGGTTCCGGAAATATAGACTAAATCGTCCGGTCACATATGAAATTCCCATATAAGTCGGAACTCTAATTTTTTTTTCAAATGGACCCCATGAAATTTCAGAAATCGAATTCGTATTTTTGATGCCAAACATCATTAAAATCCATGAAACGTCGAGATTTTATGTTATCTCGAATTTTTTTTTTATAAAAATCGACTTTTTGGGACTTTGCCGATTTCGCACCTTTTTTTCAGTTCAATATTACCGTGGCTGTCTTTTCTTTTTCAAAATTTTAGAACTCGAATAATGATTTATTTTCCTGTATATAGTTGTCATGTGATGTGATGTATAATAATAAAATGTAACGCACACATTCTCGTGATTCATGATTGAGAAAGGCACAATTGCACCGCTAGGTAGATTAAAATAGGTTTTTTCTCAGATGGCTAGCAGCTGTCTCTCTTAGCAGATTGTGTATAGGTGCTGTTGCAGCTCACTCTCAAAATCCATGTAAAAAACCCACAAACACCCATCTTGAAAGCATGCCATACTCACTAGGGTGAGGCATTGTTATATGGAAAAATCTGTTTTAATCCACTTAGAGGTGCAATTGTGCCTTTCTCATTTCTACAAACTATGATTTAATAGCTGGTTCGTACAATATAACATTATGGAAATGTCTTTCATTCTTATTACACTTGGTAATTAGATATAAGAGCACCTTTTTGCATTCATCGCGGTATCGGTTTGAATCTATGTGATCGCACTCCACAACTCCGGAACCGGAAGTCGGATGGAGATGGAATTTATTATCAGTTTCCGGGGACGCAACACCTTTGATCAAATCGGTCTAGCCATTTTCGAGAAACCAATATAACCGTTATTCTGAATTTGGATGCTTCCGGATCCGTCGATGGTGGCCAGTGTGGCCAAAGAGACTTTGAATGACTGTTGGTGACCTAGCTTGAGCTTGAGCTTGTGCGACCACCCCTGGCTGCTACTCCGTTATCGATGTGGATTAGCTGAAGTTGCTCAGGGAATATAAGTAGATAATTATGCTTGGGAATAGCGAAACATCTTTCAATGTGCAACTCCTGGTAATCCCAAAGTATTGATCAATACCGGCGCCGGCCAGGCCCGAACGTAGATCGCGGAAGGAAAGGGAAGGAATGGTTAGTCCGATACTTGCTTTTGCTAGAGGCCGTATATACTCAGAAAAATCTCAGCGACCTCGGCTGGAATTGAACCCAGGCAAATTGGAATGAGTGGCGGTCACGCTTACCACTCAACCACCGGCGCCGTCATTGAATGACTGTTGGTGACCTAGATCTACAAATTCAACAGCTGTGTTTACACTTTGGAAAAAATTTCACCTTTTTACATTCATCGCAGAATTCGTTAGAATCGGGATTTGCTGCGTGATCGTACGTATCACCCTGTAATTCAGGAACCAGAACTCGGATCCACACAAAATTCAACAGCAGCTTAATGGACCTTTCATTTAAAATCAAGTTTGCCCAATCGGTTCAGAAAATTCCGAGAAACCGATGTGGACAAATCAACAAATTTTGTTTTGTAACCATACTCTTCAACTCGTAATCCGGAACAAGATGTCGGTTGAAAATGAAATTCAATAGCAACCTATGGGAATATTATACCTTTCATTTGAATCTTAGTTTGTAAAAATCGGTTCAGCCATCTCCGAGAAGCCGATGTGGACATTTTGTTAACAAATTCGCACATACACACACATACATACATACATACATACATACATACATACATACATACATACATACATACATACATACATACATACATACATACATACACACAGATATTTTGCGATCTCGGCGAACTGAGTCGAATGTTATTTGAGACTCGGCCCTCCGGGCCTCGGTTAAACGGTCGGTTTTTGAAGCAATTGCATAACCTTTCTCTATGATAAAGGTAAAAGAATAATATTTAATTAGCTTTATCAGCATGAGTTCAATGGTATCTTCATGTGATTATATTTTGAAATGTTGGTGGAATGGGTTTGAAAGTGGAGGGAATGGGGGGTTAGTAGAGTGGGAGTGGAGGATGCGTCAGAAATCCTTCATCTTATTTCGGTATACGGGGTGGATGAAGGAAATGCGGGCGTGAGGGTGGTCCAAGGGGAGGGGAGTGATGAAGGAGGGAGGTGTAAGGGCAAGGCAACGGGGGAGGGGTGGCGACGCAATACTCAACTGCATATTTTGCCTTCCATTGGCGACTTGGTTTGAGAAAATCGGTTCAGTCATCACCGAAGAACCGATGTGACTTTAATTGTGGAATATGCCCGGAATTCCGGAATCGTCGATAGTGGACAATATATTCAAAGAATGTTTGATTGGCAATCAGTGATCTAGATCTGTGATTAGAAGTAATTTGGTGACCATTTCAAAAGTTTTTAACCTCTGAGGTATTACGATTGTACCGATTTATATGGGAAACCCCAGTGTAGCCGTACTAACACTCCTGTAGCTCCGGAAGCAAGAGTCAGAACCGAATGAAATTCAGCAGCAGTCAATGGTATTACTGTATCTTTCATTTGAAATAAAGTTTGTAAAAATAGGTAGAGAATTCGTTGGGGAATGGGTGTGATATTAGCTTAGGAACTTGGCGGGTTCCCCGGGGGCGTCATGAACCGTCATAGGTGGCCAATGTGGTCAAAGCTGCTTTGATTGATCATTAGTGATCCAGACCCGCAAACTAGAGTAATGTTACATCAATTTTAATATGTTTTACATCATTTGAACATTATGGTGGTACCAGTTCATATGGGAATTTGCTGTGTGACCGCACTCTTCAACCCGTAACTCCGGAACCGGAAGTCGGATCAACTAATTCAATAGCAGCTTATGGGAGCGTTATACCTTTCAGATGAAACTAAGTTTGCGATAATCGGTTCAGCCATCTCTGAGAAAATTGTGAGTTTAAATGACACACACATACACACACATACATACACACACAGACATTTGCCGATCTCGACGAACTGAATCGAAAAGTTTTTGAGACTCGGCTCTCCGAGCCTCGGTTAAAAAGTCGATTTTTACAGTGATTGCATAGCCTTTCTTTATATGAGAAAGGCAAAACGTCATCATAACCACTTCAGCCGAGCACAGCACTTTTTTGGTTCCATTTGGGTCCCAAACAACTGTACAAAATTTGGGGTCAATTGGTTATGACCTAGCGTAGCGCATTGCGTTTGCAATTTTGTATGGGAAAACCTACTTTTTTGCATTTTCAATTCTACAGACTACAATACTTCCTGAAGTATGCAACTAATTAGATAGAAGTATAAGTATAGTCAAGGATATGCCAAACAACTTTGCCGAAGGATGTATGGTGCTATAATGTTTCTAAATCAAGTTATAGCTGTTTAAAGTTCGATAATTCGAGTTAAATGCCAGAAATCATTTTTTTTGCCAACACTGCCGGTGTACTATTGATATTTCATATGGCATACTGAAAGTACATCATATAGTCTAGATTTACCACATTGGTATGTTTAGATGAATTATTCAGAAGCCTTAGCTCAATTTCATGGGCATAATTAATTGAGCAATAGGGCGTAGTAAGAGGAGGGAGGGGGTTAGCTTTAATATATATATATATATATATATATATATATATATATATATATATATATATATATATATATATATATATATATATATATATATATATATATATATATATATATATATATATATATATATATATATATATATATATATATATATATATATATATATATATATATATGCGTTTGATTTGTTGCTGCACGGTCGCTTAGTGTAATAAACGAAGCCGAATGAAAATCTGCATGGATGAATGGGCGGATTATTCGTTTGACGTTTTCAGCTGCGTCACTGAGTATTGAAAATGAATGCGGCTGAATATGATCAATTTTCATTCAATGAATTTGAATATTTTTAACCCTGCCTAAAACTATGCTTGAAATACGGGTCAATTTGACCCGCTAAAATCTAATCCGTCATTTCAGATGTTCTTACCTTTAGGTCAATAGCCTTTTGCTGACAGGGAAGAGGAGTGTCGGTCGCTCCAGTCAGTTATATTTAAGATGATAGCCCCGTCAAGAGAGTAGGTGTCGCAGCCCTGGTAAGGCGGCTCGCCGAATATACAACCACACAACACCGATAAAAGTAATGAAAGTTACAGGATGGAACAATCGGCAAATGATACGCCAATGCTTAACGGAAACTAACTGGGAATTTTGTACTTGGAACGCCACAACCCTGTTGACGAAAGCGGCCATACTTGCCAGGGAACTGTAAAAAGTGTAGGTGGAAATTGCATCCCTTCAGCAAGTTCGATGGTGCCGTACATGGGAACGAGAATCCTTTGCAGTAAACCCAACATCGGTAACCTCGCTCAATTACTACATCTACTACAGTTGCGACGAGAAGGCGAAAAAAGATGTGGGCTTTGTAGTACTTGATAAGCAGCAAGATGGATGCCGGTTTGTGACCGTGCTGCCTGTTAAGGATAAATAGCATTTTCTTCAACAATAGCCTGATCAATACCGTCGCACCTAGAAACTAGAAAAACTCTAGTAAGAGAACTGCGGAGAGAAAAACAGCATTTTTGGCAACGTATGCCCCGGCATTGTATGGCAACATGTCCAATGTTATAAGGATAGGCAATGTTCGATTGGATTCGTTTTTTGACAGCTAAACGCGAATCCAATCGATCCAAAATGGAGTCTCCGCAGTTCTCTTTCTAGAGTTTTTCTACTAGAAACAATAAACTTGATGACGTAAAAGATAATTTGTATGAGGGTCTTAACAAGACCTCCCAGTAAACTAAAAGGCGGCTAGGCGGGATAAACTAGATGCTGGCGATCGGTAGGCTATTGAAAGATTGTTCTAGGCTACCCGTCGCAGCTTGCCGTTTACTGTAAAAGTAGTGTGGGCTACAACATAACTGATAGAGCTAATTCGTATGACACTGGATGCCTTGAAATCAAGCGCCAAAAACATTCGTTCATTATTCGGAGCTCCCGGTGTTTTTGACCACGATGATGAACATAAACACTAATGTTCTAATTTACATATAATTTATTTACAAAACGCTACCCTACAACGTCACGCACGCGCTTCTTCAGAAAAGCCTAATCAGCACGAATGCCACCAGCAAGCTGAGCTCACTTACAAATATACTCCTCGCGGCTCCGCCGGTAGTAGGCACCTTGTGTGTAGAACCCTCAACATCGTCAGGTAGATCGGAGATTTCATTCTCCTGGTTTAATTCATCGATTGCCACCAGGATAGCATCGTTGACCGTTCTCAGTAACTTATACTTATCTGGCACTGGAGGTGGAATGTTCAGCTTAATTTTTTCGCGATCCCCGAAGTCGGCGAAAGTATCCTTTTCTGGTTCGCACACTCCATTGAAATCATCCGTATCGACGGACCAAATCATCAAGCCCCCCAGATTTTGACGAATCGCGAACCGGACTTTATTCGCCATCGATCGAGTGCTATCGTAAATAACCACTTTGGTCATGTTGCCATCCAGCATGGTAGCAACTGCCTCCGAAGCTGTTGAATCCCATGAAACACTCCAACTATCAGGATTGTCTTTTAGGGTTTCACACACCTCATTGTAACCCATAAAACCGTTCTCATTGGTGGATGGCCCAGCAAACCCTTTGTCGTCCGATTCGTCGCCAATTTTGGCACGTTTTGATGGGGCTACGAAGGTCCTTCCGTAGAACGGTAGTCCCATAATAATCTTGCTAGATGGAGCCCCCAGTGCCATCAGGTGTTCGATCGTATACTCGACATTCAGCACATCACGACTTTGCAGCGGCGCGTTCGGACCGATCTTCCTATTCCAGCTGCCGTTGTAATCGTAACACATTATATGAAGAAAATCTAAATATTTGGACAAAGTTTTGATGTCATACGCAGCATCAATCGTGTCCTTGCCAGCTCCAATCGCCGACGTCAAGAGTAGATTGCTCTTTTTAAATTGCTGGCTCAGTTCCTTGACCAGAGCAACGAAGTTTTCTCTATCGTACGGCTTACCGCCCCGTTGAGTTGGGTATTCCCAGTCCAGATCCAAACCATCAAAGTTGTATCGCCTAGAAAGTTGAAGGTTAGTTTAATGGTCAATATGGATAGATCAAAGACAACAAACTTGACAAATTCCAGCGCATTCTTGACGAACGCCTGACGTCGTTCAGGGTTGGCCGCTAATTCGGAGTAACGTTCCGAGCCCTCGTTCCAACCGCCGATGGCGATCAGCACCTTCAGATGGTGATTAGTGGCACGCATACCAACAAGTTTCTCGTAGCCACCCTTGCCGTAGTTTTCCTTTAAATCTTGCCAAGGGTCTGTGAATATGAACAGAAAATAAAAAATGCTTTTTATCTTATCAGTGCATCGATGTTTGAGAATATCCAAGTAGATACTTTAGATTTAGTTAGTTAATGCAGTATGGCAACAAAACTTTATCCGATTATCAGTCAACGTCTTGAAGCCAGAAAATAATAAACTAGTTAAAAAAATAAAATAGTTTGATAAATATCTCTATGCCAGCTTTATAACGTATTGTTAAAATGCAGAAATGTAGTCAAAACTGAAACTATTGTGATAACCAGTTCATCTACCCTATGTAAGAACGCTGTGTTATATGCCGACGCTGTACGTGATTTTTATGTTCAACAGTTGTCTTTTGATAGGGCACATTGAGGAAATGGTTGTATATAATAATCAATTAGACGTTCAAGGGAGACATTTAGGTTACAACTAACCGAAATACTCAGACATGTACACAATCGGTAGACGTTCCTTTAGGCACGGTCTATTTTTTAGCACCTCTTGAATATAAAACTGAGTATGTAATTCTTTTTTTTGTCTTAAACAAATTTTACAAATCTACATCAAACAAATCAACAAAGGAAAATATACTATGCTATATTTCTCCGTAGTTTGGTAAAAACTATTTTTTCTCGATTAAGGAGAAAATTGTTTAAAACCGTCTTTGCGCGTGAAGAGCACGAAACCTATAACCAAATTATTGATGGAATTTGCGTTTCGACTTCGTCTCATCAGAATCCGACACTAACTTAGCCAATAACTGCAAAGTTTCGTTCGAATAGACGATGGTCATATTTTGCGGTCGGCCAGATTATCATGCAATAAATTTTCGAATTCAAGCAAACTAGAAATTTAAAATGGTAATATTTCCGTCATATTTTTTCAGTGGAATTGGATTGGATTCTACTATGATAAATACTCGCCAGCTGAAGGGGGCCCGGCCTTCGCCGAACGTGGAAGTTCTAGGCAAGCATGGTCTGTAAAAGCTCCTGTGGGTGACCCAACACGGAGCACCTCACAACTAGACCTGTGCGCCGCCGCCGGTAATTTTTAACGTACGCCGACGCCGAACGGTAGATCGGCGGCGCGCCGCCGATGCATTTTTCCCGCGCCGACAATTCGCGAGCTCTAAAATTATTGGTTCATAACTTTATCCACAAATCTAGGAACATTGTCTATGGACCGAATATACGACGTTAACTGATTCATGATTTATCACGGCTTGATCATTATTTGGTATTAGTGGTCGTCAATTGGATTACAAAATTAAAATAATCTTGATATTTTCTCGAAAACCATTACACGACACTCGTTATATAATTCAAAGATCCATTCTTGCTTCGTCAACTGGTTATGATTGTGAGCATATAAGTTTCAATTCACCATTCGTGTCCGTGAAATGGTCCACAAATTAAAAAAAAACTTCCACTTTCAAGATATATGTGCCTGAAATTTACGATTATGTGCCTGATCCTAAGCTTTGCACCTAATCAATTTCACTGGAACGCAGTATATAATTCATTGATTTTTTAACCGATTCTTAATTCCTAATATGCTACACACGATTCACCAGTCGAGCTCGTGAAACTGTTCATGATGTAATTCATGAAGTAATTAATTTTCCACATAATTTTATTATACTTACGTAAAAAAATACAAGGAACTCAGACTATTATTCATGGATTATTCGCTCTGCTTTTTGGTTTTGAAATTTCTATGTGAGCTATTGTGTACAACTGCTAGCAACCAGTCTCATAGGCACGAGCATTAGATACAAAGACATTACTAGGACCTGTAACCCTGTTATTTCTTTGTTAAAATTCAGGGAAATGTTCGGAATTAAATGAAACTGCGCTGAGCAAAATACATTACCTAGCCACAATTCATGTCCGTGAAATAATTTAGAAAACTATAAGACATGTGACTCTGTGTAAAAAATCCAACGGTAAGCTCAAGACTAAAATATCACGATAACACGACGAGAATTTACGAAAATCCTTGCACGTCGTTCAATTCTTGACTGTTTTAGTCAATAAAGTTAATACAAATCAATGTTTCATCGAGTTATGAATTAGAATCATAAAAATATTAAACATATTCAGACACAACCACCTACTAAACATTTGAGTATAATGTCATCTTTTTTTTGCGTGAACTAGTTTTGTGAAAACATAAAAATTATTTTCAATACGTGGTTTATTTATAATTGATTGAATCGTTACCTATTTTAAAAAAAATTTCTCGAAGAATAGTTGAGCAAAGTGATCTTGACTTTTCGTGACGCTGGTGCACAGATGTGGCGATGCAGAGGGTAAGATTTCTAGTCTCATAAATTATGCATCGTATGATCTAGTTCCACTCAAGAAAGATTTTCAGAGATTTGCACCAGCCCGGTATCACAGACAAATAAGACGTAACACGAGATGAATTTTCATCACTTGTAGAAAAAAAAGGTCGATTTCAATTACAAATCGGTGGCGTTAGTGAAGAGATTTTGACACAGAGCTAAATGCGTTACTTAGTTTCCGCACCCACCCGAAAACGTTACGGTCTTTTTAATCTAATGCAAACCAAAACAAACAATATGGGCCGGAAATGTGAAATTCATTCTTGTCGAAGTGCCCAAGGTGAGAGTTGTTCACAACCATTTCTTAAGTTACAACACGATGCCGATCGGTGAGTAAGCACATAACAGGACGTTAGTAATTTAATTGATTCGGTGTATCGAATGTATGCAATGGATTAGAATTCGTTGGTCCCCGGAACTGCTGGAGAAATTGGCGGGGTGCAGGTGCTACAAAAACAAGAGAAAGCTCAGACTATTTTCAATCAGACTTGTTTAGTGAACAGTTTCAACCTAACAGGAGCTAACACGTCAAGTCGTGGAATGATTATGATTGATAGTAACTGTACATTTAGGTTTCGTCAGGGTGTAGAACTGTATGATTGCAGCACATCGAGCATACTTTGCGCTCAAGATAGAAGTAGATCGTACGTTGTAAGAAAATGTAGTACCAGGGAATCGTATTCCTTATCATTGTGGCGATTTTGTACTTACAAGAAGTAAAAGTAAACGCCAGCCTGGAAAATGAAGTAATGTGTCTACCTTGAAAGGTGTCCTTACACGATCATTAAAAGTGACATTTCTGCGCAGTAATACCAATAATAACGCCTCGTGTTAGGGTACCTGATATCAGCGGGATTCTAAAAGAGCGATGGTAAACAACCCAGGGACAACTTGACAGATAGTGCTTGTTTCATATATGCACCACCGATTTGATGGTGGCGCTAGTATGCCTTCTCTGTATGAGTACCACGAACAACGAAACGAAAAAGTTTCAAAAGAAAAGCGTGTTTCGTTACGTGTGTTATGAACGCCGTCAATGCGGCTAGAACAACATTTAGAAAAAGCTTATTCCAAAATGTGAATAAAGAAAACTATTATTAGAGAATAAATTTATCCCTAACTGAAAACCATCAGCAAAGTTACATAAATCTTATTAATATTTAGCTGGAAGTCTGTTTTTACCAAACGGCTCTCTTCCTTCCTAAACATGTTTTGGATTTCTTGTTGTGTGAAGTTTGAAATCGTTAAATCATTGGTGCTTTTTATCTCGAGAATCGTAAATGAAAAACATTTTGGCCAATGAAAGTACATCACCACCAAGCTTAACAATTCGTTTTGAATAGAATTTGTGTTTTTATCAGAATTCTAGCAGCAAAAAAAAATCACCATATCACCCCCAAAATTTGCTTATGAATTCAATATATTGGAGCTGTCAATTGTTCCCGGGCTTACGGTAAAGATGACTAAATAGAAACAAAAAACAATGAAACGACAACAACAATTAATTTCCTCAAACAAAACAAATTTTTTTTTACCGTTGCTTAATTTCCCAAATATAGAACAATAAATAATTATTATGGGTCATTGAAATACAGTCGTTACTCTGCACTCTTCAAATTTGTCCATTGCAATCATTATTTCATGCGAAGTCGTAGTATGCGACATCGACAATTTTTCTATTTCGTTCTTCAAATTTTACAACTGTAAAAATAGTTCCACCTTTCATTTATTATCTTGTATTTGGCAAGCAGGGTGGGCACTATTGGAGCTTCAGTTGAAAAAAAATTCGATAGGTTGCGAGAATTACATTTTGTGCAATGTGTTCAACAGATGTCGCTAGTACATCGTGGGCGATGATTTTTTTAGATTTTCTATAAGCTGTAACGTTTGTTTGTATGTATGAAGTCTGTTACAATAGAAACCGAAAATTTGGGAAAGGAATTGTACAGTCTGGAATTTTTTTTAGTTACATAGGCGTCAATATTCGTCACGCCGACACACGCCGACACACGCCGACTGCCAAAAATGTCGCTTACGCCACCGCCGATTAAAAATACATCGGCGCACACCTCTACTCACAACGGACTTCTGATCATAGCAAGCCTGCAGCAACGGTAACGAGTGCATCGGTGGCAGCCCGTCTTACGAGCAAAACACAAAAGAGCCCTACTGCATGCGGCTAACGAACTGATACGCAAGGAGAGGATCGAAAACCCCTTGCAGACAAAGGTGCGCAAACGGCAAGAGCCGAAGCTAATACTGGGCCAAAAAGCCACTAGAACGTCGAACAGCACACAGCCTGTGACTAGCCGTCGGTACAATGAAGGAGGCGAAGAATTGGCCCCAAAAACGACGGTAAAGTAACACCCAAAAAATGAGCAGCATTCGCTGCATTCAAGTGAACCTCCACCATGCAAAAGGTGCCACAAGCCTCCTTGCCCGGAGGTTCACCAAAGAGCGCCTAGACATCGCTCTTCTACACGAGCCGTGGGCAAATAAGCACAAAATCTTTGGCTTAAATTCCTCAGCTCACAGGTTAGTATACTGTATCAACCAGCCTACTCAAAGAGCTGCAGTTTTGATAAACAGAGCAATAAAATTCTCTCCAATTACGAAATTCATTCAACGAGACATCATTGCAATAACAGTGGAAGCACCGACGGCTAGAGGAAAGCAGGAGATTGTGATCACATCTGCCTACTTCCCTGGCGATGCGGATACAGCACCAACTTCTGAAATCGATACCCTCATAAAGTACTACAAAAGCATAAACAAGCCCTTTATCATTGGATGTGATGCCAATGCACATCACACAATATGGGGTAGCACTGATATAAATACCAGAGGTGAGTACCTACTAGAATACCTCAAATGATGTCAATATATGTAACAAGGGCGCTGTACCTACATTTAGGGACGCAGTTAGGAGCGAAGTACTGGACCTTACGATATGCAGCGCTCAAATAACGGAAAAGATAAAGAGTTGGCACGTTTCTGACGAACCTAGTCTGTCGGATCACAGACACATAATGGTCGCCATAGAATCTAATAAACTCACAATGCAAAAACACAGGGAAATAAGGAACACAAATTGGTGTGTATTCCGCTCACTCCTGGAACAAACAAAAAGAACGGAGAGTAAGATCCAATCTCCAACAGATCTGGATAATGCGGCAAACAACCAACAAAAGAGGATCATAACCGCCTATAATGACAGTTGTCCTCTTGTAACGAGGTCTGTATGTCGTGATGTACCTTGGTGGAACGAAAATCTAGCAACACTTAGGAAGGAGGCTAGGTGCCTTTTCAATAAAGCGAAGATTACTGGTAACTGGTCAAACTACAGGACCACTCTTTCCAAATACAACACCGAGTTGAGAAAGGCCAAAATACTATCAATGCGCGAGTTTTGTGAAACCATCGGGAACTTTCCAGAGGCAATTCGCCTCCAAAAAGCCTTATCAAAGAATAACACAAATAGCCTAGGGCAAGTGAAAAAAGGCGATGGTGTGAAGTGAAGTGAAACATTGGATGTTCTAATGAACACCCACTTTCCTGGGTCGGTTGCGAAAGACGAGATTGTGATGGACTCCGTCCTAACAGGACTTGTGAAGCATCACAAAAACTGGCCTGTCAGATTTTCACACCATCTCTAATTAAACGGGCTATCAACAACTTCGAACCCTACAAATCCCCCGGCCCTGATAACATTCTTCCAATATTTCTACAAAAATCGGCAGACATAATTCTTCCGGATATACTAAACATCCTGAGAGAAGTTAGGGTAATATTTATTCCAAAAACGGGTAAAAAAGACCTGTACACTACCCAATGCCTTTAGACCTGTTAATTTGACTTCAACACTTCTAAAACTGATGGAAAAACTGCTGGACCACTCTATTCGAACGGAGCACTTATCGAAAGCTCCGCTAAACAAGTACCAGTTTGCATATCAAAAGGGTAAATCTACGGAAACAGCCCTAAAGGGCGAACACGAAATTATTGCGACACATTCAACAGGGCATAACTTTTTTACCATTGGGTAAAAATCAACCAAATTTTGCACACTTTCTCATTGATGTGTATTGTTTACATGCGGTCAAACTCGAAGTAGTGTTTTCCGATTCAACAAAAATGGAGGTGAACCAACGCGAGTCGAGAGAACAAATTCTTTCCAAACACCTGGAATTTCCTGACCTGTCGCACCGGCAGTTGGGAAAAATGTTGAACATTCACCATTCAACCGTCTCCAGAGTGTTGAAGCGGTTCCAGGAGCGGTTGACGTTGGACCATGGCAAAGGAGCTGGAAGAAAACTGGGACCGGAGAACAAAAAGACGGAGGGAAAGGTGAAGCGGATGATTAAAGCAAATCCCAACGTCTCAAGCCGTGATTTGGCTAAAAAGATCGGCATGTCGCAGAGCTACGTCCAGAATGCAAAGAAGAGAGCTGGACTACATACATACAAGGTACAGAAACCGCGATGAGCGGCAACAATCGACGGCTAAAACTCGGGCACGGAAGCTCTACGAGAAGATGCTGACAAAATATGGCCGCTACGTGATGGACGACGAAACGTATATAAAAGCCGATTTTAAGCAAATTCCGGGGTTGGAGTTTTTCACCGGCAAGAGCAAGTTCTATGTGGACGACAAATTTAAGAAGAAAATGTCGAAGTTCGCCTCCAAATATCTCATTTGGCAGGCCATCTGCTCTTGCGGAGTGAGGAGTGAGCCTTTCGTGGCAAAGGGCACAGTAAACGGCGAGATCTACAAATCTGAGTGCCTCGAGAAGCGCTTTTTGCCGTTCTTGCAGCAGCACGACGAAGCTCCGCTAGTTTGGCCAGATTTGGCATCATGCCACTATTCTAAAAGTGTCCTGGAGTGGTATGAGGCCAATTCTGTCCATTTTGTTCCAAAGGACATAAATCCGCCAAACTGTCCGGAGCTGCGCCCGGTGGAGCAGTACTGGGCAATGATGAAGCGGGAACTTCGGAAGAGCAAGAAGACAGTCAAAGACGAGAAGGACATGTTAAGAAAATGGAAAAAACTGAGAAACTGGTACCGGATGACACTGTAAAGACTTTGATGGAGGGCATCAAGCGAAAATGCGTTCAATTTTACACTCAAGGCTCCATCGATTAACTTTTTTTTTTTGATTCTTGAAGTAAATATATGTATAAAACTACCCTAAAATTTTGGTTTGATTTTAAACATTATAAGAAAATTGGCATGACATTTTCGGTGTCGCAATAATTTCGTGTTCGCCCTTTACATACCTTCAAGGAAATAGCAATTTGCGCTTTTCTTGACATCGAGGGTGCTTTTGATAATACGTCCTACATATCAATTCACAAGGCCCTGGCAAAAAGAGGAGTGGATAAACCGATAGAGGACTGGATTCTTGCAATGCTCAAGAGTCGAGAGATCACAGCAACCTTGGGAGACACGAAAACAACTATAACAGCCAATAGAGGTTGTCCCCAGGAAGGTGTGCTATCACCCCTGCTCTGGTCACTAGTGGTGGACGATCTTCTCAATGATCTGACTGAAATGGGTTTCGAGATTGTTGGATATGCAGATGACATTGTCCTGATTGTGAGAGGAAAACATGAATCAGTACTAAGCGATCGGATTCAACTAGCCCTAAACTTCATCATGACATGGTGTTTCAAAGAGGGACTCAACGTGAACCCTGCAAAAACGGTCATTGTACCATTTACCAATAGGAAAAAAAACTGAAGTTGGCTCCCCCAACTCTCAGTGGAACTACAATCAACTACGCAGAAGAAGCGAAACACCTAGGTGTTATCCTAGACAAAAAACTGAATTGGAACTCGCACCTGACATACGCCGTTAATAAAGCAACAACAGCACTGTGGGCGTGCAGTAAACTCTTCGGGAAAACTTGGGGTCTCAAACCGAGATTGGCTACGACCATCGCCAGACCACGATTAACTTATTCCTCTATTGTGTGGTGGCCCAAAGTTAAGCAAAAGACCGCCCAAGCTAAACTAACTAAAGTTCAGAGGCTAGCCTACCTCTATATCACAGGCGCTATGAAATCAACACCCACTACAGCTATGGAAGCCATGCTTCATCTACCTTCATTGCACAAACATGTTATTGAGGGAGGCGAGACTTGGCTCTCTGAGAGTGCTAAAGGGTAAACCACTATTTGATGGGGATTTAAATGGTCACCTGAGTATAATAAAGGAACTCAAACTAAACCCTGTCTTGACAACAGTTCAAGATAAAATGGAGGCTTAACCGAACTTCGATATCTCATATGAGGTCCACATAGTGGATCGTCAGATGTGGGATGTAGGGGTATAGGACCCCCAAGGAGTTGTGCCTCAAGGTACAATATCATTCTCAAGGTACAATATCATTCTATATGGATGGTTCTAAAATGGGTGAGCTGACTGGCTCGTGAATCTACGGACCAAGAATTAAAGAAGCGATATCAATGGGAAAGTGGCCTACAGTTTTCCAGGCAGAGGTATATGCAATATAGACCTGCTCGGAGGTCTGTAGGAAACGAAACTACAGACATGCAAAAATCGCAATCTTTTCGGATAGCCAAGCAGCACTGTTGGTCGTCGTCGAAATGTAACTCCAAACTGGTTTGGGAGTGCATCACATCTTTACAACAACTGGCAACTCGGAATACAGTAATGATATTCTGGGTACCTGGCCACCAAGGAATCGATGATAACGAAGGGGCCGACGAATTGGCCAGGCGTGGTTCATCAAACATGTTTTTGGACCAGAACCATTTCTAGGTATATCTACCTGTGCCATTAAACTAGAACTTTCGGCTTGGGCAAGAGACCAACTACTAAACGACTGACGTAACGTAGAAGACGTTCGACAAGCTAAGAAATTCATGCATCCAGATACAACGAGAGCCAAAAAACTAATGGATCTAAAACGTAAAGACTTACGTATAATCACAGGTTTATTTACGGGACATTGTCCTGCTAAGTATCATCTGAAAAAATTGGCAAAAGTCAAGATGACATTTGTCGATTTTGTAACTACGAACCCGAGAGCTCGGAACATATTCTCTGCCAGTGTGCTACTATTTCTTTGAAGGGAGCGATACTTCGGAAGGCATAATATGACGCCTCACGAGATATGGCATACCTGTCCCAAACGGATCCTCAGCTAAACGGAAAAAAAATGTTCCCAAAATCGTGAATAAAGTGTCATGAATTCTGGAACAATCACGTTTTTACGTTACGAAAACAGGACCATGATCAAAAATCATGGCTTTTATAATTATGTTCAATTTCCCTTCAGTAACGCCCGCATAACGCTTTCATTAGTGGAAATATTTGATTTTGTTTTGTGAACTTCAGTCCCGGTTTCCGCCAAGAATTAGTTCGAAACTTTATGAACATTATTCATAAAACCAAAGGTTGACTCATGATTTTTTCCTAGTTATAGGAACAATAGTTCACAAAATCAAAATATTCTGGCTATTTTTTCGTGAACTATTTCACGAAATTCGGAATTTTATTCATGAATCCATTCAATCCTCGTGACCTAATTCATGATCCCCAATATATTAGTCACGATCCAATATCCGTGCTCGTGAAATGGTTCACAAAATCATCAGATATTATTCATGCATTCGCTAACTGGTTCATGATTCCTAATATATTAGTTTCGATCCAATATCCATGCTCGTTAAATAGTTCACGACATCATGAAATCTTATTCATGTATTCGTGAACCGGTTCATGATACCTAGTCACAACTTACCATTCGGTTTCGTAAAACAGTTCACGAAATCATAAAATATTATTCATGTATTCGTGAACTGGTTCATGATTCCTAACATACTAGTCAAAATCCAATATCCGTACTCGTGAAATAGTTCCCGAAATCATGAAATATTGTTCTTGTATTCCTGAACTGGTTCATGATTCCTAGTATATTAGTTACGATCCAATATCCGTGCTCGTGAAATAGTTCACGAAATCATGGAATATTATTCATGTAATCGTGAACTGGTTCAAGATACCAAGTTTAATAGTCACAACTTATCATTCGATTTCGTGAAAAAGTTCACGAAATCATAAAATATTATTCATGTATTCGTAATTTTAATAGAATGAAAAATGCATCGAAAATGAATGAAATTCAAAAAAAAACTAAGTAGCTCTTATACAATTATTTTGGCTACAGAAACTAGTTGGGACGAAAGTGTTAGAAGTGAAGAAGTTTTCGGAAACAGCTACAATGTGTTTAGAGCTGACCGAAACATTCATATGTCTAAAAAGAAGTCAGGAGGGGGAGTTTTAATAGCAATTACATCAAAATTTAACGCAGAAATCATTACTACAAGGAAATTTAAAGAATTTGAGCATGTGTGCGTTAAAACCCATCTGGCAGGTGAAACACATATATTTGCCACTGTGTACTTCCCCCCAAATAATGCCCGCAAAGATACATTTGAAAAGTTTTTTCTCATTGCCGAAGAAATTATAACCAGGCTCCCCCCAGAGGTAAAAGTTCATATTTATGGTGACTTCAGTCAACGAAGCATTGACTTCTTTCCAGACACTGAAAATGGAAGCATCCTACTTCCAGTCGTTGGGGATAACGAAACTCTGCAGGCCATATTTGACAAAACTGCAAGTTTAGGACTTAACCAAATTAATCATGTTAGAAATCAGCAAAACTGTTATTTAGATTTATTATTCACAAACATTCATGAAGACTTCTGTGTCACCGAGTCATTAACTCCACTAAAGAAAAATGAAGCGTTTCATACCGCAATTGAGTTTTCTGTATTTGTACATGATCACAAAAGACCCGATGACTGCGAGTACGAAGAGGCCTTTCAATTTCAATTGGCAAATTTTGACAACATAAAACAAAGACTAAGCAGTATAGATTGGCAAACGTTGTTTAGAAATGAAGCAAGTATCGAAAATTCAGTAGACGTCTTTTACACAAAATTGTTTGATATAATAGTTGAACAAGTACCACTGAAAAAAATTAGGCGACAAGGCAACACAAAATATCCAGTTTGGTATAACGAGCAAATTAAAAATTTAAAAAATCGTAAACAAAAGGCCCACAAAAAGTATAAAAAAATCAAAAATGAAAGAAACTTATTTAACTATTTGGACATTTGCGATCAACTAAACCTATCCATTAATATATCATTTGAAGAGTATAACTCAAAAACCGAACTTCAAATAAAATCTAGCCCAAAAAATTTCTTTAATCATGTTAAAAATAATTTAAAATCGGAAAACTTCCCTTCAAAAATGAAACTTAAAGAAAATGTCGGTGTCAACTCGGAACAAATCTGCAATCTTTTCGCAACCCTCTTTCAAGACATCTATACCACATTTTCTGAAGAAGATCGTGATCGCGAATATTTCGGTTTCTTCCCAGAATTCACCACAGACATTGGCGTCAATCATGTCAGTGTGCAAGATATTATGGAGGCTCTAAACAAACTATATGCCTCCAAAGGTTCTGGACCTGACGGGATTCCACCCGTATTTATGAAGAACTTAGCGTTGGAACTCACAAGTCCTCTGTTTTGGCTTTTTACCATGTCGCTTGAATGTGGCATTTTCACCAATTTATGAAAAAGTCGTACCTGGTACCCATTTTTAAAAGTGGAAAAAAATCTGACATATGTAACTACCGTGGAATTGCCATTGTGTCATGTATGCCTAAACTCTTTGAAGCAATCGTTAACGAAAAACTATTCAATCAAATCAAAAACAGAATTACTAACATGCAGCATGGGTTCTTCAAAGGACGTTCAACTAATACAAAATAACTAGAATTCGTACACTACTCATTGATTGCAATGGAGAATGGAAACTACATTGAAGCTCTTTACACAGACTTTAGCAAGGCATTTGATCGTATCGACATACCCTTGCTATTATTCAAACTGAAAAAATTAGGAATTGAACCAGGTCTTCTCAAATGGCTCGAATCATATATAACTAACCGTCAACAAATAGTTAGATTTAAAGGGAAGAAATCGAATCCCATTCAAGTCACATCAGGAGTTCCTCAAGGCTCCCATCTAGGCCCTCTTTTGTTCATTTTATTCGTGAACGACATATCATTCATTCTCAATAACATAAAAGTTCTTATCTATGCCGACGACATGAAGCTCTTTTTAGAAATTAGGAACGAACAAGACATAAAGATACTACAGGATGTTTTACCTCTGGTGTAACAAAAGCCTTCTGCAACTAAACGTAAAAAAATGTAATGCAATAACTTTTAGTAGGAAACGAAATACACCTGACATTTCAATCACTCTAGGAAATCAAGTGGTACAAAAGTGCGAAAGAGTTAAAGATTTGGGAGTCATTCTAGATTCAAAATTAACATTCATTGACCATTACAACACAATCATCAATAGAGCAAATAACATGCTTGGATTTATAAAGCGTTTTAGTTACAATTTTAATGATCCATATACAATTAAAACATTGTATATCTCGTATGTAAGGTCAATACTGGAATATTGTAGCATAGTTTGGTCACCTTTCTCAATCACACACGAAGAAAGAATAGAATCAGTACAAAGGCAATTTTTATTGTTTGCACTTCGCAAAATAGGTTGGACACGATTTCCTCTCCCATCTTATAAAGCTCGCTGTATGCTCATTAACATCCAAACACTAAAAGAGCGCCGAGAATATGCAATGGTTTCATTTCTAAACGATATCATTTCATGTCGTATTGATTCAGGCGAACTTCTATCTCAACTTAATTTTTATATACCTTCCCGGCAGTTACGAATCCGAAATACATTGATAAGAAACAATTATCGTACAAATTATGCCAAGTTTGGACCATTAAATCAGATGATGGCAAATTACAACAAGCACTGCTAAGCTATAGCTATTAACAATAACAAAAAGCAAATTAAAAAAATATTTCAATTCTATTCGCTTATAAAGAACATCCTAAAGTAGTGCTATGTAAACCAGATAGTGTTTAGTTTAGTTATTAGTATTTTATTTTTTAAGTGTATACTATATTTTATCGTTGTAACAAAACGGTCTACTCTTGTTTGACGACAATAAATAAATAAATAAAATAAAATAAATAAATAAACTGGTTCATGATTCCTAGCACATGATTTGCGATCTATCTAGTATCTATTTGCGTGCTAGTGATATTTAGAAGATATGATTAGGGAATCATTTACAATTTCATGCAACATGGTAATGAAATTTTTACGTGAACTCTATCACAAAAGTTGTAGTATTATTCGTGGAATCATTTTGGTTTCATGCACTTTTTTTGAAATGCCCAGCTGCTAGCGACCAGTAATAGCACTGAGAACTGACATACAAGTAAAGTTTTCAACTTGTGTAAGAAATTAAACTGTCGCTTTGAAATGACAACAACAAGTAGCCATTTGCCACTGGTCGGCGCTTCGATCGGCCAGCAATCGATATACGGGACTTGTGTGCAAACTTGGATACAATGGTGACTCACGCATGCAAACCTGTATGCGATTGTGATTTTCAACGTATTTTCATTTAAATGTTTACACAGGTTTTCCGGGAAAGTTTGTTCTAGCTTATATGTCTGTTCTCTGTGGTAATAGGTACGAGCAGTAGATATAAAAATACTATTAGAACCTCGAACGTCGTTATTTATTTTATAAGGTTCATTGTGATGTCCGGACAGAAAACGAAAACTGCACTGAGAACCCAAAATAGTGTGCGTAATATAGGTCACAGAACCAGATATCGACAATGAGTCTTATTTTAATGATCCAGTTCATATTGTCACCAGTAAAAAAACCATTAGTAACCAAAAAGTAATAGATCACGATAAGGCGAAGAGAATTTACGAATACCATAATAAAACTGCTGATATTATGAACTTTTTTCCTTTTTTTATTTCGACTATGTTAGTCACATTTTCTTTTTTACGTTTTAACGACATTCAATTAGCTAGAGATTACTGGGTAGGGAAAGTTATGAAACTTTGCCAGCCGGTTGTCACGGTAAAGATAGATACGTCTACCTTTATCAAGGACACATGTTAGTGAACTCGGGTGATTCGTAGTTATTCTGCCTAAGCTCGACCCTCATTTAACAGAAGGCAAAAATTAAGCCCGTACGATATTAAGCCTGTTCTAATGACCCTGCCACTTCTAGTTTTCCGATCTGTTTACTTCACATCCTTGCTCTCACTTGAGTACTATGGCTCTAAGTTTCATAACTTTCCCTACCCAGTAATCTCTAGCTAATTGAATGTCGTTAAAACGTAAAAAAGATATTATGAACATTAGTTACTTTTACTCTTTGAAAGTAAGCTCTAAAATAAAATATCATAATAACATGAACAGAAATTACGAAAATTGTGACTAAGATCCTGAAATCATGAACACAAATCACACAACTCGTGACAAAAATATTTAAAATTGTGATAAAAATCCTGAAATCATGAACATGAAGCATTCTACTCATGACTAAAATATCACGATAACGTGAATGGAAGTTACGAACATCGCGACTAAGAACTTGAAATCATGAACTTTAATCCCGCTAACGTCATGAGAATTCACAAGAATCGTAAATAAGCTCTTGAAATCATGAACAACGTTTGACTGTCGACTGTGTATTCCCAAATCATGAACAAGAATCACAACAAAAACTAAACATGTCCAGGGAACAACAGTAACCCAACCAACCATTCTAATGTAACGCCATGTATATATTCGGGGCGAACTGGTTTTTAGAAATCACAAACAGTTTTATGAATACGAGGTTTATTGTTCATAATTTCAATTTATGAACGAATTTTTCCGTGTACATTAATAATGCACTACCCGGTTGGGACGACACATGTGGACAGACAAAAAACTCGCTTCCAACTACAACTGAACTAGTGGTCGCAGTTTCCCCTAACAAAACAATGATAAATACTACCGAAAAATGGATCCAATGAAATTGTAATTTGACCTATTTTGGGTGGCCCGAATGGAAAATTTTGACTCTCTAATTTATTTTTTTAAGGTAACGTGATCTACTTTATATGCACATCCCTGAAAAGATGCATTATTTGGGTCTATCTTAACCAATACATATACGCATCTGCTTTCGCCTTTTCTCGATGATTTCATCGAAGAATGTGCACAATGTAGAATCTAAACAACGTCTGGTGAAATTTCCCAAGGTCAACGAAGCATGATGTAAATTATGATTGAACAACATCAGCTTGCAATAGGTACCTACTGCTTGCTTACCAACTAATTATCGATTCCTTACATACATACTGTACTTACCGAGCGATCGCATGGCATTGTTGTCAACATCCAGACCGGCGAATGCATAGATGGCATGCGTGCATAGCCTCGGATCAAAGTGGTCTAAGCTGTACGATGCCGAACCCTTCCGGTAGACGGCCCACGTCGATATGTAGCACACCACAACGCGATCGTGGTCAATCACTATACCGGACAGAGGATGGTGGTGCAGGATGGGCATGCCGCCGCAGGTACATGAAAAAGAAAGAAATTAATGTTTAGTTTGAGGTTCGGGGCGGTGATTGAAACCAATGAAAATTGAGGGTGGCTTAAAATCTGAATTTGAGTCGCATTCTTGTTCCTTGATTTATAATGGAAGCCTTACAAAATATTCGAGCTAAATGACTGCAGTGAAGGAGGAAGTTGAGAGGTCAGACAGGTGTAAATTGCAACCAGCCTTCTGCAAACCCCACGAATAACGCTAAAGATTTGAATATTCCAAATTCACGTAAATAAAAATAAATTTTATGAAAATCGAATATTTCATTCGATTTTATTTGAATAAGAATATTTCAATCACAGAATAAAATTAAATTTTTCGCTCTGTAACAAACATCCCTATGCAAAACAAACAATTCATGTTCGTTTCACTCAAACGGTGCGTAGTTTTGTAGACCACCGTGGCTTATCAAAGAGTGGGTGGGGCAATGTTATCTTTTTCATTTTTATACATGCACAATTGAAAGCGTTGAAGAGCATTTTGCTTTTTGTGTTGTTTGCGATATATCTTGTTGATGGTTAACATAACACCCTATATACATAACAAAACACAATTCAAAATGACGCTCTTCCTCACCTGTTAAACACATCTTAATGGGCAATGAGACAGTCTGGTGCCAAGAATATGAAAATTGCGGCCAATTGCATCGCCATGACAGGCACAATATACATAACAACTGGAGATGAAATATGTTGATTGAAATGTTCCACTCGCTAATACTTTATTCGATGATAAATAGCTTCTGAGCATATCGTGTATGTCTCCAGCAGGGTTGTTAATGCGATACATTTTTCACGATAATTTATCGACGTTACTCGTTAACGATAATGTATCGTCATCGGAAACTCCGTTAACGATAATGTATCGTCGCCTTCATCGTCATCGTCGATAATTGTATCGTCGCTTTCATCGTCATCGTCGGTTCATCGGTTATCGCGATACATTTTGCGTTACTTTCCAGTTTATTGGAGTTGAAGTTGATGCGGTTAACTTTCAATTGTTTAGAAATAAATACCTATTGAAGGACATGTTGTTGGCAGTTGAAAATCAATAGTTTTGGACATTTTCTATGCACAGCGGGGTCTGACGATGCGTCAAAATGAAATTATTTCAATTTTTCGGGAAAATGTATTATGTTGAAGGGAAAGTTGCTGGCAATTGAAAATCAATAATTTTGGACATTTCAATACGCAGAAGGGTCCGATGATGAGTCGAAATTGAATTTTTTCAACTTTTCGAGTAAGTTGGTGCACAGAAGAGTCCCAGGTGCACAGTGTTTCCAAGCGGCAAAAAGGTGATCAAAATTGTTTTGACCATGAAGAAAACAAATTTTGAGCTATTGTGCGATTAGTAATTTTTAGCACGCAAAAACATATATTGAAAAAACTACTAAACCACTATTATTAGGCCATTCACAAATTACACTACACATTTAAGTCGTGTGGTGATTAACAGAATTTATTATAATTTTGATTTAAACCAGAAGATTTCGGATTTTGAAAAGGAGAATATACATATTTCCAATGTTTGATTTCCTTTTCTAGTTAGGAAGCTTTTAGCTCCCTCCTCCGTTTCTTCGCTCCACTATGTAACAAGATGCTTCATGCTTCCTTCTTTTGCCCTTAAATATGTAGTGTAATTTATGTACGGCCTCATAATAGAGTTTTATTCGTTTTTTGAATACAGTGAAGACCCGTTTTTATCAGCCTCTTGGCGAATTGTAGGCTGATAAAACGATGGCATTGACAAAATCGGCACATATTTTTGCTGGTTCTGAAGAGACGAAGTCGAAACGCAAACACCTGGACTAACATATTTTTTTTTCTTTCTTTTTAATAAACCGGAGCGGTTAAAATATTCTTCTGTAGTTCCTCGACAAAGCCTCATAATCCGTTCTGATCATTTAGTAAAAAATTTCCTTAAGGAGGTCTTACAGTACAATATTATTATTTTTGTATATTTTGCATCTCTAAGATAAGAAAAATATGCTAAAGAAGGAATTTACTCGAATTTGACTTGAACGTAAGCTAGAGCCCACCAAACGATTTTGATAGTGTTTGTTTTACAGATTCGTATTGGTATTCGTCTGCGGAAATTTGCGGCTTCCATACCAAAATATTGCTTTTTGGGCACTAAAACATTCGATAACTTCTAAGTTGTAAGAGATACAAATAAACTTACATTATAAAAATTCTGTATTTTCTTATGCTGAACAACATCTTGGAACATTTTGAAATTCTACAAAATTACCAGGAAAAGTATTTTGAAAAAAGCAATTTTCAGGGGTATATCAAAAAAATCTCCACAAATGTAAATTTAAATCGACAGATAGACACATAGTCTCTTCAGCGAAGTTAATACTTAAGATATTCTCAACAACTTTGCCAAAGAAAGTTTTTTTTTATTTTCATAAACGTAGGCAAAAACTTTCTTCTCAGCTTTAGAGGAATTAATCACCCAACTAATACTTTTTAAATGAAAAAAATATAAATAAACTTTGCTGAAGACACTATAACTAAAAATGTTTTTCGTGGTTCAAAGAATTTCTTTCACCTTTTTGCCAATTTGGATCCTCGTGTGAATTGAAAATGTCTAAAACTATCGATTGCCCTTGAATATAAAAAGTTCGCGAAAAGTTGAAAAAAAAAATCTATTTTGATGCACCGACGGTACATTGAAAATGCCCAAAACTATTGATTTTCACTTACCAATAACTTCTTCAATATAACAAACTTTCCTCAATAGTTGAAAAAATCCATTTTGACACATCGTCGAACCCCCTGTGTATTGAAAATGTCCAAAACTATTGATTGTCAACTGCCAATAACTTTCCCTTCAATATAAAACTCTCCCGAAAAGTTGACAAAAAACTCCATTTTGACACATCGTCGGACCCCCCCCCCCCCCCTCCACTGTACATAGAAAATGTCCAAAACTATTGATTTTAAACTGCCAACAACATGTCCTTCAATAGTTATTTAATTCTAAACAATTGAAAGTTAACCGCATCAACTTCAATCCCAATAAACGGGAAAGTAACGCAAAATGTATCGCGATAACCGATGAACCGACGATGACGATGAAAACGACGATACAATTATCGACGATGACGATGAAGGCGACGATACATTATCGTTAACGGAGTTTCCGATGACGTTGACGGGTGGTTAACGTTATCGACGATGACGATTAATTATCGATTAACAACCCTGGTCTCCAGGTCCGTCGAGATAGGATGGGGAGGGGCAGTTAGCGGGGGTAGTTGTCCCAGGCCCAGCAATTTTTTGTGGGTCTGCATTTTTACCTGAAAGTAAATACTGGATGGATGGAGGTGGGATTCGCGAACAACCTCCTAAAATCATGTGTATTTAACCTAATGTTAATAAATCTATTTGCGTTTCTATAACACTAGTATACGCCAAAAAATGCATAACGCGACATTTCAAAGGTTTGGATTGTATCATGGCTATCGGTGTTTCTTCTGTATTGCGAACTTAATTATGCATCAAGAACACTTTTCTGAACAAGTTCGTTTATTATGGTTACATATCATAATTTGGAGATTCTTCGTTTAAAAAGTTTTCACCCGTAAAACACGGCAAGGATGAATCTCCAGTATTAAAACCAGTTAAAAAATAAATAAATCGTATGCAGGAGCATCCGTACACACCAAATAATGAAATTTACACGTCATGTAAATCAATACGAATGTAAACATACAAAGCTTGAATGAAAAATTTGATTGAAAATTATGTTGAATTCGATGCACTCAATGGGAGCATCAAAAAGCATATGGTTTTACACTTTAATTCTTGTGATATTGTATGTCATTCTTTTTACAGCAATATTGAAAAAAAATACATTAAACTGCATTGGTATCCCGTTTGATGAAACTGTAATTTTCAATCAACGTGTAAAATTATAATAAAAATTCGTTGAAGAAAGCACTACAAGTTGTGTGTATTTGTGGCAGAACTTAATTTTATATTTATATTCATGCTCCAAATATGTGCATGAAAATAAATTTAAAATTACAAAGTATTTTTTTCTGTATATATCATGAAGTTCAAGATTAAAAGTAGTCAAAAAACTAATTTGCAACAGTCGGATTTATTTTTTCCGGTTTTTATACTCAAGGTTTTTTATCCAACTCTTACAAAGGATAGTCCCAGTCTGTTTTTACATTTCTTATAAAAGAAATGTATAGAATTCGCTCAAACTTTCAAGATTTTTTCCGAGGCCCGCAGGGCCGAGTCTTATACAAACTCTCATTTGTGTTTCTCAGCAATGGATAAACCGATCTTATCCAAACCAATTTTAAATGAAAGACCTATCAGCCAGACAGAACGCTATTAATTTGTTTTTGATTCTGATGTTTAGTTTTCAAAATATGAATGTTTGAATGTGTAAAAATGACGTTTTTTGCAGTTTTTTTTTTAAATTATCTACCGAAATTGACGATATAGATGAACACTTTATATATCTTTGGACAGCCTATACGAATACCTTTCGAACGAGCTATAGATTACTGAAAACGGACTATTATCAAAAGAGATATTTATCATTAAATATGGACGAAGATCATTTCCCATAGCCACAAATAAGACCAAAAACATGCAATCTATTTTTAACGCCAAAGCGTCTAATTTTAGGTCAATAGTGTCTTCGCAGAATTTAATGGAGGCAATATGCCTTTTCTTTTGGTATTATTTTTTTGCTGATTAATCCAACTACAAGTGAGATATTTTCATAAATTTTCTTGGAAGTAATTGTATTAAAATGATGTCTTCAGCAAATTTGTAGCTCTTACTTTTGCGAACAACTGTACTGAAGACATGAAATATCTATTTTCAATACTTTAAAAGTTATAGCTTGTTGTTTGTGGATTACCCTTTATCGCCTATGTATTGTTCAATATAGTAGTAAAGCATTTAAATTAGCCAAATATTATTTCGATAAAACGAATTTCGTATTTCCTTTTTCTATCTAGAATCACTAGAAATAACCGCCGAACAATTCCGAGTTGCCTAGATGGAACTTGATCACTTATCGATGCAAAAAATTTCATAGCGCGAACTAATGACTGCAAAGTTTCTAACTTACAAACATCGGATCGATCTGAAACGTACTTGGAATATGAAAAATTTATATAAATAACTCCAAGCAACGGCGTAGCCAAGAGAAGGCTTTATGATTCAACCCCACCCCTTGACCCCACCCAAAAAAATAATTGGATTGATGAGAATAATTCATTGATACTGACCGACTTCATTCAATATTACAATTATAATACTACGAAACAAAATAAAAAAAAATTTGGGAGCAGAACGAAAATAAAAAATGGTGAAAGTTTATGGTGCCCTGGTGAAGAAATTTTTGAAAAAATTGGAACGGGGCTTCACAAATTAAAACCAAAGTTTGTATGGAGAACTAGGGTGGTTCTACAAGGTAGATCTCAATGAAAATGGTGATCTTAAATTTTCGCATAAAGTCTTACACAAAATGCTTATTACATCGAAAAAATAATCTATGCAAGTTTTCAGCTCAATCGAATATCATTAAGGGGGTGCGGCATTTGAATATTGATTTCATAATATAAGAAAAAATCCAAAGCATGGGGGGGAGTACATGAAATGTTGAAAATCTATTTTTTTTGTCGAAATATATCTAAAAATTGCATGAAACATCCGCATCTAGTGTCAAAACAAATGAAAGCCGCTAAAAACAAATTTAAAAAAAAATTTAGTTCCAAGGACTTAGAAATTTTTGAAAAAATGATTCGAAAATCGAATCCTTATGATTGCAAAAAAAATCCCATCGAACTGGGCTTGAGAGCAGAACAAATAAAAAGATGGTATTTAAAACCCTAAATTTCCAACTAAATCGTCTTGAAGAAAGTTTTGAAAAAAATTGGAACTTCATAACTTAAAACCAAAATTTTGTGAAATTTTAAAAAATAACATCTTTTAGGTGAAAATGGGCATCTTGGATCCAATTTTCCCAACGAACTGGGCTTGGTAGCAGAACAAATAAAAAATGGCAGGTATTTAGGGTTCCAACGACATCAATGTAAAAAGATTTTTGAAAAATATTGGAACGGGACTTTACAGTTTAAAACCAAAGTTTTGTGAATTTTCTTAAAACAACTTCTTTTAGGTGAAAATGGGTATCTTTGATCGAATTTTCCCAACAAACTGGGCTTGGATGATTTAGATGGAATCCTAAATCCCTGCCATCTTTTTAGCTTTTCTGCTCCCAAGCCCAGTTCGTTGGGATTTTTTTTGCAATCATAGGACATTACGATAACTTTACGATTTTCGAATAATTTTTTCAAAAATCCTTGGAACTAAAAAAAAATTAGGATTCTTTTTAGCTGTTTTCGTTTGTTTTGACACTAGATGCTGATGTTTCATGCTATTTTTAGAAATATTTCGTAAAAAAATCGATTTTCAACATTTCATGCCCCCCCTCCCACGCTTTGGATTTTTTTTCTTTTATTATGAAATCAATATTCAAACGCCGCTCCCCCTTAATGATATCCGATTAAGCTAAAAACTTGCATAGATTACTTTTTCGATATAATAAGCATTTTATGTAAGACTTTATGCGAAAATTTAAGATCACCATTTTCATTGATATCTACCTTGTAGAACCACCCTAGTTCTCCATACAAATTTAACTTTAAGGTATTTGTTTTAATTTGTGAAGCCGCGTTCCAATTTTTTTTCAAAAAATTTTTCACCAGAAGTTTCCTGGGACCGCAAACTTTTTTCGTTCTGCTCCTCTATTGTGTTAAACAGTGTAATTATCAAAGTGTACATTGATAACCTGTCGTTTTAAACATCATGAGGACTTTTGAAAAGTTGTGGGAATGAGATCCTGGCCTGTAACAGATCTATCTAACAGTTATCTAATCACATCAATATCAAATACCCGCCTGAAAACATTCCAATAGACACTCATTCCAGAGTTCTGAAATCAATCATAATCCTCAGATTTCCTTTCATATTGAAATCACTTTTTATTGGATGTACTTTAACATGGATTAGACTCCTTTTTAATAGAAAGTGAAGTTGGAAACACAGAAACATGAAACATAGAACTGCTCTCCGAAAAATTGCACAGCACTCATCATTTGCTTAACATGCCTTTATTTTGGGAATGCGTAGAGTTGAGACGAAACGTAATATGATTAATAACGAGGATAGCACTTTCCGAAAGTAGAGTAAAACTTATGAAAAATGGCGTTTTCCGTTCGACTCTAGCAGGTCCTGATCAATTTTGATGAGCTTTTAATTTACAACACTGTATTACCAATTATATGAATAGGTAAAATAAATGTTCGCAAACAGTAATTTAAGGTCAAGATTACATCATTTTGCAACCGCCAATTCCGGAGGTTTAGTATCTTCGATGAATTTTACAAACGTTAAATCTGATAAAATAACTTTGGCGTTATATCCTCCAAGAAGTATTTATGGAGAATTTACTCTTCAAACAAATCTAATTTAAGACTTAATGTCATCAGCAAAATTTTGGGGAGTGCTATTACATACCACTTTTTTGAAGACGAAGCCTTGTGTGTTCATTTGTACCTTTAAAATAAATTTTTATGATTTTATTGTTTATGATCTTCTACTGTTTATAAACAATAAATTTTACATTTTATCCTAAGCTTGAGTTTGTGAAGCTCGCAATAAAAAATTGTTTAAGATAAAAAATAGATTAAGGAACATTTTGTAAATATCATTTTAGAACTCGATATACTCCCTACACGTAGTATTCATTTCTGCTATAAAGTTGTTTTAAATGATAATCTCAACAAATTCGCTAAAGAAACGAACTCTGTTACAATTTTTTGAAAAGTTTATTCTCCATAATTTTAAAACTTCAAATATGACGGTTTCGGAATTATGCCATTTGGACGTTAAGTTTAATTTTCACCAAACCGAATTTATAGCTACGCCGCTGATCCTAAGTAAATAGAAGCAAAGTCGTTCTACACTCGTCCACAAGAAACTTCTTCGAATGCTGCCTATATATTATAATACAATGAAGGCCCCATTTGATTAGCCTCCGATTTAGATTTAGATTTTGCCAGTCTCATATGAAAATATGTTTGCTGTAGCAAACGAACAAGGCTGAATTCGAGAAAATCCTTTGTTGAGCATATTTTTCTTACCCAAAAGATGCAAATATGCAAAAATAAAAAATCATGTTTTTAAAATTTGCGCTAGAAGGCCCCTTTAAGAGAAATTTATATTAATAAATCAGAAATAGCTATCAGACTACATCAAAGAAAGGGAAGAATATTTTAATAGCTTTATTTTATTATAAAGAAAGAAAAAAATATGTCCCGAGTTAGTAAATGTCCCCATATTGTCAACCTACAATACGGCATGGGCTGATAATAACGGGTCTTTACTGTATTTGTTATTCACTGTGTCCCACATTAATAGGTACATCCCATTTTTGAGGATAGTTTTTGCCTTTCTCAATAGAAATGTATTGAAATTGCTCTGAAAACCGATTTTTTAACGGAGGCCCGGAGGGCCGAGTGGCATATACCATTCGATTCAGCTCGTCGAGTTCGGCAAATGTCTGTGTGTGTATGTATGTGTGTGTGTGTGTTGTGTGTGTGCGTCTGTGTGTGTACGCGAACACAATCTCACTCACTTTTCTCAGAGATGACTAAACCGATTTTCACAAACTTAGTCCCAAATGAAAGGTGCAACGTTCCCATAGGCCGCTATGGAATTTCTAGCGGATCCGACTTCCAGTTCCGGAATTCCAGGGTGATGAGTACGATCACGTAGAAAATGTCGATTTTAATAAATGCTGCAATGAATGTATAATAGTGAAAATTTTTCCAAAATGTGACCACAACTGCTTCGATTTGTAGTACTAGGTCACTACCAGCCATTCAAAGTCTTTTTGGTCACATTGGCCACCATCATCGGTTCCGGAAGCCCCGGCCGAAGTATCCAAATTCAGAATAACAGTCACATCGTTTCTCGGAGATGACTAAACCGAATCAACCAAACTCTGTCTCAAATGAAAGATGTTGTGTCCCCGTAAATGGCTATTAAATTTTATCCCCAACCAACTTCCGGTTCCGGTGTTACGGGTTGGGGCGTGCGATCACATAGTAAATTGTGATTCAAACCGATACTCCGATGAAAGCAAAAAAGGTAAAAATTTCGCTAAAATGTCTCTCAAACAACTTAAATTTGCAGTTCTAGGTCACCGACGGCCAAACAAACTTTCGTTGACTACATTGACCATCATAGACGGTACCGGAAGTGCCCGGGAAAAGCGGCCATCTTTCAAAACTAGCTCATATCAGTTTCTCGGAAATGGTTTAGCCGATTTCCACAAACCTAGTCCCAAGTGAGAGCTATATTATCCCCACAGATGTCTATAAAATTTCGTACGGATCGCTTATATGGTTCCGGAAAAATAGATTGAACCGTCCGGTCACAGATGAAATTCCCATATAAGCCGGAACTCAAAATTTTTTCAAAGGGGTCCCCATGAAATTTCAGAAATCGAATTCGTATTTTTGATGCCAAACATCTTTAAAATGCATGAAACGTCGAGATTTTATGTTATCTCGATTTTTTTTACAAAAATCGACTTTTTGGTACTTTGCCGATTTCGCACCTTCTTTCAGTTCAATATTACCGTGGCTGTTTTTTCTTTTACAAAATTTTAGAACTCGAATAATGATTTCTTTTCTTGTATATAGTTGTCATGTCGTGTATAACAAAAATGTAATATACACATTTGGAAGCTTATAATGAATATAAACAACGCAATAATTCAATTGCATCTTCCAAAATTTTGGTGAACCCTTTTCCCATTCGTGCGATAGTTTATGTTAAAAGGGCTTCCTAAATTAGCTGGTATACGTAAGGGCTTATATGTTGCGGATTGAGAAAATACAGAAATTTTCAGCTTTTTTCCTACACAATATTACAAAAGCTTATTAAACAACTTTCCCTAATAAGGTTGTAAAAATTAAAAAGTATTTGAGAATTAATAATAGCTTTAGTAAACGGAGTAGTGACCGTCGCTCCACAACGTAGTTTATTTTGGCTTGCGGTGAGTACGATTTCTCGAATTACTGAACTGAAAATTATGGAATAGAAGTTAGTTTTTAAAATTCTTAGATTTTCAGAGCAGCGTGCACCCAGTGCACTAACACAAATGACGGAAGGTTATCGAAAAGTTTCGTGGAAACGAAAATTCCAGTGATGATGATTTTCTTTAACGGGTTTCGAGAGTTTTTTATTTGTTCTTTGGCATTAGGATGAGTGATAATAATTCAAATCATAGATACTACTGGGAAGTCACTTTTAGAAAAAGTCGATATCGAAATAAAGTTTGAACTATGCATGCATGCACTTCAGAGGTAGCTGCAATTTCAGTTCTTAGTTCTCTGCATGTGTTATCAAAAACATCGCGAAATATAAAGTTCTAAATATTCTCAATCGATATATTATCCGAAGAGAGTGATAAGAGTTATAATAAATGTCTCATCATACTGCTAGGTGAATTAAAAACGTTTTTATGATTGATATTTATATCCGATTTTTATTTTCTAACATATTTGAAGCGTGTTTTACGAAGCTTGATTTGCCCTTGTGACTGGTCACTCAACTTTTTGATATCGAAACATATCGAAACGTGAACCAATCCAGAGAAGCCGACCAACTTCACATATATCCCTTTCCAGCCATCCTTGCTAGGTTTCTGCTTTGGTTTCTGCAACGACTTGTTTCTAGAGTGACCGAAATCAAATGACATTTTATGTGTCAAAACGGCTCGCAGTATTTTTTTTTCATGAGCAAAAAGTTGACAAATTCTTAATAGTAATTCAAAACCCTCATGGGAGGGGTTTAAACCCCCAATACCCTGCACTGGCGCACGGGCCTGAAGGAGAGCAAATATGTAGATAAACAGGGTTACGAGATACAGCATCATAAATTCACCCTTTCCTTGGTGATGCTAAACTTTTCGGGGGATCTTGCAATGTTCAATATGGGTGTAGCAATACTTATTGAAGCATAATTTTTGGACTTTTGATGAGTAGTGTGTAGTGTGGCCATCAAACATCGAACATATCATTCAACAGACGTCCGTTATTGAACCAACGTTGGACGATTTCGATGTCAGCGCATGAATAAGTGGGTTGCGCTTGGGATATGAGAAAATTTGCAGCTCAATCAGATTCAACGACGTAGTCCAATGTCTCAAATTAGGCAACTGTGATTTTTTCCTCAACCTTCCCAGAACCACTTTTAACTAGTTTTCAATACTCTCCAACTTTGACTTAGGTACTTAATTACATTTTACAAGATAACCTCAAATGCTAAATAAAATTTTGCATCGACACAACAGAACTAAATAGGGTTTGAATTGAGTGACATACAATGGATAGCACATAACCCAACTTCAAGAATTTTTTCGACCACAGCACGCCACTTTGTGCTGTGTCTGTCTGGTGGTATACAGTAGTTTGTTGTTATCTCTAATATGTTTGCACTACTTAACACCGCGGTGGCACGTTTCAGTCTCATATGGGACACGTATTGCAGAAATGCAGAGATACAAGGCTCCTCTACTAGGGACCATTCATAAATTACGTAACGCTTTTAGGGGGGGGGGGGGAGGGGGTACGACAAGTTGTGACAAGTTGTGACATTGGGGGGAGGGGGTGTTAACTAGATCGTTACGTAACATGTTTTCATCGAAGAAAAAAAAAATTTTTCTTGGAATTTGTTACGTAACAGGGGAGGGGGGGATGGAAAAATTTGTGACAATTTGTTACATAGGGGGAGGGGGGGGGTCAATTTTGGGCAATTTTTGCGTTACGTAATTTATGAATGATCCCCTACAAGTGATACATATATTTTATCTGTTGGGGGTTGCATTGTTTGTATCCTATAATTGCAAGTGGACAACGAATTCTCTAATGTCAAATGGTTTCGTTAATATAAGATAACTTTCTTAAATTAAATCTCCAACAGCCTCGTGGTACGCTGCATGCTAAGAACTTTTAGCGAAACCGCCTTCGATTACACACTGACGGCCGCAGAATTATCAACATGCACTTTGAAGGGAAATTCCGGAGAATTGGATTCATACCGAATTCGCAAATTAATAGTGCTCCCAAGAAAATACGTTCTACAGATTTGCAGAATTTAAAATAGTTCTAATCTGCAGAGACTTGGTATCTTTGAAACAAGTTATAAAAGTGTTTTTCTGACTCACATAAACATTGTTGAGAAGTCAAAAAATCGATTTAATTACCTAATAGTTATATTGAACAATACTTTAATCTTTAATCACATGTATTTTTTGCATTTGCTCAACCGATAAGTAATGGAGCTTACAATGACCCTAAAGAACGACTTCTGGTTTAAAGATTGAACATTTTCACATAGACAAGTGAATATAACAGAAGTTGTATACAATTTCTTCGACACAATCTCCGATCAGAATGAAATAATAAGAGTATAACAGAATGCATTTTTCGTAACATATTGTGTTATAATTTTGGTCTCGTTAGTGGTTAAAATAACAGGAAATTATAACAAGTAACAAAGCCAGATATGGTTTTGAAATCTTTTTGTTATGTTTCTGTTCGGTTCATGCATCAAAATATTGGAGCGTTCCTCGTATGTAGTTGGGGATTTGTGCCTTGCCTCATCATTTGTTGAGCAGAAGAAAAGAAAAAGGAGGAGGGAACAAGTAGAATTGAAAGGGTGTGAAAAACAACAGCGCAAAAACAAACAGCATGGAAGATTAAACTCACAAGTAGTTCAAATCGCTTGCGAGTAAGCCTAAAGCTTTTTACCACATTGGATAAGAAACTTTAGTACGTCTCTGAGCTTCAGTCGTTCAATTAAGGTGTTGTCTTTGCAAGTACGGCCGAAAAATCGAAATCACGATAACGCTACTGCTGGGCAGTTGCATATCAGATGATATGAGGTTCCGTAGTCGGATTCACAAAGATCACGTGAAAATAACTCAGCGCACTGAATAGTTGCTATGCGATCATTGCGTTTGCAATGGCCGGTTAAAGCATGCCGCAGTATAGTTTCGAACAATGTAGATTTTTCGAAATCACCCGGGACGGTTGTTCTAGAAACGCTTATGTTTGGCGACACGTTTATAAATTTCTTCAATAATTGCAATGTTCGGACTAAGCCCAGGGCCGTACTTTTTCTCTTGTCCAACTTATCGAAATTCGCAGGGCAGAATCAGGACCAAAGAAGTCAATCGTTGCACCTGCCCTGGCCAATTTGTCAGTCCATTTATTTCCAGTAATATCGGAATGTTGAAAATACTTAGTTCTTCGATCTGGGTTGGGCACGCGATCACTTGGACTGTGATTTGTCTGAGCTAAGGACCTTAATTGCAGCCTAGCTATCAGAGCAGAAGTTTATAACTTTGCCAGACAAGCCGGATTTCTACTTGGAATACACTATAGTGTCTACCTAGCGAGTGCGATTGTTCCAGTCTCACTTCACGACAGTAGACACCAACACCAGCCCGGTCCTCCATTAGAGAACCGTCAGTGTGACAAACCACTTGCGTTTGTTGTTGTCGCTACATATTGCCAGACAAACACTCCTCTTGAGAGGGAATGTTCACATGGAATATCCTGTAAGGAAAACTACGTGTGAGTGTAATATCGCTGAGAGCAAGAGTATCTTCACCTTATGTGACCATTTATGGCCACAGTCGTGTATGAGTGGTAGCAAGATCAACATGGTTACTTTTCCAAAGACCAGTAACCTGCAGTTTGTATCCAAATGATAGTGCTTCTTGTTTGAGGTGTATGTGTAATGGTTTGATATATAGAAGGGTCTCAAGGGCAGCTGTCGAAGTTGTGGTGAAAGCACCAGTCAACGCCATGAGTGCAATTCTGTGCAGATGGTTTAGCTTTGACTAGACCGTCATCATCCCTCCTCTCTGCCACGACACAACGCATCCATATGACAGTATTGAAGTACAATTATCGTTTAAATCCAATAGATGTATTTGAGTTTGAGACCTCAGATCTTTGCGAAAATTCGTCAGCGCTGCCCGAAGGCCATGAACGCTTTCTTGACTCTGAACTCAATATGAGCAGTTTGGAATGCAATATAACTCCAACATATTTGACTTGATCTGCACACAGTAGCCCAGAATTAAAGAACTGCAAGGGACGACCCCAGTTGTTATTGGCTCCTTCGCGAAATGAACCATTAAAGTTTCGTTTGGATTAACTGATAATTTAACTTGTCGACAACACTGTTCGGTATCTCTTAATGCTTGTTGCATTAAGTCAAATATTTGGTAATCGTTAGCAAACCCATGGGTTGGAAATCCAAGCTCATTGAGTTTCTTCAACAAGCTGTCGGCAACCATAACAAAGATGACAGAGCGCCACCCTGAGGACAACCCCAAATACTCAACTTCCGTATCTCAGCCTGTCGCAGTGACGAGCAAGGATTGCGGTTATTAAGCATTGCGTTTATCCAACCCGAGATACATGCAGATACCCCATGAACGCGCGTCGATTCCAAAATAGACAGGAAGGACATATTGTCAAAAGCATCTTCAATATCTAAGAATACGCCCAAGCTAGGTTGCTTGAGCGAGAAGGGCTTCTCAATGTTGTAAACAACATCGTGAAGCAGAGTGATCGTGGAATTCCCACACTGATATGCATGTTGTATTTTGTGCAGTGAATATTCAATTAAACTCACGTTCCTGATGCGATGATCGATTATCCGTTCCAAAGCATTCAGAAGAAAAGAATTTAAACAGATAGGCCTAAAACTTTTGGTTTCTTCATAGCTTGGAAATCCCCTCCTTAGGAGTAAATTTGACAGTTATATATACCCGTTAGCAAAACTGGAATGCATAAGCTTTTTGAAGACATGTTTTGTTTGTTTGTTTTATTTCAATTATAGATGTTTTAACTTAAAGGTCATTCGCCTCTTCGGGTTAGAAAAATCTCTTATGAAAAATTTCTAACCCTATGTGCGGGGTCGGGACTCGAACCCAGGTGCGCTGCGTACATTTTTTGAAGACATGTTTAAGAATATCAAATCCCTTTTGCACCAGTACGGGAAAAATTCAATATTTTCCAGTCGATTTGTATGGAGCAATTATGCCCACTTGACCGATTGAGTAGTAACCAATATGCGTGCTAACACCCACGAGTCCGCGTCACCAGTATGAGATCTGGAAAGTGTGGGTCGAAGAGACAATTATGAACATCTTTTTCGTCCGTCACATGAACCCCATTTCTGGGTTTTAAGGAGTTCATCAGAAAATTTTTCGACTAGAGACATTAGCGCATAGGTTTTTCCAGCCAGCCCGCTTTGCAGATCTAAAAAATATACACTATGAGCCAAGGGGTTAGTCGCTTAGAACAATGTGCCATACACACTGTATCACCTACGATAACACGATATAAGAGTACGATTCACAGTAATACACGATAATTTCACTCATTAACACAATGTGTGGCACAATAACACACTTTTGACAACTCAAAAACTGTCAACAGAGTGTAGTTAAACAATCACAATAACACACTTTTGACAACTCAAAAACTGTCAACAAAGTGTAGTTAAACAATCATAGCAACCATTGCTTTTGTTTTACTGAACACCATGGCACATCGTGGCACATTGCGGCACAAGCTACCACGCTGTTTGTTTGTGGGCACAATTCAATTTGTGCTAAGCGACTCACCCCTTGCTATGAGCGGACCTGAAAGCCCTGGAGTCATGATGCTGACGCCGGCTCCAAGCTCTTCTCATATCCTTTTTCATTCTTTCAAGCTCAGCCCTCCACCAAGGAGTTCCCGTAGTCCACCAAGGAGTTCCCGTAGTCGATTTAACAGTACGAAGTGTACAAAGTTCTTCGTAGGATGCTACTATGAATAAGTTTGACGTACCCACGACGTCATCCAAGTCGTCTAGTTGACGCAAAAGTTGGTCAGTTTCCTACATTCAGAAATTGGAGTTTATGCCTACTATTATGTTACCGACAGTCAGAGTAACTGTTACTGCACGCGAGTTGTGAGCTCTGATACGAGACACGCGTCCATAGCCTTATTTCCAAGAATGCATGCATGAGGCATTTCACGAGGACTATTCATGCCTATCTTCTTGTAAGCAATGAAAACAGTGTCAAGTGATTTTCCAATATAGATGCTTCCTTTATGGAATGCATGCTATGCTATGAAAACTTTCCCTTCCTGCATACGTCGAGATAGATTAATAGTTGCCGTCAGGAATCAGAATATATTGGCTCAAATGGCACGTTCCCCGTACATAGTCGGGGATTTGTGCCTTGCCGTGTGTTTTCATCATTTCCTGAGTGGAAGGAAAGGACAAGGAGGAGTGGGGAAGTAGAATTGGAAGGGTGGGAAAAATAACAGCACAAAACAAAAATAAACAACAGGTAAGTTAAACTCACAAGTAGTTCAACTTGCCTGCGAATAATCCTAAAGCTCTTTACCACATTGGATAAGAAACTTTAGTATGTCTCTGAGTTTCAGTCGACCAAACATGGTTTCGTCTATATAAGGACGGCTGAAGACTCGAAATCGCAATTGCGCTAGCGCTGGACAGTTGCATATCAGATGATATGAGGTTCCGTAGTCGGATTCACAAAGATCACATGAAAAAGACTCAGCGCGCTGAATAGTTGCCATGTGATAATTGAGTTTGCAGTGGCCGGTTAAAGCCCTGGTCAGCATGCCGCAGTGGAGCTTCGAAAAATGTAAGAGATTTTTCGAAACCACTGGGCATGGTTGTTCTAGAAACGCCTTTGTTTGGCGACACGTTTGTAGATTTCTCCAATAATTGCGGTGCTCGGACAAAGCCCAGGACCGTATTTTTTCCCTTATCCAACTTGTCGAAATTGGCAGCGCGGGCTCAGGACCAATGAAGTCAATCGCTGAACCTGCCCTGGCCAATTCATCAGCCCATTCATTTCCAGTAATACCGCAATGTCCGGGCACCCAGACAAGGTAGATAGTGTTGACAATGCTTAGTTCTTCGATTTGGGTTCGGCACGCGATCACTAGCTTGGACCGGGATTTGTCTGAGCTAAGGGCCTTGATTGCAGCCTGACTATCGGAGCAGAAGTTTATAACTCTGCCGGACAAACTCAGTTGAAGGGCCGATTGCACCCCGCACATAATCGCAAAGATTTCTGCTTGGAATACAGTACAATATCTACCTAGTGAGTGAGATTGTTCCAATCTCATTTCACGACAGTAGACACCAGCACCAGCACGTCCCTCCATCAGAGAACCGTCAGTGTAACAGACTACTTGCGTTTGTTGTTGTCTTTCCATAAAGCCAGACAACCACTCCTCTCGAGAGGGAATCTTCACATGGAATGTCCTGTAAGGAAAACTACAAGTGAGTGTAATATCGCTGGGAGCAAGAATATCTTCACCCCATGTAACCATTTGTGACCACAATCGTGTATGACTGGTAGCAAGATCAACATGATTACTGTTCCAAAGCCCAGTAACCTGCAGTCTGTATGCACATGATAGTGCTTCTTGTTTTAAGTGTATGTGTAATGGTTTGATATTTAGAAGTGCCTCAAGAGCAGCAGTCGGAGTCGTGGTGAAAGCACCAGTCAACGCCATGAGCGCCATTCTTTGCAGATGGTTTAGCTTTGACTGGACTGTCACCACCTCTCCCCTCTGCCACCACACAAGGCATCCGTATGACAGTATTGGACGTACAATTGTCGTGTAAATCCAATAGATGTATTTAGGTTTGAGACCCCAGGTCTTTCCAAAAGTTCGTCTGCACTGCCCGAAGGCCATGCACGCTTTCTTGACTCTGAACTCAATGTGAGCAGACCAATTCAGTTTGGAATCCAATATGACTCCAACGTATTTGACTTGATCCGCACACAGTAGCTCAGAATCAAAGAACTGCAAGGGACGAACCCCGGTTGTTATTCGCTTCTTCGTGAAAAGAACCATTGAAGTTTTGCTTGGGTTAACTGATAGTTTAACTTGTCGACACCACTGTTCGACAGCTCTTAATGCCTGTTGCATCAAGTCAAAGATTGTTCCGATGCAAAATCCAGTAATTAGTATTTGGTAATCGTCAGCAAACCCGTAGGTTGGAAATCCAAGCTCATTGAGTTTCTTCAACAAGCCGTCAGCTACTAAGTTCCATAACAAAGGTGACAGAACGCCGCCCTGAGGACAACCGCAAATACTCAACTTCCGTATCTCAGCCTGTCGCAGTGACGAGCAAAGCATGCGGTTACTAAGCATTGCGTTTATCCAACCTGAGATACATGCAGGTATCCCATGACCGCGCGTCGCTTCCAGAATAGACTGGAAGGACACATTGTCAAAAGCACCCTCAATATCTAGGAATACACCCAAGCTAGATTGCTTGAGCGAGAAGGCTTTCTCAATGTTGTAAACAACATCGTGAAGCAGAGTGATCGTGGATTTCCCACACTGATATGCATGTTGCATTTTGTGCAGTGGATATTCAACTAAACTGACGTTCCTGATGTGATGATCGATTATCCGTTCCAAAGCTTTCAGAAGAAAAGAACTTAAGCTGATTGGCCTAAAACTCTTGGCTTCTTCATAGCTTGAGCGCCCCCCTTTGGGAATAAATCTAACAGTTATTTCTCGCCATGCTTTCGGGATATACCCGGTAGCAAGACTGGAAAGCAAAATCTTTTTCAAGACATGTTTAAGAATATCAAATCCCTTTTGCAGTAGCACGGGAAGTATCCCATCTTTTCCGGGTGATTTGTATGGAGCAAAGCTGTCAACTGCCCACTTGACCGATTCAGTGGAAACCAATGTGCGTGCTAACGCCCACGAGTCCGAATCACCAGAATGAGATCTGTGAACGTTGATCAACTCCGGATCGATACAGCCTGGAAAGTGTGTGTCGAAGAGACAATTAAGAACATCTTTTTCGTCCGTCACATAAACACCATCTCTGGTTTTCAAGGAGTTCATCTGAAAATCATTCGATTTGGAGAGAATTTTATTTAATCTGCTAGCCTCGTTCAGACTAGAGACATTAGTGCATAGGCTTTGCCAGCCAGCCCGTTCTGCAGATCTAAGACATTTCTTATATGCACTACGAGCTGACCTGAAAGCCCTGGAGTCATCACGCTGACGCCGATTCCAAGCTCTTCTCATAACTTTCTTCATTCTTTCAAGCTCAGCCCTCCACCAAGGGGTTCCCCTAGTCGATTTAACAGTACGAAGTGGACAAGCTTCTTCGTAGGATGCTAATATGAATGAGTTTGTCGTATCCACGACGTCATCTAAGTCGTCTAGTTGACTAATTGTTGGAAAATATCCATGAAATTTAGTCGCCAAGTTTTCCAAAAAGAGGTCCCAGTTTGTAGATTTAGGATTACGATAGGTCACCACATTGAAGGTGACATCAAAATGCTCGAAAAATATATATTTATGATCGGATAGAGACGGTTCAGTTTCATTTGGAACCTGCCAATTTCCCAGTTCATGCAAAATTCTATCAGAGCAAAGTGTTATGTCTAACACCTCCTCCCTCCCAGACCTCGCAAAAGTTGGTCGGTTTCCCACATTCAGAATATGGAGATTTGTACTACTTATGTACTCCATCAGTTCAGAGCCTCTCAGATTGATGTCTGAGCTGCCCCAAATGATGTGATGAGCATTCGCATCACTGCCGATAATGAGCGGAAGCCCATTTCTGCTACAATATGATACAACGCTTTTGAAATCATCAGAAGGAGATGATTCGTTATGCGGTAGGTATGCTGAACAATATATATATTTTTTGTCTACGTTTTCGACAGTCAATGTAACTGTGACAACACAGATATCGCGAGTTGTGAGCTCCGATATGAGACACGCGTCAATAGCCTTATTTGCAAGAATGCAAGCACGAGGCATTTCACGTGGGTTAGTCATGCCTGTCTTGTTGTAAGCAATGAAGGCAGTGTTAAGTAACTTTCCAAAATAGAAGTTTCCTTTATGGAAATACGGTTCTTGAACCAATGCTATGGAAGCTTTACCTTCCTGCATGAGTCGAGATAAATTCATAGTTGCTGTACGTTTATGTTGGAGATTGACTTGTGCTATTCTAACCATTTTTGATTAGAGAACTGTACATTTCATCTCCAACACAAATTGCACAACAACTAGAGGACACCAAGCGAGTTGGGATGTTAACGCATTTAGCGAGCCATATCAGGTTTAAATGGGACATGATCATTTGATTCCCACGATTTCCGAAGAAAATAATGGTCCACTGTGTCAGAGATTCGCATAACACAGCAAGGGCAAAACCCAAAATGCTCCGTGCGCGACTGGCATATTTTAGACCCTCCAATCATTAAGTCCTCGGCACGGAACTACACCTTGACTTAGGGTCTCCTACTTTCAGTCGCCTCCTACGACATGGCAGCAGGACTCCAGTGGCTCAATTCTAGGCCGGATACCACACGGCCTCTGGGCAGGTTCATCTGTACACATCGAAATTTGATAATCGAAACTCAACAAAACTTCACCGAAGTACCATCAGCCGAGAGTCTCTGCAAACCCCCAGCCAACAAAAATTCGGCAAAATTAAGTGGATCATCGGTGAAAAAAATCGGTGTGTAGAGTGAACGTTCCGCTGCGTAATGCAGCATACTGGGGAGTTCGCCCGACTTTTCCCAGGCTCCGTTCGCCATTGAGAATGTTTTAAACCCCCTCAACAATTTTACCCATAGCACGGGTCGCATGACACTATGGAATTGGGGTTCCCTGTTTGGTAGATTTTTACCACTGAAACAGGTAGTCCGTAGTGTTATTCTTAGCCGGTTGAAACAACCACTACCGACATTACACGGCTTATCTAGGCTGTTCGGTGAAAGAAGCTGACATTGAAGAACAGCTTCCATATTTAGATGGGCGAACAGCCGCAGAAGGAAGGAAGGAAGGAAGGATAACGGGAGGAGAGGGATTTGGGCTAAGCGCTTATTTAAAGGCGGCGCTGACTCGCCTTGTCAGGGCTGCTTTAGGGCATGTGGTATTTAGGCCTAGGACGTATAGGGCCCACTACCTCGTCCTACCACACCCGCAGTCAGCCCCCGCTGCTGGTTCGGGTCGCGAATCACAACTAGTTGCTATCGCGATTAAGCATTATCCACCACCTATGACCCGCCCGGTTGCTTGCAGCTCAGCTTCCCACGTAGCGTTCCTCCACCACCACGGGGCCCGGCTATATTTCCAATATAGATGCTTCCTTTATGGAATGCATGCTATGCTATGAAAACTTTCCCTTCCTGCATACGTCGAGATAGATTAATAGTTGCCGTACGTTTATGCTGGAGATTGAGTTGTGCTATTCGAAGCATTTTTGATTAGAAAACTGTACATTTCCTTTCCAGCATATATTTCATAACAACGGACACTAAGCAAGTTGGGATGTACATGCGTGTAGCGAGCCATATCAGATTTAAATGGAACACGATCATAAGGACAAAACCCAAAATACTCCGCGCGACTGACCCTCCAGTCATCAAATACTCGGAACGGAGCTAAACCTTGACTTCAGAATCAGGAATTAGAATATATTGGCTTAAATGGCACGTTCCCCGTATGTAGTCGGGTATTTGTGCCCTAACTTAGGAACTCCTACTTTCAATCACCTCTTACGACATTGGAGCAGGAACCCAGTGGCTCAATTCTTGGCCGCATTCCGCACGGCCTCTGGGCAGGTTCGTCTGTACACATTGAAATTTGATAAACGAAACCCAGCAAATGTTCACCGAACTACCATCAACCGAAAGGATCAGCAAACCCTCAGCCAACAGTCATCTATAATTTCAGAGGAAAATGTCGTCGTGTGGCATCTCTCTCTACAATTGGGATAGATGCCGCATCAAAATTGCGGGTGAGATGCCGTACTCGATGGCGAAGGATCCCGGTAAACGAAATGGCAACTGGGCGAGTTACAATACACGGAGGTATGGATATTTGAAGCAATTTTGTAGAATCAATTTTCAATTTGAAGCAATTTCGTAAAATTTCAAATCATCATGGAATTTGGTGTCTTCTAAAAAGTTCTACAAGCCCTTTTTCAGAAATTCTCGAAAATCGTCGAAAATTGCAGCCGAACGGACTGTCAAAAAGTGCAGACAAACGAGCATGAGGGTTTTGCGAGGGGAAGTACAAGAGGATGTAAAGCTTATGGGAGCTTCCGTGATGTCAGTTTACATTCATGGAACTAAAATTTGGTACTCAAAAGATGACCCATATCATGTACTGAAATAGTTTTCAACATACTATTCAGTTAAACCTAACCATTATTTCTCAAAAAAAAATAAGTTCGTGGGAATTGACTACTGATTCACCCCCATGTGCTGTTAGGCCCCATGCAAAACTAACTCAGATTCTTCATTAAAAGTTTAACAACTTCTGCCAAGGAAGTTGGATTGATTAGCTGTCTTCAACAAAGTTGTAGACAATAAAACTGTCTTCCTTATCTTCTCTTGCAGTGATAAACTGATGCATATAGTACCATCTAGCGGTGAAAACTTATTGCACTTTCTCCATGTAAATTGTCGTGAAATCCCATATAAACTTCGTTAGTCCGGTAGCCAGACTCGATTCTGGGATGGGCCAATTGAGGTTTCAAAGATTTCAGGGCAGACTACTGGGTATTCTTTCGTTATAGATATACTGTATAGATTTTATACAGTTACGCCTGTGAGTATGTTTTGAAGAACAATTAAATCGCAAAATGTAAGTTTTGAAGTAGAATACTTCTAACGTTTCAATATAGGAGTCCCGTTTCAAAATTTTCTGCCGGAATTTTACCCGATTTTTTAAACGTGAATATCTGCTGTTGTACTGAATGGAAAAATAAGAATGTTACGCTATCTGATTGGAAATATGTACAACAATTTTGAATCCAATTCGGTAGTATGTACAATTACTATAAATAGCGGAAATAATGGATTTCATGGAAGTAGTAATTCTCTGATCAATTATTGGTCGGTACAATTCGCTCAAAAAGCAAGCGTTGCTGGGACTGCCTCTTTTTCATCGAATGAACTACGACGCGTATAAAAAGGGAACACAAGAAAAAATCGTTAGTTTTTGTTCTGACGTTTGTAAGCGTAGCAGCTGCTGCGATTCATGTCAGCTCACATTCTTTGATGGTAGGTAATAGATACCATGACTGCCGCCAGGCGCTGATAGCATTTCATTCTAATCATGAAATGACGTGCCAGTTTCAAGCATACATAGAAGACAATGATGACACACCACAGAAAAAGCAGACAGCTCTTTTTTCAGTATTGGCGATGGGGTGGTTTAGTGCGAGAACCGCGCTCTCTTGTTCTTTAAATTATATGTGGCGTCAGGTGCGTGTACAGATAAATTCACCACGGCGCGCGTTTTAGCTTATTGGATGCTAATATTATGATTTTTTGTTGATGATTTGATACGAGTTACTTCAGAAAGTTTATTTACGAGTTTATAGAGCATTTTTAACTACCAGGGGAAACTTAAAATACTCGGTCCTTGGAGCAAACGGAGAAAAAGTTTTACGTATCATCATACTATAAACACATTTTCCATAAAACAGATTAATTGTATCCACAATAAGCCCGGCTTATTTTATGTGTGGCTAAATGACGCAATGTGCATTTTACTTATTTTGTTATATTATACAAGTGAAAAGCTCCATTATTGTGAAAACTCCACTCTAAGATACCTGCTTGGTTAAGGTTCGAGCATATAATTCTTTATGAAAACATGGGGTAAAACGCGCCTCCCAAGGAAATATGATGATAGTTTTGCTATAGAACATTAATTGGGAGAATTTAATAAATATCATTCAACCAACATTTCCCCATGTAATCGCAATCATAACGCTGTGAAAAATGTTCAAAATTTTAATAATTTACAACAGCAACGGGATAAAAAACTCGTTGGACTAACACGTAATTTTGTTTTTTGTCGAGATTTCACAAAAGTGTAGCTTTAAATCGTCTTAGGATATGCAATTATTAGGTTTTCAAAACAATTGTTCTTTTTGCCTTTCTCAATAGAAAGGTATTGCAATTGCTCTGAAAACCGACTTTTTAACGGAGGCCCGGAGGGCCGAGTGACATATACCATTCGATTCAGTTCGTCGAGTTCGGCAAATGTCTGTGTGTGTATGTATGTGTGTATGTATGTATGTGTGTGTGTATGTGTGTGTATGTGACCAAAAATGTCACTCATTTTTCTCAGAAATGGCTGAACCGATTTTGACAAACTTAGTCTCAAATGAAAGGTGCAACGTTCCCATAGGCTGCTATTGAGTTTCTAATGGATCCGACTTCCGGTTCCGGAATTACAGGGTGATAAGTACGAACACGCAGAAAATGTCGATTTTAATAAATTCTGCAATGAATGTATAAAGGTGAAAATTTTTCCAAAATATGACCACAACTGCTTCGATTTGTAGTATTAGGTCACTAACATCCATTCAAAGTCTATTTGGCCACATTGGCCACCATCCTCGGTTCCGGAAGCCCCGGCGGAAGTATCTAAATTCAGAATAACAGTCACATCGGTTTCTCGGAGATGGCTAGACCGATTCGACTAAACTTGGCCTCAAATGAAAGGTATTGCGTCCCCGTAAATGGCTATTTAATTTCATCCCGATCCGACTTCCGGTTCCGGAGTTACAGGTTGTGGCGTGCGATCACATAGCAAATTGTGATTCAAACCGATACTCCGATGAAAGCAAAAAAGGTAAAAATTTCGCTAAAATGTCTCTCAAACAACTTAAATTTGCTGTTCTAGGTCACCGACGGCCAACCAAACTTTCGTTGACTACATTAACCACCATAGACGGTTCCGGAAGTGCCCGGGAAAAGCGGCCATCTTTCAAAATTTACGAACTCACATCAGTTTCCCGGAAATGGTTGGGCCAATTTTCACAAACTTAGTCCCAAATGATAGCTATAATATCCCCATAGATGTCTATAAAATTTCGTACGGATCGCTTATATGGTTCCGGAAATATAGACTAAACCGTCCGGTCACATATGAAATTCCCATATAAGCCGGAACTCAATTTTTTTTTCAAAGGGGGGACCTCATGAAATTTCAGAAATCGAATTCGTATTTTTGATGCCAAACATCTTTAAAATGCATGAAACGTCGAGATTTTATGTTATCTCGAAAAAAAGTTTTTTTATAAAAATCGACTTTTTGGGACTTTGCCGATTTCGCACCTTTTTGCCTTTCTCAATAGAAAGGTATTGCAATTGCTCTGAAAACCGACTTTTTAACGGAGGCCCGGAGGGCCGAGTGACATATACCATTCGATTCAGTTCGTCGAGTTCGGCAAATGTCTGTGTGTGTGTATGTATGTGTGTGTATGTATGTGTGTGTGTATGTGCGTCTGTGTGTGTGTACGCGAACACAATCTCACTCACTTTTCTCAAAGATGGATGAACCGATTTTTACAAACTTAGTCCCAAATGAAAGGTGCAACGTTTCCATAGGCTGCTATTGAATTTCTAATGGATCCGATTTCCGGTTCCGGAATTACAGGGTGATGAGTACGATCACGCAGAAAATGTCGATTTTAAGAAATTCTGCAATGAATGTATAATGGTGAAATTTTTTCCAAAATGTGACCACAACTGCTTCGATTTGTAGTACTAGGTCATTAACAGCCATTCAAAGTCTCTTTGGTCACATTGGCCACCATCATCGGTTCCGGAAGCCCCGGCGGAAGTATCCAAATTCAGACTAACAATCACATCGGTTTCTCGGAGATGGCTAGACCGAATCAACCAAACTTAGTTTCAAATGAAAGATGTTGCGTCCCCGTAAATGGCTATTAAATTTTATCCCCAACCGACTTCCGGTTCCGGAGTTACGGGTTGTGGCGTGCGATCACATAGCAAATTGTGATTCAAACCGATACTCCGATGGAAGCAAAAAAGGTAAAAATTTCGCTAAAATGTCTCTCAAATAACTTAACTTTGCAGTTCTAGGTCACCGACGGCCAAACAAACTTTCGTTGACTACATTGACCACCATAGACGGTTCCGGAAGTGCCCGGGAAAAGCGGCCATCTTTCAAAATTTACGAACTCACATCAGTTTCCCGAAATGGTTGGACCGATTTTCACAAACTTAGTCCCAAATGATAGCTATAACATCCCCATAGATGTATATAAAATTTCGCACGGATCGCTTATATGGGTCCGGAAATATAGACTAAATCGTTCGGTCACATATGAAATTCCCATATAAGTCGGAACTCTAATTTTTTTCAAAAAATTTCAGAAATCGAATTCGTATTTTTGATGCCAAACATCTTTAAAATGCATGAAACGTCGAGAGTTTATGTTATCTCGAAAAAAATTTATTTATGAAAATCGACTTTTTGGGACTTTGCCGATTTCGCACCTTTTTCAGTTCAATATTACCGTGGCTGTTTTTTCTTTTACAAAATTTTAGAACTCGAATAATGATTTATTTTCCTGTATATGGTTGTCATGTGATGTATAATAATAAAATGTAATATATGCATTTAAAAGTTTTTAATGAATATAAACAACGCACACATTCTCGTGATTCATGATTGAGAAAGGCACAATTGCACCGCTAGGTGGATTAAAATAGGTTTTTAGATTAGAAAGATGGGTGTCAACGACATTACCGAAATGAAGTAGCAGACATTTTAAGTTGTTAATACAAATGCTGCAATTTTTAGTAATTTCTGAAAGGTTTTATTAAAATAAGTTATTTCGGTATTTCTAATGGAAATAGCGAAATAACGGTACAAGAATATACGATTCTCTACTGTTGCCAAATGAATTGTTTCACTCTCATTAAATGCTATTTTCATCATTACTCATTACCATATAAGGATAAATATGTTGGAATATTTTAGGTTTCGATGTACGTGTACCGATATTTCGGTACTTCCATTAGAAGTAGCGAAATAGCTGGTTTTAATATAACCTATCATAAGATAGTCAAAATTGTAGAATTCGCACAGCCTAAAGTGTATTCTACTTCACTCCGGTTATGTCTCTGACATTACCCACCCATCATTTTTTTTACTCTGGCCAAGATGTGGTGATCGATACGGCTCTGTGCACTAGACAAAAAAGTTGTAGAAAGGTTCCATGGGAATAACCTGAACGAAACGAGCTAGAAGATTCACTAGACGATCAATATAATAACCGCCAAAGAGTTAGGTATCACATGAAAGAATCACCGAAGTGGCTGGTAGCATATAATGTAAAATGCCAAAGAACATCTGACGAGAAAATCAAACTAGGAGCCGAATACTAGTATACACGGGGCGTGTCAGTATAATGAACGGCACAGGACGCTGAAAGGCAAAGGGGAATAAGAACCGTGGGTACGACGAACAGATGCGTAGTCAACTAAAGCGAACACTACATATCAAGAAGACTGACAACTCTGTCCAGAATCTGGAGACTGCAACCTACCGATTGTATAAGGCTCTACGGTAGAGCCGACTCATTTGCTGATATCGCAGGGTCGGCTAGCTACCGGGTAATCAAGGGCTACGCGAATAAGGAACAAAAACCTAGAACATTCACTTTACTTGTACACATTTTTATTTGTGAGTTTTTGTCGTGTGTAGGTGTTATGTGATGTTTACTATTGTTTCCTAATGTGGCGTGCACACTACTGCTATCACTCAACGTACCGTACTTTTCTGCTGCTGCTGATTAGCGTCGCAAGGCTGACGATGCCGACGGGTGAGATTCCCTCGCGGACGTCGGCGAAACTGGCCGGATGAAGGCCCCGGTACGATGGTGATCCCGATGGCAATTGGACGGACTAGCGAGCGTTGCTGGCTTGGATGCAGACAGCCCTCTTTGGCAAGTATCGGCGTGACCGCGGCTAACCGCAATGGCCAACACCGAGAGGGGACCCTCCTTTGCGATTAGGGCCTTTGCCCGAGGGTGTGAATTGCTGGCGCACAGCGCCAGATGCCGTACGGTGATCCTTAACATGTTAGGCGCGGAATCCTCCCGGATTCGCTAGCCGAACCTTGTGCTGGACGATTTGAAGTCGCGCTAAGAGGCGTTTAGAGGTCCCGAGCGATCGCAACACTTAAGAAAACTGACTTCCCGCACCCAAAGGGGGTGGAAGCCCGGATAGAATTTTACAATAGCATTTACCCTACAAACAATCATAAAATAATAAATATTATAGTTATTACTGTTTCAACATTGTTCGATGCCAAGTTCTCACAGTAGATTTACAATAAAATTTCATGTAACAATAAATTTCACTGTTCAGCAAAAAACTGATACAGTGCATTCACATTAAATTTTATTGTTTTCGAGAAAAAAATGTATGGAGAAAAACTGATTTTTTTAATGTTAAGATACATAACCACCCCTCTTTTTCACTGTAAAAGTCTATTTTACATTGAAATTCACTATAAAAACGTTAAAGTTTATTGTTTTTGTATTGTAGCATAACACTAAAACTTACTGTAAATTATTGTAAAAATACTGTACTGTCACAGTGAAAATCAAGGTTTTGTTACTGTACATTTCTATTCGGGTGGGCTATAATAAACTGCACCAGTGAGATGCGAACTGAAGCACACGGACGCCTGATTTTAAAAGAGACCAAAGTTATGCACTACTGACCCTTTTATAAAATTCTGTTTCATTTCCCTCCAAAATCTTATCCGAAACCCATTTATAATTTTTTCAGTATCTCGCGTCTTGTATGGGGTGGTTCACCTACCCACTGAGCCGAACTGACAGCTTACAGCGGTACGCACCCTTTCGCTACCATGCTTACTGTTGTTGTGTATATTAGTATAAGAAACGTGAAGGTTCTACAAACCGACGATTAATATTTACAACAAACCCTAAGCGATGGAACCAACGGTTACAAGACAGTAACAGGAATGCCACTTACGGGTAAAGGTAGTACTTACAATAGTGTGATGCACTTACACTTTAACAGTCTTTCTTCTTATGTCAGTCTTCTTAATATGTTGTCTTCGACTAAAGTTATACACGCAGGAAAGTTTAGCATATTTAAACCAAAATTTTTATTTATTGAATTTAATCTATATTTTTAGTGAACCTACATTTTTTTTCTGCGTGTATATACGTCTATCTGTACAGTCAAGAGGTATGCATTCAGATCAATGAATGCTCGCATTTGAACCGTAATTGTTACGCTTATTGATCGACAGAAACTTTTAAGATGGAGAATGGGATGTACGCATAAATCAATTATTGTTCTGAAACCGGATAAAAGACGACAGACTACAGTGGAATAAATATGGGCCTAATGTTAATTCAGGAAGAGAAGCCAACTAGTGCAACAGTAGAAAACCTAGAAGATATCGCGGATTCCTGAGCAGAAGACCCCCCCCCCACCCCTGTGACCACCGAAGAAGATGAGCGTGTGGCAAATGTGTAGGAGACTGGTAAGGGGATGATTTTTTCTTCTGGGTATTCCAGCCCAAGTGGAGTTTTGTCTTCATTTCAACGTAGTGTTTCTTAAATTAATTTTAGTTTTTTAGTAAGAGATTTTACAGCTAGGGTATGGGCATGTATACCACGCGACAAGTCCTAAAAATACACATAAACGCTGGATTATCGATCAATTCGTTCACTCCCAAGAAGGTTGCACTAGTTTGCACTGACATGATTTCCTTGGATTTAAACTAACTCGAAACAACGATTTTATTATATAAGTGGTAATCGATCCTCCGAATAGATATGTATTGGATTCGTTACATTCAATTTGACCGGTTTTAAGCTAGTCTTATAAATGCATATTAATTAGAACCGGTATACGAAAACTCATCAGCTTATCCATCCATGTCTACATTTTGGAAAGCGTTCGCGCTTGTCCTAATTCCTCATCCACTCTTCTTCGCATATATACCTTACCGACGGTGAACTAGGAAATTGCTACCTCGCGCAAATGGCACTTCGCAAAAACGCAAAACAGGTTAACGGAAAATACTGACTCACCTGTACTAGCTACTGTTTGGCCATTGTCGTTGACAGAGACCGCAAGCAAAATTGCCAATCCAATCCAACATTTGAGGTCCATTGTTGACCCTTGTTTCCAGACTATCTGGATGTAGGCACGGTCGAGATATCTTGTACCTGATATCAAAAAACACACTTGATAACGCAACTTGCACAAACTACTAGGGATACGAAATTCACTTTTACTCTTCCTCGAAAGAACACACCTTGTATAACGGACTGAAAGTAAAAGTGCTTTATGCCAGTCGGATGTTTAGCATGTCTAGCACGCTAAATGCCACGATGCACACGAATCTCACAAATACCTACTGCACACTAGCAAAAAAAAAGATCATTGAGCTACGCTAGCAACGGAAAAACGCGTGAATTTGCGAGCAAAGACCCTCGGTGCGCCGACCGCAGGGTATGGTGGCGGTGGAGAGAAACAATTAAAACTCGCCAATGGCTTTCTTGTGTTCCACCGTGCACAATACAAACAACCACTCAGATTCAGTCTCGGTGGCGTGGCGTGCCCACTACTCGATGGCTTCGCGCACCGATGTGTTCCGATTCAATTCACAACACGAACTGATTCATAAAGTGGTTCGAAATGCCGCTGCATGAAAGAACCTCTTGTCGAATGCTCGTGGGAACGACATGAAAACCGGTTTGGTTTGTTATGGGTTGGTTTGAGACAAACTTGAAAGGCTGCCCCATCAGCACGGACTCCCTCTCTGGCACTGTGGCTTTAAGCCTCTGCTTGCTGGTGCGTATGCTCACTACCAAGCTGCGCGAAGTGCATAGTGTCCAATCGAGCCACTAAAGCGTGAGGTGTGTACGCGTAAGAACGTATGGAAACGAAGGGAACAATGGTTCACAGTATTGATGGAGGAGGTTGGTCTATATAAAAATGGTTACTTTACACAAACTAATATGTGACTCATTATTTGTTCGGCTCCTGTTTCTATCGTCTACCAACACACGCCGAACAATAAAAACACATAATCAGGAAACATGCTGAGTTTTGCAAATATGCATGGAGGTGCCCTGCTAGAGGAAAATAAATTTTGCAGAAAATAGCTACCTACACACTTGACTAAAGCTACTCAAATTACAATGCTCACGACAGCGGAAGCAACGAACATGATCGTTAGAAAAAAAAAAACAATAATAAAAAGAAGTCGATACCGGTGTTACAAATCTTGAGAATTTCTTCTTGGAAACCAAGAATTCGTTTGAATAATTAATCAATGTTTGAATCACTGCACCCACTATTCGACGGGTATGTTTGTATTGCTTTTGCAGGGCTCAGCGCAAGGGAGGGTTTTTGGTGTTCAAATCCTTCCCATGAAAGGGTTTAAATTACTTTTAAAAATACGTAAACTTCCTGTGCAAGGAAAAAACTATACTATGAGCCGTTTTGACACAAAAATGTCATTTGAGTTCGGTCTCTCTAGAAACAAGTTGTTGAAGAAACCAATGGTCGGCATCTCTGGATCGGTTCACGTTTCGATATTAGCAATAGTTGTTAATAGACCAGTTACACCCCAAAGGTCGGTCAGCGAGCTAGCCACGGGAGCTATGAAGGAAACATACGAAGTCGGAGAAAGTCCGGAAATGGGCATATATGAGAAGAAATACCGCCGCCGAGAAATTCTCAGCACAAATAGGAACGAATAGCGCCAAGAAGGATAAGAAACCCAGCGAAGGCGGTTGTAAAGAGATGCAAATCATCATCAGGGCCGGCGGAATGCGTGGGTAGTGTGGGTAGTACTACCCACTCGAAAATTACCGAGGGGAGAATTACCCACTCGAAAGTTTGGAACAAACCAAAACCTGAGATTAACAGTGTAACCTTGCGTTGGAAATCCTCGATGTAAAACAATTGCATATTTTCATTCAGATACAAATTTCTTTGCTTTACAATTTAAATCTCTTGAGAATAATTAGGATTTGCTTGAAATTTGGAATTATTTATTATATTTATACACATGGGAATATATTTTGGCACATCTACATCTTAAAACAAGGAATTCAGATTGATAGACAAAAAATATTATTACAATTTTATTCAGACTATGGGATGCAGTTAGAAATATTTTAAGGAACAATTTGTAATCTTTGCCTTTCTCAATAGAAAGGTATTGCAATTGCTCTGAAAACCGACTTTTTAACGGAGAGCCGAGTGACATATGCCATTCGATTCAGCTCGTCGAGTTCGGCAAATGTCTGTGTGTGAATGTATGTGTGTGTGCATGTGCGCCTGTGTGTGTACGCGAACACAATCTCACTCACTTTTCTCAGAGATGGCTGAACCGATTTTCACAAACTTAGTCCCAAATGAAAGGTGCAACTTTATGGTTCCCATAACTGCTATAGAATTTCTAATGGATCAGACTTCCGGTTCCGGAATTATAGGGTGATGAGCACGATCACGATTTTAATAAATTCTGCAATGAATGTATAATGGTGAAATGTTTTCCAAAATGTGACCACAACAACTTCGATTTATAGTACTAGGTCACTAACAGCCATTCAAAGTCTTTTTGGTCACATTGGCCACCATCATCGGTTCCGGAAGCCCCAACGGAAGAGCGAACACAAAATTATTGCGACACCGAAAATGTCATGCCAATTTTCTTATAATGTTTAAAATCACCCCGGTCGTCAACAAAGCTAGTAGTTTTCTTTTTAATTTATACTTGTTGAACAATCGTGATCGTTTTTATTTTTGTACTATTTATTTTTCGTGTTAATCGGTTGTGCAAGAACTTTGAAGTTTCATGAACTTAACCAGCAGCATATCTGATAGCTGCAAGTGTTGTTTTTAGTGAAAGTGATAGTTTCGTGTTTTTTTTTCTACTTGACGTTATCACTTTGCACAACGTTACGCTCAATTTGTTGACAAAAGCGACATCTTCTGGTGGATAGCTGATAGTTGCATGCAAGTTCGCTTCATTTTTGCTGCGTTTATTGCATACCCGGTAGGCGTTATTTTCTTTGCTCAAAAGCATGGCTTGTACCAACTGCTCGAAAGTCATAAATGATTCTGAGCGAATCACCTGTCGTGGGTATTGCGGAAATTCGTTTCACATGATATGTGTCAAGTTGGATTATGACGTTCGCGATGTTCTGGGAATCCACTCACGGAATATATTCTGGATGTGTAACGGATGTGCTGATTTGTTTTGTAACGATAATTTCCGCAGAATGGCTTCGCGTTGTTGCGACAATGCAATGCCCGACGACAATTCTCTGAAATCATTAAAGGATGACATAGCTGATTTAAAAGATGTCGTTAAAGCTCTCTCGGTTAAAGTCGACACAAAACCGCTATCTCCAACGGTAAACACACCTTGGACAGGGATTGCTGCATATAATCCCATTCCAAACACTCCTAAGCGCAAGCGTGAAGATGATCCGCTCAAAGCAAAAATCACTAACATTCGTGGAGCAAAAGCTGCGTTTGAAACGATAAAAACAGTATCACCACCTGAGGAGCTGTTATGGGTCTACTTGTCTGCATTTGATCCCAGCACGACGGACGATGAAGTTTCTAGACTTGTGAAAGATTGTCTGGGAAAGGATATGCAACCAAAAATAGTTCGCCTAGTTCCTAAGGATAAGGATCTCTCATCGCTGAGCTTCATCACCTTCAAAGTTGGCGTTAGCAAATCATGCAGGGATAAGGCTCTGTCCAAAGACTCTTGGCCGGAGAACATCTACTTTCGTGAATTTGTGACCAATTCAAAAATTCAACGGCCTATCATCAGGATCGCTGCGAAGAAGAATCCATCTGGTGGTGGACAGTAGCGCCATGCTATCCCGGATAAACTCGTCTGTCTAATTTCATGTTCCTCGGTGAGCGACATCGAACTACCTGGCGAATCGGCAACTTCTTCTGTGTCAGGTAAAGCCAAGAAGGGTATATGTCCTTCCGAAGCACTTCAAGATGCTGCACACCCTCAATGTAAATTTCACTTACAGTCTGCTGATGAACACTACTCAATCGACTCTACCGCTCCAGCGAACCTTCAATGTCAAAATGATAATTTCGATCGCATCGCATCTGTCCGCTCAGGTAAACATTTAAATAATATATGTCCTTCCGAAGCTACATGTGATACTGCGCACCTTCAAGTATGCCTCCCATTGCAGTCAGCCGCTGGACGCAACAGTTATGACGCAGTCATTCCCTCCGTATCGCAGCTTGTTCCCCTTCCTGACAACAGTACATCCTGCTCTCCCCGCGCTATTTGCGGTGATAGTGATCATCGAGCCCACAGTCCTGAAACTTGGAATGCAGCACGACACCTCTCACATGACACTGATGGTTTGCGGATTTACTATCAGAACGCGAGAGGGCTTAAGACGAAAATTGATGACGTGTATTTAGCTGCTGTGGACGGTGACTACGATGTTTGGGTCTTCACCGAAACATGGCTCGATGCGCGTATAACATCAGTGCAGCTTTTCGGCGATGCTTACACCGTATACCGTGCGGACCGAAATAGTGGCAACAGTATTCGCGGACGTGGAGGAGGAGTTTTGATTGCTGTTTCCACCGCATTTGCCTCATGTGAGATTGATGTAGGTAGTTTAACCAGTGTTGAGGCTGTTTGGGTTAGAATTACAACTCCATCGAGGAACTTTTATATTGGTGCTGTCTATATTCCTCCTGAAAAGCGACTCGACTGCAATATCATGCAACTTCACATGGATGCTGTGAATAACGCTTCTTCACAAGCTGGCGCGGATGGCGTGATGATTGTCCTTCAGGAATCAGAATATTTTGGCTCAAATGGCACGTTCCCCGTACATAGTCGGGGATTTGTGCCTTGCCGTGTGATTTCATCATTTCCTGAGCGGAAGGAAAGGACAAGGAGGTGTGGGGAAGTAGACTTGGAAGGGTGGGAAAAACAGCACAAAACAAAAAATAAACAACAAGTAAATTAAACTCACAAGTAGTTCAACTTGCCTGCGAATAAGCCTAAAGCTCTTTACCACATTGGATAAGAAACTTTAGTATGTCTCTGAGTTTCAGTCGACCAAACATGGTTTCGTCTATATAAGGACGGCTGAAGACTCGTAATCGCAATTGCGCTAGCGCTGGGCAGTTGCATATCAGATGATATGAAGTTCCGTAGTCGGATTCACAAAGATCACATGAAAAAGACTCAGCGCGCTGAATAGTTGCCATGTGATAATTGAGTTTGCAGTGGCCGGTTAAAGCCCTGGTCAGCATGCCGCAGTGGAGCTTCGAAAAATGTAAGAGATTTTTCGAAACCACTGGGCATGGTTGTTCTAGAAACGCCTTTGTTTGGCGACACGTTTGTAGATTTCTCCAATAATTGCGGTGCTCGGACGAAGCCCAGGACCGTATTTTTTCCCTTATCCAACTTGTCGAAATTGGCAGCGCGGGCTCAGGACCAATGAAGTCAATCGCTGAACCTGCCCTGGCCAATTCATCAGCCCATTCATTTCCAGTAATACCGCAATGTCCGGGCACCCAGACAAGGTAGATAGTGTTGACAATGCTTAGTTCTTCGATTTGGGTTCGGCACGCGATCACTAGCTTGGACCGGGATTTGTCTGAGTTAAGGGCCTTGATTGCAGCCTGACTATCGGAGCAGAAGTTTATAACTCTGCCAGACAAACTCAGTTGAAGGGCCGATTGCACCCCGCACATAATCGCAAAGATTTCTGCTTGGAATACAGTACAGTATCTACCTAGTGAGTGAGATTGTCCCAGTCTCATTTCACGACAGTAGACACCAGCACCAGCACGTCCCTCCATCAGAGAACCGTCAGTGTAACAAACCACTTGCGTTTGTTGTTGTCTTTCCATAAAGCCAGACAACCACTCCTCTCGAGAGGGAATCTTAACATGGAATGTCCTGTAAGGAAAACTACAAGTGAGTGTAATATCGCTGGGAGCAAGAATATCTTCACCCCATGTAACCATTTGTGACCACAATCGTGTATGACTGGTAGCAAGATCAACATGATTACTGTTCCAAAGCCCAGTAACCTGCAGTCTGTATGCACATGATAGTGCTTCTTGTTTTAAGTGTATGTGTAATGGTTTGATATTTAGAAGTGCCTCAAGAGCAGCAGTCGGAGTCGTGGTGAAAGCACCAGTCAACGCCATGAGCGCCATTCTTTGCAGATGGTTTAGCTTTGACTGGACTGTCACCACCTCTCCCCTCTGCCACCACACAAGGCATCCGTATGACAGTATTGGACGTACAATTGTCGTGTAAATCCAATAGATGTATTTAGGTTTGAGACCCCAGGTCTTTCCAAAAGTTCGTCTGCACTGCCCGAAGGCCATGCACGCTTTCTTGACTCTGAACTCAATGTGAGCAGACCAATTCAGTTTGGAATCCAATATGACTCCAACGTATTTGACTTGATCTGCACACAGCAGCTCAGAATCAAAGAACTGCAAGGGACGAACCCCGGTTGTTATTCGCTTCTTCGTGAAAAGAACCATTGAAGTTTTGCTTGGGTTAACTGATAGTTTAACTTGTCGACACCACTGTTCGACAGCTCTTAATGCCTGTTGCATCAAGTCAAAGATTGTTCCGATGCAAAATCCAGTAATTAGTATTTGGTAATCGTCAGCAAACCCGTAGGTTGGAAATCCAAGCTCATTGAGTTTCTTCAACAAGCCGTCAGCTACTAAGTTCCATAACAAAGGTGACAGAACGCTGCCCTGAGGACAACCGCAAATACTCAACTTCCGTATCTCAGCCTGTCGCAGTGACGAGCAAAGTATGCGGTTACTAAGCATTGCGTTTATCCAACCTGAGATACATGCAGGTATCCCATGACCGCGCGTCGCTTCCAGAATAGACTGGAAGGACACATTGTCAAAAGCACCCTCAATATCTAGGAATACACCCAAGCTAGATTGCTTGAGCGAGAAGGCTTTCTCAATGTTGTAAACAACATCGTGAAGCAGAGTGATCGTGGATTTCCCACACTGATATGCATGTTGCATTTTGTGCAGTGGATATTCAACTAAACTGACGTTCCTGATGTGATGATCGATTATCCGTTCCAAAGCTTTCAGAAGAAAAGAACTTAAGCTGATTGGCCTAAAACTCTTGGCTTCTTCATAGCTTGAGCGCCCCCCTTTGGGAATAAATCTAACAGTTATTTCTCGCCATGCTTTCGGGATATACCCGGTAGCAAGACTGGAAAGCAAAATCTTTTTCAAGACATGTTTAAGAATATCAAATCCCTTTTGCAGTAGCACGGGAAGTATTCCATCTTTTCCGGGTGATTTGTATGGAGCAAAGCTGTCAACTGCCCACTTGACCGATTCAGTGGAAACCAATGTGCGTGCTAGCGCCCACGAGTCCGAATCACCAGAATGAGATCTGTGAACATTGATCAACTCCGGATCGATACAACCTGGAAAGTGTGTGTCGAAGAGACAATTAAGAACATCTTTTTCGTCTGTCACATAAACACCATCTCTGGTTTTCAAGGAGTTCATCTGAAAATCATTCGATTTGGAGAGAATTTTATTTAATCTGCTAGCCTCGTTCAGACTAGAGACATTAGTGCATAGGCTTTGCCAGCCAGCCCGTTCTGCAGATCTAAGACATTTCTTATATGCACTACGAGCTGACCTGAAAGCCCTGGAGTCATCACGCTGACGCCGGTTCCAAGCTCTTCTCATAACTTTCTTCATTCTATCAAGCTCAGCCCTCCACCAAGGGGTTCCCCTAGTCGATTTAACAGTACGAAGTGGACAAGCTTCTTCGTAGGATGCTAATATGAATGAGTTTGTCGTATCCACGACGTCATCTAAGTCGTCTAGTTGACTAATTGTTGGAAAATATCCATGAAATTTAGTCGCTAAGTTTTCCAAAAAGAGGTCCCAGTTTGTAGACTTAGGATTACGATATGTCACCACATTGAAGGTGACATCAAAATGCTCGAAAAATATATATTTATGATCGGATAGAGACGGTTCAGTTTCATTTGGAACCTGCCAATTTCCCAGTTCATGCAAAATTCTATCAGAGCAAAGTGTTATGTCTAACACCTCCTCCCTCCCAGACCTCGCAAAAGTTGGTCGGTTTCCCACATTCAGAATATGGAGATTTGTACTACTTATGTACTCCATCAGTTCAGAGCCTCTCAGATTGATGTCTGAGCTGCCCCAAATGATGTGATGAGCATTCGCATCACTGCCGATAATGAGCGGAAGCCCATTTCTGCTACAATATGATACAACGCTTTTGAAATCATCAGAAGGAGATGATTCGTTATGCGGTAGGTATGCTGAACAGTATATATATTTTTTGTCTACGTTTCCGACAGTCAATGTAACTGTGACAACACAGATATCGCGAGTTGTGAGCTCCGATATGAGACACGCGTCAATAGCCTTATTTGCAAGAATGCAAGCACGAGGCATTTCACGTGGGTTAGTCATGCCTGTCTTGTTGTAAGCAATGAAGGCAGTGTTAAGTAACTTTCCAAAATAGAAGTTTCCTTTATGGAAATACGGTTCTTGAACCAATGGTATGGAAGCTTTACCTTCCTGCATGAGTCGAGATAAATTCATAGTTGCTGTACGTTTATGTTGGAGATTGACTTGTGCTATTCTAACCATTGTTGATTAGAGAACTGTACATTTCATCTCCAACACAAATTGCACAACAACTAGAGGACACCAAGCGAGTTGGGATGTTAACGCATTTAGCGAGCCATATCAGGTTTAAATGGGACATGATCATTTGATTCCCACGATTTGCGAAGAAAATAATGGTCCACTGTGTCAGAGATTCGCATAACACAGCAAGGGCAAAACCCAAAATGCTCCGTGCGCGACTGGCATATTTTAGACCCTCCAATCATTAAGTCCTCGGCACGGAACTACACCTTGACTTAGGGTCTCCTACTTTCAGTCGCCTCCTACGACATGGCAGCAGGACTCCAGTGGCTCAATTCTAGGCCGGATACCACACGGCCTCTGGGCAGGTTCATCTGTACACATCGAAATTTGATAATCGAGACTCAACAAAACTTCACCGAACTACCATCAGCCGAGAGTCTCTGCAAACCCCCAGCCAACAAAAATTCGGCAAAATTAAGTGGATCATCGGTGAAAAAAAAATCGGTGTGTAGAGTGAACGTTCCGCTGCGTAATGCAGCGTACTGGAGAGTTCGCCCGACTCTTCCCAGGCTCCGTTCGCCATTGAGAATGTTTTAAACCCCCTCAACAATTTTACCCATAGCACGGGTCGCATGACACTATGGAATTGGGGTTCCCTGTTTGGTAGATTTTTACCACTGAAACAGGTAGTCCGTAGTGTAATTCTTAGCCGGTTGAAACAACCACTACCGACACTACATGGCTTATCTAGGCTGTTCGGTGAAAGAAGCTGACATTGAAGAACAGCTTCCATATTTAGATGGGCGAACAGCCGCAGAAGGAAGGAAGGATAACGGGAGGAGAGGGATTTGGGCTAAGCGCTTATTTAAAGGCGGCACTGGCTCGCCTTGTCAGGGCTGCTTTAGGGCATGTGGTATTTAGGCCTAGGACGTATAGGGCCCACTACCTCGTCCTACCACACCCGCAGTCAGCCCCCGCTGCTGGTTCGGGTCGCGAATCACAACTAGTTGCTATCGCGATTAAGCATTATCCACCACCTATGACCCGCCCGGTTGCTTGCAGCTCAGCTTCCCACGTAGCGTTCCTCCACCACCACGGGGCCCGGGTTGATTGCTGTTTCCACCGCATTTGCCTCATGTGAGATTGATGTAGGTAGTTTAACCAGTGTTGAGGCTGTTTGGGTTAGAATTACAACTCCATCGAGGAACTTTTATATTGGTGCTGTCTATATTCCTCCTGAAAAGCGACTCGACTGCAATATCATGCAACTTCACATGGATGCTGTGAATAACGCTTCTTCACAAGCTGGCGCGGATGGCGTGATGATTGTCCTTGGTGATTTCAATCAGCCAGGACTCATTTGGGTGCCGTCACGACACGGATACGCTTACCCGGACCCGATTGCTTCGAAAACCAACATCGCCAGTCGTTTGCTACTGGACGGATTTGCTTTCAACGGGCTAAGTCAAGTAAGCATGATTCCTAACCACCAGTCACGCTTTCTGGATCTCGTCTTTGTTAGTGAAACTATTATACCTGTATGTTCCGTCAATGAAGCATCCAGCGTGATTGTTCCACTTGACAACTTTCATCCCGCGCTTGAAATCTCAATTGGCACTATTCGATCAGTTCAGTATGTAGAAACTCTTTCTGTCGACCGTCTCAACTTTCGCAAAACTGATTTTGTAAAGCTGCGCAGTTCTCTGTCGCAAATTGATTGGAGTGTACTGCATGCCCAAGTGAGTGTTAATGCTGCAGTTGCCATCTACAAGCGACTACTACTGAACTGTGTTGAGACCTCAGTGCCTAAATGTCAGCCTCCTAGCAAGCCACCCTGGTCAAACAGCACTTTTCGAAAGCTAAAACGTACTCGAGCAAAAACCCTACGTTCGTACACAAATCGACGGTGTCCTCTTTCTAAGCGCATGTTCACTTTAGCCAGTAATGAGTATCGTTGTTACAACAAGCTTCTGTACAAACGCTATGTAAACCGCATCCAGAATAATCTACGCCGAAACCCGAAGGGCTTTTGGTCATTTGTCAACACGAAGCGTAAAGAAACTGGACTTCCATCAAGGATGCTTTACGACGGCGAAGAAGCTACGACAACTGTGGCGAAATGTACGCTGTTTGCCAGATTCTTCTCGAGTGTTTTTTCAACTGACTCGCCAACCGCAAACGAACTCGAAAATGCCTCTCGCGACGTTCCTGCTTGTGCTGTTGATTTGGATGTGTTTACTGTCTCTGAACAAATGGTTATATCTGCAATTCGGAAAACCAAGTCATCTTATGCACCCGGCCTCAGTGCTATACCTTCAACTGTATTGAAAAAATGTTCGGACTTACTTGTAACACCACTTGCATATATTTTTAACCTATCGCTTCAGCAGCAAACGTTTCCTGAGGATTGGAAATGCTCAGTTATGTTCCCGGTATTCAAGAAAGGAGACAAACGCAACATAGCGAACTATCGCGGAATCTCTTCGCTAGGAGTCGAATCTAAAGTTTTTGAATCAATTATCAACGAGGCGTTATTTTCTGCTTGTCGACACTACATTAGTACATCTCAGCACGGATTTTTCCCAGGACGTTCAGTCGAGACGAATCTCGTCTGCTTTACGTCATTTTGCACGGAACAAATGTCTAAGAAATTGCAGGTGGATACAATTTACACTGATCTAAAGGCAGCTTTTGATAGAGTTAATCATGAGATACTGATAACAAAGCTTGATAAGCTAGGGTGTTCTACTAGATTCTGCCATTGGCTTCGATCCTACCTTGTGCACCGTGAAATCGTTGTTCAAATTGGCGATATTGTTTCAGAATCCTTTTTCAACACTTCCGGAGTTCCTCAAGGTAGTACGCTAGGTCCACTACTTTTTTCACTGTTCGTGAACGATGCGGTTTTCGTTCTAAGCCGTGGAGGAAAGCTGTTTTTTGCCGACGACTTAAAAATTTTTCTTGTTATACGGAATGAAGCCGATTGCCGTGAGCTACAGCATCTTATTGACACCTTTTATAGCTGGTGTGTAAGAAACATGATGGTCCTTAGCGTTGCAAAATGTTTTGTCATCAGCTATTACCGAACGAGAAATATGATTACCTTCAACTATAACATCGCAGGAACTCTACTACAACGCGTTGACCACGTGAAGGATCTAGGAGTCATTCTTGATGATAAGCTAACGTATACTCATCACGTCTCAGCGACCATCGACAGAGCCAATCGTTTGCTGGGATTTATTTTCAAAATATCCAACGAATTTCGGGATCCTCTATGCTTCAAGGCTCTTTATTGCTCATTGGTGCGCCTGCAGTTGGAATTTGCAAATGTCGTTTGGTGCCCGTATCAAGCTACGTGGAGCCTTAGGATCGAAGCAGTCCAGCGTAAATTCATACGATATGCGTTACGTGAATTGCCGTGGAACGATCCATTAAACCTGCCACCGTACGAGGACCGTTGTCGTCTTTTAGGACTTAATACTTTAACACGCCGGAGACATGCAGCGCAAGCTACCTTCGTGTCAAAGATTCTGCTGGCTGAATATGATGATCCGGAGCTACTAGCGCAAATCAACCTCTACGCGCCTACCCGTTCTCTTCGCCCTCGAGCCCTGCTGCATTCTGAAATGCGCAGCACTAACTACGCTACCAATAGTTTAATTTTAGCAATGAGTCGTCGCTTCAACGAGTTTGCTGAAATTTTCGACTTCGTCATGAACTCTTCGCAGTTTCGTCGTCGTGTATTGTCACTATTTTAATTATGTTTAGTTTACCTTAGTTTAGTATAGTTCATTAAGACAAATTGTCAGTTGGACTTTTTTTTATACAAATACAAATACAAAATCAAACCAAAATTTTAGGATAGTTTTATACATATATTTACTTCAAAAATCAAAAGAAAAGTTAATCGATGGAACCTTGAGTGTAAAATTGAATGCATTTTCGCTAGATGCCCTCCATCAAAGTCTGTACAGTGTCATCCGGTACCAGTTTCTCAGTTTTTTCCATTTTCTTAACATGTCCTTCTTGTCTTTCACTGTCTTCTTCACGCTCATTCAAAACTACTCAAAATTTGAGTTCAGAGCACTCAATTTGAAAAATAGACGCAATATGTCAAAAAATGAGTTTTATTTTGAGAAGAGTTAACTCAGCTGGTGAGTAACCATTCAATTTTTAAATCTTTGAGTGAAAAAATTACTTATCCTCAAGAAAAAGTGCGAGGAGTTCGACATCGTCTAAAACTTTAATAAAAGATCAAGCCACGGACCTAGTAGCTGTAGAGTCGAAGCAGAACATTCAGAAAACTAAAAGGTAGGTTTCTCTGAGTTTTGTTTTTATTCTAATCTAACTTCTATTCGTATTTTTATAGTTTCTGCTAGTTCTACAATGTACCGATTGGTATAAAAGAGATGTGAAGAAACGTCGTCGGATTATATTCCCAGACATCGCTAGCTTCTGGATAAACAGGTAAAGGATACTTGAAGTATCGGTGAGATTCTTTGTAATAATATTAAAAATACTGAATGATTATTTTTCAAATTTGCTTTTTGAGTAAAATGTACTCACATTTGACATTTGCATCCAAAACTCAAAACTGAGTAAACGAGGCGAACTCAGTTTTTGACCATGTGCAGTTTTTATGAAATTGAGTGGCTAGCCACTCAAATTTGAGTTACTATCAATGAGCGTGTTGCTCTTCCGAAGTTCCCGCTTCATCATTGCTCAGTACTGCTCCACCGGGCGCAGCTCCAGACAGTTTGGCGGATTCATGTCCTTTGGAACAAAATGGACAGAATTGGCCTCATACCACTCCAGGACACTTTTAGAATAGTGGCATGATGCCAAATCTGGCCAAAATAGCGGAGCTTCGTCGTGCTGCTGCAAGAACGGCAAAAGGCGCTTCTCGAGGCACTCAGATTTGTAGATCACACAGCAGCCATATTTTCTCGTAGAGCTTCCGTGTCCGAGTTTTAGCCATCGATTGTTGCCGCTCATCACGGTTTGGGAAGTTCTGTACCTTGTATGTATGTAGTCCAGCTCTCTTCTTTGCATTCCGGACGTAGCTCTGCGACATGCCGATCTTTTTAGCCAAATCACGGCTTGAGACGTTGGGATTTGCTTTAATCATCCGCTTCACCTTTCCCTCCGTCTTTTTGTTCTCCGGTCCCGGTTTTCTTCCAGCTCCTTTGCCATGATCCAACGTCAACCGCTTCTGGAACCGCTTCAACACTCTGGAGACGGTTGAATGGTGAATGTTCAACATTTTTCCCAACTGCCGGTGCGACAGGTCAGGAAATTCCAGGTGTTTGGAAAGAATTTGCTCTCGACTCGCGTTGGTTCACCTCCATTTTCGTTGAATCGAAAAACACGACTTCGAGTTTGACAGCATGTAAACAATACACATCAATGAGAAAGTGTGCTAAATTTGGTTGATTTTTACCCAATGGTAAAAAAGTTATGCCCTGTTGAATGTGTCGCAATAATTTCCTGTTCGCCCTTTATCCAAATTCAGAATAACAGTCACATCGGTTTCTCGTAGATGGCTAGACCGAATCAACCAAACTCTGTCTCAAATGAAAGATGTTGCGTCCCCGTAAATGGCTATTTAATTTTATCCCGAACCGACTTCCGGTTCCGGAGTTACGGGTTGTGGCGTGCGATCACATAGCAAATTGTGATTCAAACCGATACTCCGATGAAAGCAAAAAAGGTAAAAAAATTGCTAAAATGTCTCTCAAACAACTTAAATTTGCAGTTCTAGGTCACCGACGGCCAAACAAACTTTCGTTGACTACATTGACTACCATAGACGGTTCCGGAAGTGCCCGGGAAAAGCGGCCATCTTTCAAAACTAGCAAACTCATATCAGTTTCTCGGAAATGGTTGAGCTGATTTTCACAAACTTAGTCCCAAATGATAGCTATACTATTCCCACGTAGGAGCAGATCACTCTAAGAATGTATAACAAATTTGCATCAAATTAGAAAAAATACATTTAATTTCCATTTTTGCATCAGATTTGCACTCCCTCGCAGAAAAGTTTGTTTAACAAACGTTCTACGCTGATCCACTTTGTTCGACGTTTTGTTAAATGTAGGGCTAGTTTTTCTGTAGGGTTTTGACGTCTTACACGCAACGAAAACAACATTGCACGCAACGCAAAAACATTGCACGCAACGCAAAATACATTATGAATTTCTATTTTGATGGAAATAAATGCATTTAATTTCGCTGATTCTTAAAAATGCATCACAAGTGATCTGCCCCTAGATTCCCACAGATGTCTATAAAATTTCGCACGGATCGCTTATATGGTTCCGGAAATATAGACTGAACCGTCCGGTCACATATATAATTCCCATATAAGCCGAAACTCAAATTTTTTTCCAAGGGGCCACATGAAATTTCAGAAATCGAATTCGTATTTTTGATGCCAAGCATCTTTAAAATGCATGAAACGTCAAGTTTTTTGTTATCACGAAAAACTTTTTTCATAAAAATCAAATTTTAGGAATTTGCCGATTTCGCACCTTTTTTCAGTACAATATTACCGTGGCTGTTTTATTTTTTACAAAATTTTAGAACTCGAATACACAACTACAGAGGGAAAAGATGAGTATTATGAATAAATAAATATATTTTGGCCACTCAATATGAGTCAACGGATATGAAACAGGAACATACTTAGTCATCTTTTGTGATAGAATCATTTATTTGAATATTAATTATTTTTAAGTGTATTAAAGTAGTTGGCGAATTACAACTATTGAATCTAATATCATTTTAATCACGTGCATGGTTCCATTTCAGCATCTCTGATTGATCACTGACAGTGATTGCAAGCGGCTCAGGCACTTTTGCGCGTCATGCATTCACTGACTCTCAATCGAAATGTGCCTCGACCAAACTGGCACAATGCGCCCATTCCCCTTACTGAGCAAAAGGGCAGGGACTAGCTGAAATCATCGTTGTTAAACCAAATAAACACTTGTGACAGATCCTTAAAAAACAATCGACCCTGAAAAACGCAAAACAAAGAATAATGAATGGATATTCAACAAGTACCGTCCGCCATCTTAACTACTACATGTCGCACTGTAGCTCAGTGAAGGTCGAGCACATTTCCATTATTAACCCTCCGGAAATCGCGCTTATGACCCACTGAACGAACAGCCGCTGGTGCCCTAAGACGATTTCGCTAGATTTTCAGAGCAGCGTGCACTCAGTGCACTAGCGCGACTTCCGGAAGGTTAATTAGAAATATGAGCTATAATAACAACTACTAATGAGAGAATCTTCAAATTGGATCATTAACTCATTTAATCCACAATGGTGCTGTAAAGTGATATTGCTATTTTGTCGCCATGTTCAAATATCATTTCTTTTAATTTCCATGTTAAGGCGGTGGATATGTAATATCCTCATGTTATTCATAAAAAGCAATAATGATTTTATTTATTTGAGTAAAAATAACTCGATATTCAACGAAAGAAAATATAAAAAATTTAGATTTTTTATATAGAGGTCTTATTGTTTTGTTCGACACTGTACTATAAGAGGGTAATGACGTGCGACCTCCCGCAGCATTATACAGCTTTTCTAAGCATGTAGCCCTGCAGAATCAGTTAAGACTAGAAAGCAAAAAAAATAGAGAGCATCGTGAAACGGTTTACAGTTTTAGAATTTCTCTGCAGAATGAACCATTACAGCATTGTTACATTAATTGTATTTCCCTTCGAAAATTACATGTAAAAATCAATATAATTCACAAATCCTGCCAAAACAGGTATATTTATACCATTCGACCAGTTCTTGAAAAAATACCCATGGCGTTCAAAAGATGTTCGAATGATTGTGATCCATTGCTGTGTGGTAATTAACGAATTGACAAGTAGATACAAACTGAAACAAGTTTAACATGACAAATTCATTTCATGGATCTGATACTTAGGTACAAAACAGTCCAAATGTGTTAACCTATCCTGGATCAAGAGATTTTTTGATAATTGGTGATCGTGGTAACAAAGAACATCGTTTGCTTTTTACATAGATTCTTCCTAACTGGCTATACTCTCGAAAATTTTTCGACAAAATCACATAGTTTTGCTTTTATTTCTCTTGGATTAGCTAAAGCGCTCTCTATTTTCTGTTGTTTAGTAACTAGCATTATATCTACGAGAGGTATCTTACGATGGATAGCATCGCAAACTCATAGTGTTATCCTCGTCCTCTTCACCACTTTCACCTACTCGCCTGTTGCCGCCGCCGACGACCTCTCCGCTACCATCGCCATCCGCTTGATCTTCGCTGTCCGAGGAAAAGTGGTGCCGCAACCGACCACCAATCCCCTGCCGAAACATGAGAAAATCCAGAATCCGATCTTCACTAAACGACCGACTGGTCTGCCGGATATTCAGATTACGCCGAACACACTTTTTCAAGGAATCACGTGAGAATATGGGCGGATCGTGCTACAATAAATAACGATGGTGTCATCTACACAGCTGGAATGTTAGATAGGCTCTCACCTCATCGTCGGTACCCTTGGGAACCCAAATCTTTATATCGTGATCTAGCCCAGAAGTAGCCATGATGGGAAACTCCGGATGGGGTTCCAAGCAGTTCACCACTCCAGCGTCGTCACCCTTCATCCAGTTCACGATGATTTCGCTCTCTTTGTCCCAGAAAAAGATGTTTCCGCAATCGCTACCGCTGACCACGAACTCGGATCGAGGGCCGAAGAAGTTGACCCCTTTGATGGTTTTGCGGTTACTGTAAAAGATATCAAAAATGTTGAAAATGAATTACGATATTTATTTTCTTCAATAATATATTTGATCATAATAGTGTACGAAATGTTTCATAAGACTATATTTCTATGATGTGGAATAATCATTGAAGGTGCAAATGAAGCTTAATATAATTGAAGTTTACACTAGACTGTCCAGAAAAATGATGAGTTTTTGAAAACTTCGGCTCACCTCTGAATCCCTAGTCCCACCAGGAGTACTTGCACCGAATTTGAAGCTAATCGGACAAGTATAGCTAGTGGACCAACGTGCCTGAATTTTGTATGAGATTTTTCGACAATTTACATGGAGAAAACACACTAGCTCGCAATTTCGCCGCGTAACTAAATATAGTTTTATTCCAGTTTTCCTTGATAAAAGCCGCGAACAACGGTCGGATAATCAAAAATTAAGTCGTTTAATACATATATACAAGGCTGAGAAAGCCAATAGCCAAACATTATTATTATAGTAAACTAGCTAAAAGCCATCGCGCGTTGCTGCGACTTTCAACAAAATAGGAGTAAAAAATAGTTTGTTCCGAAGCGCCATCTGGCGGGCAGATAATCCCTAACCAATGGCACACACACGCCCCATAACAAATGACTATGTATAAATTTTTACGACAATCGGTTAAGCCGTTTGGGAGTTCATAAATCATATACATACAAACATTGACTTTTAGATATATAGATTGATCATGACCATAATCGTATACATACCAATGACCACTGTATCTATGCAGATATTTGCCATCTTCGTGTCGGACGTTATCAAATAGGAAGACATCTTCGTCACTGTAGCTAGCTAAAATCTCCGTTCCAAGATTATTATACACCGCACAGGTAACAGTAAATCTATGTTTAGTCTTAAATCAAAACACCAATTAGAAATCACACAAATGCGCACAAATAGCTCCTTACCTCTTTCGTGTGGCCCGCATAGTGATATTTCATCGGTTTCGACGCATTCCGGCGATCGTACACTCGGACGGATTCATCATTACCGGAAACGCAAAACTCGTTATCCAGCGGATGTGCAGAAATGCTGTACAGACGTCTCTTTGTGTTAGTCACCTTTTTGGCTACATTATCTCGTAGATCATAGCTTCTGACCCAACCATCCTCGCATGCCGTTAGAAACTCGTACTGGGACCGGGCTGGAAGGGCAACCTTGTGCGTTGGTTGGCTCTGCTTGAGAAGAACCAAGCGCGTAACTTCACCAGCTGGTCCTACTCGCATATGCCGGACCTAAATCAACCAAAAGAACTATAAGTTTATATACACGCTGAAAAATTAGTAAAAATAAACAAATTTTGGTTTTAAATAACAAGTTTCCCGTTTGATATAGTGACAAACAAGATTCAGGTTTGATTTAATCAATACTGTTAGTTGAAATTACCAACAAATTCATTTGTTGGCTTTTCAGTAGTTTCAACAAATATATCGTTTGAAACAACAAAATCATGATAAGTTAAGCCGAACAAACAAGTTCGAAGTAACAAAAACAAATCTTTTGTATTAACCAAAGGAGAGAACAACTGAAATTTAGTTGAAATTAAACAAAGATTTTGTTGATTTTTACCAAAGGGATCAGTTAGATCTAACAAATTTTATTTTGATTCAACAACGCTTCTATTTAAAATGTAAACAGAAGTATTTGTTGAACTAAACCAAATACATGCTTTCGAAAAACGGCCATTTCAGTTTGAAACAGTCATTCGCCACGTTTTAGATTTAACTAAACGTTTTGTTGATTCAAAAAGGTCTGATTCTTCTGCGTGATGGTTGTTGCTTCTAATAAGAGTAACCGTCCTACCAGAGCAATTGTCCTGTGCTTTGGCTTTGTGCTCTGTATACGCACACTCCCAATCATATTTGTTTTTTTACTGATACGTAATCTTGTAATTTATTGGTTCAAAGTAACTCAAATAACAGGTGTGTTTTTGAGAGCGCCTAACGCAGACTCTCAGTTACTCATAAATTATATAATCTCATAAATTATATAATCTGTTTACCATTAGTTTACTATAGTTGAGTATCTATTGAATAGAAAATAACCCAATGAGAAGGTAATTATAATCTGGGGCAAAATCCTTGTATCAGATGTCTGAGAAATATTTATAAACATTGAAAATTGATTCAATTATCATCTTGTGCCAGAAGCGGTATTTAATTGTTAGTGCTTCCCTTTGTATAAAAGATCAGCTTCAAAGCGAGGAAGTCGATTTGGCAACAATCGTTGCAGACGGTACCCCCCCCCCCCCCCTTCTTCCTGGGATAGAATAGAATGAAACCGTGTTGTGCGTAGCACTTGTTGATGGATTAAAAAAATAGTAGGTAAGGCCATATGGTGAATTCAACTTTGCGCATTACTAAACTCAAGGAACTGAAATGAAGTACAACTGCTGAAGATCAGTCGTCGGATGCGGCGGCTCCTTGTAAGCAAACATGCGATCTTCGCGTATGCCCGGACTACTCGAACATAGGGATTGATTCGTTCTTTCATACATGAGCGATTCTTTGAATTTGTACGCAAATAAATCTCGCAAGTAAATTGGTGATCTTCTCGTCTGCCCGGTATACTTTAACATAGCGGTTGATTCAAGTTTTTTTTGAAACTGTGTTAAAATTGAAATTAATGCACATTTCGACATAACTTTTGGTGGGTTTAGAGCATTTATCCTTCTTTTGCATTTGAAACATTTCATGCGTAAACGTACGATCTACCCGATGCCTCAGTTTACTCAAACATAGGACACAATACTTTCGAGAATATTTTCATACCTTATGTCAAATTATACTTCTACTACACGACTGTTAAATGATCTTCTGTCACTGTTGAAACTGACATTTTATAAAAGATTCTCCCTTCTATTAAACATTAATTGTTCTTTTGAGTTTCGTATTTGAAATATTTGTTTTGACTTTTTCAAGTCACAGTTGCAAATATCTTGCCAAACCAGATGATTCATACAGAATTTCAAAAGCTTCATGTTGGAAAATGTCTTAAAACCTTCCCCCTTTATTCCACCATTTTTGTCATTTAAGGAACCTGAAGAAGTACTCAGTCAAAGACAAACTTTCGCTGGATAGCGCTTTGCGCACTTTGGGAATCACATAACTCATTCATGAAAATAGTTCAATTGATTATATGTTTGTGCTCTACGCAAACATCACCAAAGGAAACTTCCCTTCATGTATTCTGATCATAATACGCATTTGAGTCAGGCTTCATTTTACTCATCTTTGCAACGAAGATATAGAGAAATATTTTACCCCCATATAACATGAGTTTTATTTTGGTGCGCATTTTTTGCCCAGTGACTAGGAGAGCAGAGAGAAACCACATCCTCTCATTACTGAATCCTCTTGCTTATGACAGAGCAAACCTTTATTAGATGCTCTGCTTTTAGCTCATCATAGTCTGGTGGAGCAACAGAGATAAATTGCTCAGTTGGCAGATGAGAATAAAATAGTTTCCTCTTTACCCTCAGGGGAACCAAATTTAGTTCACTTCACATCAGTGTTCGAATATTTCACTCGGCTTTCATGATAAGTATCCATGTTTTACCTTCTGGGAATAGTAAAGATGTTTGAATTGGCAGCTCCCAGTTCAGCATATTTCGGATTTTTTTCTTGGCACAATAAAGGGATGAGTTGAAATATTGTTAAAAAGGATTTATAACATATGTATTGAAAAATAATTTTTTCTAGTAATTTTATCACAAGATGGCATCTGTGCAGCATTTTCCCCCTATGCGAGTTTTTTAGGTAGAGGTCCACGGCCTGAAAACTATCTTGCGTAATTTTAAACCTAGAGTCAAAAAAATGTTTTTTTTTATTCCTTATGACAGTAGTAAGCGACTTATGTAGGATTTTTTTTCAATATTTGGCTTTTTTGCGAAATGGCACACTATTAAGTGAAAAAAACGCCGAAGACACCATTAAAATCGAAACAAATTGTTAATTTAACAAAAATTAAGCAATATGAAATTAAAATCCTACGCACGTTGCTGGAGAAATCATTTCGAATATGCTGTGAAAATTTCAAAACGATCAAAAGCCATTTGTTCGAGTTGCATTTCCGGCCAACTCAAAAAAGTGGGTATGAGATTAACACAAGAGGCGTTGCGGAAGAACTGATAATTTGAGCATTTATATATCGTATTCGTCTTTCATTTTTTGGGATATAATTTTTAACATCCTAAAACGCATTTTAGACTAATAAATAAAAATTCGACGTTTTAAAAATTCTACGGTGGTGTAACCACTAAAATGCCAATTAGACTGATTTAAGGGGTTACATACACACCTAGAAAAAATAGTGTAAATTTACGTCTCCTGACCATGACATATACGAGCATCAAAAATGACTTAGTTTTACGTTTGATTTTAATTTTACATGACGTTTAATTTCGTAAATCATGTAATTTTACTCCACATACAGCGTCTGTTCTGAATGGTAGGAAGTGTAATTTTAAGTCATTGCGCATGTAAAGTATATGTTTCATGTAAAATTAAATGGAACACGGTAATGCTCTGTCATTTCGTAAATTACGGTTTGTTGATTGTGTCATGTTTGCAATAACGTCAACGATAAAATTCAGATTTTTTTGGTGTGTATAAGTGGCGAAAAAGTGAGCTAAGTTCGTGATTTTTTTAAAGTTTTTTATGCAAATTTTATTTAAATAGGCGAAAGAATGTTCGTTGGTAGCACTACCGAAGATAGAAAATACAAATTGAATTAAAAAATATATTGAAGGTTGTCGGAGTTATGGTGCATCCCCCAAAGCATGTTTTTTGGCAAAGGTTTGTGGTGAATGCTCTCCAAGCCGAACCGCTCAACATAAAATCAAAAACTAAACATTATTGAAGAGAAATGTATTGTGGTGTACTTAATTGGATCGGTTTCCTAAAATAAATTTATTATCTTACAAAAAAAACATATTGACCAAAAAATTGAGTTCTTCCGTGTTAAAAATTTTAAACAAAAATTTATTGCTAAGAATCGAAAATTTTTAGATGAAAAAGCAACCGTTCAAGTACACGAGAATGTAAATACAAACAATTCAAAACAAAGTTTATGTAAATCGGATCTCTTTTGGAAGCTTTTGAGACATCACGTTCACCGCAACGGTACTTTTCAAAAAACTTCATTCCGAGATGATTGCGTTTAAAGTTTTGTGCTCACTTCATTTGTGGAAGAACCAGCGCGCTGCAAACGGCTGTGATTAAAAATTTAATGGTTCGATCTGGATGAAATTTTGCACAGATATTTTCAAAAGCATGTACTTTAAGAATATCTAATTTTTTTTCCGATTTTCTGAGTTCTAACCACACACCAAAAAAATCTGAATTTTATCGTTGACGTAATTGCAAACATGACACAATTCAACAAACCGTAATTTACGAAATGACAGAGCATTACCGTGTTCCATTTAATTTTACATGAAACATATACTTTACATGCGCAATGACTTAAAATTACACTTCCTACCATTCAGAACAAACGCTGTATGTGGAGTAAAATTACATGATTTACGAAATTAAACGTCATGTAAAATTAAAATCAAACGTAAAACTAAGTCATTTTTGATGCTCGTATATGTCATGGTCAGGAGACGTAAATTTACACTATTTTTCTAAGTGTGCAGTTTTTTAACCCCTTTTTTGGTCAATATGTTTTTTTTTGTAAGATAATAAATTTATTTTAGGAAACCGATCCAATTAAGTACACCACAATACATTTCTCTTCAATAATGTTTAGTTTTTGATTTTATGTTGAGCGGTTCGGCTTGGAGAGCATTCACCACAAACCTTTGCCAAAAAACATGCTTTTGGGGATGCACCATAACTCCGACAACCTTCAATATATTTTTTAATTCAATTTGTGTTTTCTATCTTCGGTAGTGCTACCAACAAACTTTCTTTCGCCTATTTAAATAAAATTTGCATAAAAAACTTTAAAAAAATCACGAACTTAGCTCACTTTTTCGCCACTTATACACACCAAAAAAATCTGAATTTTATCGTTGACGTTATTGCAAACATGACACAATCAACAAACCGTAATTTACGAAATGACAGAGCATTACCGTGTTCCATTTAATTTTACATGAAACATATACTTTACATGCGCAATGACTTAAAATTACACTTCCTACCATTCAGAACAGACGCTGTATGTGGAGTAAAATTACATGATTTACGAAATTAAACGTCATGTAAAATTAAAATCAAACGTAAAACTAAGTCATTTTTGATGCTCGTATATGTCATGGTCAGGAGACGTAAATTTACACTATTTTTCTAGGTGTGCAGTTTTTTAACCCCTTAAAGGATATTGAGACGCAAACTTTCATTACTACACTACTCATTTGAAACCTTTACTTAATCGGCGTCTGCCATCTTTCTTCATCACATTGTCGCAAATGGCAGGGTGAAAATTAGAGCACTCGAATTAAATTTTCGTTGCGTTTAAACACCAATATTCTACCTTAATCCAATCATTGCAAAAATAAAACCAACGTTGTCTTCAAATCATTCTCAAATACATGTTAAAAGGATCCTAACATTAGTGTAATGCTCAAATGTCTATTAATTTGCTCTACGCATAGATTACACACTTAGTTTGAATTATTGAGCAATGGAAAATTTTACTTGGGTTTTGATAGTCAATTTAGTAAACCAATTCTGTTACCAACTCTCCGCAATATTCTCTTTTTACTCAATCGTGAAAAATACTCAGCAACTCCCATGTCGTAAGAGGCGACTAACAACATGCTAGGAGTTCCTAGGCCGAGGTTTTGTTCCGTACCGAAGACTTAATCTGGACGGACCTTAAGGTTTTCCATATTACCCTCTTTCCAGTCTGTATTTAGTGAATCACTGACATATACCTTTTCTGATTCGCCTTTCTTGATTGTGTACCAACGTTTTAAGTTTCTTCTGGCGGTTGTATATTAGCCGTAAATGACGAAATCTAATTCTACACTAAGTAACAGAATATATTAATATACCGGCACTTCCACGCCAAGGTTTAACTTCCAAAGCTTTGGCTTAAAAACCGTTTTTAAAAAATGGAAACTTTCATGTAGGAAATTTATTGAATTGGCCTAAGATGGAGCTGTCGAATTTCACAAAAAGCTTTTTATGTTGCAAGTGATCTGTAGTTGTGTTAAATTAGGTATTTTTCTATTATATTTGGAACCGTCTACCGACAAATCTATATTTACGAATACCTCCAAAAGTGACTTCTTGAGGTCACATGAAGGCCTGACACTAGCTTTATGATACTTTTGCTTTTCTAAACAGTAATAAAAATCTCAACATTCAAGAACTTCACTTTGTCAGAAAATGTAGGGCCATCGGAAGCTAAAACTTCGTAAAATCGCACTCCTGGTCCTTTTTTCAGTGCAGTACTCTACGTCACTCGTTCAAATTTGCACCGCTCTTATGGTAGTCGGTATTTGCTAGTATTACTGTTCTCCCATCCATTCTGGTAGTAAAACGGTGGGATAGCAAAATTCTTACAAGTTTCCTATCTCATGCCTCCACGCGAGTCTAAGTCTATTGATGACATTTGGTCCTTAGACCGCAGAATGAGAGGGTGCGAACAGAATGAGAGGGTGCGAACAGATCTAGTCGAGAAAACATTGCCGTAAAAATGAATAGTTGATCGGAAATTAGCCCCAATACGACTAATCTGACTAGTATCTATGAACACGGCTCAATACGTATTGAAAATTCGCCGCGTCTGTTTCTATGAACCTAATTTAAAGCTCCGTCATTGCTAACAAGCCCGTGCATCAGGTTAACAATCCTTTATATTTCCCTTCAGTGTTCGGTATTATCGCTCGTATACTTGTATTCCACAAACAATCCGATATGGAAAATAAGAAATACTTTCCTTGATTTATAACATCTCGCGCTATTTTTGCCAGTATAATATGCTGTCACTTGGTAGTTTTCAAGCCAATAAATATATCGTAGAGAAGAAGTAGCGAGTTCTGTCCAAATACTGTTGCAATAAATAGTGATCCGGCCCATTACGCAGATAAGATTAGCTTTTCCAGGCAATACTCCCACGATCGGCTGTGTGGAGTTCAAATTGTTTTTGTTTAGGGAACATAGTATACTCTCGGTAGCCGGCTGCCCAGAGTTTAAAAATAACCAAAAACTAAACAAGATCATCTCTTTTTCGAGTGATCGTGCACTCGAAGACTAACTAAACAACTACCTAATAAAATATGCTTTACAGGTCGCATCGTTTGCTTGGAGCGAATCCTAGACCTGATACCCTTCCAAACCACCAACTCCGCGACACCTATGGAAGAGTCTGATGAATCGTCGTCCTTCCGTTAAGTAGGTGGAGCATCAACACTTCCTGTCTACCTTATCCTTTATCCTTCCCCGTGAACGATGGAGATGGGGGCGGCCGGCAATGATGGCTATCATGCTGTTGAGGTTTTAATATGGGTCGGATTGGTATGAATTCCTACTTACCACTTCCTAAGCAACTCTTATTAGATAATCAGCAGTCAAACATGATGAAGTCAGTGTGCAATCCGCCAAAATCATCGTCACAACGCAACGCAACGCAACAATCGTGAAAAATACTCAGCAAATTTTCAGATGGGGATTGCTGACTTGTTTGATCATTAAAATTGACGAATGGAAGTGGAAGTTAATTTACCAGCTTTTTAATGGTTGCACAGAAAATTAAAAGACGATCGAAAGAAATCTTACATTTCCTGAACTTGATTACGAATTTTAGCCCGGGATTTCTTAACACAAAACATTCTCATTATCAAAAAAATCGCTTGTTCGCAAAAATTATCAATAATTATCAATAAAGCCGAATTATTTCCACATTTTCGCGATTGAAGCTACACTTCCTTGCACTATCAGGCTTCTAATTATCACACTTGCGAGTCAAATCCTTTATACAAAATCGTCATGTGTAAAATTGCCCAACTCAACACCTCAAACATAATGACGACCAGAAAAATTTCACTATAACTGATTTTTTTCTGGTTTTTGTTGAAAATTCATGGTTTTAAGAAAGACTAAGAAGTATTCGCAATGTTCAAACACGTCGTGTTAATGTTTTTCTCCGAAAATGGCAGATGGTTTGTTGTACATGATTTGTAAGTTTTTGACGAGATTCTATGATGTTTAACTTTTTGCCGAACAAGTCAGTTTTTTACTGCATAGTGGATAATTTACCGAAAAAAGCAAAAGTAATAATAAATTCAATTGAAAATATTCCAGGTTTTAGCAGCAAATTATTCGTTATTTAATTAATTAACTACCAAAGTCGCTGAAAAATGAATACACTTTCGCAATTTTTTAAATCAATTGATGATCTCCGTTAAATATTACTGTGCAAATCGTCAAATGAAATTACCGAACAAGATTGGGTTTGCTTAGTGTGTACATATAAATGGCTGGTTTGAATATGCAAAGCCTAAATAAAGCACTCATTTGATATAAAATATCGCCATTCTGTTGTTTTTGAAACCATCTTATTTTATTGGCATTTTTTTTTCAAACATGCTCTTTCTGTAACTGAGCATCTGATGATGAACACTCCCTCTTGAACTGGGCGAGAATTAATACTTTACCATCCCCCCTGCGTGGTAGAGCGATATGTGTGAACACAAAAAAATCTCTTAATTCTCGAGAGCGTGTTCTCTCGCTTTCGGTGGGAGCTAATAAACAGCCCTACTGCGTTTAACTTCTTGCAAGAGAGAAAATGAGCTAAAATCGAGAGCAGTAAGGAAGCCTGATTTGAGTGAATACAATCTAATTGAAACGATTATGAATTTTGTAGAGAAATTTTGAATCTTCGATCAATTAGGTAATACTTTCATGAAAATATTTAAGAGATGGCGCTGCTTTAGGGGTGAATTTACGTGAATGTAAATGTATGGGACAGATATTAATACTTGGGATTTTGGAGAAACTATAATATTGTAGTTGTAAAATGGATACACGTTTGATGCAAAAAAATACGGGGACAGTTAGTAGGAGTTTATTTAGATACTTACTTGAAACTTTTCAAATAAAATCTTAAAAAACTGTTTGCGCCCATATATTTTACTCATTGGTTTCCACCAAGAAAAAAATGAAACTCTTTCTCTCACAACTCTCTGTTTCACTCGTTTTGACAGCAGATTCCCTACTCATCGCAAACGGAATGTTTTCTTTTAGAATTTAAGCGCAAATGTAACAACCGATTCATTCAGGATGGGTTGTTGCCTTAGACTGGAAGTCCTTCATAAATGAGCCCATATTCCGAATCTCATTCCGGATGTAATTTACTAGGATTAGGGTATTTTTATGGTACAAACATCTATGTGTCGTCATAAAGAAAGCTCTAGTTTCATATATATTGTCACAAGATGTTGAAAATATGGAAAAGCGCACGCTATCATATAACGTATATAGAAACGACATAAACTACTCAATTATATTACGTCTTTACACTTTCTGCCAAAAATTTTCTGGATTTTAGTTCTTTCTGTGGAAAATTGTTCTGTGCTTTGGTATTTTCTGAAGATGAGTTTTCTGGGAATTGGTGCTGTAAAATGTATTTAGGGCACAAAGTTCCGGAATTTTATTTTCTGGTGAATGGTTTTCGGGGTAATGTTATAGAATCCAAACACAGCTATACCAAACCCATTTAAAGTTTTCCTGACCATAAAAATAATTACCCTCAGCAGTAGCACGGCTTAAAATTATGCCAAATGGCCTTGCTTCTCGCACAGTTACGTCTTTTTCTCTGAAGATGAAAATATATGTCCTTCAGTGGGACAACTTCTCAAAACTATGCCAAAAGTCCGTTGTGCCAAATGACCCTCACTTTACGTAAATTAGAAATGACTGTTACCCTGGATTATGCCAAATGACTGTTACCCCAGAGACAAAAATAAATTTCAAAGACCATTATGCAAAATAATCGTTAGGCGAAATGTCTGCTAAACGTCCGTTCTGCCAATTGAAAATCTCATATTTATCTTTCCTCTTCTATAAAATAACGACATAAGAATCATCTTATATAAGAAATATTACCTTCTTTTATCAATGATAGTTCTATGGAAATATCTGTGTAATATCATTCAATTGAAAAGAGGTTATATGTGAGGTTGTCCTTCCTTTGAATATTTTTTGAATCTATCTAATCTAAAATGATATTGCGAAATTCTTTAAAGTTAGCTAAAACCTAAGCAAAATCTGTTACCCTCTTTTGCCAATACACAGTTCATTGGAAATATTTTCAGAATTAATAAACTCAGATTAAATTATTAAATGCATCGGATTTTTTCCTCCTTACCACATGAAAAGTGTATTAATGGATTCTTAAATGAAATGTGACCTTCCTATGACAATAAAAAGTTCATTGTAACTATTTTTGGATTTTTAATGAATTTAAAACATAAGATTCTTTAAAACAGTAGCAATAGTATTGTATTTAGGGCTACAATGAATGCGGTAGCGCTTTTGGAAACGTATCTAAAAATGATAATTGATTTTCTGTAGTTTAACACAGACCATGTTTGTATGTTTGGAATCACACGGAAACATAGACATGTTAAAAGTTTTTTTTACACAATATTAAGATAATTCGAGATCCTGTAAAATGGAATTTATAATACCAATTGTCAAGCACAAAAGATATTTTCACGTAATTTTATCACTATATAGCGGCAGCGTAGAAATTTTTAAACTACTTTTTTGTACAAAGGATCGATGGGCAAAAATCAAAGTTTTTCCGTTGCTTTAGAACCACAGCAATCGACGAACGTACGAAGTAGCTTAGTTTTTTTTAATTCTACCACCCCCTTTATGATTTTGTCTTCTTTTGACAATTAATTACTACAGTGGAGACCCGGTTTTATCAGCACCCGATTTTATCTGCCCCCGATTTTATCAGCTTCTTGACCCGATTTTATCAGCTTCATATAAAAATTGATATTTGGTAGTTTGATGGACTCTAGCAGACGAACCAAGTTGAATTCGAGTAAACCCTTTCTTGGGCATATTTTTCTTATCTTAGAGATCCGAAAAATGCAGAAATAAAAATATTAATTCTTTTTTAATTTTTCACTGTCAGACCCCCAGGGGCTGATAAAAACGGGTCTTTACTGTAATAGTTTTGCGGTTGGAAGTCTGCTTAAGTCTACTAGGGAACAGGGGGTAAAAAATCTCAAATTTCGGTCGACGAGGTTCATGAATGGTCCCTTTCGATTACGTCGTGGCCCGTCAACACAAATGGAGCAAATTCTGTTAATAATTTCGTAAGCATTTTTCTAGGTTTTACTGATGGGACTGTTATACTAAAAGCGGTAACTTACCTGTCCATCTCTTCCTGTGGAAATTATTTCGATTTCATTGCGATAACCACTAGCTTCAACAAATTTTGTTTGAAACACATTCATCCTGTGTCCACTAACGATTGAATGCACCAGTTTATTCGTCTGCCAGTTCCACAGATTTATGTTCAAATCATCAGATCCGCTGACCAGCAGTGAACCGGATGAGTTGAAGCTAACACTATTTACACAGCCACCATGTTTTTTGAGACGATGTTGCATTGTCAGTCGCTCTACGACATGTTTCGAACCATAGGCACGAGATTGAAACTGGCTAGAGTTGTAGCGCACTGCACCGAGGGATGGTTCTGTACGATACGAAAGACCTTGTGATCGTAACTGAATCTCCCGAAAGTAGTTCCAGTTACTCCTACGCATTGAAAAAAAGTAGGTGAAGTGATTATTCATTAAACACAATCTAAATAAAGATACTAACCTGACATTGGCAGTTTGCATAAATGGAAGATTCGATACATCCACCCGTTCGTTCGCATTATTGTCCGAACCATTGTCGCTGCTGTCGTTATCATCGTCATCATCTACAGAAACTGCAAGCGATGAATCTGAATCATCTGAGTCCACTGAGGACGTATCCGCACTGTTATCATCACTAGCATCATCATCGTTGTTTTCGTCAGACCCGTTGTCATCACTTGCAGCATCATGCTGCAAGTTTTTAAATAAACATGTTCAACCGACACTTGTTCGTCATCGCTTAAGCGGTTATATATGTTGTGTCTCAAAAAAAAAGAAATGTTAACAATCATTATTAGCCACGACCTTAGAATTTAATTGAAGGGACACTCAAAGTGTCAAATAGATTTGAGGTTAACTTATGTAATAATTTTGGAAAATTATTCACACTATATGACTTTTGTTCTGAAACGCTTTACTCCCTATACTAGCGGTGAGTATGATATATCAAGAACAACTAAATGAAATCAATAGATAGGCAAACAATTTTTGGAGAATGATATCAAAAGTTCTTGTTTTCACCCGATTTTTTTTTCTTGTGAAAATTTTATTCCATGAAAACAAGTGAAACAGCGTGTCGACTCATTTCTGAAAATGAAATTCCCTGATTTTCCAGGTTTTTCCAGACCTTTTTAAAAAATTTCCAGAGTGCTCAAACAAATCAAATTAAATTCACATTTTCACGTTTGAGCTTACACCATTTTTGCATTTTTAGTTAGTTTTAAACCTTTTGTACCTTCCATTTCAATCAAACCACTTTTTGGTCTTTTAAATGCCATGTAATTTAAATATTTCCAAATCTAAACAAGTTTCATCCTCTAAAATTTTAAATAAAATTATGTTTTCTAGAGGCCTGATTGTGACAAATCTTGGATCAATGCATTGTATACTCATCGTAGTGCTTATGGAAATCACAGACCAACAGACATGACACTCGAAAACAATGCTTCGCCTAATATAACGGTTATTTTAAATATAGTTTTGGTTGGGGCTGTGGTCGTACTTGCGATAAGGCCGCCTCTGGCATATGCACAAGTAAGCTGAGGATAGACCACTAGTGAAAAATTGTTACCAGGCCCGAGGGATGACCGACAAGCAAATGAGTGTATGGGACCGTGTATAAAAGGAGGAGCTAGTGTTCTGGAAAAATTAGCGGATTGACATTTTAGGGATGAATTTCCTCATAGTGTTATGTATTTTAGTCTGTGTGGAAATGGTGATGAGTCTGAGATCTTCCGTTAACCTTCTGGCAGTCGGGCTGGTGCACTGAGTGCACGCTGCTTTGAAAAGCTAGCAAATTGTCTTTGGGCAACTGCGGCTGCTCGTTCAGTGGGCCATATGCGCGGCACCGTTTTAATATATTCTATCATATTCCAAATACCCCTGAAGGTGGTCGTAACCCATTCTTACGTCAGTTTTCAATGTAAAGTTTGTTCGCGACAAAATATGGAAACCTAAAAACACATAGATCTTTTGATGTATTCAACCAAAAATGAAATATTTTTCACAAATATGGACGTATGTCTTTTTTATCTAATGAATACATAATTCGTTGACATGTTAAATGCGCTTTCAAAAATGGGTAGAAAGAAATGCGTATTAGAAATAATATGTGCGGTCCAAACGGAAATCAAAAGATATCTCATTGGAATAGTTCTAAAAAGCTTGGCTAATCGGTAAGCTCTGTTCACATTGTTTCCAAAACGTCTAATACTCGATTGCCATCAGCTACATATAAAAGAAATGCAAAATACAATCTTAAGAAACGACCAAATGGATTCGATAGTGAGACAAACATTCTGTTCGTACACTAATAAAATAATAATTTTTTTTTTTTTTTTTTTTTATCCCTTTATGGGCAGCTAGGGCCGAGGGTGGTGGCTAACGGGTTTCATACATCCTTGACCTGACGGACAAAGCTATGGTGCCTTGAACACAGGCAACGCAGATCCAAGGCCATCATTGAAATGATAAGTTCTGCGTTTGAGATGTACTTCCCCCGGTTGCCAGACGAATACCTGTAATTATTACTTGTTGCTTTGTATGTATGAATCTAATGTTCAGTCCTGGGTGGTGTATGCGTGGAAGGTGTGGTTTTTAGCGTTCGAGTCCAGGAGTGCATATCTGTCTGGGTTAGCGTGGGCGTTTACTAATTGTGTAATAGTGTGATCGCTAAAGACTCGAGCATATGAATGCCAGCGTGTCTCCAACTTTGCGTGCATAAATCCGATTTTAGATCCGTGTTGCCATTCGCACATTCACGTGTATTCTCGAACGATCGCGCGCGGACCGTGAATCTAATACTTAATTTTCAGTGTATGGTAGAGAAACGTGTTGTCTAGTGAATCGGTCCAACTGAAGGCATGAGTCTAGGCTTATCGAGAGTAGAGAATTCCGAACGTAGCCGGTCTATGATCGCGCGAGTGGTGGGTTAATGCTTGAGACCGCGGTTGTAAAGTTATAGGTGCTGAAAAGTTCACTTAAGTAAAGGGGTGTTGGCGAAATTGCGAGCGTAGGTGTGTGTGGATGATTGAAATTGTAATGCAAGTTCGCGTTTTTCACCAGGTTTATGTTATCGCGAAAGTTAGGGGCGTTTGCACGTTTTGGATGTGAATGTATATGGGAGAATATGCAATTGACTGTGCTAGTGAATATCAGTATGAACCCAACTCAAGATACAGTAATAAAAGGAAAAATAACATGCCGAATGTTTCTTTTTGTAGGTCAATAACCGTGCATTGAAAAATGCTCAAAAACTCTGAACTAGGCCCCATCGAGTCCAGTCTGTCCGTCTCGTCCTGTCGTGTCTGGGGTTTCCAGGTTACATGCATTCACCAGATGAGACTAGCTTATGTCAGCTTACTTGTGCACTGGTTTCGTAGAATCGAGGCGATCATCGAAATGACAGATCCTACGAGTGAATGCACTTGGCCCAGTCACCTGTCAAGCATTTGTGTATTTGTGTGTGTTGAGATATGTGTGGATCCTGTAAATAATATTTTAATACGAATAATATTTTATACTTCAAAACAAGAAATGTGCAATATACTACTTGCAGTTTGTTGACCGTTCCTACTTATCTGATTCCATCGAGTATGAGAATACATCTCCATTGTTCTAAAACCTGGCGACGTCCGATGGCAGAGAAGAATCATTGTGGGCAGCAATGTTGCTCTTCTTGGATGTATGAGCTCGAAAAGGTCATCACAAGAATATAACGCATGAGACCGAAAATAAATAAAAAAAAAATAAAGAGAAGAGTTAGTATTGTTATTGAGTATTAGTAATATGCCGATTTTTTTCGAGAGTTGTCCTACTGGAACTGTAGAGCTAATTGATTTAATTAAGGCATGGACCTAGACTTCTGGAATCGAGGATAGAGACTTCCGGACGCGAACGATTCATGAATGCGCGAGTGCGGGGGACTGTAGGTTCACGCTTGAGACTGCGTTTGAGTGATTACAAGTGCCGAGACGTTCATATTATCACCGGGATGTTATAATGTCTGGAAGAGCGCGAGTATAGGTTGCGTGGATGGTCGCGAAGGGCTCAAGCATTTTTATATTTGTTTGTCGCGTGTATGTGACTTTGCATTCGATTTTTATGTAGTTTCGCGCGAACACGGGCATTTGGAGGTTCACTCTCGAGACCGGGATTGTTAATTTATAAGTGCTAAACCATTCACTTAGTCACCAGGGTGTTATACTTTTTACGAGATCGTGGGTGTGGTCGTGCGTGGATGATCGCGAAGAACTCGAGCGTTTGTATGTGGACGTTTTTGTCACGTGTGCTAGTATGTAACTTCGCGTGGACACATTATTTTTATAAGCGTGTGGCCATTCGCATGTTCGCGTATTCTTCAACGATCGCACGTGGACGTCTTGTCTAGTTTTTATTTCTATTGGTCCAACTAAAGGCATGAATTTGGGCTGCTATGATCAAGGGCGGAGACTTCCGGACGTGACCGATTCATGATTGCGCGAGCTTAGGTTCTTAGGTTCCAACGGTCACCCAATCATTCGGGGTGTTTGAATATTGGCGAGATCGCGGGTGTTCGTATTTGTGACCATGGCAGTGGATAATAAAGGTCGCCAAGTTAAGTACTAAAATTGATCACAATGTAGCTTAACTAAAAAGAAAATAATCGTATCCCAAGTTTATGTGATATCATCACTGTAATACTGCTTTGGTGGAAAAGCCCCCGGACCACATCAAGGTACAGTATCATGCCGAGGGTGAGACAAACATTCTGTTCGTACACTAATAAAATAATAATAAAATAAAAACGTCAAATGTGTTTGTGCATAATTCGAAGCATCATCAAGGAATGAAGTCATTGAAGGTATTGATTATTTCGAATTATAGTGATAGGCAGAATATGAGGGCTAAACACTTCTTCGAAAATTGTAACGTGGATATTCTACCAATGTTTCCTGTGTGGCAATGGATTACAAAACTTGGACGTAGAAGACTTCAACCAAGCTTCATGGCATGTAACGAAATGAAGTATTAAAGTAATTCTGAACGATAGAGAAGTCTAAGTTTCTCAAGAAATAATTGGTTAAGCAGGTCTTCTGCAACAGTGGGTGAACCAGCAAAAACTTCATACAAACAGGAAGGTATCGCAGAATATGTACTAAGAAGATTGTTTACAGAAACGGTTTAATCACTGTGCAGTAATAGTCCGCTTTTTATGTTCTGGTTAGATTTGGATTCTTCTTTTTAACCTTCCGGAAGTCATGCTAGTGCACTGAGTGCACGCTGCTCTGAAAATCTAGCGAAATCGTCTGAGCGCACCAGCAGCGGCTGCTCGTTCAGTGGGCCATTTGCGCGACTTCCGGAGGGTTAATAATGATTGCGTTGTTGATACAAAATCATCCAGCACTTTTTCACAACTTTAAAATAGGGGCATAATTCAAGAAAATGTCGAATAATCACAAAAACAAATTATAGAAACCGGTTTTTGATAAGTTTACTTGTGATTTGAGACAAACAGTTTTTTAGTCTCTCATTTGCCTGCCATTTCCCATCAATTCGTCATTTCAGAAATTAAGTACCTTCTAAACTGCCGTTGAGATCGTATTCGTCCCATGTTCTATGAGATTCCCTCTATACATAAGACAATTATGCGTTGAACGGCAGTGAAAAAGTCAGTTGGAAATTCCATCTTGGAATATAATAAATACAAACAAATAAATAAATAAAGCGATTTTTAATGCAATCTGGCAATAGCAGCACGTTGTGAGATGAGTGAAGCTTCACAGCAAAAGGGAGGCGAACTTCGGTTAAATACACTATTTGTTGATTTTAAATATTGTCGTATCCGCCCGTCTGTTAGAGGAAGGTGATATTGAAGGGAGGCGAACTTCGGTTAAATACACTATTTGTTGATTTTAAATATTGTTGTATCCGCCCGTCTGTTAGAGGAAGGTGATATTGAAACTGGAGCTTGCGAAAGTCATCTTCATACAGTTCTGTTATATACGGAAACCCATATCGAAAACGTTGAATTTTTAAGCGGAGTTGAGTGTTTAACCGTTAGGTAACGACATAGTACGTGAGTACCTTTCAGATTTCATTTAAAATTACAATTTGCTTTCCATAACTAGAACCTGAAACTTGGTGACATCATAGTACATCACTAGGCATAAATTTTAGTGAGATAAAATTGAAGATGTAGTAAATGGGCCTGAGGGGAACGTTTTGGTCGTTTCTACCGCACAGCAGACTGACAGGGTAATGGTCATTACTATTATAATTTTAAACTTATTCAAATATTTATAGATGTTTTGGAATAAGGAAGTCATCTACTTTTTTAAACCTGCTATAAGGAATCGTATGAGATTTTGTTTCCGGACAACCGGTCCTGGAGGTGTGTCCCAGCTTTGAAATACTATTTGTAAATTTCAAAGAATCCTAGCAATATGGATGTCAAAATTCTTGGGTTTGCCACAGAGATTGTTAACAATCATCATGGGACTATCTGATAATTTGACCCCGGAGCGGTCTTCACAACTTTATTTAGTTGCTTAATAATTCTGTCTGTCAGTGAGCGGAGCAGACAAATGACTTCAGCTGCAGACAAAAAACAGTATGAAAGCTGTGCATTACCTAATGCCGCTATGGACTAGCACTTAACGCGAGTGGAATTGAGTTCCCAAGTAACCAATAAGCATTATAACGCAGCCTAATATCTGCTTTAGATCCACATAGAAAGCTGTCCTAAAAAGCCGTGAAGCCCTAAATACTTATTTAATGCCGATATTATGCCAGAAAAGGCGAAATATGGTGCTATTACTGTGCGGAGATTGACAGCTCGTTTCTGCAGTACTAATGCTATTATATAGCAAAAGCGTACAAATGTCAAATTTGAAAGCCTTATATTGGCACTACTAATGCTATTAAAAAGCTTCAGTTGGTTGTCATTGTCCGCCATGGTTTTAAAACCATTTCTTATGTTTCCTTTCGGTATGATGAGCAAAAAGAAAAAAAATTTAAAATAAAATATTCTGTTTAAAACCGTAATTGACTCTGTTCTAATGCATTGTAATGAATATCCTTAATGGGTTTTCGTTCTCACATGATATGAATGTTTACGAAAATTACCTTTAGTAAGTCTCGAACTGAGGTACCTTGCAATGCAACATTAGTGCAAATGTATAGCCAATATAGTGCAATGGCTTAATGCTTATGGTTACTTGGGTTGCGCTTAGAATTAACTCGATGGCTAGTACTTGAATAAAACAAGTTTACACCGTTGAGAATTAGTTGATTACAAACCCCAAAATTGGTCATATAAGCAAAAAATAAGCTGCCGCAAAACAAGAGATCAGCTACAATGCGATATACTGTTATAGGTCATGAAGACTTATTTCAAGAATCGGCAATTTTTTTAAAGAATTTATTGCTTTATTATTTTGGAAATGCAACTAGATTATCAACAATATGTTCGATTTAATAGGCATAGTTACTCTACCACTCTGTATCTCTAACATTATTGACCCATCTTTTTCGTCTACAATTTGTAAACATAAAAAAATACCCACGGTTCGGCCAACCTAATGCATTGAGCCGTGTCAAAGTAAACGGCCTGTGCACAGCAAGCGTACTTATATGTATTTACCTTACAGAGTCAGAAGAATCACAACAAGTCCGTCGATAAATCAATTTGGCATCCGTATTAAATATTATATATGAGTCAGTCCACGTCAGATTTACAACCAATTTTTTTTGCGATCTTTAGCTGAAAATTGTTCGCACTAAGTTTTGTTTTTGATGAATACGATTCTTTTTTTCAATTTATGAGTTTGTAAAATTTCGAATTTTATTGAATTGAACATTTTTCAATCACTGATAACTCAGAAACTATTCAATTTGTATGTATGTATGTTGGTAGCCACCATCCTAGCTCGAGTCTTGCTCTGCATGCGGCTCCACTTAACAGTACGCTCAAATTTCGTTACAATTCTGCATTCAACATACCACTGTATGAAAGGCCAAAAGGGGGGTAGCGGACCCATAGGCAATTACACCTACTCAGTATCTGCTGGAATCAAAGAATCTTCTACTCAAAAAATATTCAATTTGTATAAAAAATATTAAATAATAAAAGTTGCCTTTTCGCATGAGCTCACCGAAATTGTTTTCGCAATGCATATTTGTTTTTGCTATGTAACTTGTGTATTCTGCAAATACTAGAAGCAAATTTTTTTTAAGCTGAGCCAAAAACATTTTGTTATTATTTTTTGAAATCATTTATAATTATATTGCGAAGATTCGGTAGAAATTTCGGAATGGATCTCCAAGTACTTCACGAGATAATACAATTATAACAGGTCTGTCACCGGTCGTTTAGTGTAAAATTGGCTTGTTTTCAGTTTATACTGTAATATCTCGCATAGTATTCTGATATCCACTCCAGATTTTTTCACAAAAAAAATTAAACATGATTCTTAATATTTAAAATCGGCCCAACTTTAAAATAATCAATTTGTTTATAATAATTGCAGATTTCATAAGTTATATAACAAAAAATATTTTTTATGTTTTTTTTCGGTAAGCTCATGCAAAAACAACTTTTTGTAAATAATTTTTTTTTTCCATGCATCAAATACTTTCCGAGTTATCAGTGATTGAAAAATGTTCCATTCTGTAAACTTCAAAAGTTAAAAATCTAATAACTTGAAAAAAGTATCATATTCAGCCAAAACAAAAAATACGTGTCAATTATTTTTAGCTAAAGAATGCAAGAAAAAAAAATCGAAGGAATTCAAATTTTGGTTGTAAATCTGACGGGGAATGACCCATACAACCATTGTTGTGAGAAGTTGTAATTATGAGATGGATCAAATATTGTTATTCTCCCTAGTATAAAATGTGTTGAGGGGAGTAAGTGCGTTCTACTGAATATTTGAGCCAATACTTTCCAGTCACATTTATAAAAAAATATTAACACCAGGTCGAAATTTTTCCCTGATTTGATTACAAATTCCCTGAAAATTCCAGGTTTTTCCAGGTCAAATAGAATTCCCTGAAATTCCCTGATTTTCCAGGTTTTTTCCAGGAATCGCCACCCTGTAAAGGATCAAATCCATAGGAAATTTATTCTTGAACAATCATGCTCACTGCAACGACACTTGGCGAAGAACACAATTCCGAGATAATTGCGTTCGAAGCACAGTGCCCAGAGGCCCTCCTTTGAGATGCAATGCGATAAATAGTCTTTAATTAAACTCTAGTACTCCAGTCTTTAAAAACTTCACAGACAATGTGCTCGATATAGAAAATAGACAACAAAGTTTCGGTTTCGATTTTTCGATCCAGCACAACACATATGACCCCTTAATTTACCTCATTGTTCATTTCATCCACCAATCTTCGTACCAGCATCTCCAGATCTTCATCAGCGGCTTCTTCGCCATTATTTTCATTGCCAGATTCAGAAGAGTCAAACCTGAAACGATAGTTCCGTCCCCGGAATCGATTTCTTGGTCTAGGCTCACTATCATTGCGATCTCCCGCTTCTACATCAGCATTCTCTTGAGCAGCTGCTTCCGCTGACTGTTCCTCGTTACGTTCAGTGAAATGGTTTGTCTCGGACGCATTCCCTGCTTCTACACTCGCACTTGCATTCAATTCTACGGTGTCGGTAGCGACCAAAGGAGACTTGGGCTCGTCTTCCACGCTCATATTATTAGGTTTGTTTTCCTCTGGCAAACGGACCTTCGGTGAATTCGCTCCTTCAGTGGGGTTCTGCTCGTAAACCCCATCTTGCATTTTAATATCCCTGGAACAGAGAAAAAAGTTTAATTTGTATAGTATCTTCAGTAAAGTTGTGTTTAATTATGAAATGATTCTTAAAAAATATACGCAGTACAAAATATGTTATGAAAACATGAAATTTTCAAAAAATCAAATAAGCTTTTTTTCTTATGGTTTACATATAACTAAATTTTGCTTGTTTATTGGAAACATACTTATAATTGAGCGACCGAAAATAAAAGTCGGCGAACGACTTCCAACTAGGCCCATAAGTTACAGATATATTACAATGAGTGTAATCGGAGGCAGGGAGGTGTGATGTCGTGCTCTCTACTTTGTTCAATCGTATAAAAATTATCAATGATTTCAGTCATCGTAATCGAAATAGAAAAAAATTCAATTCCCTTTCTGACTCAGTCCCGATCTCCTTTTACGGATCTTCTGACTACTAATGAATATAGTAGTCATGTTGACGTCTACTGCTATGACCGCAACGCCCTTAACAGCCTTAATATATATATCGGGTGGTGGAGTGCTTATCCCTGTGCGCATGGTAAAAAAGAAAGTCAGCGAAACTTGCCGATCGCTCGTGCCTGCGTGTCGTATATTTTCCATCTAATAGAATTCGTAATTCCAGCCCAATCGATGTACATCTTTCCTTCTTGACCTCGATTGCCGCCCCGAATTATCGTTATTCTGGGCGACTTGAACTTGTCTGGCTTGGCGTGGTGTGCGACAAATAATGGATTTGTACGACTAGGTATCGAACAATCTGCACTTATCACCAACGCCAGCTATATATTAGATAGCTACAGTTGTGCCACTCTTCGGCAAATCAATAATGTCATCAACGAGAATGGACGTACATTAGATCTCTGGTTTATAAGCGTCTCCTTTAGTCTAGAATGTGCACAATCACTCCCTTCCCCCACTACATCTTGTGCTCGAGGGAAACATAAGAGTAAACTTTGAAAACGTCACTAGCCCTATCGTCCACGCTTTTGAAAGGCCGACGACAGCATCGTTGGCACGATGTTGAATATAAACTAGGACGAAAATCTTAACGTGAATGTCGCTGCGATAACGCTTCTAATATTCTTAATTACTTAACCGACCTGTATGTACCAAAACGAAACAGGTCTAGTTAACATCTAAGGTTCAAATCCATGCCAAATATATTCTTTACTCAATGCTTTCAACGCTAATCATTTGATAACACTCATTGAAAATGTGAATCTTTCTTGGGTTGCTGTTTCTCAATATGGGACGTTTATGCTTTAATGGGCAGTGCACCGGTGTAGTGGAGTGCATCGAAAACGGCAAAAATGAGACATGATTGGGAGGCGAGGCCATCACATGAGAACCATTAGCGGTTCCCTTCAAGAAGGAGTGCTGTCACCCCTTCTGTGGTCCCTCGCAGTAGACGGTCTCCTGAACTAACTGCAAGTCTGAAGGTCTCCGGTATCTAGCAGGCAAATTCCAGCTTACTGCAATGTTGGTACCAGGCTAAGTTGAATAAATGATTTACGATGGAAACTAATATCACTTCTCGCGTTTTTTGAGAACGACCATGCTGTCAAAATCCGGACAAACCGTAACTCGCCGCGAATGGATGTTAACATTTTATTAAAGAGAAAAGTTTTTTCTTTCGTCTGTTGCGGTGATTTATAATCAGTGATGTATGGTTTGTTCAGAATTTCCTCTCAAAGTGAATTTCAATATTTCTTGAAGATGTTTACAATATCGTTAATCCCATCATCCTAAGGAAGGGAATCACAGCATTCACAGGGAATTTCTTCGCGCATCGAGGGTTCCTGACGTTACGATACACATTATTTTTGAGGCGCAGATTGCTTGCGTCAAGTTATTAGAAACCGTGTAAGTGTCCATTGTGTCCAGAATGTGTTTGAACGAAAACTAGGCATGTTGAATCAATGTTATATATTAAGTTTATATAACATTGACTCAACATTGGCAAGAATTAATGAAATCTGAATACAACTTTGAAAAGAACGTAACATTAAGCTGCTCCGTTGTTTACTTTTCTTTCCACTAATTAGTTGGACACTTTAACATTAACCCTCAACCCTTTTCATGCTATGTTAGCCAACAATAAGTTCGCCTGATATTAAAAGTATTGTTGGATTGAGACACAATAATCAAGTTGTCTTTTGAGTAACAATATAACAAAAATCATAAATCATAACAAGCAGCGATAAATCAATCCTTCGTCATGTACGATATAACTGAGGTTGTTCCATCCTCAGTATACACTACTAAAATCTGCCTAATAAAACCCTCAACCAATACGCAAAGAACTATCTTACCCTTCTGCATTTTCGTTGGAAACCTCGGTTGATGCTGTGGAAAGAATCTGATCTACAGAACTGCCTTCTCCGCTAACTGTTGGAGTTTCATTGATGGACGTCTCAAGTGGAATATGATCGACCGACAGTTTCGTCTTCTTCGCATGATGATGGCTACCATGCCCAGCTCCAGAATCATCATCCATTATCCCAATATCCTTTCGTCAATGATAGCTTCGACGAAAGTACATACGGTGTCTAGAAATCCAAACGTGGGATTTTATATAACAAATTAGTACAATAATCCGAACAGTACCTACGCAATATATAACGATAAACGGATCTCTCTATTTTCCACTTTTGGATATTTTAAAATGACGGAAAGTAATAGCTCCAGATTCGGCACCAAAAAGTTAATGTTGTCCTCGAAACTACCAGCAAATGATCCGACGAGCTCTCAAGAGCAAAAATACTAACCAGCGCAAAATGTATATTTAATTTACGTTTAAACTGAGTCAAATATCAAAACAAAACTTATTTTATTAGTTATTATTCCATGTTGGATCGTTCCGTCCATCACACGACACATCAGAAAAAAAACTCGTAATTATTTTTTTACTCTCGCCCTGTCGGCTCGTACAGCGGACTGCGAAAAATAATCAACGGTGCAGTGCTGCAAGGTATAGAAATAGAAAGGTGAGAACATTTTTCTGTATTGAGAGTGGTTGTCACTTTTTTAAGGTACAGCCACAGATAACAGATGTTTAGGCTCGATTTGAATCGTGTGTATATTCCCGTTACTGAGCTTCCGAATAAATCAGACGTCTGAAACCAGTTTGGCAAACGTTTGTAGATGGCACAATGATCGATAAAACGCAGTTAGAGTGCAGTTGTCAAACACGTATAGCAAAAGTGGCGCAGATGGCAATATTAGCGTATTTCCCCAAAATCCCACGCGGCTTTTCCCGATTGAAAGGAACGGCCGCGCTCCATGAAACGCCGCGCTTAGACCATCTGTCATAATATCGTGATTTTGCATAGCGAAGGGCTGAATGATAACACATGTTGTTCCAAAAAACAGCCCTGCGTTATGCAACTACGCTAGCTTTGTGCAGGTTGATTATACCAGTTGCAAGTGGTACCAAATTCACCAGGTTCAGTATAATTCAAAAATTGTTTTTACAGAATTGATAAAATTGGTTAAATGACAAACTAATGAATCAAATCCTGTTTAAAAAACTGTCCTTGCGTTTAAACCAAAATGGGTGGCTTATTACTACCACTACATTACTTAATTTCAAGCGCAAATAGCATCTACATGTGCTAGTTAAACCAAAAATCTACTGGCAACCTTACAGCGGCATTTAGGAAGCAGTTAGTGTGGCGGGTACATTTCGATGAATATCTCAATAGTGAAACATGGATTTCCAATGTTTATCAATTTGAAAGCTTACACAGGTTTTTGAAGAAATTTTTTTCTAGCCTAAACGTCTGTTATCTGTGGTACAGCACAAATTCGTTAGTTTTGGGTGTTCGCTAGTTGGGGCATGCCCCAACTAAAAGACATTCTCTTATGCTTCTTATGTCAAAACTGACAGTCAAACCGGTATTGACATTTAAAAGTCTTTGATTTCAAGGGGCTCATTAAAAGAGATTATAACTACTAGAGGTCGCATATCGCTGCTAACACTGAAAATTTATCATCTCGCTCTCACACCCGGTCAGCGTGGCAAGCAGAAAGTTAGCAAAAGTTGAGCAAAGCAAAAATAATGCTGGCAGAGTTTCTGCGAGCATTTTGCGCGATTTGTGCGAGAATTCTGGCAACGAATTCGCTCAAATGCTATAACTGTTTCTGACAGCAGCGGTTAAACAAACCGATGCTGCTCACTTTTATCCAGAATCGAGCCAGAAATGTACGGCCAAGATCTCTGCACGCTTCCTGCCACATCTTTGTCAGATGTTTTGCTCGATTCGTGCTAAATTCTGCCAGATAGGAATTGCCAGGATCTTTGCACAGTTTATGTCCGATCGGACACTCTCATACTTGAGTTATGCCAGGGTTTAGCTCGGTTCCTGTCAAAATTTGCCAGAAAACGCGAGCGAAACCGAGTTCACCCTAGCTCAACTAACCCGACAGGATACGCGCAGAAATCTGACAGGGCTGCCAAATCAAGACTTACAAAAATCTAGCAGAGCGGTCTCTGCCAGAAATCTTGCTCTCTGGGAAAAAATATGCATAGTTAGCATACACTAAAAATAATAAACACGATAAGACCTTATGCAATTAAACGTCACTTTCATGTGCGTTCTCATGTTAAAAAGTAAAAGAAAAGATTTCCCTTTGAATTTCACATGAAAATCCATTGAACAACATTTCATTTGGTGTTTCAAATTAAATTCAAACAAATTCCACGTGAATACGACATATTTATCCATTGAATGTTCATTGCCATGCTATTGAGTCGTAAAGTATGAACTTTCAACATGACTTTCGCATGAAAAAACATGTAGTGCATTTCTACATGTAAAACAATTGATTTCACCGATCCTTCTGCCAATGAAATCTATAAGCAAAACAAAGTGATATTCACGTGTAATTCATTTGGAAATTTTAGTCAATGGTATTTCTTATGATGTTGATGTGCTTTTCACACCATGTTCGCATGAATTTCATTTGAAAACCATATTTCCCACACTCGAATGAATATTCAAGTCGAAACCGTGTGCATTTCAGGTGTTTGTGGATTGAAATAATTCAAAAATCTATTGAATTATTTCAATCACATGATGTTAACGTGTAAAGTTTTTTCAGTGTACTTTCTATTCCCGTCTCTTTTCTTCTACTGTGATTTTTATGCATTTTCATGCATAAACTTCTAATAAGCATTCAATGAGTGGATAGACCGAATGTCTAATGCATAAAATTTACAGCAGAAGAAACGAGAGGCAGATAGAAAAGTATGATATCGATGAATAAATAAAATTCTGCGTGCAATTCATTTGCAGTGCTGCTGGTAATTTAATCAGAAATGTATAAAACAGTGCTGCCGAAACGGATGTTTAGTTTCCCACCATTCTTGATTTGGTGAAAAAAATTTCAACATTCCTGCAATTTTAAATTTTTTTTTAAATCATGAAAAAGTCAGGAAAAGTTTTTGAAATCTATTCTCGACAGAATTCTTAAAAAAAGTGATCTCTTTTGAAAAAAGTAGGGGCTAGGTCTGACAAGAAAGGTCAGCAAAGATTTGAAGGAAGAAAGTTTAGAAAAGCGTGGAATATTGTCGTATGAGCAAGCTCAGCGCTTCCCCGCAGGTCTGCAGCATGTCCGGACAAGTGTAAAGTGACTTACTACTTTATGCTGTCGGTTTGTTGCGTCGGTCACCAAGTCACTTTACGCTTGTCTGGACATGCCACAAACTCAGGTGATTCGAATTTAAAAATGCCAAAATATTCTGCCTCCTGCAATAGAAGACAAAGGGTTAAGTCGTCGGGCAACTCTAAGCTTGCTCATATGGCACTATTCCACACGCAGAATTTTATTTAGTTATCGATAGCATAATTTTCTATCTGCCTCTTGTTTCTTCTGCTGTAAATTTTATGCATTGGACATATTCGGTCTATCCACTCATTGAATGCTTAATAGAAGTATTGCGAATCTTTTCTTACATCCACTTGCCTTGTACGCATTTTGTACCTACATTGGGTTATAAATTTTTCCAGAGATTTTCCTAACCCGAAAAGAGGCGAATGACCCTAAAGTTGAAACTTGAAACCTCTATAAACAAAATAAAAAGATTGGTAATTGTCAGCAGTTTACACTCACTTCAAACGCTATATAACTTACCAGTCGCGTTTACGAATAAGAAAAGTATGAGCTAGTTGTTCTTAAAACATTTTATATTAAATATGTTCATTTACAAGCTGAACTAAGCTACCAACCACTTAAAACCCATATTTGCTTTGTGTCTGCCTGCGAGTTTGCCTATTGGAAGCCCACATCGCTTCCAATTCCTGTGCGTTGTCTTGCGCTTTACTTGCAAGGTAGGTAATGTGTGATTTGCGCTTGCTTGTACAGCTCCAATCTCCAGTCAAATGTCCGGTCGGAACAAATCCAGTCTCTTCTTGCAGCTTTCGGCGTAGGAAATCTTCCTTCGATGGAACAATGTCCGAAGAATTGATGTCGATGATGTTCACCTCATCTACGCGGGTTCGTTTGGCTTTGTTACCACCGATTAGCGAGGACAACGCACGTTCACTTGCCAAATCTTCCCTATCCTGTGAAACAGCGGCCATAGTTTGTTGAAGTCCACCAGAGCATGGTTGCGTCTCCATTGGTTCCGGTTCGTCGAATTTCTTAGCGGCTTGTGCCATTTTGGCTGCTTTTTGTGCCACCATAGCATTAATTTCGTTAGCACTAATTTCTGGCAATTTCTCACTGGAGTTTAGTGAAAAGAAATCGATTTTTACTTCGTCATCGCTATCTTCGCTGTCATATCTATTCGATTTTTCAGTTTGAGGCTTTTTCGGTAAAGCTTTCCGTACTGTTGACTCTTTCAAAGGAATACTTCTAGGTCGATTCGCTACCGAATCCGGTATGAGACGATTTACAGTGGGTTTAGCGGTTGCTACGGAACCCGTAAGCGGTGGTGCACTCGTGGGAAATGCCACCTCAGATTTTGGTTTCGGGAGTATACTGAGAAGTCCGGTAGGTCTTTTGGGGAGATCTGCCCCAATCGGTTTCGGTTTTGACTTAGCATCGCTGTCATCCTTGAAATTTCGCAGCGATGGTATCGTGATCTGAACCTTTCCGTTCCTTACGTTTGCCCTGACTGCTGGTAAATATGACGGTGGTGGCAAAGGTTCCGTCTCTGGGATGGCCTTTTTCCGAAGAAACTCATCGTCCTCTTCCACTACGTGTAATCCGTTGGTGATAACTTTCGGAGCAGGCAGAGGGAGACACGGTGCTGGTTCGTCATCTTCCAATGGATTATCAGGGACCGACGTATTTGGTTCACTGAACAGAGTGCCGTTCTGTTTTGCAACCTTTTCTACTGGTACGACTGGTTGTTCCAAGGTTTCCACTTCCCCCTGGTCGGACTCTTCATCACTACTGCTGTATTCGTAGGCTACCAAAGACATGTCCGTTTTGTAATTTATCAGCAGAACGAAAACTTGTCAGTTGCATAAACTTTGCCACCAAGCCCGTTAAGATTGTCCAAAGTGTGTCCTGGAATAGTGATAGAGGCTTCGAGGAATCTAGTTTTACTTTAGTATATTTTGTAAATAAGATACTTTCCCAAGAAATATAGCCAACAAAATGTGTTTGTCATCTTCACGTCAGAGTCAGTTGTACCCACCAGAGATTATTCCAGAGGCGCATTATGGTATTGGGTGTCGATATGAATGGCAGTTCAAAGTGAAACGAAAATTAATTTTATTCGTAAAAATTCGTTGTCGACTTTCTCGCATTAGAACTATCCAGCTTTTTACGTGCCACAATGGCGGTCTAAATTGTTCAGTTCGTAATACGTTTAATTGCCCTTTTTGACAATATAACCGTTTACGCCAGCTTGACAGCAACGCCCAGTTGAAGATGTCGGGCGTTCATTGAATAAACATCCAACGCATTGGACTAACGTAGGATGACTTAATCTCGCTGGGCGGTTGACGTAAACGATTATTGTCAAAAAAGGGCCATTAAACGTATTACGAACTGAACCATTTAGACCGCCATTATGGCACGTAAAAAGCTGGATAGTAACCATTAGAGTTGATACCTTTGTTTTGTTCCTACAATTTGAACTTTGATTTTATTCAATGAATATAACAATAGTTCTACAATATCTCCTATAGTAACGACGAATTAAATGGTTAAATTACAGAAGAACACCCAGGTAACCAACAAGCATTAGTGTATGCAGTAAAGTAGCGTAGAATTTGCATTCCGGATGCTTCTTGCAGTATGCTGGCATTCGTTATGCATAACTGTTTTTAATCAGCATTTGAAAACCTGTTTAAAAACTTCTTGCCAGTAAGCAGCAATCTGAATGCACAACAGGAGTAAAAAAGCATTTTCATAGCACAGCAGTAATGTAGCCGTATATTTTGCCAAAAGCGACTTTTAAATAGCATTTAAAACGACTTAAGTGCTTATCAAGTAGCCGTTAAGACGCATTCAACATGCTTATTGGTTACCTGGGCAATATCCAGTACTGTAACCATATGTGATATTGTACATATTGATGGTTATGTTAATGGTTCGAATGTTAAACAAGCAATATCTGAAATGGATTTGCTAATTACCAAAACAGTAAGTAGACCTCATGTGAAATTGTTGCAATATATTATAATATGTTTGGAACCCATCTCTTATAAATATTTAGAACATAAATTTATTATTTCTATTGTAGCCATTTGCATAAGTACTTTATATATTTACTACTGTACTACCTGATGATTACTTGTCTCTGTTGGTCATAAAATTGACAACTCGAACTAATAAGTATTTGAACAAGTTCACATGCTATATGGTAGTTTCAACCATATGCGATATGGTATGTTTTTATTCTTCTATGCCCAGGTAACCAACAAGCATTAGTGTATGCAGTAAAGTAGCGTAAAATTTGCATTCCGGATGCTTCTTGCAGTATGCTGGCATTCGTTATGCATAACTGTTGTTAATCAGCATTTGAAAAACTGTTTAAAAACTTCTTGCCAGTAAGCAGCATTCTGAATGCACAACAGGAGTGAGTAAAAAAGCATTTTCATAGCACAGCAGTAATGTAGCCGTATATTTTGCCAAAAGCGACTTTTAAATAGCATTTAAAACGACTCAAGTGCTTATCAAGTAGCCGTTAAGACGCATTCAGCATGCTTATTGGTTACCTGGGTGGTCATGGTTACTCATTATGCCGCTCATAATTATTTGTTCTAGCTAATTCCGATTTGCTCAGCTCAAGATGGTGGGATGAGCCCACAATATTATGAAGCAAATTGTGTTCTTTGATCGATAGCGGAAATAGCTCAATTGGATAAATCGACAGTACCACTGATGTCAACATTCAACTCGACACTTTCCAGATGGCAGGTAATCAAATCCCAAATAGTTAATATCGATAGAGTTGAAACCACACGCGAGCATTACAAATGTGATCAACTATGCGCAAAATACCAACATTGTAAGGTTCTCTTTACTTTTGCCTACCTTTTTGACAGCGTCGATAAAGTAGTTTCTGCACGCTTCAACTAAATTGATCATTCATGTTTTCACAATAAGTGTTATTGTTGCATTATAGTAACCTATGGTTAACATAGTCAGTATAATAATAAAAACACACTATGTCTATTTCCAATTTTTTTTACATTTTAACGACATTCAATTAGCTAGAGATTACTGGGTACGGAAAGTTATGAAAATTAGAGTCATAGTACCTAGGGGCAGATCACTCTAGAAATGTATAACAAATTTGCATCAAATTAAAAAAAATGCATTTAATTTCCATTTTTGCATCAACATTGCACTCCCTCGCAGAAAAGTTTAACAAACGTCCTACGCTGATTCACTTTGTTCGACGTTTTGTTGAATGTAGGGCTAATTTTTTATATGGTTTTGACGTCTTACACGCAACGCAAAATATATTGCACGCAACGCAAAATACATTATGAATTTCTATTTTGATGGAAAGAAATGCATTTAATTTAGCTGATTTTTAAAAATGCATCGCAAGTGATCTGCCCCTAGCATAGTATTCAAGTGAGAGCAAGGATGTGAAGTAAACAGATCGGAAAACTAGAAGTGGCAGGGTCATTATCATATGTCAACAGTTTTTTCGGCATTTAATTAGCAAGGGACTGGAAGGTGAAGTATATTTTTCAATATTTAGAGCCATAGTACTCAAGGGAGAGCAAGGTGTTGAAAGGAGAAAGTTTAGAAAAGCGTGGAAGGATCATATATGCAAGCTTAGAGCTCACCGGCGACTTAACCCTTTGTCTGCTACCGTAGTGGTCAAGGTCTTTTGGCATTAGAAATGCGAATCACCTGAGTCTACGGCATGTCCGAACAAGCGTAAAGTAACTTGTTACTTCATGCTGTCGGAACCGACAAAAAGTTAAGTCACGGTAAACTTCCACACTAAGCATTTGCGACGTTGAAACTCATTGAATGAGCCAGTTTTGTTTGTTCCCTCACCAATTGCCTGCCTGAGTGATTTTATTTTATCGACTATTGTGACTGTCTCAGCGTGTGTGACAATATGGTCACATGTGTTGCTGATTTGCACGGTGTCGGCAGCTTTCACCCAACGCTGCAACGATGAATCCCCATCACGGTAAGTTCTATTTTTACCATTTTTTTGTTAACCGTTTTTGTTAACGACCTATTGAGTTAATTTGTCAACAGTTTTTTCGGCATTTAATTAGCAAGGGACTGGAAGGTGAAGTATATTTTTCAATATTTAGAGCCATAGTACTCAAGGGAGAGCAAGGTGTTGAAAGGAGAAAGTTTAGAAAAGCGTGGAAGGATCATATATGCAAGCTTAGAGCTCACCGGCGACTTAACCCTTTGTCTGCTACCGTAGTGGTCAAGGTCTTTTGGCATTGGAAATGCGAATCACCTGAGTCTACGGCATGTCCGAACAAGCGTAAAGTAACTTGTTACTTCATGCTGTCGGAACCGACAAAAAGTTAAGTCACGGTAAACTTCCACACTAAGCATTTGCGACGTTGAAACTCATTGAATGAGCCAGTTTTGTTTGTTCCCTCACCAATTGCCTGCCTGAGTGATTTTATTTTATCGACTATTGTGACTGTCTCAGCGTGTGTGACAATATGGTCACATGTGTTGCTGATTTGCACGGTGTCGGCAGCTTTCACCCAACGCTGCAACGATGAATCCCCATCACGGTAAGTTCTATTTTTACCATTTTTTTGTTAACCGTTTTTGTTAACGACCTATTGAGTTAATTTGTCAACAGTTTTTTCGGCATTTAATTAGCAAGGGACTGGAAGGTGAAGTATATTTTTCAATATTTAGAGCCATAGTACTCAAGGGAGAGCAAGGTGTTGAAAGGAGAAAGTTTAGAAAAGCGTGGAAGGATCATATATGCAAGCTTAGAGCTCACCGGCGACTTAACCCTTTGTCTGCTACCGTAGTGGTCAAGGTCTTTTGGCATTAGAAATGCGAATCACCTGAGTCTACGGCATGTCCGAACAAGCGTAAAGTAACTTGTTACTTCATGCTGTCGGAACCGACAAAAAGTTAAGTCACGGTAAACTTCCACACTAAGCATTTGCGACGTTGAAACTCATTGAATGAGCCAGTTTTGTTTGTTCCCTCACCAATTGCCTGCCTGAGTGATTTTATTTTATCGACTATTGTGACTGTCTCAGCGTGTGTGACAATATGGTCACATGTGTTGCTGATTTGCACGGTGTCGGCAGCTTTCACCCAACGCTGCAACGATGAATCCCCATCACGGTAAGTTCTATTTTTACCATTTTTTTGTTAACCGTTTTTGTTAACGACCTATTGAGTTAATTTGTCAACAGTTTTTTCGGCATTTAATTAGCAAGGGACTGGAAGGTGAAGTATATTTTTCAATATTTAGAGCCATAGTACTCAAGGGAGAGCAAGGTGTTGAAAGGAGAAAGTTTAGAAAAGCGTGGAAGGATCATATATGCAAGCTTAGAGCTCACCGGCGACTTAACCCTTTGTCTGCTACCGTAGTGGTCAAGGTCATTTGGCATTAGAAATGCGAATCACCTGAGTCTACGGCATGTCCGAACAAGCGTAAAGTAACTTGTTACTTCATGCTGTCGGAACCGACAAAAAGTTAAGTCACGGTAAACTTCCACACTAAGCATTTGCGACGTTGAAACTCATTGAATGAGCCAGTTTTGTTTGTTCCCTCACCAATTGCCTGCCTGAGTGATTTTATTTTATCGACTATTGTGACTGTCTCAGCGTGTGTGACAATATGGTCACATGTGTTGCTGATTTGCACGGTGTCGGCAGCTTTCACCCAACGCTGCAACGATGAATCCCCATCACGGTAAGTTCTATTTTTACCATTTTTTTGTTAACCGTTTTTGTTAACGACCTATTGAGTTAATTTGTCAACAGTTTTTTCGGCATTTAATTAGCAAGGGACTGGAAGGTGAAGTATATTTTTCAATATTTAGAGCCATAGTACTCAAGGGAGAGCAAGGTGTTGAAAGGAGAAAGTTTAGAAAAGCGTGGAAGGATCATATATGCAAGCTTAGAGCTCACCGGCGACTTAACCCTTTGTCTGCTACCGTAGTGGTCAAGGTCTTTTGGCATTAGAAATGCGAATCACCTGAGTCTACGGCATGTCCGAACAAGCGTAAAGTAACTTGTTACTTCATGCTGTCGGAACCGACAAAAAGTTAAGTCACGGTAAACTTCCACACTAAGCATTTGCGACGTTGAAACTCATTGAATGAGCCAGTTTTGTTTGTTAACTCAATAGGTCGTTAACAAAAACGGTTAACAAAAAAAAATGGTAAAAATAGAACTTACCGTGATGGGGATTCATCGTTGCAGCGTTGGGTGAAAGCTGCCGACACCGTGCAAATCAGCAACACATGTGACCATATTGTCACACACGCTGAGACAGTCACAATAGTCGATAAAATAAAATCACTCAGGCAGGCAATTGGTGAGGGAACAAACAAAACTGGCTCATTCAATGAGTTTCAACGTCGCAAATGCTTAGTGTGGAAGTTTACCGTGACTTAACTTTTTGTCGGTTCCGACAGCATGAAGTAACAAGTTACTTTACGCTTGTTCGGACATGCCGTAGACTCAGGTGATTCGCATTTCCAATGCCAAAAGACCTTGACCACTACGGTAGCAGACAAAGGGTTAAGTCGCCGGTGAGCTCTAAGCTTGCATATATGATCCTTCCACGCTTTTCTAAACTTTCTCCTTTCAACACCTTGCTCTCCCTTGAGTACTATGGCTCTAAATATTGAAAAATATACTTCACCTTCCAGTCCCTTGCTAATTAAATGCCGAAAAAACTGTTGACAAATTAACTCAATAGGTCGTTAACAAAAACGGTTAACAAAAAAATGGTAAAAATAGAACTTACCGTGATGGGGATTCATCGTTGCAGCGTTGGGTGAAAGCTGCCGACACCGTGCAAATCAGCAACACATGTGACCATATTGTCACACACGCTGAGACAGTCACAATAGTCGATAAAATAAAATCACTCAGGCAGGCAATTGGTGAGGGAACAAACAAAACTGGCTCATTCAATGAGTTTCAACGTCGCAAATGCTTAGTGTGGAAGTTTACCGTGACTTAACTTTTTGTCGGTTCCGACAGCATGAAGTAACAAGTTACTTTACGCTTGTTCGGACATGCCGTAGACTCAGGTGATTCGCATTTCTAATGCCAAAAGACCTTGACCACTACGGTAGCAGACAAAGGGTTAAGTCGCCGGTGAGCTCTAAGCTTGCATATATGATCCTTCCACGCTTTTCTAAACTTTCTCCTTTCAACACCTTGCTCTCCCTTGAGTACTATGGCTCTAAATATACTTCACCTTCCAGTCCCTTGCTAATTAAATGCCGAAAAAACTGTTGACAAATTAACTCAATAGGTCGTTAACAAAAACGGTTAACAAAAAAATGGTAAAAATAGAACTTACCGTGATGGGGATTCATCGTTGCAGCGTTGGGTGAAAGCTGCCGACACCGTGCAAATCAGCAACACATGTGACCATATTGTCACACACGCTGAGACAGTCACAATAGTCGATAAAATAAAATCACTCAGGCAGGCAATTGGTGAGGGAACAAACAAAACTGGCTCATTCAATGAGTTTCAACGTCGCAAATGCTTAGTGTGGAAGTTTACCGTGACTTAACTTTTTGTCGGTTCCGACAGCATGAAGTAACAAGTTACTTTACGCTTGTTCGGACATGCCGTAGACTCAGGTGATTCGCATTTCTAATGCCAAAAGACCTTGACCACTACGGTAGCAGACAAAGGGTTAAGTCGCCGGTGAGCTCTAAGCTTGCATATATGATCCTTCCACGCTTTTCTAAACTTTCTCCTTTCAACACCTTGCTCTCCCTTGAGTACTATGGCTCTAAATATTGAAAAATATACTTCACCTTCCAGTCCCTTGCTAATTAAATGCCGAAAAAACTGTTGACAAATTAACTCATTATCATATCTCTTCCCTTCCCCCATACAAACAAGAAGCGACAGAGGTTACAGCGCCTCTATTGGAGGAAGGTAGGAAGCTTAATGTAAAAGTGTATATGTGCGTGTGTGCATCACAATGGGAAGTACCACCTTTACCCGCAAGTGGCGTTGCTGTTGCTGTCTCCAGATTTTGGACAGAGTTGCCAGTCTTCTTGATATGCAGTCTTCGCTAGCATATTATGCAAAGAATTGAGGGATAAATGTTCAAGCGACCGAATTATTAAAGCTGACCCTGCACGGGACAAGAATATTGTCGATAAAAATATTGTCAAGACTGCTTCAATACGTCAATTCCACTTGATTTCTACATGATCAATATTTTCAAGATACCTTTACACGATCAATATATTGATCAATAATCGAATTATTGACAATATTTCTACACATGTAGGGTCCGCTTAACAGAAGAGAAAGTCTAGAGAAAATTTTCAATAGGACGTAAGTAACATTGAGAGCCTCTCTTTGTTTACTTTCTCTTTCGTTTATTACGACGTCATTACAACACTTTGCACTAATTTTCCAGTACGTATCGAAAGCCGACGGTTTTTACTAGAATATTATGCAAAGACTAGAGTAGCGAATGTTGAAATGGCCGAGTAATGGACAGAAGAGAAAGACCCCAAAGAGAATCTCTCATTGTTACTTACGTCCTATTGAAAATTTTCTCTAGAAGTAAAAAATCTTGAGCGTTTTTTTCAAAACGTCATATCTGCAATGAGTTACTCTCTTTGTTTACTTTCTCTTTCGATTTTTACGGCGTCACTATAACACTTTTCACTTAGTTTACAGTACAGATCGAAAGACGGTGGTTTTAACTAGCATATTTTGCAAAGAGTTGAGGGATAAATGTTAAAATGACCAAATTATTAACAGAAGAGAAAGTAAACAAAGAGAGTAACTCATTGCAGATATGACGTTTTGAAAAAACGCTCAAGAAATGTCTTTAAAAAAAACGCTGAGACATAAAGCACTGTAGTTACTAGTCGACAGAAAAGATAAGCGGCAGCGGCCCTTCCTTAGCACCTAGAACCAGTTCGCGTGAATTCTCCGACCTATTTGTATAATGCGTTATATGGATATCAAAACAATCTTACGGGTAAATATTTTTGTGAGCATGTTGTAGGTAGCATGGAACTGAAAATTTTAATAATCTTTTTTAGGAAACTGCTGATCGAATTGAGAACTTATATGTACCGTACGAAGACGAATACCGTGTCCGAATTAAATACCTGAATTGGAAGGAAAAGGTTAAGTAACGGTCATTTAGTAATTTTAATGTTTCGCATTCCGCTCAGCACGTTACAGCCATCGTGACCATCATATAGGCGTTAAGTCCAAACAATCAAACATTACTTATGATCGCATACAACGACTGCAAACGGTTGTCGTCCCGTTATAACAGAAGTTCTGATTCTGATAGCTTATAATGGAATCGAAACATTGATTTAGCTTACCAAGCCAATGCAAGTGCACTGTTGACCATTTGTGCATACGATCATTGAGTAGATTTAGTAAAACAACCCATGTAAGCAAAATGCATGTCTAAAATAGTTTATCCCAAAAGTTTTGCCAGTTTCGATTCTGTCAGTCATTTCAATTAACCAATCAAATTCGCGAGTTGAACTAAGATGGAGATCCAGTCAGCGAATCACGACTGTATTTAAATACAAACAACGAAATACTTATCGGTACCCTGAGTAGCTTAGCACAGCGTCTGATTCGAAACGGAAGTTTGAGATTGAAATGCAGTTATTTTAACAAAACTTATATCAAGCAAGATGCAGAAAAAGATGTTTTCATACCATTCCTTTAATCCGAGTTACACATTTACAGGATATTCTCCGAAAATTTCTAATGGAACATGATTGGAACTTAGGTAGTGCAAAAGTGTTGGCCATGCTGAAAAATGCGGGAATAATCACTGCTTCGGAATACGTACTATGGTTAGTTAAGTGCATTAGGCATTGCATTCTACCAGTGCTAATAATAAAATTATGCTCATAGCAACGCACATTCAAAAGATACCACTCAACAGGTCATGAACGATTTGCTGGAAACTGAACATACGTTACTGGCGGAGCTCTTTACCAATTCGATCTTAGGTATATACGTGATAATCTCTTTCGAATTGACAAAAAATTTTTTTTCAGATATTAGTATTTCAACCAGTCTCAAAGAAGTTCTACAGGACAGCTTGAGCTCAGCTCTGGATGACCTTATAGAAAAGCCAAATGTTATCCCATGCAATTATCTAAAGAGACTAGGATCTCACTTACAAACCTCCGAGCTGACGATGCTGAGGATACAACACATGCAATTATTGCTCGGCAAAGACTGCTCTGTTTCGATCGAGGAAGCCTTCGGCTTTCAACAATATTGGAGATCTGAAATTAACGAACGCAAAGACACCATTTTGGGTCAGCTAATGATGGAAATAGTTCAGGATAAAATAAATGCAATCGAAACTCTTTTTGCTGCAGTTAAAACTCTTAAGCGTACAATTTCATGGAAATATTTCCTACAGCTGCTTCATCTTCTATCAATTGCAATCGGAGAAGACAAAGAAGAAATTTTCAGACTAAAAGTAATCACGAAAGAACTGTTTAATAAAGTTATCCAGGATAGCAACTTCGAACAGTTCCTGTTGTTAATATTAACCGCTAGAGAAATTTGTGCAGCAAATGCAAATATACTTGGAGAGTACTCCAATTGGTATAAAACAGTTCTAGGCGAGATGAGTTACCGTATCAGCAAACCACAGTTTATTCTTGTGATGGAAATGATGACTAAGCTTATATCGTTTGAGAGCAGTTTGGAATGTTTACGTGTTCACGTGACCATTTCTATTTCGTCGCCTCCGAAGTGCATGGACTTGGTTGTGACCTACAAACAATTGTGCCGAGCGCAGCTGGTGAAGCTAGAAAACCAAACAGAGGAGCAACCTGGCCAAGAACACGAAATATCTATTGTCATCGATGATGATGATTGAGCATTTCTGTTACTAAAGAAATTTTATTTCTTTCCACCAACATTATTATTATTGAATAAAGCAATGTATTACCTTGATTACCCTTACCAAAAATGCTTCTGCCACTCCAACACTTAAAGCGTTGATTTCTGGCCGTCCCTGCGTTTGGTTCCTGCCAATGGTCTGTCTCGTTCGTCCCAAATAGTCACACCATCGCAAGCGCATATCTTTTTATAGTTTTCAAATATCCCAGCCGAACGGGCAATAATTCCACAAGTTAACCTTCTATCTTCATCAGATTCCGCTATTACGACCGACCTCCCAATTATATCCCATACGGCCAGCCGTTTATTTACGAACCGTACCGTAGCTCGACCATTTTCATCGGAATTAATATTACTTGAATTGTATACTGATCCCACCGAGTCACATCCGTCTGATATATCGCCACATTCGTGCACATTCAGTCTGTATGGTTTACTTTCCTCGAGTCCATCTATAACACCGTCTACTACAACTCCCTGTTCGGCGAGAGCACAGAATCGAACCACGCCGCGGACTCCTGTCGATTTGTTACCATGATCCACTATTGAAACGGCCGATTGACCTGGAAGAAACATAGTCACCGGTCAGTTTGATGAAAGTTTTGACAAATAATAATTATCGTTTACCCCCAAATCCTGACAGGACCGCTTTCCTTCCAGTGTCTTCAATTTTACGCTGTATTTCTGTCCATGGTAAAGAAGTTTCAACCAGAACGCTTCCCTTATCTGCATCTATCTGAACCTGGCCGACATCTGCTAGAGCGTACCGTACCTTTTCAACACACTTTTGACCGGAAATTTGTACTGCAAATTCGATCTGTGAAGTAATGTTTTGATGTAACTACAAGATTCTCAAGCGATTCAAACGCATAGATTTCCTTACCTTTACACAGTTCCGGTCAGTCATTTTTTGCTGTTTAAATATTAACTGTTTTATAAAATCTATAAACATGAAATCACGCTTGAAATAAAATGTAGAAAAAAAAAGAATTTAGTAGCAAATACTAAACAAAGAATCTGGCTTATATAGAACAAACTATACAGCAAAATATCTTTTTATGTTTGTAGTTTGATAATACCGATTATACTGGTAATAATAATAGTACGACACTGCCGATAACGCCGATAATGCTCATTGAATTGTACCCACTCAACGTACGGTGATTGAACTAATTTTACCACCTGGGCCTAATTATCGATCAGCTGTTAATGTCAGTCTGACAGATTCAAAAATAACAACACCAGCGAACGGAATATTTTCAATTTGCTTGTGATAATTTCTACAGCAGATCTTGCGAATTTTTCAAACTTCTAGTTTTAGTGACATTTTTGAAGCTATTGTTCGGTTTATTTATCATTGAGCCATTCGCTTACGTAAACTTTTGGTTGCAAAACTTTAGCAACTGAAGCGTTTTTAGTGCCTATCCACTGCATCGTTATTACAATCAAGGAAGTCGGAAGTGAGCAAAGCAAAACTCCAGGAAATCGACGAATCGGGCGGTTTCAAACTTATCGGGACTCGTACTATAACGGGACAAAGGTAAATAGTTTAATCGAATTCATTTTTGTAATAAATAAGCGTTAAGTAGAATAATATCAGGGATTCTAGAAAAAAAACGATGCGTAAACAACCTTGAGCGAACCGCGAAAGGGCAAATGTACTTACAGATATATTTATATGATACAGCCTCAGCCTCCTTAACAAGATTCTAGAGGTCACTGAGGCTGAGTGTCTCGTATATCTGGTTGTGTGTACAAACTATCACGTTTCATAATTTTGATTTATTACTCATGTTTAATTTTCTTGACTTGTGAGCGAATATTGTTCCTTGACCGTCTAATTTTCAGTTGACCGCATTTTGTAAGTGTTAAACACGTTCAGTACCTGTAAATAACAAACAATGGACATTTGTATATTCCCAAAGACATGCAATCCGATGAGCAAGGCCTGGAGCGTGACTGTTTCGGCCTGGAGGGTGACAACCCACAACAGCCTGCCCCAGGGCATACTGGTTCCGGTTCTGGCAACGGTTTGTGCAGCTGTTTGCTTCTACCTCACTACCTTGTGCGATGCACCCTGAAACCTTTTTATTGCAAATTAGAAAACGCACTCTGCCTTTCTAGGGAATTGTAGTAACAGTTCAAAAATATCGGTGTTACCTTCCCTCAAGTTTTGTTTTTCTAATTTATCATTTCATTCAGAAAAAAATATTCTGCACATTGACTTTACATGTGATGATCATGAAGAGCGATTAGATGTTTATTTTGTTTTGATAATTACGTTTCAACTAGAGCTTCCATCCCGGGAATTTATTTCCCGGGAATCCCGGGATTTTTGGATTTCCCGATTCCCGGGAAATTGTGTTTTCTCATTCCCGGGATTCGGTAATCCCGGGAAAAAAGATTTTTAATTTACTCCATAAGACTTAGATTCTCCAAATGAAATTCTGTAGGAAATATCTTTACCGGCAAACATTTGGAGTGAGTAGTGAATGCAGATTGTGCTTTTCCAACGGATTTACAGATCAATGGACTATATATCTTTAGACTCACTGATATGTTTTCGTGATTTTTTTTAGGTATATAGTCCACGCCAGACTCAAAACACTGCTAAAAAATGTTGCATTCATTCAAATTTTCATTCAAAAATGGATTAATTTGCCGGCCTTTATACCGAACCATTTCCTTACAGTAGCGTTAGTGATGCGCGCGATATATCTGCCCCCGATGAACCGATTGATCAGATTTTTAACAATTCTTTTAATAGTTTATTTTAATAGTTAGATCTTGAATGAAAGGGCTTGCAATCAAATTAGTAATGGAAATTGCGTTACTTTCTTAAAAAATCGATGTGTTTGTTTCAAAACTTGGGATGGTTTGTAGTGATATCATGCTTAACGCAAACGCTATTTAAAATAAGGAATGTTTCTAGAACGTCTGCAGAAATATTTGGTCGGTTCATCGAATGCATATTTCGTCTTATTTGTTATACTGTAACTGTAATGTCAGTAAATTTTTGGATGTATGAAAAGAAATACATAACGTTGTATCTGTCCAATATCATGCGCATCCAAACTCTTTGAATGCTTTTTTTGAAGGGATACGATCAAGCAATCCAGATACTTGCCCGTAACAGGAAATCGATAATAGGCTTCATCCATCGCTGCACAGTTCGTCCATTACCTGCTTGATTTTGATTCACACTTAATTCGAAATGATGCTGATCCTACTGTGACGGAAATGGATTCCATGTATAAACTTTCCTCTTTTGATCGGAAGTAACTACACACTACCCTGAAGCAGCTCAATCTTTTCATTCAAAATTACCAAAGAAGGCGCTTTGCATTAAATTGATCACATTCCATCGTATCAGAACAACGAATTCCAATTTTGGACAGTAACTCCAGCAGCTGCGTTTATTATATCGTCCCAATCGTAATCGTAATTACCAAAATTTAGGCTATACATATAGCCAAGTACAAGTTTTGCGTAAACTTATTGACGAGTTATCAAATGATTGAATGATGTGTAGGCCACCAAATCGCCATCTTCTGACAACTGCTTTAGGGCAGATATACATGCAATCAAACGGGTTTGAAAACTTTTCAATTTATTCTTTTGTTTTCAAGAGAAACATTCACCTTTTTATTTTTCTTCTGTATTCCCGGGATCCCGGGAAATTTATTATTTATTTCCCGAATCCCGGGAAGCTGAAAACTGTCGGGAAATGGAAGCTCTAGTTTCAACTCCTCTCGCTCTATTTTTTTGCACTCGATCACCTTATACCTATTGACGTTTACTACCGTAAACCCCTTTTCACTGGTACCCCCTTTTTGATGTCTCTAGGTTTCTTCACCGATTTACACACTTGAGATCCAGTCTGCATGATTTTTATGTATCGTACTTAAGATTTATTGCTTATACATATTCGCAAGTTATGTACATATTGCCACCTGCAACGATGGCAAGTAACATCAGTGTCGTGTCCGGACGTACTAGCAGCCGGACTTCTTCGTTCAAAGACAACTCTTTTTCATACTCGTCTATCCCTATCTCTAGTATATTCTCTCCGATTCGACAATTTTATTTTAATATTCTCTTGAAAATCCATGTAAATGTAATAATATTTTCTTTATAATTCTAAAAATGTATATGCCATCACTTTAAGTTCAAAGTTATTGGCTGAGTAAGTGAAATTACTGAAATTCTAAGCATTTCTTTGAACTTTTGAAGCATTTTAAATGAATTTCACAAAACTCCCATGAATTGGGACCTAAACTAATTGATGTATAATGACGTATTTAGTTTTAGCAATGTTTTACTGTAATTGTTTGAATTTCAACCAACAATCAAGGAAATGCAAGTCTTCGTTCCAATGTGACACAACTTCATCTTCATCTATACCCTTAGCTACAAGAAAAAGAACAGTGTCGTCAGCCAACAAATTTATGACACTTGTGTGCAATCCCTCCGATGCCAATAATCACCTTAAAGTTTGCAACAGTAAAGGTCTCGAAATTTAAAGCGCGTTTTTTTTCGAGAGTCGTCCTCACTGAGAAAAATTCTATGGTATCTGTGACCCGACTTTCGTGGTTGTTTTAACTATTCGCCAATATAGCAGTAATGACCATGAGATCGGTAATACTAAACTTCTGTATCGTGAAAAATACTACCAAAATCGATTATCGCTTAACTATACTGTTGGATTGTATAACATTCCCCCGAAAACCATTCCCCAGAAGAAAAAATACCGAAGCTTTTTCCCCAGAAACACATATTCCAGAAAGCACTAATTCCCAGAAAACTGATTCCCAGAAAGTACCAAAGCCCAGAAAACTTTCACCCAGAAAGAACCATAACCCAGAAAACTGTTCCGCAGAAAGTACCAAAACCCAGAAAATTATTTTACCGAAAATTTCGTTACATTTAGATCATGTGTACTTAAATACTTGTTATAAGTTTGCTATTCACAGTATTTTTTAATATTTACGCATTGTGCTTAAATTTAAACGCATTAAAAAGATGGAAAGATCTACGGGTGATGATTATATGTAAAATGAAAGCTTTCGATTCCTATTTGATAGAAAAAATATTATAATTGGTTTTGAACTAATTTTTGCATTTAAAACCCCTTGCTCCGCATGAGGCAATAGTGACGCAATTGCTAATTCCGGTTCCTATAGATGCAAAACCCATTGATTACTTTTGGAGCATGCAACTCTAGGTACATTTGGCCCACTATAGCTGCAAAGGAGCTCAAAAATCAAGGAAAACTCACTATTTCAGTTGTTTTTAGCAAATTTCTATAATAAAACTTGTGTTACCTTGCGAGTTTAGTGCGAACTACAAATCAAAAAATAATTAACGGCGGATGGCATTTTAATCAAGCGTTTAGCTTACTACTGCAACTAGTAGTACACCGCGGCTATTGGAGCACCCACCCTATTGTTTGTTAAATATTCAACAATCGTCGATTTTCGAAATTTGCGGCATCGCCCCGCGGAAATATCCCAAAACTGTAATACATTTGAGTTGCAAACACATGTAATATTACCTGAAGATCTAGAAACATAAAAAGAGCTCCATTAGGTTAAATACCTAATAGGACATCTCAAATCTCTATCGCTTTGCGTGCCATTGATGGTTAATGATTGAGTTGAGCACAAAGCTTTGGCTGCCTAGAGCTGAAATTTTTTTTTTTCGATTTCTTGGTACAATGGCGAGCGACGTTGGATTTTATGAAATGATGCACTTGTTAATGAAAAAGCGCTGTAAAAGTCATTAAAATCGACGCAAATTTAAAAAAAACTATGTGATAAAAATATAAAATCCTACGTACGTCGCTGCAGATAGCAATTCTGAATACACTGTGCAAATTTCAAAACGATCCAAAAAGAGTTGTTTGACTTACATTTCCGACCAGCTAAAAAGTGGTTTCGAAAAAAAATCGTGTTAAAAGTTTTCAGTACGCTCGGGATATATATAGGGTGTTGAGCCCATTTTTGCCATGTTTCTATTATCACCCTACCCATTTGAAACCGTTGGTTAGAGCAGTGTCTGCCATCTTTGTTCAACGCATTGAGTCAAATGGTAGCGCAACAATAGGGGCTTTCGGTTCGAGTTTTCATTGAGCTCAAACACAAGAATTTCACTGTTTTCAGCGCTTTTGTGTTATTATATTGGTTCTTAACAACGAAGCAAAGCTGTTGATGTCAATTTTTTCGCATTCTATTGATTGTAGGCCGCGAAATTAATGAATTACTGAGGCACCCTGCTTAGTATGGTGAAAATAGGCACTTTACCCTACATAAGAGGCGCTTCGGCGACATATCATTTTCAAAACTATTTAAGCACATTTTCAGCCATTGAAATTTTTTTCGATTTTTTGAAAAATCTAGTAATGTAACCCCTTAATAACTCGATATTTTCAACAACAGAGTACTTAGCATAGATCAATAACAACGTTTTCTAGCTTAATACTACTTCATTGATTGCATAGTTTCAATTTAATAAAAACTGTTGCATACGGACAGTTTTTAGAAGAAATGAAACATTTTTTTGGTAATGGCTTTCGAATTTCACTTTTGAAGACGAAAACCCCATTAGCCGAAACTTTACTCCCATGTAATTTAAACATCAATGTCACAAATGACGTTTCAAGGTCGCATTCAAAATAAAAAAACAAGATCCATTCAGTAGATATTTCGCACATTATTCCCAAAAAACACCTCAATTTTAGGCCTCGAGAGTAGAGGACCCCCTTGAAATTTCGATGGTACATGATGCAACAAACATCGATGAATGTTATAAAAAATCTTTAATATGATAGTTCGAATATGTTTTTCCTATTTTAGCCAACTTTTTGCTCCAGCTATTGCATAGTGTGCTGGAAAGAATGAATCAACCCCCATGTTTGAGAAAACCGGTCAGACGAGTGGATAACAAGTTTCATTCCGAGGGCTATTTGGCATACATATTCAAAGAATTGCTCATGTTTAAAAGAAGGAGTAACTCCTATGTTCGAATAAACCGAGCATACGTGTTGATCACAGGTCATGCCCTTATTGATTCATCTGCTACATAAATTGCCATCCACGGGTCAATCGGAACATTGAGCATTGAACGAACGTTCCTGCCCTTAGTACACATGCTCCTTCCAGATAAATCAGAATTTAACTACAAAAAAGCTCTAGAACTGATAAAAACCATAGCAGCCAACAACAATATTATAATTAATCCGTCGATTCTATTGACAGGTTTTGAAACCACTGAGATAAACGCTATAGCAAGGATTGTTCCCAATTCTTTGCGATATGGTTGCTTTTTCCACCTAACGAATCATTGGTGGAAACGGATCCAAAAATTGGGATTATCTGGAATTTATTTGAAAAGCATGCAAATGCAGATCTCTTTCAGACAAACCCAGGCCTTGGACTTTTTGAAACCTCAAGATGTGCCTGAAGGCTTGGGTATTGTCCGTGCTACAGCTCCGGAATAAATGTCCCCGTACTTCGATTACATAAAAAATACGTTTTGGGGAAGCGAAGGGTTGGAAAACACTGCGCACAGGCACAGGCCTGATTTTCCCTTGAATTATGGACCTTGCGATACAACACCCTCAATGACATATCCAGAACCTCAATAGAAGGGTATCACAACCAATTAAATGCACTCTTAAAAGGTACCAGTGATCTTAAACTTTATGCGGTTGTGAAAGCATTCAAAGAGGAAGAGCAGTCCACGTCGGCGGAATATATGCGATATCGGCAAGGAAATATGATAACCCGGCGTCGCTGTAAAAAACAGGTAGGAGTGACAAAAAATTAAAAGAAGTTTTAATTGCCGACCAGGAAGATGGTACAACATTAAAAGATACCATTTTATCAATAGATCTTATATTACAAAACCAATCCTGAATATTAATACTAATAAATAAGTTATCTTCAGTTAAAATACCTCAATTTCTGGGAAATGGTTTTTTCTGGGGTATGAACTTCTGGGTATTTGTTCATTCTGGGTAACGGTTTTCTGGACAAAAATACTTTCTGGGAAAAGGTTTTCTGGTGATTGGTACTTTCGGCGGAATGGTTTTCTGGAGAATGGTTCTTTCTGGGGAAAAAACTTCGGTGTTTTAGTTTCTGGGGAATGGTTTCGGGGGAAAGTCGTACAACCATACTGTTGTTATTCATGACAATTTGAACATGCTCACTCCAACAATATATACCATCTAAAGACTGCTCAAGTAACAATTGAAGTTTTATAGCACGCTACAAGTGCAATCTAAGTTTTATCAGTGGCTATAAAACTATCATAAAACCACAATTGTTACTAGGGATGGTTTGAAGTACTATTAAAATTAAAGTAAAAATGAAAATATGAGCATGGTAAACAACAAAATAATCAGTGTCATTGTTATAACTACTTTTCGTATGATTGTTCTCTGCACAATATAGTAATAAGTCGTAAACACTGAATATATAGTTATTACAAGAATGATTATCACAGGAATGAATGAATGAAGGTTGAAATAACCATATACACCGTTTATCTGGACATGAGCCTTGTTGTAAGTACCTTATGCGTATAGTGAATTTCAACTGACAATGCTTTGTATTACTTATAACAACAAAACTTGTCAATGTTTGCATTCCCATTAGGCATTCCTACATTATGCGGCTATTACAGTGAATAATTGTGAACTGAGCATACGAGCGTGTTTTGACGCACTTTTTAATTTTAATTTTTTAACTTTTGCAGTAATATTATTTCTGTGATATAACTGGGATGTGATATAACTGATATAGTAAAAAGCCGTTGTATGATCGAATCTCAGCCAGAAAAAAAATTACTGGGTAAAAATGAGCTAGCCTTACAAATGGTCTGTTCCAAGGTCTGACATTGAGAATCGATTTCTAAGTCTTACGAAACAGCAGGTTATGTTCCGCAACGGAATGTAATATACAGTGTTTGCTTTACTAGATGTAGTAAGTACTTCAATTTAATTTAATAACGACGCCTTAACATCATAAAATTTTCGATGTTTTTAGTTAACCGTAAAGGCAGGAAATAGAAGGACGATTTGGTTGTCGAAACGATTATTTTTAATAAAAAATGTATGTATGTATGTTATTAATAAACTATGAGACGCTTTCCAAAAGCTTCGTTGGCTGTAACTTTCTTAAATCTTTATCATCCATCTAATTATATTGGCCCGCGTCATTTTGAAAACAACAACGATATCCCTGTTTGAAATAAATAAGCAGAAATGTCAAAATCTCAATGTTTTAGTCAATGCAAACAGACCTTAGTCAATATGACTATGTTTATTGTTATATCAAGCATTCCATAATGGTCATTCATACCACAGAGTGTTCAATTTGACTATTATGCGTAATGCATGGTGAAACATTCCATTCTCCTGGTTTAGTTACAATAAACAGATCCAGGTCAAGATAACTATGCATATTGTTAAACTGAGCATCTCACTTATAGTGGTCATGCTTACAATAGAATGTCCAATAGTACTATTATGCTTTAAAGGTTTAATATAGTGAATTTGAACATGGATATAGTTGAAGTGAGCTGATGCTAGAGTCGGTTAAAAACCACTATACTCATGAAGTCGAATTAACCGCCTCATATGGTAAATGTTACCACATAATTTTTCTTAGTGTACTGAAGCTGCGGAGCTAAGCTCTGGGTAGGAGCGGGCCATTTGGCATAAAGTCATTTGACATAAGGTCATTTGGCATAACGGACATTTGACATAACGGTTGTATACCGTTCCCCCGAAAGCCATTCCCCAGAATTACATATCCCAAAACGTACCATTCCCCAGAAAAACATTTCCCAGACTGTACCATTTTCTAGAAAGCCATTATCCAGAATGCTCCATTCACCAGAAAGGCATTCCCCAGAAAAGTTAATATTTTTATTCATTTTTTGTGATGATACCAAAGGTTTGCACATTACCTAAGTCAACGAACTGATGCGGTGTAAAGCTACGGAGGGTGTACCGTCGAAAACAGAGGCCTCTCGCAAGCAAACCTGTTATCTACTTGTATAACCGGTTTACTCAAACATAGGAATTGATTCCTTCTTTGAAACATGAGCAGTTCTTTGAAATTGTATGCCAATTAACTCTTACACGCAAACTAGCAATCTTTTCGTCTACCCGATTTATTCAAACATGAGTGTTGATTACTTCTTTCGAGCTTTCCAAAAATCTATATCAAAATCGAAATGAATGCACATTCCACCAAATGGTTTGGTGGGTTTTTAGAGCATTTATTTTTTTTTGCATTGGAAATGTTTCGCACGCAAATTTACGATAAGCTCGGTTTACTCAAACATGTGTCACTAAATACATTCGAAAGTATTTCCATAGCTTATGCCAACTGGTACTTATACCATAGAGTAACAGACATAATACTCGACAACAATTCCTCGCCAACGTTAGCGGTCATTTTAAATTGAATATATTTTTATTTGGACTTATCGCAATTGCGACTATGGCGCCACTGATATAGGCGCAAGTATACGCAAGTATATGTTCGTGGGCGTGAGTGTTTCAACAATGTTGGTTATAGGCAAAAGGTCTGGATTGGGGAGAAGCCGAAAACCGGAAGCCGAAACGATGACAAAAAGGGTGGCTAATAGTTTCAAGCGGAATACCAACCGCTCCTACTGCGAATGTCGTGGAGTTCTGTATGAATTATCTGGCGGAACATTTCTTGTAACCGGGACTGTCAACTAGGAACGTCTATTTGATATAGCCGTCATATGAAGACGACCAATGAAACGCATCAAATAAGAAACTTCGATCGTAGTCACTACAGACACTTTATATAACAGACTTGCGGAGAGAAAAATAGTAAGACTAGCAACCACGAATGTAAACTGGCATCACGGAAGCTCCCATAAGCTTTGCATGGGCTTCCTCTTGTACTTCCCCTCTCAAAACCATCATGCTCGTTTGGATGCACTTTTTTGACACTTCGCTAGTCTGTATATAAAGTGTCTGTAGTAATCACTAATCACTATCTCGAAAGACTCTAAATAACCATTGCGTAACTTCAAAAGTGTATCAAAACAAATATTCCAAAAAATGAAACTCAAAGGAAGGAAAATATATTCAAATAAAAAATATTCATAACACTTTAAAAATTATCCTAGCTTCTGAACAAGATTATCCTGCTTGACACAAAGCCATTTGGCATAATATCGTTTGACATAAGACATATTTATAAGTACCATTTACTTTCGAGTGTATTTAGTGCTACATGTTTGAGTAAACCGAGCAATCGGGTGGATCGTATTTTTACGTACGAAACTTTCCAATGCAAAAGATGGATAAATACTCTAAAAACACACCAAACTGTTTGTCAAAATGTGTATTCATTTCGATTTTTATATAGATTCAAGGAAAGCTCGAAAGAAGGAATTAACACCTATGTTTGAATAAATCGGGCAGATGAAAAGATCAAAAGTTTTGTGCAAGAGTTATTTGGCATAACATTTTTAAGAACTGTTCAATCAATTCCTATGTTCGAGTAAATCGGGTATGTAAATTGATTTCGACGGCTTATCCTCAGCAACTAAACACTGCATCAGTTCCTTGCCTTAGGTAATGTACAAAGTTTTGGTTTCGCCACATATCCTTACTTACATTACACTGTTTCAATCTTTTGGATCCTAGGAAGGGGGATACCGCTTTCAATGGATTTTGCCAAATGGCTCTCAAAAACACCTGTACTGAATTTTGCGATTTGTCCTATATGTTTATATTATTAAAAGAAATGTAAAATATTGCTATTGTCTAATACTGCTAGCAGTGCACTCATCGAGGGGAGCAATATGGCCAACATTCTGAAAAATGATTTCTGATTTTCATCCAGATTTTTTCCCACTTAAAAAAATGTCTAGGGAATGGTTATATCTGTGGAATGAACTTCTGAGCATTGGGTCATTCTGGATATGGTTTTCTTGAGAATAGTTCTTTGTGGGGAAAACACTTCGGTATTTTAGTTTCTGTGAAATGGTTTTTGGGGAAAGCCAGCAAATTCTTTAGTTTAATTCGGAATTAATAATGTCCTGAATTCCGGTTTCAACACAATGCAAATCATTTCAAATGTGACCGATTCGAAAGCGAAGAATATCGTTCGATGAAAGTGGGAAGGAGTAGTACATTTGAAAAAATCAAATCAATAAAAAATGTAAAACTTTTTTGAGGAATGACTTTCTGGGAAATGGTGCATTCTGGGGTATGGAATTCTGGGGAATGGTACATTCTGGGAAATGACTTTCTGGGGAATAGTATATTCTGGGGAATGATATTCTGGGGAGTGGAATTCTGGGGAATGGCTTTCTGGGAAATGATTTTCGGGGGAATAGTATACAATCGACATAACGGTTATTTGGCATAATTTGGAGAATTGATCATACTGAAGGTCATTTGGCATAACAAACATTTGGCATAACGGTCATTTGGCATAACGGACATTCGGCATAATGGACATTTGGCATAACGGACATTTGGCATAATTATGGTAAGTGATCTCACTGAATGTCATTTGGCATAACAAACGAATGTGTAGTTTAGCAGGTGAATGACCCATAAGGTCAATCACTAAGCAATAATAATAATGTGTTGTTATTTATTACCTTTTTTTAATCTAAAGATTTATTTGAAACGGCTCAATGCGTTAGCACAACTGAGCCGTGGGTCTTTCAATTTTTTACAAGAAGTAAAAATAAAAAAATGAAATACTAAGAATATCGGTCTTCCAGATCTTGTTGACGCAGCTTGCTGCTGCGTGTTGAGATCCTTTTCCTTAGCGGTGAAGCCGCTCGGGGGTCATTCAGTCTGCCTTCTCTCGCGTTCTCGTTCCCGTCCATGTCATCATTTATTTATTAACTAATATTGATTATATTTCGAGCGAATTTTTAACGTTTTATAACTGATTTTGCCTTTTTTTAATATGAGCAGTTCTTTTGAGTTTCATTTTTGAAATTTTTGTGCTTGTTCATTCTTGCAATTAGGAATTCTTTGCTATGACATACGTTTTAGTATAGTATAGTGTAGAACTGCGATTTACTGGACGTATGTTTTGTTTTGGTTATTATTATTATGATCGCCAGTGAGTTTTGGTTTTCCATACAATGCTTCAATAATTAAAATTATCCTTTTTATATTTCTTTATATCATGGGCTGTTCTTTCGAATTATTTATTTTACCATTTGTGGATTTCGTCCTGTTTTTCAAACGATGATTTATTGAATGAACTTACATATATTCAACCGTCGGTTGTTACACTGCTCTAGCACTTGGGGCGAAGCCAGTGCAATGCGGCTTTGCCGCATAACCGAGACGCTGGACGAGGTGGCCGCCGACCCGAAATCGGAAGCGGCGGCCCCTCGCAAGCAAACATGTGATCCACTCGTTTGCCCGGATTAATCAAACATGGGGGCTATAAATTAGTTTAAGTCTGACGGAGCGACAGCGATGTCGGACAGCACGCGACATGAAGCGATCTGGCGTAGCCACATTAGTCGTAAATGGTTTCATTATTTGGTAAATAAGAATAATATAATTAATTTTGTTCAAGTTCAATTTTAGCACTATTGGTAAACCAACTCATTTAAAGTCATTTAAATATTTAGATAGTTGCCGTTATGCTCAAATCTTTGATCTACATGTCAGCTGCTTACAACAGCATAACTAACATTCTCTCGAACGATGAACGTTATTGTCAACATGCAATCAAAGTACATAATACATACATGGAAGGATATACTCAAAAAACATCCTAGTAATCAATAACTTTATCACTACATATACCTATGTAAAACAACCGTTATGCTAAATTACTGTTTTCCTTAACATAAAAATATTTGTACGGAAAGACCTTCAGCAGAAGCACGGCTTAAAATTATGCCGAATTACGTGATTTCTCGCAGTCTTAAATTATGTCCTTCCCTGTAGTTGAAAAAATGGTAAATGACCTCCAGTGTGATCACCTCTCAAAATCATGCAAAATGTCCGATATGCCAAATGTCCGTTATGCCAAATGACCTTTATGCTAAATGTCCGTTATGCCAAATGACCTTCAGTGTGATCAATTCTCAAAATTATGCCAAATGACCATTATGCCAAATAACTGTTATGCCAAATGTCCGTTATGCTAAATGATCTTATGTCAAATGACCTTATGTCAAATGACTTTATGCCAATTGACCCAGACCCGGTCTGGGTAGAGCTCCCCGTCAGAATCACTCACTACAATTGCAGGCGAGACGGGAAATGTCACCCAATAATTCGCTGCTTAAGGCCAATTGCAGTCAACCGTGATTCTGAATGTGATATTCATTGCACGGTTCAAATATGTGCGTGCGTACGGACTTCACGATCGCATGTATTATCGCGAAGGACCCGAGCGTTTGTACGTGAACGTGTGTGCGTTTGTGTGTCGCGTGTACTAATTTCGCATATATAATTTTTATTTGTCCTTTCGAATATACGCGGGCGTATTGTGCAGCAGCCCATATTTGTCCTTGACAAAAATATTGAACGTGTAAGGGCCGCTATAGATCCACAATAAGTCAGTAGCTACCCAGCTTTTAAATTAATAAGCTACAAATAGTTCGACATTAATAAATCTGCTGTGCAGTCAGATTTTCGGTGCTTTGGATTATTGGGAGTCTCGTGGTTGATTTTACAAACGAGGTTGGGTTTTGCGTGTACTTCGGCATGTTCAATGTCTTTCCTCTCATTTGTATGTTTTCTCTTAATAAATTTTTTAGAACCCACATGTTAACCAGATTAGTCCCGTTTATCTTCTCAGTTATGATTTATTGTGTTGTGTATTCTTCTCACCTCAGAGTTCATACTACCAACTCGCAATCTGATAACAAGTCCACAGAAGACACAATTATTATAAACCCTCACAAGTTATCTCAAACCTACTTCCACTAGAACTGTTAGTATGAATCTAAATCTCCATCTGTGAACTAGCACACTATCTTCCTGCAACAAATGTTTAGATCTTTTACGCCACTTAAATCGGGAAATGCACTAATTAATGTGTCTAGTAATATATAGTTTACTAGTTGATCTGTTTCTTTGGTTAAATATAAATTGATATCAAACCTAGTAGCTGTTTCTATAAGCATGCTAATCGAGCGCACTACTGTGGAAAAGTGCGAGGTTGGTGACCTCGTTAACTACTTTATATCGTTGGAAAAAATCCGACGTCACCGCAACATGGGCAAAGATCAAAGTACGATCCGTTATATTTTATCATTTATATCATTGTTCATATTCCTAAAATAATCCCTAAATGTGTTGCATTTACAGTTCGTTCTCGGGTCCGCTACTGGCTCAACGATATTGTCGATGAGATGCGCAAAAAGAGCCCCGCCTCTGTCCAGAAATGGGTGGACTCCATACAGATCCCGACGCCGACCGTTGATGACAGTACAGCACGATCGGGTCCATCGTCTAGCCAGTTAGCAGGACAACAAAAGCCGGCGAATCCGGTAGAGCTACACTCGAGGACGACTGAATCTGGCGAGTCTGAATCTGAGTTTGATCGAGATATCAACGAGGATGTACTTAGGGAGGAGGATCCAGTAATCACCTCTGATGAGGATTTGGTTCCTACGGAATCTCCTGTCGCTACGGAGAGCAAGTCCAGATCGATTAAATGTATACTGTCGAAGAAGCTTGAAAAGTTCAGCCGCAGTAGCGTTCAGCTTGAACAAGACGATCCTGGAACAACAGAACAGAAACAGGATCCACACGTGGCAGAATCTCGAAAAAGCTCTTCGTTGTCATCGATAGGAAAGATCAAGATCAACGAGTTCTATGATAAACTAAGTTTGAACAAAGCAAAGTATAATCTGATGAAAACAAAAAAGATCGGTATTCGTAATATGCTAGGAACAAGCAAAGAGAACTTAACGCAAAAGATGCAGCAACGCCAGCTAGACACATTCTTGCCAAAAGTTTCAGGTGTATCCGAAGATGTAAATGCTGCTATTGCAGAAAGCACCGATGAGTCTAAATTGCACCAATCAGAGGTATGTGACTGATTCGCTTATGCCAGATTTTCTAAATTATGATGAAACATTTTTCAGCAGGCAAGTGAAAAGCTAAGCTCCAGTGATATTTATGAGTTCTCGTTCGATGAAACTTTTCCAAAGGACGACGACCTTCCTGATGCAAGTGAAGACGAAGAAAAGGAAAACTTCGATATACCAGAAGAAAGTTATAGCACTTACCTGATTCCCCCCAAGAGCTGCCCCCGAATAGGTATAGGAAGAATTGGTCGCAGCTCAAGTGAAAATCCTCGTACCAACAAGCGCTTCAATCTGTTGGAAATTGGACGAAGCTTCAGCGAGATGAACGATGACGATAATTTTGTGATTAATGAATGCAACAATAGCTGTCCGAATCCGTCGTCGCTGAATACAAGTTCCAGCATCAATAATAGCAGCAGCAACATTCTAGCACGGTCGGTCCCGGTTAGCCCAGTCCCGCGAACGTCCAGTAAGATTAGCATCCAGCAGGATAACTCACTCTCAGAATTTCCTAGGCGACGAAGTGCGATGTTAATCAAAGATAGTTCTTTGCAGTCAGATTCTAGCAGATGTTCGAGCGTAGAAAGTTTGTTGAATGCACGGAAACCAGACCCGGAAAAGATATTACTAAATCTTGGGTTCGGACCGGCGCCACACAGTGGTGATGTTTTGTCGAAAATCCCTAAAAGGTAAGGCATTCTGGTTACAACCACGGAGCTATTGATCTACATCTATCGTTTTATATTGCAGGTTCCTCAAACCATCACAGGTACGAGGCGTCGACACGGAAGCCTTCCTGCGTCAGCAGCAACTATCAATGCACATTCACGAGAATAGCGTTCTTGGGTACCGTGGTCTTGTCGGTAAGCTATCCGTTCCTATTCGTTTTTTTGTACTAGGCAGCAGATGGCGGACTATCGTTAAATTTCAATCGAATCAACCTGACACTCATTGGCGTCGTAAATAACCATCTGTTTCTTTTTCTCTTACGGTTTCACTTTCCAATCTTGCATTTCCTAACTATACTAGCCGACTACGAAAAGTTGCACATTTTGCAACGATTTCAGTCGCGACCAGCATAAGCTAGCATAGATCAAAAGGATGATTCTAACAAAATCGAACTAGCAACGTAGCAATTTTCATGGTAAACGGTAAATCTTAACTTCATAATATATTGTTATTCAAAAGCACGAAGCTTCTTATAGTTTTCGCAACTCTGCTAATTTGACAATATTTTTAATTTTTTTATAACCAACATGTGACCAAGAATTCTTAACAAAGAATAATATATCGTCATTGAGCTAAGCAACTAGCTTAAAACAATGGAATTCTACGAGATCGTCAAGGGACTATAGTTATTGATTGTTAGTAGAATAAGTTTCCCCGGTCTTAATAACTTGTTTATTTAACTATTACTTAGATGGTAATGGAAAGTGCCTTGAACCAATTTAACAAACTGTGATTTCTTCTTAAAGTACACTCAAAGACTTTGTTCTATCTCGGAATGATACCTATTTCAATCCGTCACTCTTAACATGTATTAAATTTCAACAAATCCTTAAAGGCCACTATGCAAACACATCAGACTTGATATATACCGTGATATGCCCCAATACCGTTACCGTTAAGTAAAGTAAAAAGTGGGTGTAAAAATTCAAATTTTCGATAAATGGTTGTGACTATCGCGTTAGCTCACTTCACATTAACCTTTATGTGTCCGACGCGGTACCCTGGTACATTTTCGGGTTTCAGTTAAAGAAATGTTTTATTTATTTTTTTTAGCTAGAAATTCAAACTTTGTGACATCTTAGAATTTCACTAAGTCAAGTTTTTGGCTTGATAATATTGTTGATATATAGTAAGGGGGGGGGGGAGTGAGGAGGGGCTCCTGAATTTTTTTTACTGCGTAACAGGCCGATGAGGGTACCCGTGTACCCACAAAACTGAAATGCCAATAACTAATGCAATTTTTAACCGATTTCGATGCTTTTGGAATCAGGAACTCTACCACTTTTAGAATTGGTAAAAATGAATCAGGCTATTTCATTTGGTTCCCGGGAGTTCGGATTTTCCGGAAGCATGTTCCAGCGCTAGGATACTATTTTTGAATTTCAATGGAATACTGGCAATATGGGTATTAATATTCTTGGAATTGCTTATGTCGTGGCTGTATCTCGTGGTTTTGGAAGCATTTGATCTGACCCCGGAACGAACATACCGGAGCAGGTTCCCGTGGTGCTGTGAGTGGCCATTCCAAGGTCAAATTGCCATATGGCCCCGCAACAATAAATAACAGACTTCCGAGACAATTTAAAGAGTTTTAATACTCATATTGCTAGGATATTATTAAAATTTACAAATCATACCCTGGTACTGCAACATTGCTGCAGAAAATCCGGATTACCAAGAACCAGATCCGGTCATCAGGTTCAATTTCACAGAATCAAAAAGTGGACGAAATCCTGAATACAAAACAACTAAAAGTGTCCAAATCGTTTACAGAAATCCATAGTAATGAGCATTTCAATTTGGGGGTACCCTCGTCTGCCTGTCAAAGGTGTTTTTTCGTTAGACACAAAACGGTTAAATACATTTGATATGAATAATAAAAGTTTTACTGCTCGTTGCTATAAAACCCTGAAAAAAATCATTGACGAACGACATGTCAATGCGCCCAATACCGCGCACCTCAGAGGGATGATTCCGAATACCGTGCGTTATGCCTTTAAGTAAATTCAAACTTTCTTAAATTTTTCTCACAAAAAGGTATGTAACCCGTTAATTGACTAGGACTTGGTTTCAGTACTATTTGAGCGGTCTAAACGGACAGATCCACATTTCGTTACAGAGTTGCTCTAGATGGTACAGCATAAAGGGCGAACACGAAATTATTGCGACACATTCAACAGGGCATAACTTTTTTACCATTGGGTACAAATCAACCAAATTTTGCACACTTTCTCATTGATGTGTATTGTTTACATGCTGTCAAGCTCGAAGCCGTGTTTTTCGATTCAACGAAAATGGAGGTGAACCAACGCGAGTCGAGAGAACAAATTCTTTCCAAACACCTGGAATTTCCTGACCTGTCGAACCGGCAGTTGGGAAAAATGTTGAACATTCACCATTCAACCGTCCCCAGAGTGTTGAAGCGGTTCCAGGAGCGGTTGACGTTGGACCACGGCAAAGGAGCTGGAAGAAAACCGGAGAACAAAAAGACGGAGGGAAGGGTGAAGCGGATGATTAAAGCAAATCTCAACGTCTCAAGCCGTGATTTGGCTAAAAAGATCGACATGTCGCAGAGCTACGTCCAGAATGCAAAGAAGAGAGCTGGACTACATACATACAAGATACAGAACTTCCCAAACCGCGATGAGCGGCAACAATCGACGGCTAAAACTCGGGCACGGAAGCTCTACGAGAAGATGCTGACAAAATATGGCTGTTGTGTGATGGACGACGAAACGTATATAAAACCCGATTTTAAGCAAATTCCGGGGTTGGAGTTTTTTACTGGCAAGAGCAAGTTCTATGTGGACGACAAATTTAAGAAAAAGAAAATGTCGAAGTTCGCCTCCAAATATCTCATTTGGCAGGCCATCTGCTCTTGCGGACTGAGGAGTGAGCCTTTCGTGACAAAGGGCACAGTAAATGGTGGGATCTACAAATCTGAGTGCCTCGAGAAGCGCTTTTTGCCGTTCTTACAGCAGCACGACGAAGCTCCGCTATTTTGGCCAGATTTGGCATCATGCCACTATTCTAAAAGTGTACTGGAGTGGTATGAGGCCATTTTGTTCCAAAGGACATGAATCCGCCAAGCTATCCGGAGCTGCGCCCGGTGGAGCAGTACTGGGTAATGATGAAGCGGGAACTTCGGAAGAGCAAGAAGACAGTCAAAGACGAGAAGGACATGTTAAGAAAATGGAAAAAAACTGAGAAACTGGTACCGGATGACACTGTAAAGACTTTGATGGAGGGCATCAAGCGAAAATGCGTTCAATTTTACACTCAAGGCTCCATCGATTACTTTTTTTTTGATTTTTGAAGTAAATATGTGTATAAAACTACCCTAAAATTTTGGTTTGATTTTAAACATTATAAGAAAATTGGCATGACATTTTCGGTGTCGCAATAATTTCGTGTTCGCCCTTTACGTTTTTTGGGAGCCATCATAACTAAAATTCAACCACGGTATTACGCATTAATTAGTATGGTGAAGCCAAAATTTCGTGATAATTTGTCTACCAATAAAAAAGCTCCAAAAGAAATGTTGCTAACAATTCTTACCCGTTGGAATGGATCAAAACCAGTATAGTATAGTAACATAGAATAAAAATCACTTTGAAATTTTCACGCACTTTAGCCATTTTCCTGAGCGGAGGCAACATGAAAACAAGAAAGGGTTGAAAATTTGGCATTTTTGAGTGTATTAGTTTTATGCTTGAAGAAAAAAATATGGCCACCCGGGCCTCTGGGAGTAAACATAAACATCCGGACGAGAATCCTGATTAATAGCACACGACGAAAAGAGAAAAAAGGCCGAGCTTCACCTCAGATCTTCCGATTCGAACACTTAAGGACACTTTTTATCTTGAAACTACCGATAAAAAATAATTATGACCGGACTGAAACAATACAGAAAAACCCACTACATCATGTGTTTATGCTTTTCTTCTTCATATCTTCTTGATTTATCGGCTTCATCGAAGAAAAATGACAACCGCAGTCACTCACAGAAAAAAAATTGCTCACCTGTATCCGTCAAACAGTAGGTGCGTTAAACTCACAAGTAGTTCAACACGCCTGCGAGTAAGCCTAAAGATTTTTACCACATTGGATAAGAAACTTTAGTCTGTCGAAATTGGCAGCGCGGGCTCAGGACTAACGAAGTCACCGGAATGTCCGGGCACCCAGACAAGGTAGATAGTGTTGACAATGCTTAGTTCTTCGATTTGGGTTCGGCACGCCATCACTAGCTTGGACCGTGATTTGTCTGAGCTAAGGGCCTTGATTGCAGCCTGACTATCGGAGCAGAAGTTTATAACTCTGCCGGACAAACTCAGTTGAAGGGCCGATTGTACTCCGCACATAAACGCAAAGATTTCTACTTGGAATACAGTACAGTATCTACCTAGTGAGTGAGATTGTTCCAATCTTATTTCACGACAGTAGATACCAGCACCAGCACGTCCCTCCATCAGAGAACCGTCAGTGTAACAGACCACTTGCGTTTGTTGTTGTCTTTCCATATATTCAGACAACCACTCCTCTCGAGAGGGAATCTTCACATGGAATGTCCCGTAAGGAAAACTACATGTGAATGTAATATCGCTGAATATCTTCACCCCATGTAACCATTTGTGACAACAATCGTGGTAGCAAGATCAACATGGTTACTGTTTCAAAGCCCAGTAACCTGCAGTCTGTACGCACATGATAGTGATTTTTGTTTGAGGTGTATGTAAATGGTTTGATATTTAGAAGTGCCTCAAGAGCAGCAGTCGGAGTCGTGGTGAAAGCACCAGTCAACGCCATGAGCGCCATTCTTTGCAGATGGTTTAGCTTTGACTGGACTGTCATCACCTCTCCCCTCTGCCACCACACAAGGCATCTGTATGACGGTGTTGGACGTACGTACAATTGTCGTGTAAATCCAATAGATGTATTTAGGTTTGAGACCCCAGGTCTTTCCAAAAGTTCGTCTGCACTGCCCGAAGGCCATACACGCTTTCTTGACTGTGAACTCAATGTGAGCAGACCAATTCAGTTTGGAATCCAAAATAACTCCAACGTATTTGACTTGCAAACAGTAGCTCAGAATCAAAGAACTGCAAGGGACGAACCCCGGTTGTTATTTGCTTTTTCGTGAAAAGAACCATTGAAGTTTTGCTTGGGTTAACTTATAATTTAACTTGTCGACGCCACTGTTCGACAACTCTTAATGCCTGCCATTAAGTCAAAGATTGTTCCGATGCAAAATCCAGTAATTAGTATTTGGTAATTGTCAGCAAACCCGTAGGTTCGAAATCCAAGCTCATTGAGTTTCTTCAACAAGTCGTCGACTACCAAGTTCCATAACAAAGGTGACAGAACGCCGCCCTGAGGACCCCTGACAACCGCAAATACTCAACTTCCGTGCGTCGAAGAGACAATTAAGAACATCTTTTTCGTCCGTCACATAAACTCCATCTCTGGTTTTTAAGGAGTTCGTCTAAAAAAATTTCGATTTGGAGAGAATTTTATTTAATCTGCTAGCCTCGTTCAGACTAGAGACATTAGTGCATAGGTTTTGTCAGCCAGCTCCCTCTGCAGATCTAAGAAATTTCTTATATGCACTACGAGCTGAACTGAAAATCCTGAAATCATCACGCTGACGCCGGTTCCAAGCTTTTCTCATATCCTTCTTCATTCTTTTAACCTCAGCCCTCCACCACGGGGTTCCTCTAGTCGTTTTAACAGTACGAAGTGAACAAGCTTCTTCGTAGGATGCTACTATAAATGAGTTCGTCGTATCCACGACGTCATCAAGGTAGTTGACTAATTGTTGGAAAATATCCATGAAATTTAGTAATTACGATATGTTATCACATTGAAGGCGACATCAAAATGATCGAAAAATATATATTTATGAGAACTACACCGTGACTTACGGACTCCTACTTTCAGTCGCCGCCTACGACATGGGAGCAGGACCCCAGTGGCTCAATTCTTGGCCGGATACCACACGGCCTCTGGGCAGGTTCGTCTGTACACATCGAAATTTGATAATCGAAACCCAGCAAAACTTCACCGAACTACCGACCAGCCGAGAGTCTCAGCAAACCCTCAGCCAACAAAAATTCTGCAAAATTAAGCGGATTATCGGCGAAAAAACTTCGGTGCGTAGAGTGAACGTTCCGCTGCGTAATGCAGGCAGCATACTGGGGAGTTCGACCAGCTCTTCCCAGGCTTCGTTCGCCATTGAGAATATTTTAAACCCCCTCAACAATTTTACTTATGGCACGGGTCGCATGACACTATGGAATTGGGGTCACCTGTTTGGTGGGTTTTTACAACCGGAACAGGTAGTCCGAAATAAAATTCTTAGCCGGTTGAAACAACCACTACCGACACTACACAGCTTATCTAGGCTGTTCGGAGAAAGAAGCTGACATTGAAGGACAGCTTCCATAGATGGCCGAACAGCCTTTTTTCTTTCAATATTTTACATATTTTTTATTCCGATTACAAAATGTACCACAGAATGATTTCAAATTTAAATTCCTCAAATCTTCAATCTATTTTATAATTATAACTCACATCATAGTTCGACACTAACACATGCAGTATTAGTATATTGGAGAAGAATTTCAAGAATTTTATTTCGTTTTACCATAAAACTAAAATTCTTGAATTTTCATTCGTTGTTTTCGTGGAACTATGAACAAAATATTTGTATCGAAATGAGAGATGACAATGTTGTGTAAATTGCATATCTGTAGGCAATTTAATGGTCCGGTACTGTGACGTATCGAAAGACAACAAAATTGCCTAGAAGGATACAGCTGGCTTTTATTGAACATTTTCAGGAAAATAGTCAAAATTAAATAGTTAACAACAAAAATGTCAGATTTTTAAAATGACAAAAGTAATAATTGATGAGGGTTGTAGCATTTTCAAGTTGAATTTGTGTTCATAAAAGGTACTTTAAATAACGAAATAATCGTTGCCGATAGATGCTGAATATGTTTAGTATATGGTATGTTTTTTGTTTCGATGATTTTGTTATCATACGTTGCTGAAAAAAGTTTCATTTGATCAAACTTACCCCGGTGGTCAAAGATACCCTGTTTTACGGTAATTGGATAAGATTATATAGTAAAGTAGTGTTTTACTGTGGATGACACCATGTTTTATTGTTCCTACCCGTGAGGTACACTAAAACGTTTTAGAACAAACCATATTTTTCTAAAAAATGCTTGTTTACTGTTTGTGTTTGTTCGAAATTATATATCACATTCAGCTACAAAACGTTTTCTTACTCTAAAAATAAATCGTTAAAAATGTGTTCCACTATTACCCTCTCTCCGCTATTGTTCTTTCGTTTTCATAATACTGAAGAATTGTGTTTTATTCCGTATCGTTTTCCACAATTCTTGGTTTACAAATCTAGACAAACATACTATTCTATCTAATCAGCGAAGGACACAATTTTTGTTAATCTTGATTTAAATATACTTAAGGCTTTAAAACTCTCTCAGTCACAATAGCAGCACATAAAGAAACTTCGAAAAGTTTTTGTTTAGTTCGTAATTAGCAAATCAGCATTTTAAATTAAATATTTGGAGCATTAAACTTCAGAAAGTGATAAATTGGAACATTGCTTTTTGAATAAATTTAAATTTCGCTCTTAAACTACCACCCAGACTGATGGGTACGCCACACAGTGGCACCTCTCCATTCAAAGTTGTAACAAAAAATTTGGGGTTTTAGCTAATTTTGGGTCGCTGAATCCATTTCTGCTGTCAGTTTTGAAATTCCAGAATTCTTTTACTCGACTATTTTTATGTTAACCCATTTGAAGGAGTTGGTCGTTAAAGGGTTAATATATACGTTAATAATAGTAGCTAATCACATCGGATAGCAGAAATGGTTGACAAAACTAGTAAAAATCACTATTTGTTAGTAATATGATGTTGTTTAGTCATTTAATTTGTAAGAAGATTTATGAGCTACTTGGGGTCTCCATATGGGTATTTAAAAAAAATGCACAAGATGAGTCCTATATATCTTAAAACTACACTAAATTTTGAGTCAGATTCATGATAACTGACGTATGGGAGACCATCTCAAAAATTGTAAGACGTATAAAGATAAATTACTGATACGACATTCAATTTCTATATTGCTTTTTCTTGATTCAGAGCTAACGTTTTTAATTTTTGCACAAAAACCTTACATCTATAGTTTAGCATATTGATTCATCTTTCCAAAGAACTCAGAACTACCTCAATCGACCACGTAGTTCTTGAGATATCGCCATTTGAAGTTCGAAGGTACAAACAATTCGAATGAATTGAATTGAACAGAAATCCTCGACATCACTTGCTTCAGCGACATGTTAAAAATTCAATTTTTTATCCGATTAAATATCTTAAAATTTTGAAATATTTTTATTCAAACCAAAAGAAAAACAAAATAAATATTTACAAAAAAATTACAAGACTGAATTTTGGGGTTTTGTCACTCGTCGTGCCATTGTGCACCATTTTAAACTATATTGTGTGTTTGGCTTAAAGCGTTTGGCTGGAGGCTACATAGTTGAAGTAGTCTGTATGATGTTTGCTGTTTTTGTTGCGAAGATCGAGCAATTCTTTTCTCCAACCTAAATCGTATTTTTCATAATATTTTTAATTCTTTTAGACTAATTTGATCATAGCACAATTGTATTAATTTCCTATATGTAATGTTAATCACTGGAGTTACATGTTTCGCAATGTATTCAATGGCATTAGCTACATATTTTGACTTAACCCATAGCATTAAAAATTTCAATGTGTGTTGTTTGCATCCCACGTTCCTTCACACAGAACATGAAGCATTTATTTTCTAAATCATCTAAATACTGATACTTCTTCCTCAGGCAATCCACACATCCCTCCATCTATGATAGTAGCTAAAATAATGGAGCGTTTTCAGGAAAACGAACGTGGTCGCCTGGTACGCAGTAGCACTATCGCAGCCGGGATGTCCAGACCGGCACCGACCGGACACTTGCCGGAAAGCCGTAACTCATCAGGACCTCCGTCACCGATTCCCATCTTGCGCCACTCATCGCTTGCCTCCTAAGTGCGGATTAAGTACTAGAACACACAAATCTTGCCGTATTAAATTTAGTTTATGCCGATTGTAGCGACTCCTATATACATATTACGCCTGAAACTCTTTAGGTTTTAGTTGGTTTCTCCGTATTCAATCGGACGACTAAGCAATACCCAAGTAACCAAAAGCATTAGCCATTGCACAAGATTGGCTATACATTCGCAATAATTTTGCATTAATACTCCATTTCAGCATTAACAATTCAATCAAGCTCTATATTTACATTGCAACTGCATACAAAAAAGTAGCATTATGGCCAGCTCTATATACGTATCTAATGCTGATATAACGCATACTCAAGTAATCAACTGCTTTAAATTTGAATATAGGGCGGTCTTAAGGAGCCGCTAAGCCTTATTTTCTGATATTAATGCAAGAGAAGACGAAATAATGTGCTATTGTTCTATGCTATATTTCATTCTAAGGAGAAAAAATTGGTAAAAACCAAAATTACTCACTAGGACAAAAGTACTTTTGTTGTATTGAGATTGACAGCCCGTTTTCTGCATTACTATTGCTATTATATAACACCAATGTATAAATGTCAAATTTGGAGCCTAATATCGGCACTACTCATGCTATTGGAAAGCTTCAATAGGCACTGTTTTTGCAACGCTTTTTTGTTTTGTCTTTTCAGTGTGGTGAACAAAAAGGAGGAATATTAAAAGACTGTTTAGAACTATAATTGGCTTCCTTCTAGTGCCGTGTAATGGATATTGTAACCTTAACGGAATTTGGTTCTCACACAATATGAATAAATTTTTAAGAGAAGTATCTTTAGTAAGTCTCGAACTTTGCCTCGTCCTTGACTACAAGTGCGCTGCTTTTGCTGCCATAAAATATGCCAAGTATAATTCTCAAGCGGAGATGCTTAACGAATAATATAATAGAACTAAATGTATATGTAATGCATACATACTTTAAAGATCCTTGAAGCGTTTACGAGTTATATCAGCATTAGCTGGCAATAATGCTACATTTCGGTTGTGGTTGTATGCATTTACGATGCAAATATTGAGCTTGATTGAATTGTACATGCTGCAATGGGGCTTAATGCCACATTAGTGCAAATGAATAGCCATTTTTTGCAATGGCGCAATGCTTATAGTAACTAGGGTAGACAGGAAAGTAGCTTGGTTGGTATTGCGTTCATTATCGATTGTAGAAGAGTTGAGTACATAATTACTTATTAATAGTTAGTACGAATCGACATTCCTCTTTGGGACCTTCGTTATACGCTTTGTTCAATAGTTGTCTGCTGGTATTATCCACTACCTAGAGATGTGCGCATGGCATAACTTAAAACCAATATAAATTTTTAATTTGAAAAAAATATGTCATTTTGTCATAGAGCGGGTGTACTCGCAAGCGTAATCATATTGTTATTAAACCTCGACTATACGACGATGATATGAAAAGTCCCTGGCCTAAATGATAAATCAGGACTTTACCATCGCTGGATAAATGCCACCCATAAACGTTGGCCTATCACTATACACCACAAGCGGAATGACAGTCAATGCAGTGGATTAAATAGAGGGTGACCATATCAAGAGAATAAAATCTCAGGACAGTCCTAAGGGTGCTTCCCCCACTCTCCTTATAACTATCTCGAACGTACCCGACGAAATTCTCCTTCCGTTTTCAGCAGACTTAAGAAAATTCTGGGGTCTAACAGGCAGAACTCTGTTAACCCTCCGGAAGTTGCGCAAATGGCTTACTGAATGAGCACCCGCTGGTACTCTAAGACAATTTCGCTAGATTTTCAGAGCAACGTCACTCAGTGCACTAGCGCGACTGCCGGAAGGTTAAAATGTCTTTGGAAAGTATTCAATTACCGAACACTTCTTCGGATTTGAACACATGCGGTTCATGTTCACCACAGACAGCGAAGGTATCAAGCTGTTGCTGGAGAAATTTGCAATCTTCAATTGAGCGAATGAGACGAAATATTTTGAGATGTTCTGCGAAGGACCGGAGATGAGTGTAGCACTAAATACATGACATTGAAGTAAAACAGAAACATCAACGGTCCCAACTAGCTTCACTGCTCCATTCCTGACGGAGATGTAAATGCACAACACTTATCTCTCGATTTGTAAGCGGAGATCGAAACAACTGCAATAACTACCGTTGATTCTAAATATCTTTGTTTAAGCGATTGTTGTATCGGCATTCATTTAACAAAAGCGGATAATATTAGTTTAAATGCGATGTCCCATACTTCCTTTTATGTAGAATGTGAGACACGGCAGTTAAGCCGGTGTTCAACGTTCAGAAGAGAAGCCATGTTGGTCGTCGATTAGATACTGCTTGCATTGAAGCTGCTGGTGGTTCCATAATCACCAGCTACACTAAAAAAACTAAACACGTTAACATTATGTAGACATCTATTGAATTATTTCAATCGACAAACACATGAAATGCACACGGTTGCCATTTGAATATTCATTCGAGTGTGGGGAATATGGTTTTCAAAGGGAAATCAAGCGAATATTGTGTGAAAAGCACATCAACATCATAAAAAATACCATTAACCCTAGATCGTTGCACTTGCGTTTTCCACCCTAGAACGTTGCACTGGGGTATAAATGTACCCCACGCGTTTGATTGCAATTTTCGAAGGTAAAAATACAAACAAAAGAAATGAATAATACATTTTCTTTCGTTTTTCAATTGCAAAAACAGCTGTATAAGTGAAAGTAAGGAATTTATTGAATCAATGATGCATGAATTGGTTTGAACAAAATAAAAAGTGAAAAAATCGCGGCTTTGACTTTTTTCGCAAAAATTATTATAACTTTGCAAAATTTCAACCGATTTGAAAAAAATCAAATGATTCTAAAAGTTGAAAGAATGGTGTAAAACGGTGTAAAATGGTATTTCGATATTTTTGTAATTTGTATTTTGAAGAATGAAAGTTTAAAAATCGTGTTTTGAAAAATACCACGAAATGGGGTGGAAATTAAAATGAAAAAATATTTCTGACCAGTAATACATCGGTAACACGCAACGTTACTGTTACAGCAGTTATTGTGCGCACTTGCGAGCCACTGCTTTGAAAAACTATAAAAAATGAACAATAAAAATCAGCAAAAATGAGAACGATTTTGTGTTCCACTTCAAAATTAAATTAAATTAATTAAATAAATTATTAAAAACGATTATATAATACTAATTGTTACTTACGTAGTAAAACAACCAGTATTCAAACTGGTATTGTCACGAATCACATTTCCACTAACAGCACGAAACCTGACGAAACACTAACGGCAACCGTACACTGGGGTACAAATGTACCCCACGCCAACTTTGACACCTGCATCCACAAAGGCTATAAGCAAACTGGCTATACCACCTTTTTCTACTCTTACTAGGAATTCTAAATTGAATTATGGTTAGGGTCCCAGGTCGGTAAATGCCGAATTCTCGTTTTCACACGGCTTCAAAGAAGACGTGGTGTACATTTGCACCCCAGTGTAATGTTCTAGGGTTAACTAAGATTTCCAAATGAATATCACTTCGTTTTACTTATAGCTTTAATTGGCAGAAGAATCGGTAAATTCAATTGTTTTACATGCAGAATTGCACTACATGTTTTTCATGCGAAAGTCATGTGGAAAGTTCATTATTTACAACTCACTAGCATGCCAATGAATATTCAATGGATAAATATCGTATTCGCGTGGAATTTGATTGATTTTAATTTGAAGCACCATATGAAGTGCGTTTTAATGGATTTCCATGTGAAATTCAAAGGGAAATCATTTACTTTTTAACATGAGAACGCACATTAAAGTGATGTTTAATTTCATATGGTTTTATCGTGTATATTATTTTCAGTGTAGATATAGTATCTAACAAAATTACTCACGATAGTTGTTGATGTCGCATCTCTTTCCCTTTTATGGACCATGTTTTCTAAACTGGCGTGCACGTAATGATCAAACTAAACTGCAATTAATATTCATAATAATGACGTTTAAAAAATTTAAAAAAATATTATTCTTTTTTAAAACAAATGTACCAAAAAGAAATAAAATTTTTGTGTACTTTTCGGAAGAATCTTTTTTTTAGGAATCAAAAATGTCATTCTACAGAGAAGTTATTAACACGAAAATTAAATAACACTTTTTGTTTAATTCCTGAGGCCTTACCATACACGCCGTGTACCGTTGCATAAACGGCAGATTCCAATTTGAGCAATCATATCTCAGGAATGACTGAGTATTTTATAATGAAATTTACACTGTAGTTGTGTTCAATAAAGTATAATAACTATGATACGTTACAACTTTGACAATGAATATTTTTAATCCACTATAGGTCGAATAAAATCCGTCTATAGGGGAAGCTTCCTTTAAATGTATTGAGAGCTAAAATATCTCTGAGTAAATGCTTTTTTTCATTTTTGGGCCAGGGACTTTTCAAACCACTCTCGTCGCTTTCTGATTTTTGAACTAACAAAAACATAATTAAATTCAGCTTACATGGTGACAATCGGTTCACGTAGTTTATGTTAGCCACGATTTCGTAAAATTACCTAAAATTGAGTTCTTTTGACTCAATTTTGAGGTATCGTTCAGTAAGGTGATTTTAGGTAAACTACGCTAAAGGCAGTTTCCGTTTAACCACGTCAAAAAGCACAATTCTTTACAAGGCTTTTTATACTCAATCTCGGGTTTAAGTGTACTCCAATTTAAGGGGTTATATATAAATTGAGGCTAAAAAATCGAAAAAAAATTATTGCATATTCTGGAAGTACATACTTTCGAAAATATTTGTGCGAAATTTTATCCAAATCGGAGCACTTCATTTCAAACTACAGTCGTCCACAGCGCGCTGGATCCATCTCAGAATGAAGTTAACACGAAACTGTGAACGCGATTATCTCGGAATGGAGTTTCTTGAAAAGGACCGATGCGGTGGACGTGATATCTCAAAAACTACTCAACCGCTTTTCATATTTTTTAAATTGTTCGTATTCACATGCTCGTGTACTTGAACGGTTTTTTTCATCCAAAAATTTTCGAGTCATTGCAATGAATTATTGTTTTAAATTTTGAGCACCTCTAACATCGATTTTTAGTCAACATTTTTAATGGATTGTTTTTTGATAAGCCAAACCGTTCAATACACTTTTCTTCAATAATTTTCCTACTTTTTTTGGATTCGGTTGAGCGGTTGGTCTGCGAGTGTTCACCGAAAGCTTTTGCGAAAAAATGGGCTTCAGGGGGCCGGCCATAACTCCGACAATTTTCAATATTTTTTGTAATACAGCTTGTTTTTATTTTCTTCGATAGTACTACTAACAAGTAATATTTCGCTTTTTCAAACAACACTTGGATAAAACCATTTAAAAAAATCACGAACCTAGCTCACTTTTCCCCTTAACTCAACAACCCCTTAAATTAAATTTACTTAATTTTGAGTATTGCTCAAACAACTCAGAAGTATCATATTGAACGAAAGTGCTAGACTGAGTCGAATCTTCCGTTTCATTTTTGACAATTCTAATAAGTGCGAATGAGATTACTAACATTACCTACATACCGCCTTATTTGAAAAAAATCGATTTTTTTACTTTATCTGAAAGTACAACTTTTTGAAAACATTTCGACACAGATCTTTCATTAGGGCCTAAGTCGCAATGTACTCAAATGGAGAAAAATCAGTTTCAATATTCGGCGAAGGTTTTTTAAATGTAGTTTTTATTGTAGGTATAAATTATTTTATGACCGTGTTTTTCCGGAAGCATTTTTCGTTAAACCTTATGACAATATAACAAAGAATTTAATTCCTATGTGCTTTTAGTGGGTAGAAACTAAAAAAATGTCGTGATTTCGCCCTTCAGCAACTACCATTTGCGGAAACCGTGTACGTAATTTTTAGAAGGGCGTAATTTTTAGAAGGGCGCGGTAAATGGGCTAAACTGACTCTGTCTTGCTGGGTAGGGCTGGGTAAATGGGCGAGCTTGACAGTATACTTTTTAATAGGGCTCAGCAAATGGGCGCATAGAAACCCAATGTAAAAGAAAGGGCGCGTGAATCTTTTCTTCAAATTTCATGAAAATATCGAAATATTCGAATGTTTATGTGCAACAACTATCGAGTAGACATGATCATAGTAGATATTGCTTATCATTTATATAACAGAACCGCCGTTTATTCTTTTATTTGTGAATAATAACCGTACGCCCGTTTCTGTCTAAAAATGTAAGTTTGGCCTTTATATTCCAAATGAGAAGAAGGGCCTAAGTCGAAATCTCGAAGAAAATGCATGTTTCGCCGTTTTGTTTTCTTTAATTATACATCGAACTAAAAACCATTTTAACTAATTTTCACCTCAATCTTGTAGTATTTTTGTTGCATAATGTCGTAATAGCGAAAACGCAGTTTGTTTACATATGCGATTTAAGCCCTAATGAAAAATCTATGTCGATTTTCCAAAATTTCATTGGGATCCGACCAACAGATCGAAAGTTACAGCGCTTGGAAGCGCGCCTTGTCTACCAAGAGCAGTGGTGACTTGAAATTTAAAACTTGATTATCTTGAAAAGCCGTTTTTCCCAAAATGGCTTTTCCGTGATTACAACTGCCGAAAAACTATTCAACCGATCTTCTTCATTTTTCCGATTGCTCGTAATTAATTTTTCTAGTACCTTAACGATTCCTTTTTATGCATTAATTTTCATTTTGTGAATAAAAATTTTTGAATTCAATTTATAGTACTCAAAGCATCGATTTTTTTTTAAATGTTCCCGTATGCAGGAAAAATTATCATTTATTCAATTATTCGTTAAGGTACGAGAAATACTCCTATACTAATGGAATTTTTTAAGTTTTGGAATTTTACTTGATCTGATGGACTTTTATGGTGATACTGCAAGCCTCTTTAATAAAAACCTGTTTTAATCCACCTAGAGGTGCAATTGTGCCTTTCTCATTTCTCCAAACTATGATTTAATAGCTGGTTCGTACAATATAACTTTATGGAAATGTCTTTCATTCTTATTACACCTTTTTGCATTCATCGCGGTATCGGTTTGAATCGGAGTTTTCTATGTGATCGACCTCCACAACCCGTAACTCCGGTGCTGGAAGTCGGATGGAGATGGAATTTAATATCAGTTTCTGGGGACGCAACACCTTTCATTTGAGACTAAGTTGAGCAAATCTAGCCATTTTCGAGAAACCAATATAACCGTTATTCTGACTTTGGATGCTTCCGGATCCGTCGATGGTGGCCAGTGTGGCCAAAGAGACTTTGAATGACTGTTGGGGACCTAGATCTACAAATTCAACAGTTGTGTTTACATTTTGGAAAAAAAATCACCTTTTTACATTCATCGCAGAATTCGTTAGAATCGGGATTTGCTGCGTGATCGTACGTATCACCCTGTAATTCAGGGACCAGAACTCGGATCCACACAAAATTCAACAGCAGCTGATGGACCTTTCATTTAAAATTAAGTTTGTCAAAATCGGTTCAGAAAATTCCGAGAAACTGATTTGGAAAAATCAACAAATTTTGTTTTGTAACCATACTCTTCAACTCGTAATTCGGAACAAGATGTCGGTTGAAAATGAAATTCAATAGCAACCTATGGGAATATTATACCTTTCATTTGAATCTTAGTTTGTAAAAATCGGTTCAGCCATCTCCAAGTAACCGATGTGGACATTTTGTTAACAAATCCGCACATACACACACATACATACACACATACATACATACACACAGATATTTTGCGATCTCGGCGAACTGAGTCGAATGTTATATGAGACTCGGCCCTCCGGGCCTCGGTTAGAAAGTCGGTTTTTGGAGCAATTGCATAACCTTTCTATATAAGAAAGGCAAAAGAATAATATTTAATTAGCTTAATAAGCATGAGTTCAATGTTATCTTCATGTGATTATAATTTGCAAAGGTTGGTGGAATGCGTTTGAACGTGTAGGGAATGGGAGTTTAGTAGAGTGGGTGTGGAGGATGCGTCAGAAATCCTTCATCTTATTTCGGTATACGGGGTGGATGAAGGAAATCTGGGCGTGAGGGTGATCCAAGAAGAGGGGAGTGATGAAGGAGGGAGGTGTAAGGGCAAGGTGGGGAGGGGGGGGGGGAGAAGGGGCGGCTACGCAATACTCAACTGCATATTTGCCTTCCATTTGAGACTTGGTTTGAGAAAATCGGTTCAGTCATCACCGATGAACCGATGTGACTTTAATTGTGGAATATGCCCGGAATTCCGGACTCCCGGAATCGTCGATAGTGGACAATATATTCAAAGAATGTTTGATTGGCAATCAGTGATCTAGATCTACGATTAGAAGTAATTTGGTGACCATTTCAATAGTTTTTAGCCTCTGAGGTATTACGATTGTACCGATTTATATGGGAAATTCCAGTGTATCCTTAGTAACACCCCTGTAACTCCGGAAGCAAGAGTCAGAACCGAATGAAATTCAGCAGCAGTCAATGGCATTACTGTATCTTTCATTTGAAATTAAGTTCGTTAAAATCGGTAGAGAATTCGTTGTGGAATGGGTGTGATATTAGCTTAGGAACTTGGCGGGTTCCCCGAGGGCGTCATGAACCGTCATAGGTGGCCAATGTGGTCAAAGCTGCTTTGATTGATCATTAGTGATCCAGACCCGCAAACTAGAGTAATGTTACATCAATTTTAATATGTTTTACATCATTTGAACATTATGGTGGTACCAGTTTATATGGGAATTTGCTGTGTGACCGCACTCTTCAACCCGTAGCTCCGGAACCGGAAGTCGGATCAACTAAAAATTCAATAGCAGCTTATGGGAGCGTTATACCTTTCAGATGAAACTAAGTTTGCGAAAATCGGTTCAGCCATCTCTGAGAAAATTGTGTGAGTTTAAATGACACACACACATACACACACATACACACACACACACATACATACATACACACACATACATTTGCCGATCTCGACGAACTGAATCGAATGGTGTATGATACTCGGCCCTCCGGGCCTCGGTTAAAAAGTCGATTTTTACAGTGATTGCATAGCCTTTCTTTATATGAGAAAGGCAAAAAGGTGTCCGGGAAAAGACCATAACTTCACCTATTATCAAAATATATTTATAATCTAATGCTTGTTTTTTCATTGCAAAATGTACTATCAAAATACTATAAGTTTGATGGAATAAAATTTTTGCTTCATTCCTTTGGATAAATTCAAACTTTCCTCAATTTTTTCCCGCAAAAGGATATGTAACCTCTTAAAAGAACCTATTATTTCATTTTTTTTCAATTTTTCTATTTACATGATCTGGTACCTTTGCAATCCGTCATTTTTTGTTTGACCCTCGTAAATAGTTTACGAGTAGCTGTTACGAAGCAACCTTATATGCCTTTTAGTGATCATGGATGTTCTAAAAAAGAAAATAGTGATAATAGTTTCGGCCTCGGCAGTATAAACGGACTGAATTATTTACTAACTGCAATAATCCGTACCAGATAATTCAATTATCCCCACACCCCCAAAGATCGCTATTGCAAACTTCTAAGAACAGAAGAATATGTCACGATTTTGTTCATTTCTGTTGTGCCTAAAACACATCCTTTGCTGGAAAATAATACCATGCAGGGATAAATAACTAACCTTAAAAACGTTGAGGAAGCTTGCACATTCCACTCCTGACAAAAAAAACAAAACAATCAAATTCAGTATTCAATATTCTGACGGTTAAGAGACTTCAATGTTCGAATAAATATTTTTGATAGTGACTTTCTTAAGACATATACTATGTATACTAATCAAGGATATTCGAACCTTATACTGTGACGGAAACTACTAACAATTATCGAATTATACATATCTACTAACTACATGTAGAGTAAGCTGAACATGAGACTGTTTGTTAAGATATGGCACGGTAGATATATAGGTGATACCTTAATCAGCTTAGCTGAAAGCTTGTTTGTTTTCTTTTTGTTTTTTTTTTACTTTTATTGTTTTCTACATCTCTTGTTCCTCTCTATCGGTTTGTTCTAAAATAAAACAAAATTTAGGTAAAATTTAAATCATAAAAACCACGGGACGTAACATTTTAGATTAAGCGTTGATATCACAGAATCTCTGTCAGCAAACCAGGTGACATATCTACCACGATAGATAAAAAGAATAAATCGGCTCTTCGTTGGAAGTTATGCATTGCTCGTTCCTTTCGCAACGTGGTGAAAATATCACTGCCTCGAGAATGACGTAGCCCAAATAACAAAATAAATTCTACTGCTACTAAACATGCTCCGCAACTCAGTGCCGTTCACATCAAGAGACCATTCATAAATTACGTAACACAAAAATTGCCCAAAATTGACTCCCCCCTCCCCCATCTAACAAAATGTCACAAATTTCACTATACCCCCCTCTCTTATTATGCAACAAATTCCAGGAAAACATTTTTTTATTCAGTAAAAATATGTTACGTAACGATCTAGCTAACTCCCCCATATGTCACAACATGTCACAATTTGTCGTACCCCCTCCCCCCTAAATGCGTTACGTAATTTATGAATGGTCCCTAAGCTGCAAACTTTTCGAGTTTGTTAATGATTTTGTCCGATTAGAGATTCGTAAAGAGATTTAGACATTCGTCTTTGGCGTCAAGCGCCGCACAGACCATTTCTTATTCTAAGTTGCTTAATCTATTTCTGAACATGGTTTTGGAGATGTTGAAATCGTAGAGCGAATAGGTTTCGTTGAAGTGCCTAATGCAGGAGCTGAACGGCTGATTGTATCCATGGGTGGTTCGGTGTGCAGGAACACGAAGAAATGGATGATTTCGAATTTGGCGGTATGTGATGTTGATGCATAGTTCATGTAGGAGTGCAGGACAATCAATGTTGCCGGCTAACAGATCAAATATGAAATGACGCTGCATATTCACTCTTCGATCAGCAGGAGATTCAAGTTGAAGTAGCAAACACCGGTGGGTGCAATTTGGAAGGTTGAGTGGGTCATTCCATGGCAGACGTCGAAGTGCATAGCGAATAAAGCTTTTTTGAACTCTTTCCATGCGTGCAATCTGCGTTGCATGGTATGGCGCCCAAATAGGAACTGCATACTCGAGTAGACTGCGAACCAGTGAGCAATACAAAGCTTTCAAAGTATGTACATCATCGAAACACGTGGTATTCCTCCTGATGAAACCATGGACCAATTTCGCAGTGGTCAATGCCTGGGACGGGACGTGCAAAGTGAAAAAAAGCAAATGTCACCGCGAACCGGCAATGGCCTGTCATTGCGAACCGGACCTATCTTGACGATTTTCATTTTCTTGAAAGCAATAACGTTTGGGCAGTATCGTTATTTCCTGGCAAAGTCTATGACGCAATAAAAAAAAATTTGTATTTATAAAATTTGTTTTAAGTCTATATTTATATGCTTTTGTTAAAAAACCTTTAGATATATGTTGAGGTGGAAAAAAGTTCTTATTGCTATCAGAATGCGTTAAAGAAGATTTTTTTTCTATCCGCGCTGCTCCCGGTATATTGGCAATTAATAAAAAGAATAAATATTCCAAATAATTGATTTTGTTACTATGTTTTAATTGCCGCAAGGTTCTACTGTATCGATTTCGTTGGTTATTTTCGGCTAATTTGAGACTAAGAGAAACGAAAGCAATGAAATTGAAAAACGGATAGGTATTCTAGAACGAATCAGTTATAAACTTAGAACGGAAAACTAGGACTAGGCAGGCTCATATGGACATGATCGAAAGGAAATGTGAAGAATTCTTTGCCTTCTGCTAAGTAGGAGTTGGGCGTTGCACCCAAGTCTACCGCATGGTCTATGGTAGAACATAACTCATCATCATGTTTTACCGCCGACGCCGGTAAAACATGATGATGTGTCATTTTTCGTTTAATTGATTTTACGCTGCTGTAATTGTGCATCAATTATATAAAAGCTCAATAATGAAATTGCCACAAAATTAAGAAAGTTAAGAATTTGGTATCAAAAAAAAAAATTCCAGGCTATTTTAGGATGCATTTATTAGATTGTTACAATTGTTGCTTTATTATATAGATTTTCATGAAAAAGAAATAATATTTTAAAAAAATATTACTTTATTTTCTAACAAACAAATAATTCCATTCGTGAGTTTGATCACCTTAGCGACCGACAAATGCATATTTATATTAGACAGTGAAAAATTAATGCCGAATATATTTATTGAAAATTTTGAGGAGTATTTTTTGAATAATCAGTGAGATAATTATTTCATAAAATTAGTTAAACACTATGAAAAACTTGCCATCACCTTGTGTGAATAAGATTGGAGATTGTCAGATAAATAAATTGTAGATTGAATCATTTTTAAGTAGTATTTGTAGAATATTTTATTAATTTATTCTTTTGTTGATATTTTAATTCATTAAATAATAATAAAAATAATTAAATAAAATTCATATTTTGTTTGCTGCCACCGAATGATCGGCACCTGATAGATCATAACCCAAGCAGCATTCAAAGTTTTATAGCACGCTACAAGGGTAATCTAAGTTTTATGAGTGGCTATAAAACTATCATAAAACTTCAAATGTTACCAGGGAAGGAAGCTATGCCGATGTCCAAAACCTATGCTGGGAATAGGAAATAACGGTTAGATATGTTTTCTATGACATGCAGTCAAATTCCCAAATTTCGCTACTAATCACATGGCTGCACTGATTATATTTTGTGTCCAGCAGAGTTGAAAATATTCAAATTCATTGAATTAAAATTGATCATATTCAGCCGCACGCAGCTGAAAACGTTAAACGAACAAACCGGCCATTCATCCATGCAGTTTTTTATTCGGTTCCGATTATTACACGAAGTGACCGTACAGCAACGAATCAAACGCATCAAAGTAGGCCCTGGTACAATGTAAGCGATGATGATGGTTGTCTCATATGCTTTATAGGCATATGAATATTTTTTTCTATTCACCGCGAATCGCAACAGGTTCATTTTAAGCCGTCAAATAAGAGCTTCGATTATTTTTACCTCTGGTGTCTAGTGTAATTATGGCGTAAATTACGTCAAGAATTCGTTGCACATTGTTTTTTTTTCACCGTAAGAGTTTAATATTTTCAATTATCAACTTTCTAGAAATCCGCCTGTTTATCTCAACGATTTCTCTGACGTCATCGCAGAATTCGCGGAGTAGCAAGCCTCGCTTCTGAGAGCCGTGGTAGCACACTTCTGTCAATTCAAAAACAGCCAACAAAGTTCTGTTAAATAATCATAGTAACCTGTCCTCGCGTTTCCCGCAGGGAGGAGTACAGAAAATCTAGAACTAGAAGCCCCTTTTCCTCTTATTTTGGGTTGCTATAGCAAAAATAACCTGCACAACTGAATCAACTTATGAAACATTGCGTCTCTCGTTCAAATTTGTGGAAAATAATGTGTGCGTAGAAATTAGTTTAACTTTCTCAGCAGAAAGGTTATGCAATTGCTCTGTTTATATCAGACCGGTGAAGTTGATCAATCGATTGCGATCTATTAGTCTATGACAAGACAAATTCAAAATTCTTGTAAACAGTAATTTAATTTTCGGCTCTAGGTAAAAAATAATGTCTCTAGGTAAAAATAGGTACAAAACTCTACTAGTTGACAGTTACGGATAATGAAGCTATAATCAGATTATTCATATGAATGATAACATAATTTATGTCATGTGAAAGCTACATCATTTTCCGTACATCATCGGTACAACTCTGTACCTCATCTGCACAGCTCTATCATTGACCTTTGCTTGAAATTATATTGCGAGCGAACTTTTCCTTGCAAAATAACAACAAAACCGAGAGGGAAAAAGAAGACCGTCTTCGCATGTCCCGTCCCAGGTCAATGCTATGTGATCGTTGAACTTCAATTTACTATCAATCGTCACTCCTAGATCGCGGATAGTGTCGCCACGTTCCAAAGACTCGTTCATCATTGAATATTCGAAACTGACGAAAGTACGGCAACGAGTGAATTTGGTTTTGAATTTTGATACGTTGATTTCCATGCCGTTTTCTTCGCACCAACGGATCAATGCATTTATGTCTTCCTGGAGTACATAACAATCAGCTGCAATACAATCAGTATAAATATGAGCGGTCCAAGGATGCTGTCTTATGGCACTCCGGAAGTTCTGTCGAACATCCTTGAGTGGGAACCATTGAGCTTGACAAAAGCTGTTCGGTTTGCGAGATACGATTGAAACCATTTCATGATCCATGACGGAAATCTTAGTGTTTACATTTTTTCGATTGCTAAGGCATGTGGCACTAACTGGTTCACGAAATAGACATCAGTACCGAGAGAAATTCCGCTGCCAGGGAACTCTGAGGTGAAGTAGGGTAGTTTACCGCCGGATGATATCCGAGTAGATCTCGATAAAGCTGGAAGCTAAATGGCTCAAGACAGCAGGTATCGATGTCAGGAGAAATTCCACCGTCGGGGAACTCTCGATCGAAGTAGGGCCAATTCTCCGCCGATGACAATTGTCGAGTAGATCGGGAGTGAGTGACTCACGGAAAAAGCTAAAAGGTTCAGGAAATCAGAGCTACACGGATCACTGAGACGAGAACCAAAGGGCGACATAATAAATGGAGACGAAAGGCAAGACAAGAGTCGAGAGAGCTAAATGGCTCAAAGGTCGAGCCATTTCATGAATCAAGTGAAACTCCAAGATAGTGGCGCGATGCTCGAAAATTCAAAAATCTGTTATGAGCTATTCAATAAACGATAGGCGATTTTTCTAGTATTTATTTCGTTGTGCGAATATGCAAACGAAATAAATGATTTCAATGAACACCGATTACAGAGCGCGAGTCGCTAGGGAAGAACTTCGCGAGCGAAGTTTCTTTATTTATTTATTTCTCATTTTTCATCTGATCCATGTTGGTCTACATGAAATTTAATGTTGTAGTATGAGAAAAGCTTCACTTCAGAAGCAAACCTTGAATGCGCGTAAAAACCCGTCGCACGATTTTTCAACAATTACAATCACATAACAAATAACAAAATTACATACAAGGCATACATCATTACAATAACATTACAGAAATATTTTAACATAATCTAATAAGCTAAGTCAATCTCTTAAGTCTATTCTTGAAAACATCACTAGAAACATAAAAATCGAAATGGTCATACACACTATTGAAAACATTACACATCGCCCTTATGGGTTCGTTCTGACCATACTCGGTGCGCTGAAAGTCGAGTCTTAAAAAGTTAGGTGATCTTAGATTTCTGGGGGGTACGTTGATATTGATTTGTGAGAGAATATCTGGGGCATCCATTTGGCCACTCAATATTTTCCCAAAAAATACCGCTCAGAATGTATTTCGCCTTTTTGCCAGAGTTTCCATATCGAGCAGACGACAGCGATCGATGTATGGTGGTAGCTCTGTTGGGTTACGTCACGGCAAAGTTCTTAAAGCAAAGCGGAGGAATCTTGCTTGTACTGCTTCAATTCTATTAGTCCAAATGGCTGCGGAAGCTTCCAGGACAGACCGAACAAGTGAAAAATACAATGCCCGCAGACAATATGGATCAGTAAACTCGTTGGCGAGTCTTATTATGAAGGTCTCTGATAACTGACACTCTCTCTAGCAATGGGCCGGCGATGTTGTAGCTTCAGAGAATTGTTTTTTTTTTCTGCGCGTGAAAGATATTATAGAGCATTTGAACACACTGAGAGCCAACAAGTTGCGATTACACCAATTACAGAAAGCATCTAGATGTCGCTGAAGTTCGATACAGTCCTCTATTGACCGCACAATGAGAAAGAGTTTAAGATCATCAGTGTATATTTTGCACCCTGGAGGTATAACATAGCAGACATCATTGAAGAATAAAGAAAAAAGCAACGGTCCGAGATTGCTCCCTTGAGGTACACCCGACAAGTTGACAGTGATGGCATTTCACCCTAGTGATGCACTGGCGCGCAAGTGTGATGCCTTCACAGAGGATACAATGATCACACACCACAGAAAAAAGCAGAACGCTCTTTCTTTCGGAGCTGTATAGACCGATTTCAAGTGTGCGCTGGTGTTGAGGTAGTTGGGTGCGAGATAGCCGTGCTCTCTTGCTCTTTAAATTCTCTGTGGCGCGCTCAGATAAAGTCACCACCGCGCGCGCCCCAGAGTCGCTGTGGTGTATTCACTGGCGTGGTTTCACTGGCGTGTATTCACTGGCGTGTATTCACTGGCGTGTGATCTTTGGTTTGTTTTCGTCTTACAAGCGGCATTGCGAGTGAGATTGATTTGATTTGCACAGGTTATTGCGTTGTGTTGTGTGGATGGCGGTGGCTTATTTCAAGCTTATATTATTTTCTACTGAAGATTTCATACAAGTTGCTTGGTAAAGCGAACGAGTTTATAAAGTATTGTTACACTACCTGCAAAACTAAAAGTACTCGGTCCTCGGAGCAAATTGGGAAAACTTTTTACGTATCATCGTATAGAGAGTTTTATAATGACCAGAGGTACCTGATATGCAAACTCGTGTTATAAGTATTAATAGTTTTATTATAACTTAATCCTACAAGTTTTAAACGGTATACGCTTGTGACGATAATTAATTTACATAGAACATCACAATTGAGCGTACACCCGTTATTCATTTGTTTATTTGTCTATTATTTTGCGTGGAAATCGTTTAAACAGCAGGCGAAAGCGAATGTTTCAAGAGCATGGGAGCTAGGACCGGGATTCTGCGCGTCAATGAGCGAAATAAATTGGCTCAGTTTCAAGGTCAAGAAAAAAGGCCACTAGTGTTCACGCTTATTTTAAATGAACAATGAATCTTGTGTTCCATAAAAGGATGTTATAAATGGGTCAGCAGCAACAATGTTTATTATACGTATTCTAGATTTTTGCGTCAGTTAGTATTTTAGACCGTAATTATAATGCACGGATTCATTGCACGTAATATCAGCAGCAAAACAAAGTATTAGGTATCTGGTAGTATCTGTCGGAATCTCTATGAAATTTTCGTATTTTCAAGTAATAAGTAAGGTGTTTCCTCAACTTTAAACAAGCGATTTTTGTGTGATAAATTATTCCTCATTATAACTTTCTTGAATGAGGTGTTTTATCAAAAAGGTAGTGTTGGGAAAATATCAAAATATCAATGTTCACAACAGAATCTTTTCATCGCCGATTTTCTAATAAAAAGTTCAATGATATAAAATATCGCTACGGAAAAATCGTCAGTGAACTTCAAGAGTGCCGATGTTTGGGAACATTATTCCGTTCAAGCAAATATTGGAAGAAGAAAAGATCGCTTGCGAACTTTTATATCAACGAAAATATAGAAAAAAGTTCGCCTTATGAAAACATCTTGCACGATCTTCGAACAGGGGATTTCCGAGGGATTTTCAAAGATTCTAAAAACCTGTAGATTAACATGATATAAAAAACTACGTTCTATAATATTACGGTGATAGCCATAGGCGTGCGCAGCCTTTTCCATTAGGGGGGGGGCTAACAGCTTAAAAAATTTCAGTTATGTTTCAGTTGGATCTCTGGTAGAGATTCGATTGTAAAACAGTTATTTTATTTTGTAATTGAACTTCACGTTGTTTCATTTATTTCCTAAATCGAGAAGAAATTAACATCAAACATTTTCAACTTCCTTGAAAAAATTCTCGTGGTCTTTAGCGTAAAATAATCGTCACCAAATTTCTTGCATCAATCGTGAACTATTGATGCAAGAAGTTTTTCTACAAATAATTAAAGTTGTGTTTTGGTATGAGCAGTATGAAAAAAAAAAAAAAATTAAAACATTTTTTTATCATTTGACTTATGTATCCTGCAATAAGCAAAGCCAATTTAAAATCTAAAAGGGTAGCGATTTTTGGAAGTATGATTTAGCATAATACGTTATCAGAAAAAAATGATGCGTATTTATTGTGGTTTGAAGACACAATGTGAGTTTTTGCGGTTTTTATTCCTCTCGAATGAAAATTTGAACTTTGGGCACGATACCTGCCTTTAGTTTCTGCACAAGCTGCTGATCATTATCGCCGGCTGCTTTTTTCCAGTATCTAGTCATTGAAATAACATCCTTAGCCATGTTTCCATTCTATATATTTAGAGTACATAGACTTGGTTTGGGTGTAATTCCTATATACTTCGATTGTGTGGAATTCCGGGAGGTTAGGGGTTTCAACCCATTCTCATGTACGTTGACGTCATTATCCCGGTACAGCTACTGCACATTCTTACTGTAGTGGTTACTCGCCAAATCTGGCAAAAACTGGGGAGAGCCCCGGTGATACCTAATTAGCCGCTAGACGCTTTTAAGACCATCATTGATGTATAACTCGTTGTAGGTTGTGATGAAAATTGGAGTCTTGTGGCTATAACTGCAAATTTACTGCCAGATGATATACTTTTTCCGGCAAACTTGTCCGTAACAACAATTTTATACTTCTTGGGAACATCTCAGTGATCTTTGGCAACATTAAACTTATGTTCCGGAAGCTGTTTAAAGTCAAATTTGACATACGTTTCATCAGCCTTTTGTTGCATTTATTGAATTTGTTCAGATCATGATCATACATCATTCAGACCCGCGATTTTGGCCATAAAGTTTTGCTTTACGGTCCAGTTTGATTGCTTGATAGCGCTAAACTTGAAGAATACTTCCCACATCCCTGCCCGAAATTCCTGGATTAGCTTTGAAAGCCTGACGCAGTTTCTGGTACCGCTTCGACGATGGCATCTTCTGAACAGCAGACAAACATTACTTGAAATCTGTTTGTAATGAACATATAGAGGTGGGGGTGGGCGTAGCGTAGTTGGTAAATCGATTGCCTTGTACGCAGTGCACCTGGGTTCGAGTCCCGACCCCGCACATAGAGTTAAAACTTCTATAATCGAAATAAAAAAACATAGATGTTTGGATATTGTGATCATCATATTTGGATTTTTATTTCTTTTGTGCAAAATTAATTCTTGCTTCTTTTCCATCGCTTGACAATTTAAGAAAACATTAAATTTTTTGCGCAAGGTTAAGGTCTCAAGAGAAAGACACTTACAGTGTTGCAGTCAAAAGCTTCCGGAACAGACCACAAAGAGCACTGCACCGGATAAGAAGAAGGATCGTTGTTCTACATTCGTTAGCCTCAAATGTTTCCAAATTGAACTTTTTTTTGTAAATTTTAAGAATTATTTTGGGAAAATTTTGTTAGAAAATCAGAGTTATTCTCAACATACGAGCTATTTCAATTTTAATTTTTCTTGAAGATTTGAAACTCAACAATGTGAAAAGTAACTGAACAAAAAACCAAAAATAAACAAAATCAATAAAAAGTAATTTTCAACTAGTGGAAAATCCATAAAAAATTCATTTTGAGATATAAAAAACAACAAAAATTCGTATATCTTTTGAATTTACGTAATCAGATCAAAATATTTACGAAATATAATATTTCTCTTTCTATCTCGCCAGGATTCGGTAGTGGATTATGGTTCACTGACGACGTAAATTATAGTGCATTTAAAAAAAACCGAATGACCTTTGTTAATCTATTAATTGTGATATATTATCTCCACTGTATGATTTATGCTTAAAAATAATTTTTATCTCGCTTTCAAATTTTTTAATTATTTTATGATGGGCCCTTATCTCATAGTCACGTCACTCAGTAACTAGAAGGAAATGTTCTTCAATTCACTAGGTGACGTGATTGTGAGAATAGGGCCTGATATCTATTTTTTCAGGACAATATATTGAATGATTTCTGACATCACCTCAATTCTCACCTAGATTTTCACCAAAAATTACTTTTTCAATTTATTAAAAAAAAGCTCTATCTGTAGTATTGGGTGAATCTCTAATGGGTTTATAAGAAAAATGAAGACAAACAATAACTTCTGAGCAACTCCAAGAATCAAGAAAAAAATAGAAAATCCTCTTTCTGTAGGAAAAAATTAACTATCACTTATCGGGCTATATGAGTGGTCCAAAATAGATTTAGAAAAAATAGTTAGGAAAGGAATCAATTTCTTTCGAAAACATTGCTATTTGTGGCGACCGAACAATCCGGATATTTGATGCAAAGCATGGTCGAATGCATTAGAGTTTTTCTGGAAACCACTTTCCAATCACGCTCCACACACATATATTCTTCGATTGCATACCTCCAGCGAGAGCAACGTTTTCCCCAAAAGTCGACGACGCCTTGCAGATTGTCTACCTACGCGTTACATGCCCAAAATCCTCCCGACGTAAGCCTGCGTGTATAATCCGTACAGCTCGTTGCTCATGCTACAGGGTCATTTTTCATTTTCTTTTCTTCATCATAGTATTTAGTAGTAAAGTAGTAGGTTGGTAGAACTTACGTTTAGTCATTTAGTCTCTGATCGACGCCAATTCCGAAGTCTTTCATGAAACCAAGAAACATGTGATTATGGTTTCGTTTCTTCGTACACTGTATCGTATCGTATTTTCGAGTGCATCTCCTTCAATTTTTCTTTTAATCTGATCAGTAGTATTGTTATAAGGCAATGGTCCGTAGTTTGTCTTCTGGTAACCCGCTGTGGTAATCACTGATAAAATATTCTGTCAATAAGCGCTGTTTGCTAAACAGAACACAGGAGAGTAGCTTATAAGCGGTATTGAGGCGCTTTATATCTCGATAATTATCACAGCCGAGTCGGTAGACTCCAAACCATTCCGAATGCAGTTTTTTTCCATCCATCATCACGATTGCATGGATGATCACTTCGTGCCGTTTTAAAACTCCTGAATATTTTTTAGACTGCCTCTAGCATACTAGTCCCTAATTCTAAAGCCTTATGCATCCCTGTCATGATTGTCTTTTTCAGCGGCGTTCAGTTCACTACACTGTTCTAACATAAAACCAGTTTGAGCAATAAGCTCCTAGTCTGATTTTTCTTATCTGTTGCTCGTTGGCACTCCACATCGAACCAGTTTCCTCGTGTGTCATCCGATAGTTATGTGACTGCTGAACTGGTCGCCCTACGAACGTGCCACTACGTTGCGATCAGGTGATCTCTTATTGGTCATTCCTCAAAACTTTTTATCCTAAAGCCGGAGTTATATCTCAGGCTTTCCATGAAATAAGAAATTTAAACGTGTATTATTTGGTATTCAGTATTAAACTATGTTTATTAATAAATTTTTTCAGTTTGCCAAAGGGATCTTTTCATATGTTTCATAAGCATTTTTTTCTATAAATGAAACTTCCAACTTCAATATAAGGGTTTCATTCTAGGGCAAATAACCCATTAATTATGGTAGCAGATACCATCATGATGCATTGTTTTTTTCAGTAGGTCACACTCAAAAAAATATAACAAATTAACATAAAAACTATAAAATGATTAAAACAGTTTTGGAACGTGCATCCCAAAAACCTATTTTCATATTCCTCATTCGTGTAATGAAGAGTTCTTGCACAGTTTATTTATTCCGTTTTAACGACATTAAATTAGCTGAACATTACTTAGAAGGGCAAGTTATGAAAATTTAGAGCCATAGTACTCAAATGAGAGCAAGGATTTAAAATATAAAGATCGGAAAACTAGAAAAGATAGGGTCATTAGGAACAGGCTTAAAATCTTTTGGACAAATCTTTTATCTTCTGTTGGTAGGAATTGAGCTTAGGCAGAGTTATTACGAATTGGTCAAATCTACCAACATGTCTCACGGCAACAGCAGAGTTGTCCCTCTTTACCATGAGAACCAACAGATTTGCTATCTATATATTCCAAATCCTTTCATAACTAGAATTTTTATAACTTTTCCTACATAGTAATCTCTAGCTAATTTAATGTCGTTTAAAGGAAAAAATAGAAGTAGAATACGTTGTTATCCAAACAAATAACATCTATATAATTCCAAAAGTTCATCTATTATTATATTGCTGTTAAGTTTTAGAAGAAAGTTGAATGTTTCTCTTGTTATCGCTTTGCATCTAATACCTCCTGCCAGTGTTGGGAAATTATTAAAAAATCAAAAATCGGTAACGCATAAAATTACTACTGAATCTCTTACTCGATATTTATTATCAGCAAAATCACGGATGAGTTTAGCAATACAATGAAAATGTGAAATCCTTACGCCTTCTTCGATCTCATCATCATGATAAGTTTTTCTTTCACACGTACTCATAAAATCATCTAAAGAGAAAATCAATCTCACCAATTATCAATGATGTGTGATTTTGATTATTTTATTATGCGCATAAACTGCTATATCAGTTTCGTCTGCCATTTTGCAGTAGCTGCGATTGAACAACTAGAGCTAAATATAACGGGAGATGCGGGAAGTTAATTAGTGCCCAACACATTTGTTTAGGTGGAAAATGTTCTCGTATGCAGCGAACCAAAAATTAATTTAACGTTATAGTACAAATTATACATGTCCCTATACTATTAAACATGTTTGAGTGTTAGGATTTTAGTTGACCAACAGCCCAACAGAGCTAACATCGTGATCATCGAAGCCGCCAAAACACTAGAAACCCGGAAACTTCGCACGGTTTCTCTGCTGTTAGAGAGTTTGAGTGAGTGTAACACCGACTACACCAGTGTAGTGTATTGTCAAAAACGAAAATGCCATTAGGTGTGTGTTCTACTAATAGAGCCTACAAAATATGATGAGAGCGTTTAGCCAGAGACATCATCCAACGCTAAGAAAAATTATTCACGATTTTTTAATAAAATTTCTTCTACTCAAATGTGTAGCAATCACGTGATGATTTTATTTTGGTTACCGTTGTGTGAACAGTAATGGGTGACAACGGGCATATAAAATTGAAAACGAGAATACTAGATCAACATCTATCTCTGTATATCAAGTTATAAGGTTTGTGATGTCAGGTGGTAAGAATGAAAACGATTATCATCGATGATTTTTTCGACGGTGATCATTGATTTTTAATTTTTTGATTATGTTTATGACAACACTGCCTCCTGGAATCGCCATACATGCCTTTGCAATAAAAAGTTTAAATTTTTAGTTAATGCAAAAAATGAAATTGATCACGAGCACTCTTATATTTTTAAGTCGGTGACCGAATTTTTGCTGCAGTTAACGCTTCTTCTCAGCAAACTTATATTGTTATCGATAGAGATTCCTGATTTCAACGAGCTTGCGCCAACTGTTGATTTTAACGAGGCGTTCTAAGATTACAAGGCTTGCTTAAACAAAATGAGTTATGTAGTAAGATTCACATGTTTCTCGTATGTATTCAACAATATAATCATACTTAAAAAAGTTTTTAAAATTTCCAGAACATTAGGGGGGGGGGGGGCTATAGCCCCCCCTAGCCCCCCCTTGCGCACGCCAATGGTGATAGCTCAATAGGATAAAGCGTCAGGCTACTTTAGTGTCAACGAAGCTTTCTTCAGAAGCCATCGTGTAAAAAAAAAATTCATCAATCGACAGAATTAAAATGGGAAAGAATTAAAATGGTGCTTGAATGGTATGTTGTCAAAAAAAAAAAAAACGCTTTTAATCCACCTAACAGTGTGATGAGACATTTCTTATAACTTTCATCACTCTCTTCGGATATTATATCGTTTGAGAACATTTAGAACTTGATGCTTTGCGATGTTTTTGAATACACATACTACATGGGATAGTGGCAGGACTCAGAGAATCGCTCAAATCAGCATGGGACAACATCAGTGCTAGAAATCTCAAACCAAATCAATGGGAAAGCGAAAAAATGACCCATAAAATAGACATACAAACGAATTATTGTTACTGCTCTGTTAATAAAATATCTAAATTGTGGTGGGAAAACTGAATTTTCCTAAAGGGGTTATATATTGTACTGAGCCAAAAAAATCGAAATTTTTTTTGAATCGATTTGAAGCTTATACTTTACTCAAATTTCCAACGCGACTGAGAACTAAGAAATCAACGCTTTTTCTTGAAAAGGGCGATACTAGCAGTAATACCATTCAAAGAAAATCAACAGTGAATATTTCCAGACTTGGTTTTATTTCCTATTTAAGAACTATTGTGTTTTTTGCATCCTAGATTGCATGATTCAGTGATCGAAACCCAAAACTTCATAAAGTATTTGAAATTATTGAAATAAAATTTATTTTTGCTATATAAATCGACAAAATGATAGTATCGCCCCTTTGGCCCACCTATCAACATTGAAGTATCGCCCTTACGTTTTTTACAATAACTACCGTCTTACACCACCGATTTCGTCCGGGTTTTTTCAATAGCGATCATTGTTACTATTTACAGCTGGTATCAGCTTGATAATCCTAAAACAATACGAAGAAAAAAAACAGTTTCGCCCTGTTTGTTTGCATGGAGCGTGGAGGGTAAAACTTTAAATAAACAAACAAAAATACAGTTTCGCCCGTTGTATTTTTTGCTGTAGTTTAAGAAAGCAATATCGTAGAATCCAAATTTTTAGGTTAATTTGTTGCGTTTCAAAACCCTCATTCGCATGTATGAAAAAGCCTTATGTTTACATTTGTACGTATCGCCCTTGTCACATAAAAGCGTTGAAATGAAATTGCAGCTCCTGATATCACACTAACTCTGAAGTGCATGCGTGCATAGTTCCAAATTTTACTTCGACATCGACTTTTTCTAAAGGTGACTTCCCAGTAGTATCCTTGATTTGAATTATTATCGCTAATCCTAATGCCAAAGAACAAATGAAAACCTCTCGAAAACGAATTGTTTGGGAAAATCATTACTGAATTTTTCATTTTCACGAATCTTTTCGATAACCTTCCGTCACTTGCGTTAATGCACTGGGTGCACAGTGCTCTGAAAATCTAGCGAAATCGTCTTAGGGCACTAGCGGGTCTAATTCAAAGCTATCTGCGCGGCGAGTTAAATCTGTAAAGAATACTAAAAATTAATTTCTATTCCATAATTTTCAGTTCAGCAATTCGAGAGATCGTGCTCACCGCAAGCCATGAGAAATAGACTACGTTGTGAAGCGATGGTCACTATTTATTAAAAAATCACGGTTAAATAAAAAATTAAACTATTAAAAAAAATTCAAATAGTTTATAATTTTCACAAACTTATTAGGAAAAATTGTTTAATAAGCTTTCGTAATATTGTGTAGGAAAAAGCTGAAAATTTCAGTATTTTCTCTATCTGCAACATATAAACCCTTAAGTATACCAATTAATTGGAATAGGTTCGAGAAATTTTGGAAGAAGTCTATAAAATAACCCCTTGAAAACTACCTAAAAATTGTTGTAGTTCGATGCAATAAAAAAATCTCCAAAAATGAAATGTACCTATTAATGTGAAACACAGTGAATTATACATACAATAAAGACCCAATTTTATCAGTCTCATGGCGTATTTTAGACTGACAAAATGGGGACATTGACTAAATCGGGCAATTTTTTTTTCTTTTTAATAAACTGAAGCTGTTAAAATATTCTTCCTGTCCCTTGATGTAGTCTGATAACTATTTCTGATTATGATGAACTTTTTATTTTTGCATATTTCCATCTTCATGATAAGGAAAACAAGAAAGGATTTACTCGAATTCAGTCTTGTTTGTCTGCCCATCAAACATATGTTCATATTTGGCTGATAAAATCGGGGTTTCAATGTATTATAATAGATATTCAGCATTGGAAAAAGTTTCTTGTGAACGAGTGTAGAACGACTTTGTTTCTACTTACTTGAAATCAGCGGCGTAGCCAGAAATTCGGTTTGGTGGGGGTTTGGTGAAAATCGATCTTACTGTCCAAACGGCATAATTCCGAAATCGTAATTTTTGAAGTTTTAAAATTATGCAGAATTATTTTTTCAGAAAATAGTAACAGAGTTCGTGTCTTTAGCGAATTTGTTGAGACTTTATTGTAGTCATGAATATTAACCTGAGAAAATTCACCATAAATACTTCTTGGACGATATACCGTCAAAATTATTTTATCAAATGATGCGTTCAATGTTCAATACAATGGTGGAAATGAATATTACATGTTCAGTACGATTTGCACATACATACAATGGATCGACAGCCACGATCTTGAAATACTATGTGATACTGAAACATCACTTGAAACCAGCGGCGGATCATGGAAAAAGATCCGGGAGGTCCAGGTCCTGCCGAAAATTTTGAACTTGTTAAGAAATTTTAAACTAGTTTTAATTTTAAAGTAGCAACCCCTCACTGCATACTCCCTCCGGGCCGGTATGATTGTCGATTTTTAGAGTGATTGCATAACCTTTCTATATGAGAAAGGCAGAAATGTACCAAAGTCCAAAGAAGTCAATTTTTGTCAAACATCTTAATGTTTCATGCATTTTAAAGTCATTTGGCATCAAAAATACAAATTTGATTTTGAAATTTTTTCATTTCAGTTTATATGGGAATTTGCTGTGTGATTGCACTCTTCAACTCGTAACTTCGGAACCGGAAGTCCAATCAATAAAAAATTCAATAGCAGCCGATGGGAAGGTTGTACCTTTCATTTGAGACTAGCTTTGTGCAAATCGGTCTAGCTATCTCTGAGAAACAGAGGTCACATTTTTTTCCACATACACATACATACACACACAGATATTTCCCGATCTCGACGAACTCAGTCGATCATATGACACTCGGCTCTCCGGGTCAGGATTAGATTGACGAATTTTAGAGTGGATGAGGAAGGCAAAAACATTTTTAGCAAATGTTGAAAGTTATGCATTTTTTTGGTGAGCAGTTCTATGTTTCATAGACATTAAATCAATTTTAACTTCGCTTCCTATTAAATAAAGACCCTTATTACAGTACATTTCTACAAAAACGAGCTCAATTTGAAAATAAATCTGAGGATTATGATTGATTACAGAACGCTGGAATTTTCTATTGGAATGTTTTCAGGCAGGAATTTGATATTGATGCTATTAGACAACTGTGAAATCACGACCAATAGATCAGTTACATTTCATGACCCCATTCCGACAATTTATCAAAAGTCCTCATGACGTTTACAACAACAGGTTATCAATCTACGGATCAGATAGTTGTTATTGTAGTATTGAATTAAATCAGTCTGCATCAATAAATTTTCAACTTCAATCCAATAATTTTTTTTTGTGTGGTGGGGGGGGGGGGGTTGTATGGTGTTAAACCCCAAAACCTTCTCTTGGCTACGCCGTTGCTTGGAGTTATTTATTTCGCTTTTCATTTTCCGATATGTTTCAGATCGATCCGATGGTTATAAGTTAGAAAAATTGCAGTCAGAAGGTTCGCACAAATGAACATTTTTGTACTGATAAGTTATCAAGTTCCTTCCAGACAACTTGGAAGTGTTCGGTGATTATTTCTAGCGGTTGTAGATAGTAAAATGAAATACAAAATTCGTTTTATCGAAATAATGTTTAGCTTATTTCAATGGATTATTACTATATTGAACAATAAATAGGCGACAAAGAGTAATCAACAAACAACAAGCCATAACTTTTAAAGTATTCAAAATAGATATTTGAAATCTTCAGTAAAGTTATTCGCAAAAGTAAGAGCTACAAATTTGCTGAAGGCATCATTTCGATATAATCACTTTCAAGAAAATTTGTGAAAATATCTCACTCATAGGGGGATTAATTAGCAAAAGCATAATACCAAAAGAAAGGGCATATTACCTCCAGTAAATTCTCCGAAGATACTATTGACCTAAAATAAGCCGTTTTGGCGTTAATAATAGATTACATGTTTTTGGTCATATTTCTGGTAATGGGAAATGATAAAAATCTTTCGTCCGCATTTAATGATAAATATCTCTTTTGATAATAGTCCGATTTCAACAATCTGTAGCTTGTTCGAAAGGTATTCGTTAAAGCTGTCTAAAAACATATAAATTGTTAATCTGTATTGTCAATTTCGGCAGATAATTTAAAAAAACTGCAAAAAACGCCATTTTTACGCATTCAAACATTCATATCTTGAAAACTAAACATCAGAATCAAAAACAAATTAATAGCGTTCATACTGTTTTTTAGTTCTTTCATTTAAAATTGGTTTGGATAAGATCGGTTCAGCCATTACTGAGAAACACGAATGAGAATTTGTCCGTTACATACACACACACACACAGACACACACACACACAGACATTGTCCCAAATCGTCGAGCTGAGTCGATTGGTATATAAGACTCGGCCCTCCGGGCCTCGGAAAAAATCTTGAAAGTTTGAGCGAATTCTATACATTTCTTTTATAAGAAATGTAAAAATATATATATATATATATATATATATATATATATATATATATATATATATATATATATATATATATATATATATATATATATATATATATATATATATATATATATATATATATATATATATATATATATATATATATATATATATATATATATATATATATATATATATATATATATATATATATATATATATATATATATATATATATATATGGAAAAAAGCAAATTCTGGTATGGTGGCCGGTTCTTAACAACCCGTTGGTTGTATGACCGAGTATGAAAGTTATATATAGTTGAGCTAATGTATCTATAGTTGCATGTCCCATAGGAGCTGTAATTAGCAATGGCTATATTAATGATACATGGTAGTGGTAATGGTACAAGAAGTTTCACATACATAAATTGGTTAATAAACAATCTTAACATTTTTTTTATCATTTTTGGGATTAAATGCTTTCGTTTAATATATTGACACCGCCCATAGAACTTTTCATCGATTTTTTAGCAGAATTTTCACTCAAATATTCTAGTTCTTTGCACACATACCAAAGATACGTTGAACGATTTCCCATATTTGCAATTAAAATTCTAGGGCAGTTCATAAGACACGTAGAACAACTTTCAACATTCTGCTTTTATTGCACTATATTATTAGTCTAACTAATGCTATCGTTGTAATGCAGTACAAGTGTAGATTTTCAAAAAAAATTGTATTAGAATTAGAACGAAATATTTTTTTGTATCGCTACGTCGCTCGAGAATAGCCAAAAAAGCGTAAAATATTTGGCTTTTACTGACCCAAGCATGACTAAAATGCGACTCACACCTTAAGTGTGGAACTATTAAACTATTATGTATTTACTTTGTTAGCATTACTAGAGCATTCGAAATTGATAAATTTTGAGAAGAAAATGGAATATGTTGAGGATAATTAGTATTGTCTGATATAATATTACTAAATATCCATAAAAACTTATTTCATCAGGAATTAAATCCTATATTTCTGTTTATCAGAAAATTTGAATCACCTAATTGGACTAAGAATAAAAATCACGGAAGTGTACTCGATTCGAAGTGTATGCATGAATACTTACAGGTGAATTGATTAATATATGTATAGAATACGAAGTTTACGTTAATTTTTGGGATAAACGTAGATCGTATTCCTTTTTCGGATCAAAATGAAAACAAAAGCACATCCTCACGTCACGAAATCAACTATAGGTTCAAGGTTTACACAAGAAGATTTTTATTCGGTGAGGCCATAAACATCCTCTGATACATAAACTTAATATTATAAGCTTTACAAATTTTAAAATTACGGTAAACAGATAAACGTTCTTTGGAACAATTTAGTATGTACTGCAAAGACGGTGGATTTGCCATTTTGAACTTCTTTGCTATACTTGTACCCTAACATGTTAGGTTTTAATTTTAATTCTCTCTCTTATTATTCCATCGCATGGAAATTCGAGAAAAAAACATCTAATTTATTTAAATGATGGCACAGAAGAAAAATGCCGTCAAAAGATTCCAAAACCAATTATTGAGGGGTTACACCACTATAGAGCACGAAAAATAGGCATATTTCGGGAATTTATCTTGACGCAATAATGAGATGAATCGAGATCTTGTTTAACTTTCCGGCAGTGCACGCTGCTCTGAAAATCTAGCGAACCCGTCTTAAAGCATCAGCGGCTGCTCGTTCAGTGGGCCATAAGCGCGACTTCCAGAGGGCTAATGAGATATATAACATTACTTTATTGCAAAAAAAAAGATTTATTCGAGTAATTTCGTCACAAGATGGCGGCTATGCAGCATATTCCCGTCGGGGAGTTTTTTTTGGAAGGGGTCCACGGCCGGAACTCTATGTCCCGTAATTTTTGATCCAGAGCCAAAAACCAAAGCTTTTTAAACTTCTTAGAACGACAGCAAGCAGCATACGTAAGATTTTTTCTATGTCTTGATTTTTCGCGAAATGGCACATTTTTTAGTCGAAAAACGCTGAAAATGTGTTAAAAATCGACACAAAATTTGCTTATTAAAAAATTATGCAATGAAAAAATTAAATCCCACGTACATCGCTGGAGAAAGTAATCTTGAACATGCTGTAAAAATTTTAAGCTGATCAAAAATCATTTGTTCGAGTTACTTTTCCGGCCAGATCAAAAAAAATTATTTCGAGAAAAACACGGTTAACGTTTTCAGTATACTCGAGGTATACATAAGAGGCGTTGCGAAAAAAATTGAATATTTATTTATTGTTTTCGCGATTCATTTTTTTTGGAATATCATTTTCAGCATCCTAAACTGCCCATGATCGCATATCAGACCCATAAAGATAGGAGATCCCATAGAAAACGGGACAACTATGCGATCATGGGTAGTAAAGCACCAGTAAACAAAATTCAACCAATAAATAAAAATTAAATGTTTTAAAAAATCTACAGTGCTGTAACCCCTTGAAAGCACTGTACCGGTCAAATAGAAGCGCTTCTAAATTGGCAGTGTGAGAGAGAATTACAATGCCTGCGTATGATAATAATCGAAAACGTGTGTAATACCAGGACATTACTTGTAATGGATCACTTTACTTTTTGGCGTCGCCAATTTCGCAATCAAAATAAGTTAACTTACCCATTGAGTTATTCAGTCGAACAAAAAATAGGCCGTTCCTAATGTGGATGTACAAATCCAGTCTTACGTCTGTTATACGATTAATCTGATACTACAGATCATTATAAAACTTTGTTTATACCAGCCGATACATTGATACGTAAAACGTTTTCCTTGTTTGCCCCTAGGCTCGAATACTTCAGGTTTCCCACGGTAGTGTACTCTATAAACTCGCAAGCTTTACCAAGCAACTATGAAATCTTCAGAAGAAAATCATATAAGCTTGAAATAAGCCACCGCCATCCACACAACACAACGCAACAACCTGTGCAAATTAAATCAATCTCACTCGCAATGCCGCTTGTAAGACGAAAACAAACCAAAGATCACACGCCAGTGATTACACGCCAGTGAAACCACGCCAGTGAATACACCACAGCGACTCTGGGGCGCGCGCGGTGGCGAATTTATCTGAGCGCGCCACAGAGAATTTCAAGAGCTCTTCTCCACACTCTAGATCGTTGCAGTGTTGGGTGTATGAAAATTTACCTCTGCCATCAACGTGCGCTTACACATATCAAATACGGTGGTGTATATAAGCGAAAGAGAAGCGCTCTCGTTTTGCTTGCCAGAGTGTGGGGAGTAATTTCAATTTCTCTTTACTGCACAGAGGATAGGGACATCACTGCAAGTTGATGAACCTATATGACACGTTACTCCCTAATTTCACAAACCTAGAACGATCTACGAGATATGATTTAAGCCACCCTGTAAAATTTGATGGAGCACCCAGCCGCTCGATCTTTGCCAGAAGAAGAGAGTGGTCTACACGATCAAAAGCAGCTTTAAGATCAGTGTATATAGTGTCTACTTGTGATCCATCTTCGATGTTTTTAATGTAGTACGATGTAAATAGGGCTAGATTAGTAGATGTTGATCTGCCTGCAAAAAGCCATGTTGGCCCTTCGATATGTATGCTTTGGTCTCACGAAAGAGCATATTTCCTACTAGAATCTCAAACAACTTTGATCCCGCGCAGAGCGAGGTTATGTCACGATAGTTCGCAACATTTTTTATAAACGGGAAACATTACTGATTTTTTCCAACACACGGAAAATCAGTGGATTGCGACAGTGATTGGTTGAAGATTAGTCGTAAAGGTGTACACAATGCGCTTGCGCATCTTTTCAGTATAATGAAAGGAATCCCATCTGGCCCCACCGATGTAGAGGACTTTAACTTGCTTATGGCAGCTAGAATGTCTTCGTCAGTAAATTGAATGTTTCCAAAATTGATTACACCTGAGTTGAGTTAGCCGATTCATTTTTAAACACACTCGAGAAATGTTTTGCGAACAAATTGCAGATACCGCTGGGAGTATCAGACGTTTTATTTGCGAGGAACATACTGGAAGGAAGCCCATTTTCTTTACCTTTCCCGTTTACAAAGGACCAAAACTGTTTTGGATTTCGTTTTAGGTTAAATTGGGTTTGTGCTACGTGTCTTGAGTAGAGAAAGCGATTATATGTTTTGTAGCTGTTACTGGCTAGAGTGAACTCCCTTTTTGTGATGGGATTTCTTCGAGTAGTGTAATGTCGAAGCGCAGCTGCTCGCAATCTTTTCAGTTTACGTAGCCGGTTGTTGCACTATGCTGGTTTTGTTCGGGGACGCTTTTTGCTACGGCAATATCTACATCGATCGCGAAATTCAAGAAACTATCCCAGTCGATTGTTTGTAGTGAGTTATAAAGTCTAGAGAAGTCAGTCTTCGAAAAGTTGAACTCCCTCACATCCTCCATCTCGTCATAGAGAACCAGGTACGGACAAATCTGCGTTACTAGAAGTGGGGGATGATGTGCGTCTACAGCAACTTAATGCTCAAGTGTCTATGAAATGGTGCAGTTCATTGAAGCTTCTTCATTTATAAACAGGAGGTCCAGGATTTGATTTCGCCTATTATTCACTGTAGACATTTGTCGCATGTTCAGTACAGACATTCCGTCCAGTAAGATAGTACTCGCCCTCGAAAAGGTTGATTCAGAAGGGTCTGGGAAAGCATACCCGGAGGGGTGCTCTTCCAAAGAAGTCCAGGTTGGTTGTAATCACCAAATAGTAGATGTGCCGTCTTGGGTTCAATGGAGGTTGCGATGTCACTACGGAGTCTATGTGCTTCTGAATAATTTCTACATCACTTGCGGAATCGGGAGGAATATATACAGCACCCACACAGATGTTAGCATAGGGGCCACGAATATTTACCCAGAATTGTTCGAGATTGTGAGTGTCATTTTTGTGTTTGGATGAGAGTCGGTTGGAGACTGCAATGAGCACACCACCACCACGTTTCTTCCCTGCACTATTGGGATCGCGATCAGTACGATATACCGAGCAGCTTGGGCCAAATAATCGGTCAGAACAATAACATCATGATTAACTTCCGAAGCAGCAACGAACAGCTCATCATTTTTTTGTGTAGCCCTCTCACGTTCTGATAGTAGATTTTAAGATGTCCCTACAAGTTTCCTCCTGACGATTGAACGGTGGTAGATCTTGTGGTGGTGGAAGCAAGCGCCTGTAATTGGGGTGGGGTTTCAACGGGGGCAGCATCTGTATGCCCTACTTCGAAAGGGCATATACATTCATTGTATGTACCTGAAAAAACGGATACAGGTATTCCATGTCCTTCGAGTTGGTCTGACTTGTTTAGAGCGTTGTTATCTGACTGGAAAAGGTCGTTGTCGTAAGTTCTATGGTAGACGGATGGGTGTCGGTGACGAAGTCGACCTGATTACGTCTGTTGGCAGGCCGCAGTAGTGGATCAAATTCAAGGCGCGCAGTATCTCGAATAGCTTCGGGAGGACATATACCCTCCTTGGCTTTACCTGATCGGGAAAGGTCGCCGCCAGGGCATCCAAGTTCCGTGGCAAACATATGGGAGTCGGTGGTGGAGTCAAGCTGATTCGTTGGTAAACTGCAATAGTAGACCAAATTCAGGGCGCGTATCGCGTTAGGAGGATACAGAGCATAAGAACTACTGATTTGCTTCTGCATTTGTTGTTACAGCTTTGGTTCGCGTACGTTCGCGGTATCAAGTTACTATGCGTCATTTTCTAAGCAAACAAAATGCACCGCAACTGAGGAATACTTTCTTCTGAATCACGAATGGTTCGTGATGCGTCTCGGTTTCTAATAACAGCGAGTATTGAACTAACATTCCTTTCTTTCCCTGGTCATTTTTGTTCATTGTACATTCTCACCAATTCAGTCAATCACGAAGTGCACCCACGGGTAGGCTACCTAAACTAAGCTATATAGTAAACACTTTTCATAAAATATCTGAAAATACTTGAATATTACCGACATTGCCGATTCACTTCAACATTAATCGAAACAGATTAGTTATTTTAGGTAAGTTATTTTTACATGTGATTGCTTCTTAGCATTTTCGTTAAGACGATGAAATTTAGTCGCCTTAACATGGTGTGATAACTTCGTTTATTTATCTCATATGAATGATCTTTTTGGGGGAACAAAGCAAGCATTAGCTAAGTACATTATAATTGAGCCTTATAAAATATGCTAAATAAATGAAAAAGTGAGCCCAAGACAGTGAATTTCACAAAGATCAATTATATAATAAGAATAATAACAAAGGAACTGTTTTCAATTACTTTTTATTGAAAAATAATTCAATTAAACGCGCACCTAGCAATGTTACAACACTACCCTCGGTAATTTTTGCCTTTTGGTATGCTCTGTCTGCACATGGCTGCGTAGGTTATAGTGACACGGTAGATTACCGTGGCCAGGCCGAATATTTTTGGCGGTACAATATTATCGTTCGAATATGACATCTCAATCTTAAATCAGGGAGATTTTCTATTTCCTTCATGACCTTTTTCGCCAAAGCTTTCACCCTAACATTGCCTATAAATTAGTCTACAGTTATAAAAGTTATACTTTTACGCAAATATTCTCATATATAGATATAAGGATTGAATTCTAAGTTTAGGATACATGGGAACATAAATTTAAACGCTTTGTTGCATTGGAACTATAAAAAACAAGAACAAACTTAAAGTTCGTACTCCTGAACTATTTATTGATGCACAGCACATATTATTAATGCCGGGCGTGGCGAATGGAGAATCATTTGATACATATTTTTTTTCAAAAGTTGGCCATCTTCGGCCCGATACGTGTAGTAAGAACATCGATTCTAGACATCGGAGTAGTATTTTTTACTATCAGGTGCACGTATCAATGAGGCAAGCGCCACAAAATTGTAGTGTTGTGAATAATTGTAAAATATACTAATCACTGATGCGTTAGAACTTAAAACTAAATATTTAGTATGTTACGATGTGGTAAATGAATATTTTGCTTTTATTTAGTTGATAGCTTTCATCGAATATGGTAGGTAGTTGTAATTGTAAAACTAATTTTAAATTACTTCAAATGTGAAAAGCAATGCTTACTTTCGAAACAAACCGAGGATAGCTGTGTTTTGTTAATGTTTGCTTGGGATTTTTTCCTGAATAACGTTTAAGCACTAACAACGACCTGAACAGAATTATTCTTTTTTAGAGGTATGTGATCTACCGCAGCAGGTTGTGTTCCTTCAGCTAGGAACGTTCACCACCTTTGTTTGCATGTGGCACAATCAGCAGAAACCATTGCAAACGCCTTCACTAGAGTAACATCGAGCAGCAGATTTTTAAATATACATCATTTCTGCCATGCTAGACATTTTCTTAGGTATATGTACCAACGTTTCGAAATAACTGGCCATTTCGTCAATGGTGATATCGCAGGGCATCGTACTGTTCAGTCTGGCCTGGGTCGAACAGGAAGCGGATGACGATGATGATGGGGAAGATGACTGAGAGTGAGATTGCTGTTGTTGATTAGATGATTGGCCCTGTTGGCTACCACTAGAAGTCGCTGGACCAATTATACCGGAAAAGCCAGCACCGATGGATCCACTGAACGGTGCGCTACTGTTGCTGCTACTATCCGATTCGAGTGAAGAGGTACTATTGGATCGTTTGAGTTGTCGTGCCCGACGATTTCGACGGGAAAGGACTGTTCGATTGTTTTGAAAAACGGAGAAATCTGGCTGACGCAATGACCTGAAACTAGTCTGCGAGAAATTTGGACTGTCTTGTGTTTTACCACCAGCGGGAGAAGATATCGTTAGCTCGCTACATTGATCAACCAGTAACCTGAAGTCCAAAATATCATTGCTGGAGTCATTATTGAAGCATTTGGTGAGATTATTTTCCGAAAGTGAAGGTTTCAACGTGCTAACTGCGGAAATAGTAGATGAAAGATGATGTTGCTGGATTTCCTTTGCAATACTACTTTGCTTCACAATATTCTGGTGAACACATTTGCCAATGTTCTTAAGCATCGACTCACGAACGATTCCTTTTTTCTCTACCTTAACCTTGTGCTTAAAGGGAGTTGGATTGATGATACCGTGCTCGAGACTGCCATGTTTACCTCCAATCGGAAATCCTTTACCGGAAGGACTGTTGGACTGATTCGGGGCAGTGAATATTCTTTCCGCGCCGCATTCACACCGAGCGCCAAATATCTGTTTTACGGCAGCTTCACTCTTGCTGAGATTTTCCATAGCAGATGATTTGATTTGGAAAGGGTTTACATTCGAAACAGGAAGAGGCGCTACCTCCGGTGAAAGAGCAGTCAACATTTGCAGAATATTCAACGTTCCGTCGAAATCCTGCTCTTCGGACTCCGATGACATTATTGCGTTGGCGATATATCTAGAAGCAAAAAAAATACTCAACGTTTAATGTTGTCTGAGATACAGCATACAAGCATTATTCTAATTCGCAAGGACAGAACATGTTTTATAAAGCTCGATTTGAATATTGTTAAACTATATAAAATAATAGTTATTAATTAAAAATTAGAAACCATTTCGAAATATTCACGTGCGGAAAATTAGAGTAGAATGGTACGCTCGCGTCGGGAATCCTTCGATTTGCGTGCCATTCTCGGTTGTTCCGCGAAACAGTGACCTACCGCGACGGGAAGGAATTGTTTGTTCGATTTGTGTCAATTTTCGATTTTTGTAGGAACGGTACCCGAAACGTGATGTTGTTTTTTTTACTTGATCTTCGGCAGGTACCGTACAGATTAAGTGTAAATGACTTGTTATAGTGTTATAAGTTTTTAATCGCTGTCTTATAACCACAGACTAACAGACATAACACTATGGGGAAATTCCCTTAAAAAACATCGATCCGGCAATTTTCCCAGAACACTAGGTCTACCTTTTTTCGCGGTCCCATACACAGATCTGCAGGTGGGTTACCCCTCGGGTTTGGGAATAATTTTTCACTAGTGATCCCTCATATGCTTGTTCGTATGTCAGTGGCGCCATAATTGCAAATGTGGCCACAGTCCCAACTTTAAATATATTTAAAATGACCGCTAAAGCGGGCGAAGAATTGTTTTCGAGTGTTATATCTGTTAGTTTGTGTAAAACTAGATTTATGGCGATTTCGCTTGAACCCGAAAGTGAGTCAGGTTCTAACCCCAACCGCTGTCAGTTCATACATTTTAACAGCAGCTGGGGTTAGAAACGGACTCAGTTTCGCTTCAAACAAAAACCACATTAGTAATATAATAGTCAAAGAATTTGGAAGTTTCGTAAAATTTGCAGCAACATCTATCTACCGAATTATTCTGGTCGTATGGGACCGTTCATAAACCACGTAGACCGAAATTTGAGAATTTTTAACCCCCCCCCCCCCCCCTCCCCCCTTGTAGACCTTAGTAGACTTTTACCAACCCCCCCCCCCCCCCCCACGCCAAAAGTCTACGTAGACTTTTAATTTTTTTTATTCGCGGAAACAGTGAAATTAGCAAGAAGCCCATTATAATGTTCAATTAGCGTTTAGATTTATTTCAAGCTTTTTAAATATTAAAGAAAGGTTTTTCACATTGGGTTTTTGTCTATGCTTGATCAAATCAATTAATACCAATTCAAGGTGCTTTCCAACGTTTGTGTAGCGGAATAATTCTTTTCAAGGTTACTCACTCAAGTATATGAAAAAAGATATATTGCTATAACTAGTTCAAATTTTGGCCGAAGTGCGACATACACCAACAATGCAGAATTGCTAAACACTTTTTGAGCCTTACTGGTGCATTAAAAATTGTTAAATTATAAGAAACAATTACAAAATAATACTGTCGATGTGTACTATCGTCTAGACTAAAATAATAAACCAGACATGTACACAAATTTCACTTTTCGTGAAAAAATTTCAATATTTCTAAGATAATAAGATAATCTAAATTGCCTTATTTGATTAAGGGGACGAAGCTATTTAAATCTTCCCAAAAATATTTATTTTTCTTATGTAATTAATAGCCATATCACCTGAGAGTATTACCGCAAAGTATCAAAGTTTAACTCCGAATATTTTCGAAGATAAATATAGTAGAACCGGTTTGCACGAAGTTGCGTAGGGTGTTTAAAGATTTTGAAATCAGTGTAAATGATTGCAAGAGAAGCTGATTAACTCGTGTAAACACTTTGTTGTAGAAGTTTAACTACACTACTGCTTTAACCATCGAAATCAATAAATAAAAAAAATAATCCACTTAATCGGATGTTTTGTTGTTACAATGGTGGTTTTAATGCTTAACTTTGACCATTTTTTTAACTTTTTATGGTTCATGCATTTAATGGTCCATGCATATCTGCTAGTGGTGTTTCAGATGATTTCTCAGTCAAAATCTTCCGTCGAGAGGAATTTTGGGTAATCGTCTTTGGAACTATCATTTTGTATTATTCCCAGGTCAAAACTATATGAAAATATACGCAAGAAACAACAACGTGTGAGGTTGTCCAAAAAATCATGGGTTCTGGGTTGAGTGGTCGCTTAACGAGTAGTTACCTCAATAGTGTACTAGCTTTGAAGTGTCTGCATAAATACACCTAGCTTAATAGACCGATATTTTGAATACTAATACTAATTTATAATTAGTAATACGAGAATAATAAAAAATAAAAGTCTACGTAGACTTTTTCAAAGACCCCCCTCCCCCCTCGTAGACAAACGTAGACTTTTGCCAGACCCCCCCGTCCCCCCTATGAGTCTACGTGGTTTATGAACGGCCCCTATGCTGTACGGTGCATAGGTATCCATAAAAGCGGTAGGTTTCTTATAACACGAGGAGGAACAAACAAATTAATCCCTGAAAGAATATTGGAACAGTCAATATTGCTCGACAACATATCACAAATGAACATTCTTTGCAAGATGGTACAACGTGACTAAAGCGTTGGTAAATTTTGCAGCATGCGTCTATTATTATACGTTGGCAGACGGACAGGGTCGTCTCATGGCAGTTTTCTTAAAACAAACCGTACAAAGCTTCTTTGAACACGCTTTAATCGATTACATTGAATTGCTTTGTATGGCGCCCATACTTGTACAGTGTACTCCAAAATGCTCCGCACTAGTACATAGTATACAGATTTCCGAGTGTAGAAATCCTCAAAATCAGCAGTGTTTCGTTTCAAAAAATGCAATGTTGCAAAAGCGTGGGCTTGGCGGTGGACTCTAGTCTGCAATTTTTTATGCTTAGGGATTTGTAGCTTGGAGACCTTGGATTCTGTTGGTCCCTAGAATCTAATAGCAACACGGCGCGTGCTTCAGGACTCAGGGCCGGCGGAACAGGTGGGTAGTATGGGTAGTACTACCCATTCAAAAATTGCCGAGGGTGGAATTACCCACTCGAAAGTTTGGAACAAAGCAAAATCTGAGATTAGCCACGTATGTGTCTCGCGCACAAAAAGCATACGTCTGAAATTCTCGATGTACAATTTCATATTTAAATTCAGATTAAAATTTCTTAGCTTTACAATTTAAAGTTCTTGAAGATATGGTATAATAATCAGGTTTTGTATGAAATTTGAATTTTTTCATATTTCTACTAAGAATACATTTTGGCACATCTACATCTTAAAACTAGGAGTATAGATCGATACACAAAAAATATAAATACAATTTTTATCGGACAAAAGGAGGTAGTAAATCATATTTTTAAAGATTTACAATTTATGATTTTTCAACAAGAACAATTATTTGATTACAAATTCAAACAAGGAGAAACACTGGTTGGCTTTTTATAAGGAAGGCAAATGACATACACAAGAGGGATTGATTCCAACATCAGTAGCAAATACCGTATCAGGGAAAGTGAGGGGAGGATGGACAATGACAGGGAAAAAAGAAATTAAACTTGCAGTTTTGTAACAATCGAAAGATCACTGTCAGGACTTCATGAACCGGATCACCGATTTGCCTCCTTAGATCCGCTGGGAACTCTTGGGATCAGATTTTCAGTCAGCTGTTAGCATATCAACCAAAAAAGAAGAAATAACTAGATTTGGATATCTATCGTGTTTAAAAATATGTACATGAGAGACAAATATTAGAGATCGAGGATAACCAGCACATTTCTGATTGGAACGAGGCCGAAAAGATTCATTTAACGGAGATCTGGCGCTAGAACTCTAGATGCACGACCAGACAACATGTTTGATGTCGCGATAAACTGTCATCACAAACGCAGAGACCGCTCTCCATTAACCCAATACGCCGGAGATGCGTATTCAATGTATGATTGAACATGACTCGAGCAGAGTTGGAAAATGTTTATTTCATTGTTGCAACTTCGGATTGTCATAGGAAAACGAAAGTCGCTGCTGCTGCTACTCGTTTTCGTAGAATCGAGAGAGTAGGGGACATCGCCTTTACTGTTTTATTTATTTAGCGACGAAAGAGGCAGGGAAAGAATGAAGATGAATTCTGTGAATTTCGTCGTTCATTGAATAGGTATGACAATTTTAGGCTCTGGACCCGACATATCACCCGAAGGAGGTACCGACCATCTTCCATCCACTTAAACCAAGGTTTGTTTATGCCTTTGGAATTCCTAATCTTTAAGCGTTTTCTGACCAAAAATACTAAAAAAAGTCGTTGAAGCTACGCGATTCTTCATAAATTTCACCTACTAATTATTATTCTAATATAAATGTCCAGGCTCTAAATTTTCCATGCTCCATCGAACGAAGAGGATCCTTGGAACTGTAAGAATGTGGGCATAGTTGTTGATAGGAAAATATAAAACCATACGTGTTGTGAGGATAATGAACAGCCTCTTTTATGATCGATCTCACCACTACTGTCATAATAATTAATATAGAAACTTTTCGTAGCTCTCATCTCACGAACGTTAGGCTGATATGCGCACTACAACGCTTAGCGTGAACTACTTTGCTGTCAGATAAATTTGTGGGTATGAAGAACAATATTTACGTTTATTTACAGTATTATATTTCATCGCGAAACGTCTAAGCCACCAGACGAAATATTGTTTCTCTCGATAATCCGTCGACGAACCGGTGCCAATAACCCCGTTTTCGTCTTTCATCAAGTTTTTCATCCAGGCGATCGAACGTTCAAAAAGTACTCTTAGAACCTTTCGCGTACAATTCTGAGCACGCTTTGCGCACAACGGATTGGGAGACCGTCCACGGTTGTTCGCGCCGGGTACTCATTTCGTCTGATCTTTAATCGCACTGTAGAGAATCAAGCCAGTCAAAACGTTGTGCGCTTGCAGCGGAGGAATTTCTTGTTGTGATTCGATTGTTTCAATCAATGGGCGCACTAATTGTAGCGAGGTCGAGTACAACGATAAATCTAACGCGCTTGACCGCGCTAGTGGAGTAGGCATTCGTATCATTTCCACCGCATTCCAGATGATCATATCAAATTGTCGCGAATATCATTCAGTAAGATAGATCGGTTATCATCGTGAAGACAGCCTCATGGCATACCGTGGGAGTTGAAGTCTTCTAAAACCAGCTGATGTGCGATGTATATGGACACAATTTCAACGACCCTTTGCCTATGATTCGGACATGACAAGTGACAACTTCCATACCTGGTAGCGATCAAAGTCTAAACCGATTGAAATAATAGCACTTTTGATCTCCAAAACGCTCCTCCATAGTGTTTTCATGGCTTTGGCTAATGTTAAAATGGCAGGAGATCTACGTCGGAAGATAACCAAGTTTTACACAATGCAAATACATTGTTTAAAGCCTAGGAAAATAAAAGAACTGAAATATTGAGAAACTTAGAGTTTTGGATGTCCCATGTGGACTTTTCGAGACCAGGAGCCACTTATTTAGGTATTGTGAAAGCATCCATCAAGTGACACTCACAAGCTTTTACGAGGAAGCTTAGAAGAGGAAATGATTCTCCTTTTATGAAAATGAATAGACACATTAGAAGATGCTCCCTCAGTTTTTCCCCGCGTAATTTAGATGCGATGTGTGTCGACAGTTCATTAGGCGTTTCTCCACAGCAGGAAAGCTTTTTATGATTTTCTTCACATTCTCCACACCGTGCCTTGTTTATACAATGGGTAACTCTATGGCTCATTGTTTGCAGCGACGGCAGTTCATGCCCCGCAACACAGAAAGGCAAACAGGTAGACGAGCTCCGTTCAAAAGAACCAAGTTTGGAAGAACAAATCCGACGAAAGGCTGAAAATGAGGCTGATGAAAAATAAAATGTTTTCTTAAACTCATCGATTTTTTGCTTAACGCAATTGTTAGCATTCCAGAATTTTCGCTAAGTGAAACAAAGGGTTCTGGAGGGTGCCAACCTCAACCTTCTCGGAGACAACACCATCAATTTCTACTTCCCGGGCAGGTACGTATACAAAATACTTCTTCGCACACGGTCGAGTATTGTTTAGCTAGATCACACGATATATTGATGATGTTAAATGGCTTATTTTTGGTTCGGAATTTTACCATCCAGAGGCCGGTTGTATTAGATGGATATAATTTGTATCGAAAGGGAAACTTATCTGCATTATTTTCTCCGTCGGAGAAATATTCATTAAGCCTGAAAGGATGTCGGTCGTCAGAGATACCGTCCCATTAGTCAACAGTGTCATGCGGGTTTCAGTAATCGCGAAAAAAAGGTTTTATCACAAGGAACGGAAAATTAATGTGACGAAATTTATTAGAATGGAGTAATTGGTATTTAGAAGTGGAACATATGTAGTACAGTAATCAACAAACACATTTTCGCTGAGGTGTGTACAAAAAGTGTTCCGCCGGCCTTGCTTCAGATGGTGGATAGAAGCGAAGGGATTCCCTGACGACTGGCAGATTGAATTATTTTTGCTGTCAATTCAACTAGATCCAGGCCGATGCAGTATCATATGGTTGTTCGTTCATTACATATAATGTAAATTAAACATCATTCAATTTGCACAATACATGAAAATTTAAGACAACTAGCCAAAGTATTGGGATCATACCAACTTAAAACCAAATCTAAATTAAACATCATTCAATTGTACAATATATTGAATTTAAAATTTAAGTGAACTATCCAAAGTATTGGAACCATATCAAGCCAAATGTTCAAAATGTGCCTAGTAATCTTGAAGAACCATCATCCACGCGAACCAAACTGTCAAATAAAGTGGCTATGTTCCCAAATATAAGCAACTTTGAATACGTCCCTCCCATTCTTTGGTCTGTTTTTGTTTTACTTCTATTAGTTTGCTTTTTCACTACTCATGTATATCAAAAAAAAATATCAGTCAATCTATACGCTTCTACTTCATCTCTTCATATTTTTTTTCTTTTAATTCGGCACGTTCTTTTTCCTTTTATTACTATATCTTAGCTTTGATTCATAATAACTCTCACTAACACAATCAATTGCATATTCTCTCATATACACTCATAGTATCTCATACAAAACGTATAAACGCCGCTAGGCTTCGCGATAACACAATCCGGGTCACAAACTCGAACATGCAACTGCAATCATCCAAACATCTAATCATCCACACATACTCGCGATCTCGCCAACAACCCACCGCTCGCGCGATCATGAGTCGGTCACGTTAGGATGTCCCTGCCATCGTTCTTAACAGCCTAGATTCATGTCTTCAGTTGGACCAATGAAAAATGAAGCTCATATTCATTAGACAACACATTCCATGGAAACGTGACAGGGAACTCTAGTGTTATGGGGGAATTATCTTCTAGTACCTGAACCGTACACTAAAAACTAAGCAACAAACTCACGGTCCGCGCGATCATTCAAGAACACACGCGAATATGCACATGGCCACCAGTTACAAAATCGAATTTGTACTCACGAAGTCACATACGTTCTGGCATACGCGACAAACACGCCAACATACGAACGCTTGAGCTCTTCGCGATCTTGCGCGCACATATACAAACCACGGGATAAAATGAACTTTTTAACATTTATGAATTAGCATAACAAAATACATACATTTGCTATCAAGTATTATGGAGAAACATATTATACCGAACAGCCAACAGTAGTGCTGTGCAACGCACCTTTTCATCACATTCTGCAGCGCAATTATTCGTCAAGTATACATGAATTCATTACCCCTACCCCAACCCACACCCTGATCCTCCCCCATAGCGTTTTTGTGGTCTGCATGGGCCATTCTGCCATTACCTCTCCTATCATCGGCCTTGGACTGACTTGCGCTCTCATTGCCCCACCAAACGCTGCAAAATGAAATGAAAAAAAAAAAACCAATGTTGCAAAAGCTTTAGCCTTTGTCGCAGTAATGTGGTCGGCGAAGCGACGTTCGCTGTCAAATAACACTCCCATATCACGGATAGATTCCATACTTTCGTTGACACATGCTTGAAGGATATATTCGCAGGGCCTTAGAGTTGTCGAGCGCCCAAATCTTATCATCTTACATTTATCGACGTTGATCTGCATTCCATTCAGCGAGCACCACCCGTCAATATTGACTATTTCCTCTTGTAGCACAACTGAATCGAGTCCCGAAGCAATTAAGCGAAATCACCAGCGTAGAGCAGTTTTCCACACTTGATGCGAGTGCAGAGATCGTTGATGAATAATATGAAGATGAATGGCCCTAGGTCACTTACTTGGGGGACACCAGTTGTCGTTTCAAATACGCTTGAACATGTGGTGCCGATTCTAACGAAAGCGGATCGTTCACAAAGGCAAGATTGTAGCCATCCTAGTCGCTGCAGTTTCATAACCGCAATGTGCGGCACCTTGTCGAATGCTTTAGCGCAGTGATTCTCAACCTGGGGTCCGCGGAGCCCTAAGAGGCCACAAAATGGTTGCTGGGGGTCCGCAAAAAATTGATAGCATATAAAATCAATGTTTTGCCTTAGAGGTCCGCAACAACCCAGGGTGATTTCTAAGGGGTCCATGGGACGGGAAAGGTTGAGAACCGCTGCTTTAGCGAAATCAAAATATATTACGTCAACTTGCTGACGCTTCTAAACGACTAGAACTAGAAAACTTGTAAATTTTAAATGAAGTTACTGAAAAACCTCCCCAAAGCTCCAATTCAGCTCTTTATTGAGACGAGAAAATGAAATTAATTAAAAGGTAGTGAGTCGCAACAGCAATTAGAACTAAATATAAAAATCCAAATGCGCATGTCATAATTCCTCAAAAAAAATCTGATTCGCAATAACCAATGATCACTGCTGTCGCAACAGACTTCGATTTTGTACACACAAAAACCAGTCAATCTTCATCGCCGACTACACTGCCTGTAATCGCAAGTCAGTCCCATGTAGAGAGGGGATCCCATAGAACATGGGACTGACTTGCGGTTATAGGCAGTACAGCAACGCGCAATCATCCTCGCATGGTTCCTCAAGTCACCGAAACCCCACTCGGGCCTTGAGCAGCCTAAATATACGCACGCATACAATCAGGAATGCCATTATGCCAGATTTTTTTTTTCAGCTTCCAAACAAAAAGACAAATGTCTCATTCTGCCAAAAATTGATTGATAAGTTTCGATGACTTTGAGGTGACAGATTTTTCAGACATTTTTAGTGGATCTACCAGATATTCTTTGAAAAATAGTGGCATGAATGGCCAGAATGTGAACAGCGGATCGATGATCCCAACAAAAAGGGTGGACGACAAGGACTGACGCCTGGGAGATACTCTGGAAGTACTGGAACTCAGATTGTTATAGGATATTTCGGAGAAACCAACTTTTCCGAAGTGAATACCGGCTCCGATTCCTTGACAGAATGCAAATTACTCATTTTCCAACAGACTATTCTTCTCTAGAAAGAATGTCAGTCTTCTGTTGACCATGCTTCCACGGTTTTTTCTTATGCCCGGTATCCGATTTATGAAACGAAAATCCACCTTTCTTCGGGGTTGGGTTCGTCAGAGCGGTTTTTTGCCTACCGACAGTAGATCGTAGTACCATAATTGATTCAAGGTTTTCAGTAAAATATTCTTAGCAGTGGCCAGGTTATTGAAACCGGACAAACAGAAGTGAGGTGAGATTCTAGTCTAATCTTCTTATTAGTAATGTACGGTTGCAGTGCTGTATCAGGGTTCAATTGTCCTGTTTTTATTTCCATTAAATGGGCTTGATTCATAAAAATACACCCGTCCACCACTCTATTGCATTAACCCTCTAAAAAATACGTTCTACTGATCGGAATCAAACATAAATCCATATCAACTTTTAAATAGGGCTAATAAGATTTGTAAACAAGCTTTTGTTTTGCTGATTTCTCTTAATTTGTTATAATTTCAACACAGAAGACATTTGAAATTGCTTCTACCAAGGGTAAAGATTTATGTGTATCTTTCATGAAATTCAACTCGAGAGCGGAATAATGAGCGAAATAAGTTTGTTTATAAAAATCTCATAACCCCATTGGAAGAATTGATATTGAATTTTTTTTTCATCAATTGAGTACCTATTCACCACCCATTATAGCTTCATGCTACTTACCTTTCTTTAGCTGAGAACTGGTTTCGAAGCAGCCAGCCAACTTTAGGTTCACCGATGTTATTTTACTCTACCTCTTCTCAATGCACCTTTATGCTCTCTAAATAAAGTACGGCCAGATTAGATTAGACAACTTCGCAAAGAGGTTCAATGACATTGCACCGTAACACTGATTGACAAATCTGCCGATATTATTGATCTGAATCTGATCTGAAAATAGGAATAGATGATAAATGTTGAATTATTTCTATTTGTCGTTCTTATTCTACTTGTAATTATAAATTCCCTATTAATAACACTAAAACAAAACTAACAGGAAGCAAGCAACTTCTAGAAAGGGACGGCATCAAAACAAGATTTAATATGGCGCTTCCAAAAAAGGAAACTTTCCACATCATTCTCATCTCACTCTTGACCCGACTTGAATGGAGCGGGTGGTACCTACGTGTGTAGATGTTTTTTTCGCAAATGATGGGCGGAAGCGTCCTTCAGACGGAATCCGCTATAAGCTAGTTTAAAGGACTTCAATGCAGATTTGACAAGGTATACCGTTAGTACGTTCCCTGTATCGTTAGAACCCGGAATTAAACTGCAAAAATGATTGCTTGATTGTGTATCATATTTTGCGTATTTACAGCTTGTTCCTCGCAAACAGTGCAAGGAGCTTTCCGATGATCGGCAACTGACGTCGAAGAGAACCAGTTTTCACGACAAAAACTTTGTTCTAGAAGTAATTTTTACACTCGTTTTTTTTAATTCTTCCAGATTCGTGTTTTATAGATATTTACGCTTATATAATAGCAAATAAATACTCAAAAATCACTTACCATTTATTGTGCTTCCGTTTTTTTGATAGCTGACTGTCACAACGTTGTTCGTCGTAGCGCAAATAAGCAATTTGCTTCGAGTTTTTTCCTTTTTTCCTCTACTCATGCAGTATTTACTGCTGGTGGTGAAATATATGAATGAAAACAAAATATCACACACACGCTTTCGTAAACCTGTTGTGTGCCTAATCACAGCGGAACTATAGTGTAGAGTTTAATGGTCAAAAGTTAAAAAAAGTTTGAAAAATATTACCGAAAAAAATATTTGAGATATCATGCGATGAAAAAAGCTATTAAATTAACTGTGATGTTGGTTTAAAAACTCAGCCGATGTTAAGCTGAAAGTCCACTTAGTCCAGAAAAAGGTTTCAAAATATTCATGATATTTTATTCAGTAAATAGTACAAAAAGTACATTTTAAATTGACTTGATTATTCCAAAGTCCTCATATTGACTTGGGACACCAACACAGTTGCAATGTGTATGGACAAAAATGTATACGAAATAAGACGCGCATACAGAAATTCCCCACCTGCTTTAACCTCATTAAATGTCATTAAAATTTTGTCAAAAAATTCCACCCGGTTTAACCTCAATCTCGCACAAACACAACTGCACATGGATTAGTCCCGAGATGCATTATAGTATAGGTGTTCACATTCATCATGTTTGAGTGTGTTGGTTTGTTGCTAGTGAAATTAATCATGCCGCCCCAGGACCGCGAAGCACATAATCAACAAACCGACCAATCGAAACGAAACTTGTAAGCTGAAAATAAGTATGGCGTCCGGGATAGCAAAAGGGCAAATGTTTACATCACTAACCAATCAGAACGAAGTATGGGACCACGTGCTTTTGTTTTCTTCTGACACATTCCGCGGGCTTGTATACCAAAAGGACGTTTTTGTTTTGTCTTATTTTGGTATCACAATATTTTTTCCTCGATTCGGTAGTGTTTAAACCATTGAAAAGTTATGTAATCGAACTATTAGCATTTCGACAAATAGTTGAAAAATATATGGAGAATGAAAATGGTTTCTGAATTATTAATTTCTAAGAAAAGCTCTATTTCATGAAACTATTATTGAAATTTTTATCTGTTTAAAGGAATTTGTTCTTTATTGAGTGTAGAACAATAAAACTAGAAAGATTTTTTCCTTGATTTGACCACTAATACTTTTTGAACTAGTAGAAGTTTTGATTGTTTTTGCGTTGTAACGTCACGAAAAATGCCTGTTTTAATTTTATTAAAAAACTAAAATTTTGTTCAAATTTATATTCCGGATTCTCTTTGTATTCAAAAATACTTTTCCAAAAAGCCTACAATTTCTTTTATTGAATGTGCGGAACTAAAGTTACAACAGAATACACTTTGCGTTGTAACGTCACGTAATTCAACTTTTATCAGCCGCTTGAATGATTTATTAGATATAGTGTAAAATTTTACTTCGTATGGTTTATTGAAACGCGGGATACTCATAACTTCAAAATGTATATCCTTAAGAGCTTAAGGGGTTATACACCATGTATACATTCTTTCTTGACGTTACAACGATTTGACCAACCTTCATTCTATAAATCTCTTATAACTTTTTCAAATGAACTTCTTCATCAAACCTAATTATAGATTCAGAAAATAAACGAAATTTTATGTAAGATTTGATCTACAAAAATTGAATGCACTAGAGAAGGTATTTTTAATAAACGATTGAGCAACGTCACATTATATTTCATTTAAAAGTCCACCTACGCTGTACTCTCCTCAACGCCGGTCATATGGCACATTCCGATGCAATTAAGCTAACAGCAACGTAGCCCAGGACATGCGATGGAATTTTTGAACTGTGTTCTTGAGTTAGTATTTAGCCATGAATAATAATGCGTTCCCTGAATATATCGTTCCTCGCAGTAATCAACCATTCCACACTTCGCCATCATCGACGAGACGCCCGTTATAAGGTTGTCCGCAACCTCTGTTGTAGTCGCACGTGCCGTCAGTTAGTAACTAACCAATTCTTCCGTTACAAGCCGAAATACATCGTCGAAGCAGCTATATAACCGAAAGACCTGACGTGTTAAATCCAATATAGACGGGTATCTATCCGAATTTACGGGAGGTTGCAAAAACATAATTGGGTCTACAGAGACCTATCTGAGTGACCGCACTAAATCGTCTCAATTGCTTAAAGTCGAATTGACGATTGGATGTAACATATTCTTTAGTAACATCACGGCGATGTGACGTGTTCTTTTTCTCTGAATCTTTGTAACTATAATATATACAATATTTTAGAGTACTTAGCATTGTCGATTGCCTGGCGCTTAAATTGTGCTCGCTTTGTCATTTAAATCCACTTGCTTAAGCCCAACAATACAAATATCATGCTATAAACTCGGATCGGGAACCTGATTCCTTACCAAATTAAAGAAAGCAGCAATGCCAATTTATTTTTGCTTGTGAAATATGTGATAAAAGCTGCTATTTTGGCTCCGTTAAACTAACATATTGAGCCGCGTCAAATAAATAAATGTGTGAAATCTATCCACAACAAGATATGAAATAAAAATTTTCTTGGTTTGATCAATTATTTCTGCTACAATCAAAAAATAAACTGTATCGTGATTTTTCAACAACAATATTGTTATTCGAGTTAATTATCAGTAAATCATGACTAAATGTGATAAATATTTAATAAATATTTTTTAGGTTTCCTCTTGGGTTTTTCGATTGATTGACATGGTGCAGAACCAGTGCACTAAACTACACCGGTGCACATCAACCGAAAATTGAAGTTGTGGCAATGCTCGTTTTCTGAAAATTTATTACGCAATGATTTTTTACTCCATATACTTTCCATATAACTATTCCATATCAACATTTGAATAGGGCTAATAAGATTTGTAAACAAACATTTTTTTGCTGATTTCTCTTAATTTGTTATAATTTCAACACAAAAGACATTTGAAATCGATTCTACAAAGGATAAAGATGTTGATTCATGTGTATCTTTCATGAAATTCAACTCGACAGCGGAATAATGAGCGAAAAAAGTTTGTTTACAAAAATCTCATTAGCCCTTTTGAAGAATTGATATGGTATTGTCCACATGTTTTACAGAGATCGAGCGAGAGAACAACAGCATTGCCTCACCTTAGAATTCAGTACATTGCTAACTAGTAACTAACCACGGCCATCTAAAAACTGGTTTTCATCCAGTAAAGAAATTGGCCGTAACAGTTTTGACTCATGCTAGGACCTTGTTTAGAGGGACTTTGAGGTACACCTAATTTTGTATAAATAGTATAAATTATGTTTTACTTATCTTTATTATTTAAAAACCATGTACTGTAACAATATTTGTATTTCATTGGAATAACAAATTTTTATGCTTTAGTGACCCATCAAACTATTCGCTATACTTTTAGGGTGACGTAAGGAAGGTGTACGACAGAATGTCTATGTTGTGACATATGTATTCATTTGATTGACTACTTTAACTATGCAAACATATCTATCGCTTATAAGCGTGTAGACAACAACACACATAGGCGCTAAGTGATTCACAAAAAAATGCGTTATAAGTCTATGTTAAAACGACATAGATCTTTCATTAGGGCTTAAATCGCAAATGTAAACAAACTACGTTTTCGCTATTATGACATTATGCAACAAAAATACTACCGGATTGAGGTGAAAATTAGTTAAAATGGTTTTTGGTTCGATTTATAATTAAAGAAAACAAAACGGCGAAACATGCATTTTCTTCGAGGTTTCGACTTAGGCCCTTCTTCTCATATGGAATATAAAGGCTAAACTTACATTTTTAGACAGAACCGGGCGTACGGTTATTATTCACAAAATTATTCTTTAAACGGCGGTTCTATTATATAAATGATAAGCAATATCTACTATGATCATGTCTACTCGATAGTTGTTGCACATAAACATTCGAATATTTCGATATTTTCATGAAATTTGAAGAAAAGATGTACGCGCCCTTTCATTTACATTGGGTTTCTATGCGCCCATTTGCTGAGCCCTATTAAAAAGTATACTGTCAAGCTCGCCCATTTACCCAGCCCTACCCAGCAAGACAGAGTCAGTTTAGCCCATTTACCGCGCCCTTCTGAAAATTATGTAAACGGTTTAGCCCTTTCGCAACTGCTGGTTGCTGAAGGGCGAAATCACGACTGGAATGCCGATTGGGCGTAAGCATTTTTTTGGTTTCTACCCACTAAAAGCACATATGAATTAAATTCTTTGTTATATTGTCATAAGGTTTAACCAAAGATGCTTCCGGAAAAACATGGCCATAAAGTAATTTATACCTACAATAAAAACTAAATTTAGAAAAGCATCGCCGAATATTGAAACTGATTTTTCTCCATTTGAGTACATTGCGACTTCGGCCCTAATGAAAGAAGAGTGATTATATGTCCCGGATTAGACGACACAGTTTTGAATTTAAAGGACATTCCTGCATTATTAGATGTCGCGCAAAGTGTCTCGCATTTCCCAACATGCTGATTTTTAGTACATAAAAACTGCAGACACTTAATACGCAGACAGAGAAAAACAGTAAATCTAGCACCCATGTATATTTACTGGCATCACGGAAGATCCCATAAGCTTTTGCATGGGCTGCCCTCTTCACTTCCTCTCACAATAGCCCCATAGAAAATTTGACAGTTCATAAATTTCCCAGTCGACCGACGAAATCGGGTGCTTCGAGGTCGACAGATTAATTAACCGACTAAGTTGGGTTTCGTCGGTGAACAATTTTCGTCACCATATTAATCGCTAGATTTGATCCAGTTTTAAACTGCCAACTAATCGATTGATTTAAGTGGTTAAAATTGAAATAGGTTGTTGTTTGTAAGGTTTGTACATAAAATTGCATCACCGTTTTTAAGTATCAGTCATCGCATAAGAATAACAATGCGACGAATCGTGCTCCGATTTGCGCTGCGAATCTTGCTGTGGCGAAAAATAATCGTCGCGTCTCCTTTGGAAAAGCACGTACAACTCCATAGAAAATCCTCCCGATTTTCTCACCGACTAAATCGGCTTGCATCGGCACAATCGGCCGACTATGCCACTAATTAATCGATCAATTGTTGCACCGACTCTTATGGTGATTTAACATGGACATCTATCGACGCGACAACCGATTAAGGCTGTGAACCATTTGGCGATTTTTTTAAACTTTTAGTTAAAATTTGACAGTTCAAAAGTTTCCTCTTGAATGGAAAAATTTAACCGAGAGAGCGAACCATTTCAAAAGTTGACATATGGATACCCGGATAGAATTTTACAATAGCATTTACCCTACAAACAATCATAAAATAATAAATATTATAGTTATTACTGTTTCAACATTGTTCGATGCCAAGTTCACACAGTAGATTTACAATAAAATTTCATGTAACAATAAATTTCACTGATCAGCAAAAAACTGATACAGTGCATTCACATTAAATTTTACTGTTTTCGAGAAAAAAATGTATGGAGAAAAACTGATTTTTTTAATGTTAACCCATTCATGCCCATGTTGTTTGTGGACAACAACGTTTTTAAACAGCTATAACTTTTGATTGAGGCAAGATTTGCTCACAAAAACAAGTAAGGCTAATAAATGTGACTATTGGCTTTCATTTGAGTATTAACAGTTACAAGGATCAGCTCTAGAACTGAAGTTATTTCAATTAGTCTGATCGAACTCCGATGGAGCAGTGCTGCCAGGGACCGTTTACGTTGACGACGGAAAATGAATTTTTCATATAACTTCATTATGTTGCAATATTAGTGAAAACTGATAAAACTTATCAATTTAGAGCATTTTTGGCTACGTTTTCCACGCAGTTGGACTATCGTAAATATTCTAGGAAAATTGTAGTGAGCATTGAAAGGTAAAAATTGAGCTGCTTCTAGCACTGCATGGACAGCACCTACCTTTATGAGAAAAGGTTTTTCGAGTTTCTTGACTCCACCGTTTTAAAAGAAAAATACTTTTAAAACCCTACATGCACTAGAAAAAAGTTGGGCATGAAAGGGTTAAGATACATAACCACCCCCCTTTTTCACTGTAAAAGTCTATTTTACATTGAAATTTACTATAAAAACGTTAAAGTTTATTGTTTTTGTATTGTAGCATAACACTAAAACTTACTGTAAATTATTGTAAAAATACTGTACTGTCACAGTGAAAATCAAGGTTTTGTTACTGTACATTTCTATTCGGGTAGTTATTTAGAAGTGACAGCTGCAATGACCACAAGTTGGTAGAGATGTGAACATATGTCGATATTTTAAAATTAGTTTTTTCTTATTACATTAAGTATGACAGTCATAGCCACGAAAAGTAAACATCCACATCATGAAATAACCCAAACAAATCTTAACTCAACACGTTATCGTTTCCATCTTTATCCCTTAATTTTGTATTGAAAAATATTGATAACCTCAATTAGGTACAGGAAATGTTTCCACCTTTTTATTCTGCATCATGGGCAAAATTTTAACCATCGAGTGTCCAATTTAACTATCGCTCTGTCAATTTTAACCATGCTCCAGAGTAGGGTTATTTTGCAAATAACTTTCGAAATGTCAGATTTTAACTTACCCAGGTAACCAATAAGCATGCTGAATGCGCCTTAACGGCAACTTGATAAGCACTTAAGTCGTTTTAAATGCTATTTAAAAGTCGCGTTTTGCTATGAAAATGCCTTTTTACTACTGTTGTGCCTTCAGAATGCTGCTTACTGGCAAGAAGTTTTTAAACAGTTTTTCAAATGCTGATTAACAACAGTGCCATCATACTGCAAGAAGCATCCGGAATGCAAATTTTATGCTATTTCACTGCATACACTAATGCTTGTTGGTTACCTGGGTAAAGTTAAAAATTTCACCAAATGGTTCACAGCCTAAATCGGCCGATTAGTTGGTAGTTTATAACTAGAACCAAATTATCATGTATTAAATCTGGCGATTAATATGTTGACGAAAATTGTTCACCGACGAAACCCAACTTATGTGGTTTTCGTTTGAAGCGAAACTGAGTCAGTTCCTAACCCCAACTGCTGTCAAAATGTATGAACTGACAGCAGTTGGGGTTAGAACCTGACTCAGTTTCAGGTTCAAGCGAAATCGCCATTAGGGTGCTTACAGAGTGGCCGCGAGAAGCTGAGCTGGCGCTGGTACTGACATTAGAATGCGAGATGCGAGAAACCTGCTTGCTGCAAACCAAATGGGTGATGTCAGAGTGAAAGCCGAGCGGATCGGCGCCGACTGCCCGCTTTCACTCTGACAGGCTCCATTTAATATGCTGTAAGCAGGTTTCTCGCATCTCGCACTCTAATGTCAGTACCAGCCCCAGCTCAGCTTCTCGCCGCCACTCTGTAAGCACCCTTAGTCGGTAGATTAACCGGTTGACCTCGAAGCACCCGATTTCGTCGGTCGACTGGGAAATTTATCAACTGTCAAATTTTCTATGGGGAATATATCACAAAAAGGCAAGTGCTGTTACCTTTTCTGTACATCTTGGCGTAAGTCAGACATGAGCTTTTATGCTGCACACTGAACAAAAATGATTGCAATATAGCGTATGATTTATCATATGAACGGCCTAAAAACTCGATGTTGACGATTTCGAATGGCAATCATTCAAAAAATAGTGAATTCAAGATCGAATGACTTCATATTTGAATTGGAATGAACAGGTTGTCGATTTTCAAATGATAAACTTAACTGTAAAGGAATTGATTGCACTCGAAAAAGTAAACGATGGCGTTGATAATCATCATTCCAAATCACAGCAGTTCATCATTCGTATTTCATCTGTTTTCAGTGCTCGGGCTGAACCAAATGAAAATCATTTGATGCGCGCAATGCGATTGGGAGAAGTTTTTCTTAGTTTTTTTCTCTTTACTAGTAACAGCATTTACTAAAACCACATCCGTTCACGAGAGCAAAAAAACATTTGTAATTTTATTAGTGTTAACGATAACCTGGTAGTGAAAACTGTTTTTCAGGTCAAGAAAAATAACAAATATTGTTAATAGTGTTTACTGGAAAAATACATCCAGTTCAAACGATTTATTTGTGCCCATTTTCGGACAATATCACTGGCATGGGGGTCTTGAGAGCATACAGGAAATCATCCGCGACGGTCTTGGAACTGCAAAAAGCAAACAACTGTGAAAGACGAGGCGAACGAAGTATTGGATAAGGTGTCAAAAAGACAAGAGGTAAAATGTTTGGCAAAGGTTTGTACACGGTCAGTTTCACGATCTGGTTAATCATTTTAGAATATGACAGCGTTCATCGGATGCCAACTCTCTGTTAATTGGTGCCTACATCAATTGTGACGCCGAAATGGGCATTAAGTTTTGATATCCCAGTAAGAGCACAATGGATATCATTGGGAACTACTCGTTCCGAAATATTACGGAGGTATATGGCTTCCACAACGAGTAGTTACGTGTGGCAACCCAAAAGTCTGGAAAATTTTCACGGGCCTGCTCGATTCATGTTTTCAAGGCGGTGTCAGTCCCGCAATCAATACACTGAATTTTTGCACATTCGGGAGTTGCAGGATATGCCACATGCCACATGAGGAACCGATATGCGATCGGATTTGGTTCTATCCCGATGACCGCGCCGGCTGGACTGTTGCCGCCGCTACATACGAAACGTGCCATATGCCATATATATTTAACCCAATATATTCCGAATCACTGTCGCGAGGAGAGGGATTTAAGAAGTATAGCTCCCATGCCTCCGCATAGCTCAATGTGGTCCTGATGTTCGTGTGCCAACAAAGCAAAAGATCATGGCATGTTCGGTGATAATAGTGAGAAAAAGAAATTGCACATGTCCCTCGAACAATAAACTAATAATGTTCAAAGACAATCCAAATTTAGTAAAATTACACACTATACAAGACGTCCGGATTTCCAAACAAGATTTGATTGGATATTTGAAAACAGCGCATTCCCGTGGAGACAATTTTGAATAAACTTTTAGCAACTGGCGTCTCCTGCACCACGACATATAAGTTCTTGACTTTGAAAAGCTCCGATGAATTCGAAACCAACACTCAAAAAAATTTAAACGTTATGCCTATTGATTTTACACATAGATTTTTGCAATTAGCGGAGGCAGATAGACACTATTTGCTGGCACATAAACCTTATGTGTGTATTTACAAGACATAATAATCTTACATTCACATTTCATAACTATAAGGCACATAAAATCCAATTCTATAACAATATATCATTAATGAAACCCTGGCCGAAGAAGTTGGTAGACCAGTGGACAAATTATACCTACAGCTATGACTCGCTAGATGTGGCCAACTTTGTATCTATTGTTCGTGAATGGAAGCAGACATGCTCCGCTAGCATATTTCCTCTATTCAAAGAGCTTGGCGTAATAGGTTCTCCGAAACGAATGTGACTAAAACGTAGTATTGATCCAATCGAACAGCAATTTTCAAATATCAGCGGCTCGTATCAATTTGTCCATTTTTACAGAAAAAGTAACAAACCGTTGAGTTCCTATATATTAATCAACTTCCAAACGCCAATATCCTGGATTTATTTAAGCTTGAAAAGACGGATGTTTTTCTTATATACGATGGTATCAAATACGACATCATCGCACAGCCATATAGTTTTAGGTGTACCTATGAATTGCCGTCTCTTATTACCAAGAGTAATTTTCAAAAAAAATACTTGGTTGGAAATGAAGTAAATCCAAACTACGCTAAATCTCGACTGACTGGATGCATCCTACGGGTAGCATCTTTTTAAATTCTCGTTGAATGTGAAGATATATCCTTGTACGATTTCGACAGCTAGGATCTGTGATAATTATATGGAGTATCATTGATCAATATTAATGTTTCAAAGGTTTTCTTCCATTTAATGCCACTATGTTTAATAGTGGAGTTAAATGGAAGAAAACCTTTGAAACATTACGTACATTCCACTAAGACCTCCGTTCGCGTATATATTGTGATCAATATTGTTTCTCTTTGTTCAAAGCCGTCCATCAGGATTCTTCTATTACCACGCATCTCAAATAGAGCAAATCGGATGCCGCAAACTTCCGTAACTTCTTTCCGTAATATCCTAAGAGGAGAACAAACGAACTATACTGAAGGGAGCAACGGAACCGGTTATCACCTCAGACTATTTACTATTTAAACAGATTTGAACTAAAAATGTTGTATTTGTATACCATATCTAGCCAAACATTTGAAAAGAACCCATCTGTCAAACGTAAAAATAGAGGAAATTATAAAAGGAGTTTTGAATTTGTTTCAAATTCATTATAATCTTATTTAAAAAATTGTTACTATTTTATTTCGTTTGATTGCGTTAGATATATCTTACATTTGATTAATAACCGACAACAAATAAGTGTAACATGGGATTTAACTTTAATAAATGTAATAGAATCGCATTCAAATGAATAGCTAAAGGCCAGTCAGCAGCTGGCAGCAGCTAAAGCTACAAGGTGCAGTGTCGCGACTCGATTCATTATGATTGGCAACTATACTAAGCAAAATTTGGAATGCAAAAACCATCTTTTTATAGTACGGTAGTAAGTTTTAAGCATTTGATTTGTGTTTATGGATACGAATTTGTAAAATCTAGGCTGCGATAATATGTGAGTCCTACTTAAGCGGAATTGTTTAAATACAAACTCACCGAAAAGCAGCTATTAGATACTATTTAGAAATGTTTTCAAAAGTTTATTATAATAGCCAATAGTTCTTAAATAAACCAATTAAAATAATATTCGTTTGCATCAATTTCATCACGAAGTATATAAAAACAAATTCCTTTGAACTGATAGTCTACCTAAAACCAAAAAACTATCGATTTGCTGTTCGAGCAACTTTCATTCAATTTTTTGATGACATGCATGCGAAAAAATATTTGGAGTAGTTCGATTTTCTTATTTGCTATATAAATTAAACATGAGACTATCTGATCGAATGTGACGTTTTAGTTGTTGAAAAATAAATGATCACATTTCAAAACAGAATGATTGCTATTTCGAATTTTACAACTTTTGCTTTTATCTTTTGTATGCCTATCATTTGATGTTTGCATACAAAGACGAAAAGTTGATTGCAACAAAAATCAAATGGCAGTCATCCAAAACACAACTGCCAATTGTTAAAGGGCCAGGTCAACAAGAATATCATTCGATTTAACGCTACGGTTTTGGTACAGTGCATGGGATGACATCTCGCTCGAGCTTCGCTTCACTCCTATACACGCTCATTCAAAACTACTCAAAATTTAAGTTCCCACTACACTGAGAAATAAAAATATACATCACGCAGAAAAAAATCAGTATTAATAAACAAATTTTGGTTTTAAATAACAAATTTACCGCTGTTGCTTTTTTTCATTTGTTGGCTTTTCAATAGTTTCAACAAATATTCCGTTTGAAACAACAAAATCATGATAGGTTTAACCGAACAACAAGTTCGGAGGAACAAAAATAAATCTTTGGCATTAACCAAAGGAGAGAACAACTCAAATTTAGTTGAAATCAAACAAAGATTCTGTAGGTTTTTAACAAAGGGATCAATAACTGTTAGATCTAACAAATTTTATTTTGATTCAACAATGTTTCTATTTAAAATGCAAACAGAAGTATTTGTTGATCTAAACAAATACATGCTTTCAAGAAACGCCCACTTCAGTTTGAAACAGTCATTCGTCATGTTTTAGATTCAACTAAACGTTTTGTTGATTCAAAAAGGCCTGATTCTTCTGTGTGTGAGAGAATGCATAAAAATCACAGCAGAAAAAAAGAGACGGGAATAGAGAGTATGCTAACTACACGCACTACACGATAAAGAAAACTTTTCTCGTTAATCTACTGCCAATATCTGTGACTTGAGTGTTACGGTTTGTCTGGAATTTCCATTGAAAGTGAATTTTGACAGTTGGCTTTTACGCCGTAATCATACGAGAACTGGTTAAATCGCCTGACCATGTTCGTCCGCATTTTTTTTTGACTGGGTATATTTGAATTAATTTACAATGCGACAGATTTGCTGTGTGGGGATTTCAAAGCAATATACTACGATGCAGTGAAACATGTTTTAAAAAACGGATTCTTATGATGCTGGAATAAGAGTAACCGGACCGACTAATCACTAACTTTTTCGAGTTTGATTGTTAGACAGTAAAGACCCGATTTTGTCAACCCCCCTAATTTGGTGAGCCTCATATAAAAATCCAAGTGCGAGTGAGACTTGTGCGTACTTCTCCTATATTAGAAATACAAAATACGCAATTTTTTTTTTAATTTTGCACTTAGGTAAATTTTCACTAAATAATCAAAAAGGGTTATGGGACTAAAAATATTTCAACAGCTTCGGTTTATTAAAAAGAAAGAAATCTGTCCAAATTTTGTCAATGTCCCCGCTTTGTCGGTCTAATTTTCACCAAGGAGTTGATAAAAAAGGGTCTTCACTGTGTTCGATGCTATATACAGTAGTACATATAGGACAGTAGTAAAATACTGCAAAATTTCTTTTTTCTAATCAAATAGTTTGCAGTTTTCTAAGAGAATGGTAACACCAACTCCGTACAGTATTGATCAACCCCACATTCCATTACATTAGTGACCTTCCAGCTTAGAAGGCTTAAAGGTGCTATCTATGTTTACAGAATTGCCGGACAACGGAAGTGTTACTAATTAAGCTTAAATCAATATTTTTGTATTGATCATTGTAACATGCACGGTTTGCGTCGAGTCGAGTAACCTCTGTCAATGACAAACGTGCATAACTTTGAATGACATCCTGCTGGAAAAAAAACCATTCGGTTTAATCGGTCTTGCATTTACCCATATATTTTCGCTACAACTTTTTTTTTCTTATTTTTGTCTCAAGACAATTTATTCGTACACCCATCCCTCGTTGGCTGGGGTCCATGCTACAAGTTCCTTGTCGCCGAACCAAAGAGCGATTTCCTTGTTAGCCGACTCAACGGCATCCGAACCATGGATGATGTTGCGGCCAACCTGAATGCACAGATCACCTCGAATGGTTCCAGGTGCGGAATCAGCCGGGTTAGTAGCACCAAGGATCTGACGACCAGTCTTCACCACATTAAGTCCTTCCCACACCATTGGGACAACCGGTCCGGAACTCATGTAGTTGACTAGGCCGGGGAAGAAGGGACGAGCAGATAGATCGGCATAATGCTTTTCCAACAGTTCTTTGTCAGGCTGTGAAAAAAAAAGTTTACTAATTACGACAAAACATCAAACACGCAGCCACGAGGTCTTCATTCAACAAAAGCTTTTTAGGGTTAGGTTACTACGATTTTCCTGTGCATCGGAAAACAAATCATTAATGAAGAGCTTAATATTTACTTACCCACATGAATTTCAGGGCGACCAGTTTGAAGCCCTTCTGTTCGAAACGTTTGATGATTTTGCCGACCAGTCCCCGCTGGACACCGTCCGGCTTAACCATGATAAACGTACGTTCCTTGTTGGCGGCCATCGCTGTCGAAAATAATGAGAAAAATGCAAGAATCGATCCGATCATATAAAATGCACAACACGGAATGTCTAGCTGATGAAAAATGGAAACTGTCTGGCTGCTTTTTTGAAAGCTGGTTTGGTTCAAGACCAATGCACTGCAAAGGTAAAGGCACTTTTAAATGCAGTTTTCGGGACATTCAGCAAAAATTATTATAATAAAATTTTGTTCAAAATAGACTTTTCTACGGCTCATGTACGTACACGTCACATGACACAAATACTACATCACTAGCTGGTGGAAAATAATAAACAAAGACGGCAAAAGCAAATGGGATTGTTTTCAACCAGCAAACCGCATTAGTGTTCGTGAGACCGGTCGACAAGAACTCAATATTAATTCAAGAGCATTTACTTAAAAGGTCCTATAAGTGCCATTCATCTCGAAGTGAGAAACACGAGGTTAAAGTTTCGTAGACCTAAAACAAATTGTATTTGAGAACAAATGTGTTTTGATGAAACAATTAAGTCATTAGATGAAGATTAAAATTCCCCTTTTTTTCATTTTTAGCAATATAGCTCGTCTTTGTACATATAGCAATATACGTTTGTAAAGATTAAGATAATAGATAAATAAAAAAAAATTGAAAAAAATTAGTTTCACCACAGATAACAGACGTTTAGGCTAGAACAAAATTTCTTCAAAAACCTGTGTAAACTTTCAAATTGATATACGTTGAAAATCCGTGTTTCACTATTGCCATCTGCGCAACTGTTTGCTACACGTGTTTGACAGCTGCACTCTAACTGCATTGTAGTGATCACTGCGCCATCTGCAAACGTTTGCCAAACATGTTTCAGACGTCTGATTCATTCGGAATTTCAGTAGCGGGTATTTACACACGATTCATATCGAGCCTAAACGTCTGTTATCTGTGCTTCAACCATCATTCTATCAAAATCATTTTCTTTGCTTCACTTATTACACATTGGCTAGCGCGGCAACAATAATAATTTTCTTCTTTCACTAAGCAACAATAAAAAGCAAATCTGTTACAATCAATCCTCATTCTTTTACCGGACGGTGTGGCGAACGGATCGCCTAGAAGCGCTCAAGAAATAAGCACCGAAGCAGTCAAACAGGTGTCTTTCCTCGAATCCCTTACCGGACGGCGTGACGAACGGATCGCCTAGAAGCGCTCAATCACCAGCAGCGAAGCAGCGGATCAAATGACTCAGCGAATCCCTTACCGGACGGCGCAGCGAACGAATCACCTAGAAGCACTCGAAAAACAGTGGGTCAAGTGGCTCCCCGAATCCCGGACGGCGTGGCGAACGGATCGCCTAGAAGCGCTCAAGAATCGGCACCGAAGCAGCTGATTATGTGGCTCCCCGAATCCCTTACCGAACGGCGTGCCGAACGGATCGCCTAGAAGCGCTCAAGAATCAGCACCGAAGCAGAGGTTCAGGTGGCTCCCCGAATCCCTTACCGAACGGATCGCCTAGAAGCGCTCAAGAATCAGCACCGAAGCAGCTGATTATGTGGCTCCCCGAATCCCTTACCGAACGGCGTGCCGAACGGATCGCCTAGAAGCGCTCAAGAATCAGCACCGAAGCAGAGGTTCAGGTGGCTCCTCGAATCCCTTACCGGACAGCGTGGCAAACGGATCGCCTAGAAGCGCTTAAGAACCAGCACCGAAGCAGCGGATCAAGTGGCTCAGCGAATCCCTTACCGGACGGCGCGGCGAACGAATCGCCTAGAAGCACTCGAGAAACAGTGGGTCAAGTGGCTCCCCGAATCCCCTAACGGACGGCGTGGCAAACTGATTGCTTAGGAAAGTAGCAACACCAGATCCAGGCACGTCTCTCCGATTATCCTACCTACCTGACAAAGCAGCAGGACACGAACCATGATGGAAGACCACCGGTTCGTTTTGGCACCTGGGCTCGCCTGGGGATTGGACTGAAAATTACGATAATGTTCAAGCCCTAAAATTTCAGAATAATCCTTAGTTCGTTTTCTACGAAACTGTAAATCATACTCGTTTGACACTCTTGGTCTTACTGGACAGTGAATTTAGCCACACGTGTTAGCATTTTTGACAATTATTCCGGTAAATGGATTGGGACCAAGGTACCTCAATGGACGGTGTGGTCGGCATAATTCAAATTCATAAAATAATTTTTGTTAGCGTATCTTCAACGTCAACTGCATCGGAAAAAATAAAAAAACAGCATTGCCCGTATAAACAAATGCCATTTTAGAAATCTTTTGGATCATTTCCAAAATATTGTGAACGCACCATAATTAAACCAAACATGTAATGTAATGTAATTTGTATTTGATTAAACTATTAAACAAGCCTATTATTATTAGGCGTTCTCTCAACGAAAATGGATATTTTATTAACAGTTAAGATCATCAGTTACTGATTCTCGCTGTGTGTCTGTGTACATAATCAGTGAGTAATAGTGTATTCTTCTTTATCGACTAGAACTGTCAACAGAGTATCACCAACGACACGACTAGACACTCGCATTCGAAAACTGTATCGCAAATCCGACTACCCCTCAGTGACTCGGTAACTGGAACTGTCAAATTTGATATTTGGTTAAAAAATGCACGAATCTAGCAGCACTGATGAATCTGTTATTTTTTCTAATAACCGGTACGTAGATACCGTTGCAACCCCTGGTTACGCTGTGCAATATACAAACAAAACAAACCGACCGATTATTACGAAAAGTTATTCTAGAATTTAGTTTGTTGCTCCTACATGGTTTCGTCCATTTTTGAATTCACCAGGGACCCGGTGCAATTTTGCGGTTGTTTCTGCTACCACACAAGGCCAACGGGTGAATATGTTTTGCCATAGGACAGTTGATATATTCGTGATAAGGCACAGGTGATGCCCCTGGCACTGATGTAAACACCAATTGAAGGAGACTTGGCGCTGTTCAATCTGTACTATTTTGGGTAAATATCAATTTTACTGTCCCTTCGCGGTATGAGAAATAAAACCGCCAACTGATAGATTTTTTAGGAAAGAAGTACACACAGCTAGCAGATATATTCAAAAACGTGTCTGCTTGTTGTATCGCTCAAACTGAAGAGCCGGAACCACAGCTTTATTTCACCGATGGAACTATTTACGAGTTTAACAAAAGCATTTCGGAGAGTTAAAAAGGGAGAATGAATGACCAAATATATGGGAACTAATAATGCTGTAACGCTTCCCGTCGAAAACATTCTACATGTTTAGATCTCCGGCTAAACGAAAGCATTTAACATTTATGTTTTACATATGTAGATGAAATTGTTGGTGATTCGTTAAGGTACTGGGACTACGAGACGTAATAGAGGGATACAAGTAGAAAGGAACAAAACCGAGCACTTACTACTGTTACATTGATCAGCGGATGCATTGTTCAGAACTGCGCGTTGGGATTGAAATGGTTCATGTGCTGGCTATTCGACATGTACCTGATTCGCGAAGACTGTCCTTATGCAAGATCTTTAAGAGGTGAACTTCAGAAGCAAAATTGGCATTGATAATTGTGTATAGTTATTCTATTTATAATTTAATTAAACAATATTTCTGCACTTCTAAAAGCAGGAATTTGGCATTCAATTATAATATTATTTCTTTTAAGAAAAACAAAAGATTTGTTGTTCCATGCTTATACATTTTTATTATATCTAATAAAGCAATTGTGTAAGGTCTTTCTGGATTATTGCTCCCTCAAATATCATATGAGTAATTTCACGCGCGAAAGTAGCTACCGATGGGAACAGTAAACGGAAAGAAAAATTGAGGAAATACTAGTTACATGACATTAAAGGGAAAAATTGTGATTGCCTTAAGAACGAGATTGAGGCTGATCAATTAGTAGAATGTAAAGGTTTGCTAATAAAAACGTTTTGGGGTAACGCCACTTCCGCCGGCGTGATCTCTATAATATTAACTTGGTTCGAATGTAAAAGTTATATACTTAGAGTGACTAGATGTTTCCGGAATGAATGCGGGACGCTTTCAAGGAACCTATTGAAGTTGTACGCTTCCGAATTTTCTGCGCAATTTCTGTTAGACAATGACGCGGAGATTCATGAGCTGATTCATACTTATAATCGACAGAGGCATCGTTAGAATCAGATTATATAGCCTCAATTTGCACGTTACTCGATGTTATTCAGAGATTGGATACCACGATCCAAATCCTGGTTGCATTGTCCAGTATTAATATTTCTCGGGTACCTTGAAATAAAAATCAGCAATTTGAAAAATGCGGGACACTTTCCGGGACGCAATGCGGGATATGTTCTTAAAATCCGGGACTGTTCCGCCTAATCCGGGACGTCTGGTCACTTTATATATACTGCTACTAGAATATACAACAAAATTGCAATAATACTCGTTCTAAATGTTACGGGAATAAAATTATTTTTTGGCTGAGGACTTCTTCATTTTTTGCGTTTGCCAATTCTCAGGCCATTGGTGAAATCAATCTTCATGTCGATTTTGAGATAAAAAATGACAAAAATGGGTCGGGTTGGCTCCATGTAGGTGAATGGACTACTTATGTGTGTGTGGTAATGAGTAAATCATTGCGACCCTTCCTTGTTATCAACCTACGATGTTTGGGTGCTTGTTCGGAATCATTGTTAACATTACGTTGTCATTCCCAAATTTTTCCCTACATCATAAAATGCCTCAAACATTCAACCAACGATTGATTTAACCACGATTCAACAACTTAAACGTGGCAATGTCGAAGGATTTGGAGCAAACCCGCCGTCAATTTTGAAGATTGTTTCTCGGTGGAACACAATTCCTTTGGTTGGCTGGAAGATGGGATCAGTCTCGCACTTGAACCCAATACTCAGAGAACTCTGCTTAACTGATGATGGATACTTTTTAATTATTTCGCTAAAACAAATGCACTACCGCGATGCACCCACCAACCGCTCATATCGTGATGATTTCGCATCACAGATGAGCAGGCACGCAGAATTTAAAGTTAAAGCCTTACACAGCTTTTCGCCCGTACTTTGACGATTTTATATATTAGATTATTCCGGAGTAGATCCCAAAAACAAAAGAATGCATTAGAAGCAATTTTGTTCCGCCGTAGGGTTATTAAATTTTTAAGCTTTGTTTATTTGCTGTAACAGTTTATTGATTGCCAAGATACGAAAATCACAGCAGTGTTGCGCAAAAATTAATTTTTCGTTATTATCGAGGGGTGACTCAATGTACTGGTAACTGGCGGTAAATGACTCGAACATTTTTTCTTCCATTTGTTTCATGTAGTGGCTGGTCGTGTCGTTGGTATCACACTTCATTTGAATTACTGGGTGTTGTAAAATTGTATACGCACTTAATTTTGTTCTTCCCAGCCTTTTTCGCAATTTTTACCGAATTTTACCCAGCCCAGCACTCAGCTAACAAAACTTTTACGGCCAATTTCATCACTGGATTAAAACCGGTTCTCGCTGAAAACCAGTTTTCGGGTTGCTTGTGACCAATTAGCCGAAAACCGGTTTTCAACGAAAACCAGTTTTCATCGAAGTGAAGAAATTGGCCGTTACCGCGATGTCAGTAGAAGTTAATTTAATAATTGAATAGGGATCTTTAGGGGTGTGCGGGTTAAGGCATATTCTGATGCAGATTAGTACCGTGAGTTAAAATCTCAGTCCTTTTTCAATTTTTTGGCCCGAAACTATAGAAAAAAACATTTTTAGTTTGTTTCCTTTTAGGACAATAACACATCCAAACCAATGCGATTTGCACGACCCTATAGGTTGCCTTATCAAATCTACCATAGTTTGCAGATGAAACTTGGGATGGCAGGTTGCTAGCGGATTGACAAAGTACCAGATCATGCTGTGTGGGGTGCTGTCCCGGTTAACAATGAGGCGAACGAGATATTTGCAGATACGTCATTTAGTAGGACAACTGTCAGTTTGCTGGTTGAGTTTAATTTGGTTTTTTTAAATTTAAAAATCATAAAAGAATAATTAAGGTTTAAGAATGATATGAGTGTACTCGTAAGGACACCCGCTACCAATACATATGAAAAACTAGCACAATTTTTCCAAATTAAAGTTCCCTATTTGACGAATTACCGATAGAAGTAACTTTTAATTAGTGTTTTACCGGTTGTACAGAAAATTAAGAGGCGTCTTTTATTCAGGTAATCTCATTTGTTTATTCTAGAAATTCAAAGAAAATCATCTGAAAAACATAACATATCCTCAATACTTCAATAAGTCAATCCCATTTGAAATGTACACCGCCAATACAACTTTTTTCTATTACATGTACAATACTTTAGCCAATGGTGTCTAATATTGATACATATTCCGTGAATAAATATCTTTTCTCTTTTGTTCCCCAGTAAGTTCAGCCGGAATGCTGGCTGGTTCTAGTAAGTAATCTGGCTTCAGTGAACCTATTCTAATTACAATCGGTTGTGTCATTGGAGGCGGAACACTAACGTCCATTCCATTTCTTCACTTGGGTGACAACGGGTTTTCGTTTAAAACCGGTTTTCGGCTAATTGGTCACTAGCAACCTGAAAACTGGTTTTCACAGAAAAACGGTTTTCATCCAGTGAAGAAATTGGACGTAACTATAACCAGCCAGAATTCCCGTTCATTTCGAGCTGAACTAAATTGGGTCAAGTTCTTTGCTGCTTGAAGCAACTGAGAGCAAGAAGCGTGGCTTGTAAACGGCCGAGAAGCATTCTGTCAAAATTCACTTGGAGAGAAAACTTAAGGCAAACCGTAACTCGCTGAGAACGGATGTTAACAATTTATGAAAGAGAAAAGTTTTTATAATTTATGATATACAACCCCCGAGTTTTGTCCAGAATTTGTGCTCAAAGTGAAGATAGTATGCGCATTGGCCCTTTTCAAAAAACGCTCGAGAAAAAATCTGGCATCCCTGTAATCAGCTGAACCGAATTTGCAACACGTAATCGAAGAAGAACGTTCAGTCGTTCACATAAAATCAGTTTTTATCGTATTATCAAGCAAGAAGAACGAATATGGTACTGTACAAGAAGTTCCGTTAGTTCATTTTTGTTCCCTTGATTATTATTTTAGAGAAGTGGGCAGTGTTTGTATTGAAAGTGTAAAGTTGAAGTGATTGAAAAAAAACTTGTTAAGGTGACACGTAGCGATGTCAGTGCAATTCAATCCCGAATCGGAAGTAGAAAAGTTAAATAACTCTTATCAAACGGTGTACTACATTATAGCCGATAAAGAGGCGACGGCCAACGACAAGTTCGAAGAAGACTACCAAGTGCAAACGGTATAGTATCCCAGTATTGGTTATATTTTATTTCTGCACTTGCAGATTATAAAATGTTTGCAAATACAACCTGCCCCTCTAGATTGTATCGGCTTAGATCAAGTACACGTTAAATCAATTACCAAATGGTTTCCTATGGAAATTTTCCATCCGTACAATACATGTATAAAGGGTGGGAGGTGTTTTCATTGTAGTTGTGCGGTTGTCAAACTTGGACATAGAAATAGTATACTAAACAGTAATCTATTAGCTTGATTTAGTAGAGCAATTCCTGAAGATTCGCTCAATTCTGTAAAATTGTGAACGACCATCTTCGATTCAGATAACCAAAGTGTTATTGTTCGATTATCATATTTTGTACAGCAAAACTCCCCGAGAAAGAGCTAGTAGGTACAGAAAATGAATTACTTTTGAACGAAGAAAATATTTATAGTAAATATTTTTCACAACTTGAAAATATTTCATGAGCATTTTAATGGGAAATGCAATGTTTTCGTGGCTGCAAACTAACAGCATGAATTATAAAATTAAGGTAGACGAGCCCTTATCCATCTCATTAGTTAGGAATGCGCACTATTTCGTTGAAAGCTCGGTTTGCAGTGATTGGATGGGTATCAACATGTTTGTTTCGTTCCTGACAAGTAGTGCCCTAATTTATTTTAGCACCTCTATCCTTTCCACTAATTTGAACACATGTGTTAGAGCAGTGTCTGCAATTTCTGTTCTAACAAATGCACAGTGGTATTTTTCGCCAAAAACGTGCGAAAAATAATTCACTCGAAAACGATAAAGCGTACAACAATGATGTCTTCTGAGATGTTTTATGATGATACAAGACCTTATTATAGTGAATAATCCCCCTTGAAGTGAGATATTTGCTACAATTCTTTTCAAAGTGTTATGAAAAGCAAGATAAAGTATTCAGAAGTGTCGAAGAACTTGTTTTTGCGAACATTTTTGCTGAAGAACAAAAATCTCTATAGTACACTCGGAGCTATTTTTTTAATTTTGATTATAGAGGTTTTAACCTTAGCGTCATTCGTGTCTTTTCGGGCTAGAGAAATCTCTTTTTGAAAAATCTCTATGTGCGGGGTTCGGAATCGAACCCAGGTGAGCTGCGTACAAGGCAATGGATCTACCAACTACGCTATGCCCGTCCCCTACTCGAAGTTATTGATCGTTGTTTGTGAACGACCCCTTAAATGCTTTTATTCCACATAACTTCTTAAATATCGAAAATAGAGCTTCAGCATGTTCAAGAAATAATAAAAAACGATTTAATCCACCTATCAGTGAGATGAGACATTTCTTACACATACAACTGTTGTATTATTGATTAGTTTAATAATATAAATAATTTATTATATTAAGTTGATATACATTTAATTAATAAAATAAATCAAATTAGCTCAAATGAAAAAATTAGACAATATTAAAAAAGTTATTAAAATTAAGAGAGTAAATTTAATTGTTCGAAGCTAACAAACTGTCTTCCAATAATTAAATAAAAAAAACTAACTAAACCGAATTAATAAAATGAAAAAATTGCATAAAACATAGGAACTGGGAAAAATTAACAATACCTATAATAAAATGATTAAAATAAATTAAATAAATAATATGAATAAAACCAAAAAAATTAAATTAATAAGATAAATTATATGAATAATATGGATAAAACTAACCCTATCATACCTAATATTTTTATAGCACATATATGGTTTCAAAACTGTTTTTCTTAAAAGTATAAAGAAACACGAAAAACCTGTTCTGATCAAGATAGATGCTTATCTATCAGTGTGAGAAGCTGCTCATATTTTACATACCGATCCTTAATACACATCTCCTGCAAAGTTTTCAATAGTTCGATTAGGAAGAGAAGATAGCCGAAAGCAGTCTGCATTGATAAAATTTATCCGTTTTCAACAATAGACTTTTTTACGGACACAACATGACTCAAAGCGGCAAAAGTAAATGGGATTGTTTTCAACCAGGAAACTGCATTAGTGTTCGTGAGACCGGTCGACAAGAACTCAATATTTGAAGACAACGAAGATATATTAAAATATAATTTTTCACTGATAACTGAAAATGTCTTAGGAAATACTGCTCCAGTGAAATCCAATCATAACAATTGCAATAACCTCAGTTCTACGGATATTTCTTGTAACTATTAGCGCTCAAATAGTTACAATGACAGCAACAATTATTAGTTTTACTTTTTTGTTAAGAAAGCTTGTCCAACCCCAAAGTTATAGCTGTTTGAAAACGTGGTTGTTCATAAATAACAGGGTATGCATTTAATAAATCAATAAAATGAATAGAATAAATAAAATTTATAAAATGAATTTTTCGTTTTGCTTGTTTTTAACAAAAAAAATGAATAAAATGAAAAAAATCAGCGATATTAAAAAGTAATACAATTAATAGAATAAATTAAATAGTGTTTAATTAATCTTCTAGATGAAATGAATAAAATGAAAGACTGAACAAAATTAGTCAAATTATTAAAATTAATAAAATGTGTGAACCCGAAAAACAATATAAAAATTGCATAGCACGAAAAAAGTGAATAAAATAAATTAAATGAATGATACGAATAAAATACATGAGGTAGATAAAATGAGGTCAAATAAACAAAATGAATCAAAAGAATGCTAAATGAATAAAATCATTAAAATGAAATGCCCATATATTTAAAACAAGTCAAATTTTTAAAATTAAAAAAAAATAAATAAAACGAATATGATCCACAAAATGAATGATCTGGAAAAACTGAGTATATAGAAAAAAATTTAAAAAAATTAGAAGTAAATGAATAAAACGAATTTTGCAAATTCCAAAACCATTGTTTCAGAATATTCTGAAGTGTTTGTGAAAATTCCATTTCAAAGAGCACGTTTTCGTTCTTTTTTTGACGGCGTCTTAAGATTATCTGGTACAGTAGGATTCCGTTTTTGGCAACAATTTTATTTTTTTCAGTTACCAAGCCGGAACCGTGCCAAAAATGGAACCTTATTTTTAAAGTTTAGATTTTCAATTTACAATTTCAAAAATGTTTCAAGGATTTTTAATCATATGTGAAATGGAATGAACTGAAAGAAAAAAATAAGCAAATTCAATTTTATTCATGTTTTTTATCAAATTCAGACGTCGTACGGTGGGGCAGAATGCTACTTTCGACGCTCAAAACCTCTAGCGCCTTGGGTATATATCCTGGAGGATTAGCTTTAGCAGAGCATCATAGATGGAAAGGATAATAATTTGGCAACTTTGGTTTTGATCTAGATAAGTAGAAACTGATCTAGATCAGTTCTATCTTTTGACAGAGGTGTACTATCAAAAAACTTTCTTCGGCAAAGTTGTTTGTTTGATATTTTTAGCACATGTACTGAAGACATTTATACTTTATAACTTATGTAGATGGCGCTACATGACATTTAAAAAATACTCAAGAAAATGAATTTTAACATTTTGTATGAAAAATATATCTAGAAATAAATGCTTTATTCCTAAATCTTCGAAAATATACAACATTAAAAAAAAGCTTCAAAGTGTGATAAATGATAAATGTTACCATAACATTTGCTCCTGGGATTGCTATCTTTTCTTTCGTTAATATTAATGCACAATTTTGTTTAAAAAACATAGCTCTTTTAAAAAATAAATAAATTTTATAATAATAACTAACCAATCATCGATCTTCCAGATGAAATTGGTAGATTGAAAATCAAAATGCAATGTTTGAAGATAGTTAGGTTTGAAGAAAACCTGTATAAATCACTTGCAACTATCCAAACAAAAGGGATTGAAACATCAGTGCTGCAGTGTAAATGTGCTCCAATAAAAGTTCCAAAAATCTCTAGAACAATGTATTTGCGAGAAATTAACACATCAAAAGATAATATAAGCAACCCTATTTTTCAAGAGCCAGCCTACCTTAAATCTTAAAAAAATCATAACAAATTAACCAGTATAGATAGCCTTGTTTTTCAGCAATCTTGCTTCAATTCATTTGTGTTATTATATTGTAGGACATTGTGCAGGAAAACTTCACACATCTAAACAGTCGATACTTTGAACACCTCAACCATAAGGACCACCCCAATTCCATTTATTTGAAAAAAATCGCCAAAAAAAAACTAACAAATTTGCCAAACTATTTGGGAACCATCACTTTTGTATTCCTAAATACGGCTTTGGGACGCACCGTGGTCAACTTTCGATATGCACTGAAAATTTAGTGACAAGTTTTGTATTGACGTCGTAATAATCCAAAGAGAAAGAGGCTCGCAATGTTACTAAGGTTCTATTGAACATTTTCTCCAGAATTAGTCTTATTTTGCAGTGTAGCGCATTCCTCTGTACTTGACTCTTAAAGTGCACAGACTCTGGGTCTTACTATAAAAATTGACTCCGTCAGACACTAGTTACACTATTAACCGTTATATTATACATAAATAATACATTTCTATACCTACTGTGATCAATTAACATAACACGTATAGTGTAAAATATAGTTAACCCTTAAATGCATAACACTATTATAAAACAACATTGCGAAAAACATCTCAAAATTGTCACAGTAATGTATTGAAACTGTAAGACAATTTTAACAAAATTTGAAAAAAAAATGATTTGCCCTTTGAGGGTTAATATGACTGCCATGTTTGGAAATAAAGTCAAATGTGATGTCAATTTATTCAAAAAAATATCTGTTGTACATCTTTAAAAGACTTATTATGTACAACAAGAATGTTGCCAAAAATGGAACCCACTTGTTGCCAAAATCGGAGTGTGCCAAAATGGGACCATGCCAAAAACGGAACGTACCAAAAACGGAATCTTACTGTATTTGTTCTTTACTGACGGGCCTTAAAAAAATTGTATTTTAAACGATTTTTGCAGATAAATGTTTTGGTCTCTTTTGAAACATCGCAATGGTTTTGTGCCCTCTCCCATAATCCCTTTTCGGCGAGACGTTAGCTTATAGTGCATGCGGGTGAACCCTTTTGTTTATTGCAAATGATTATGTGACGTTTATTTTGATCCCTATCTCGGTGTTGGAAAGTTTGTTTTTTAACTATAGTCTTTTCATTCAGAGAAGGGCTCAGTAACATTTTTCCGTTTTGTTGTTTGGTTATATGAACCGTTAATTTTTGAGGGGAAGTGAAATGGAACATAAACAAAACAAGTTATTTTGCTTATGTGCCTTTTCGATAATTTTTTTTTCGCCAACAGCCAGGCTTCAGAATCGGCTTATTTAAGGTGTGTGTAAAGCTATTTTTCCCGGATCTAATTTGTGGATATATTTAGAATTTGATCCGTTATTTTTCATAAAAGTGCATTCCAATACAATGAATCTGAATTTTCAATAATATCAAGCCAATAAAGGTGTTCTCAATTTTTAAATGACTCATTTGAGCATATGTTTCACTCAAAATTCAGTAAAGATGCGAAAAGTGCACGTGGGATGTCTCTTTTCAACATTTTTGTCTTTAAGCAACCATATTACCCAATTTGAAATACCCAAGGGTTTCCGTAATTATAGCAGGGTTACTGCTCTCTAATTCATTTTAGCTCCTCTATTCATCCTATCTATTTGAACACATTAGTTAGAGCAGCATCTGCTGTCTCTATTCAACGCATTGTCTCAAATGATAAGATGAATAAGGGTACATTGTACTTGCCTTTTTCCTTCGCTCAAACGAGAGCATTTTTCATTTTCCAGGCAAAAATTTTAACTGTGCTGCTTCTTATGAACGAAGCAAAGACGATGATACCTATTTAAGCGCAATCCAGTCACCCTAAGTCGAGTTATCAACGAAATAGTGACATTATGACTAATGAGATGAATAAAGGCAGGTCTGCCCTATATACAAACGCTCAGTATAAAATTGAAATAATTTGGAGTTGATGTAGTTTTCGGTTTTTGGTCATATGACTCCTATTAGTGCAACGTTTCGAAGGAATAGCCCCTCATCTTTAGAGCAAAGCAGAGTTTGAACATAAATTAGTTATAGTTTTCTCATAATAGAAATATTTTGCAAATTTTGCCAGGACGCCAATAATTATCTTTTTCAAGTAGAATGTAATTTTTAGTTTGTTTCCGCAAGTGGCTCTGTTCTACAATAAAATGGAAAACTATTTAACAACAACAGAAACAGAAGATAAAAATAGGGATGTTTTTGTTTTCTTTAACCTGAACAAATAAATCGCAAGATTAAATTAGCTTAAATATTTATACAAATATTTCAGATTAGTTAAAGATCTTATGACACATCTTAGAAATGGATTTGGAAATGCAACTGATAATTTTTACGCCATAATTAGTATAACATAAATCTTGCAAAAGAAGATAAACTTTCAGTAGAATTTTGTTATTCAAAAACAGAGTTGCTCTCGGTGATGCTACGAGTATAATATGAATACGAATTATATTAGAAATCTATTTTCTCATTACTAGGTGAATTACTTTGTGATCTGTGCTTTCATATACCATCCAACGTCTATCTCACGACTGAACGTATTGCTTAATCCAACGGATAAATACATCAACGCTGGACAAATTTTCACTTTGAAGTGAATTTACACATTGTTTTGTTCTTGAACTAAACTTCGGTTTAGTTCAAGAACAAAACAAACAATCGGTTTAGTTTAGCCCCTAAAACACCCGTAAAGCAATATTCTGTATGTAACGTTCTCATTCTTAGTTAAAATACAAAATGTTGCATTTTTGCATTTTTCTAATTATGTGCACATAACACCGCTGCATTGCTTTGTTTGAAAGTTATTTGCTTTAAACCCTTTTTGTTTTGACAAAATCATCCATATTTCAGAAAGTAAACAACATATCGAAAAACAAAAATAATAGTGTCCAATGGCAACGTTAGGCCTCTCATTTGAAGCTAATTTCGTTAAGACCGGTTCAGTGGTTGCTGAGATAATCACATGACATTAGTGCACATACATACACCCCCCCCCCCCCCCCCCCCCCCGAAAAATATCGTCGTTTTTGTAGTGTAAAGTAATTTAACGCCATATTCCCCAAATGATTATCGGACTGTAAACAATACCCCAAATGACAGAAACAATTTACGGTGTGGCGTGTTTGTTGTCGAATCACAATATGACAAATTGTGGAAAAACAATAATACAATGATTATTGTTCTCGTTTATGCGGGAACATTTTCTGAAGGTTAAAATGGAGCTGAGACGGAAGTCACCTCTGTTCAGTTTAACTATGTTAGGCGTTCAATGCTGATAACGAACATATTTTTTACGTAGCACATTAAAACTCGGTTGTATGTAGCACAGCTAAAATGAAAATACCAATGTTATAAGCATATTTGTTCTATGGGATTCCCTATAAACATGGGACAATTATGCGTATGATAGCAGCATGGACAATGAAAAAAATGAAATTTCATCAATGAAATTTATCTTACTCGTATGGTTTGTCCTAGGCCGTTGTCTCATTTTCGTTTTCGCAAAGTTCGGATGCTTTAGAAAGTAGCGTCGTTGTTTCTTAATTTTCTCCTGATTTTGGTAAATGAAAAAAACATTTTTCGACTTTGGTATTCACAATTGCAAGTCTCATGTTTAATTAATGGGTTACACCAATTTGCACCAATTTAAAAAAAATATTTTTTTATTGGTCCAAAATTACTCCTTAGAGTTTTGAAAATGATAGGGGAACCCGGGGCCACAGTGGGGGTAATTGGGACCCCCTCGATTTCCCAGAAAATAGTAAGACTTTCTGACTATCGTACATATTAGTGGAACCGCTATTCTTAAACATTATTTTTGAGAGCTGAATTTGATTCTTTGTTCTTTGAAGAAAGGAGATACAACGTGTTTCGTTGTTTTGCCATTCTCAAAACAAAAATCATTATAATGGAAAAACCCTGATTAAAACAAAACATAAAAGTGAAAAAATAACTATTTTTCCTATTTTATGAAATGATTTTTGTGAAAACACAGATATTTTCAAGACGCTAACCACTTTTGTGCGAAATGAGCGTACGGGGCTATTCGGACCCCCTATTCTATCAAACACCGTTCAGTGGCTTGCGGCTACGCAGGCGATTGCACACGGCATAGCAAAGAAAATAAATGATGCGCCAATCGACAGCTGTGACTACCCAAATTAATTTTTTGTATCAGATTTTTTTTGCTTCTTAAGGAGTTTCTCTAATAAATATTTCATAGGTAAATATAGTTACATTGTAAAAAAAACTAAAAAAATGACGGCCTGAATTGCCCCGTGGGGAGGTCCGAATTACCCCCTACATTGTAAAAGCATGGAAAAACGTAGAGTTTTGCAAATCGTCACCTAGCGCTGCCATGGAGTGGTGTAATTGAAATTTTATGGCACCAAAATGTAGCTTAGGTTTCAAACTAACCATTAGGACTTTGACCGATTAATTTTTTCACATCTATCCACCTAAAAGGGCGATTTGCTTAGGTAGGTCCGAATAGCACTGGGTTCCCCTATACCAAAAAATTGAATGTGGCATTAATTGGTAATTGTTAAAAATTTTAATTCTGTCGCAACACCTCTTATGTGTACCCCGAGCTTGCTAAAAACTATAACCGCGAAACCACGATTTTTGAGCTGGCCGGAAACATAACTCGAGCAAATGGTTTTTGATAGTTTTGAAATTTTCTCAGCATATGCAAAATTAGTTTCTTCAGCGATGTACGTAGGATTTTATTTGTTTATTGGTTGATTTTTTTCTTCAACAATTTTGTGTCAATTTTTAAGAACTTTTCAGCATGTTTTTACTAAAAAGAGCGCCATTTCGCAAAAAATCGAAATATCGTAAAAATCCTACGTACGTCGCTTGCTATTGTTTAAAAGACTCGAAAAAAACATTAGTTTCAAGCTCTAGACACATCCGCCATTTTGTGACAAAATTACTTGAAACAAATATTTTTTTGTGCTTCACAACTAGTATAATAAATCCCATTTTGAATGATCTCGATTCACCTTTTTATTGCGTCTACAAAAAATACCCGTGACATGTCTACTTGTTCGTGTTCTACAGTGGTGTAACCCCTTAATCTAACTTACAACTTTTAAGGTTCAAAGAACTTTCGGTGAGCGTCTACACGAATTGAACGCTTGATAGTATGCGTTGGAAAAAGGCGTTCAACTTTGTCACTGGTTTATCCATATGAAGCATTTATTAAACTCTAAAAGAAGAAAATCAGTCGATTTATTAGATTATCACGATTCAAATAATAAAAATAGATAATGGAAAAACAATTGGCCGGGTGGAATGGTCCTTTTGAAAAAGTGGCAGTGATTTTTCGTCACACTACCACTCTGTCCCGGGACACGCAATATAACTGCGTAGTGAAAAAAACACAGCAACTTTTTCGAAAGCACCATCCCGCACGGTCAATTACTTTTCCACAAACTATTTTGCATAATTTGAATCCTGATAAGGGACCATTCATATATTACGTAACGCGTTTAGAGGGAGGGAGGGGTACGACAAGTTGTGACATAGGGAGGAGGGGGAGTAAGCTTGATGGTTACGTAACATGTTTTCACCGAACAAAATTTTTTTTCAAGGAATTTGTTACTAATAGAGGAGGGGGGATAGATAAATTTGTCACAATTTGTTACATGGGGGGAGTCAACTTTGGGCAATTTTAGCGTTATGTAATATATGAATGGTCCCTAATCTAATAAATCGACTGATTTTCTTCTTGTAGAGTTCAATTAATGCTTTATAAGGATAAATCGGCGGCAAAGCTGTACACAATTTTTCCTACGCATACTACCAAGCGTTCAATTCTTACACATACTCAAAGAAAGTAACTTGAGACTTAATAGAAAAGAATAGGGTAAGGTGGGGTAAACCCGACCTCCCTCTGTTATCGAAAATCGGAAGCACTACGCGAACAAGTTTCAATGTCATCGCTTAGAGCATCGAAAATACAGTGAAGACTCGTTTTTATCAGCCCCTTGGCGAATTTTAGGCTGATAAAACAGGGACATTGATAAAATCGGGACATATATTTTTCTGTCTTTTTAATAAAACGAAGCTCTTAAAATATTCTTCTTTGGCCCTTAGATATAGCCTCGCAACCTTTTCTGATTATTTGCTTTAAATTTCCCTTAAGGGACAGCGACAAAATTAAAAAAAAATTAATATTCTTATTTTTTGCATTTTTTGGATCTCTAAGATATGAAATATATGCCCAAAAAAGGATTTACTCGAATTCAACTTGGTTTGTCTGCTAGAGCCCATCAAACTATCAACTATCAATTTTTATATGAAGCTGATAAAATCGGATCAAAAAGCTGATAAAATCGGAGTTAGCTGAAATCGGGGGCTGAAAAAATCGGGTGGCATGACAGCATTTTATTAGTCTACATTGAGATGCTCAGACAACAATAAGTGTGTCTTTACAACTTTTGATTTGATTTTTGTGCATCACTGACTACAGGATATTTCTGATTGTTAAAGTGATTGCATAAAAATGTAGGCGGATTTAAATTCTTTGATTAAAGTAAGGGGTAAATCCGACCGTTTTTAGCTAAGAAAATGTTTATTTATCAAATTGAAATATATTTTTTATTAAATTTTAGCGCAATGGTAAAGTGTTTTTATTACTTTTTTGCACAATGCTCCATAATTACAAACGAAAGACAAAAAAACGTAATGAATATAGTTTTCGTCGAGCAATTGTTCCGATACAAATAAGAATATCTTTACGGGCTCGTGATTTTGACATCCCAAGATAGACATTGAATTAAATTTTCTTCGTGTTACAATTCAATAACATAACATTCATTAATTTATCATTGAAAAACCATAAAATTTGAGCGATATCTGTACTAAATAAACCAAAAACATAGCCGGTCGGGTTTACCCCACCATTTTGAAAACAGCAAAAATGAACTTTTTCATAAAACGCTTGTACACTCAGGTTTTTTTTACGCGGGGGATACAAACCGCGTAAATGAAAACCGCGTAAATGAAAACCGCGTAAATTTCAAAATCCGCGTAAATGAAAACCGCGTAAATTTCAAAATCCGCGTAAATGAAAACCGCGTAAATTTCAAAATCCGCGTAAATGAAAACCGCGTAAATTTCAAAATCCGCGTAAATGAAAACCGCGTAAATTTCAAAATCCGCGTAAATGGAGACCACTTAAATTTAAGAATCCGCGATAAAGGGAACCTCATTGATGGATACCGCGTAAATTCCAAAATCCGCGTAAATGAAAACCGCGTAAATTTCAAAAACCGCGTAAATGAAAACCGCGTAAATTTCAAAATCCGCGTAAATGAAAACCGCGTAAATTTCAAAATCCGCGTAAATGAAAACCGCGTAAATTTCAAAATCCGCGTAAAAAAAACCGCGTAAAAAAATACCGCGCAAAAAAAAACCGCGTAAAAAAAACTTGAGTGTATTTCAAAATTTCGAATAAGATGGTGCGCGTAGAAAGTTGCTCAAAAGTCACCTTCAATTTGGTATATAAAACGACTTCATCCGATGTGAAATGAGCATTTTACAGCCAAAACCATTTACTAGGTCGGATTTGTCCCGCCTTACCCTACTAATTATATTGTTTTTCTTTCCAATACCATGCACATTAGGGTGACAGGAAAAAAATGACCCCTATCGGCCCACCTCTGCGTCGATTCCTAATCCCACCAGGAGTACTTGCACCAAATTTGAAGCAAATCGGACAAGTCTAACTACCGGACCAACGGGCCTGAAATTTGTATGGGAATTTTCAACAATTTACATGGAGAAAACCCACCAGCACGCATTTTCGCCGCTAGGTGGCACTGTATGCATCGTATTATCACTGTAAGTGAAAATAAGAAGGATAATTGAATTGTCTACAACTTCGTCGAAGACTGCAAGTAAATCCGACTTTGTTAAAAGAAGTTATTAAACTTTTAACGAAGTGATGTCTGAGTCAGTTTTGCATGGGGCCTAATAGTGCATGGTTGTGTATCAGTACTCGATTCACACGAACTAAACATTTTTGTGAAATAATCGTTAGGTTTAGCTAGTTAGGTATGTTCAGAAGAATTATAGTAAATAATACGAGTCATGCTTTGATTAGAAAATTTTAGTTCCACCTGTTACCGCATAGAGGGCGCCAAAACTAACTTTTCAACGGAGAGAGATAGAAATTTGGTGTCTTATACAAAGTTATAGAACAGGCATTTTTCAGTATTTCTTCTGAACATCTTGATACTCTATCTCTCTTCTATGAAAAGTTAGTAGTGGCGCTCTCTATGCGGTCACAGGTGGAACTAAAATTTTCTAACCAAAACATAACTCGTATTATTTACTATAATTCGTGTAAACATACTATTCGTCTAAATCTAACCATTATTTCACAAAAATATATAGTTCGCGGGAGTCGAGTACTGATACACAACCATGCACAGCTAGGCCCCATGCAAAACTGACTCAGACATCACGTCGTTAAAGGTTTAATAACTTCTTTTAACATAGCCGGATTTACTAGCAGTCTTCGACAAAGTTGTAGATAATTAAAATATCTTTCTTATTTTCACTTACAGTGATAATACGTTGTATACAGTGCCACCTAGCGGCGAAAATACGAGCTAGTGAGTTTTCTCCATGTAAATTGTTGAAAAATCCAATATAAACTTCAGGCACGTTGGTCCGGTAGTTAGACTTGTCCGATTTGCTTCAAATTTGGTACAAGTACTCCTGGTGGGACTAGGAATCGACTCAGGGGTGGGCCGATTGAGTTTTCAAAAATTCTTAATTTTTTTGGGCAGTCTAATGCACATCCTATTCGACCTATTACTAAAGCAGGATGCTTCCTACTTTGAAAGGTTTTTTCACGGATAATACATCATTGTGCTAGTGTATGAAAGAATTGTCAACTTATCAAAACATTGTGTTTATACAATGTTTTGATATTTTGACAATTATTTTAAACAGGGGATCAATTGGGTTAGTTACCTTAAATCCAAACATTACATGAATCCATAATCTAAACTGATTACAATCGGCAAAGAATTTTAATTTTTTTGAAGATTTACAAAATCAGGTTCTAAAGTGTCGTAAATTCGCAAATGCATAAAACCGGGAGTTTATAAAACTGTTTGAAGTAATTGCAGTGAAGGCCCGTTTTTATCAGTCTCTTGGTAAATTTTAGACTGATAAAACAGGGACATTGACAAAATCGGGACATATATTTTTCTTTCATTTTAAGAAACCGATGTCCTTAAAATGTTTTTCTTTAGTCCCTAGATATAGCCTCATCATCCTTTCTGATTATTTAGTCTAAATTTCTGCCAGCGCAAATTAAAACAAATTTTTTTTTTGCATATTTCGAATCTCTAAAATGTGCTCAACAAAGGATTTACTCGAATTCGACTTGGTTCGTCTGCTAAAGCTCATCAAACTACCAACTATCAATTTTCATGCGAGGGTGCCAAAACCGGGTTAAAATGCTGATAAAATCAGGAGCTGATAAAATCGGGTTTTCACTGTATTGCTAAATAAGAAACATAATATGATGGTTATTATTTGCTTATGCGTTTGCGTTTATATAAAGTAAGCAAACAATTTACTAAGGATTATTCTATTTAATTTCCAATTAACTGATGTAATACATTTTCAATCCAATTAGCCGATCGATCATTTTTTGAAAATCATAATTCATTGCAAGGTACCGGAACGGATTATGCTCCAACTAGTACCAATTTTAATTGACTTGAAAGAGCCGAATTTAAATGGCACTACACAGTTTCTTTCGGGTTAAAATATTCAGAGAATTGGTACGATATTGCATGAAATTTTTACCAATGCAATTTGCCCAACGCAACCGCACGAAAATCATTCCTGATGTAAAAGTAAAGATTCTCCAGCTGAAATCACCCTACATAATTTTGTTTTTCTGTGTTGCTTGCAATTCATTTTTTCTATGCCCCCTACATTATATTCTACGTGAGTATTTATAATGCTACTGTGGCCCTCTCTGTATAACGCAAAGGTCTCCCTAGCCGTGCGCTTTCCCCTATTTGAGTGTGAGTGAACAGCGCAAGACCAATACAGTATACATCAGTCATGTAGCAGAAAGCAGATAGAGGAACCATAAGCAGTCGTGAGTAGCTAGCAGGGCAAAGTCTTCGATAACATGGCGACTGGCTTTCTTTCTTCCTCCCTACTGATGTGTAAATCCGTAATATTGTGCGCTTGATTGTAAAAATTGGAATATTTGCATTGACTTCAGTGTCCGGGAATTGGTGTTCAATCATTGAATCGATATCGATTACCCTGAATGTGAGCTTTTAACAAATGTGTGCTGTAATCGTCTTTTCATGTGGCTAATTGGTGCATTTTCCATTATATTTTCAAATCATCATCGGCTGGGCGGTTCACCCCTCAAGATAACACCATCTGATAGTGCTACTGGTACAGTTATAAGGAAGCGCAGAAAAATTGAACTGGTGCGAAAAATGCAAGGTCAAGTTCCTGGCACGCAGGCAACCCAGCCTCCACTGCCGCAACAGCAGATCCAAGTGCAGAATCAACCCCAAACAGTGGTTATCCAGCAGCAACCACAGGCCGTTCAGGTCCAGCAGCAGCAGCAACAACAACAACAAGTCGTACAGAACAATGCGAAAATCGATCAGGCCCCTCAGTTGTCCTCAGTCGGTAAGTTCTGATTTTTATATCATCAACTGTTACAGTAATGTCCAGATAATTTATTCAAATGATTTTGTTTGCAATAATTTTAATACCTTCGTAAGTTTCCTTTGCGGTTATCCTTCTACAAAGCAAAGTGATTTCAAAAGCAGTACCTACATAATATTGATTGTTATTTCGTGTCGCGGTTGCGCCCGGCAAGCAAGTAAATAATGGTTTTTCCGTCTATCACAGCATAATTTGCTGCGTGTAGGTAACGTGGCTTTTATAAATAGAACACATTTTCAAAGACGCTTGTAATAAAGGAATTTGGTGCCTATCGAAATCATGCCGAGGAAACGTGCATTTTTGTGTTAGGGCTATAGTTTAAGGTAAATCACATATTATGTCCAAATGGCGAATTTGGAAAAACATACTTGTTCTTGAATCATCAGTCGCAAAGTACCTAGTGTTACCCCCACCCTCCCCCTCTCTTTTCCTTACCCTAATGGTACAAACTGCAGTTGTTTCAGCAAAAGAGGTTATATCCTCTAGTTGACGCAAATCGCTACTGTCTCCATACATTTACTAGTCGAATCATCCTGTCTCGCTTTAGCATATCGTTACCAGATACTTTGCCCGTATCACGTATATGGCACCTCTATTCCGTTTGTATTGAACTGACACGAACCAACATCACACAAATTATGAGCCACACTGACAGTTTAGAATGCTCTGCTCGTTCTGCTCTAAGCTTGATTCGCACTATTCAGACACGATACGTTCAATGTTTTATCGTTTAATAGGTAGCGAAAATATTGGACAAACAATTGAAAAAAATTGTTTTTTCGTCATGTCGATGAACGACAAACACTTCACATGATCATGTATAAACAAATCAAACGAATTTAAGCATTACAGTATCGTATCGCATGGAATCGTTTCTGTCGATTAGGGATTGACCTTAACAAGACAATTCAAATATTTACTGAAAATAATCCACACGTTGTTGTCAAATGTTTCACACTTAGATCTGTGCGACAAGATAAACCATACGAAATGCATATGCGGAGCATTTGATATTCAATAATTAATCATTGTGGACGAGCATTTCAATAATTAAACACGTGTGCTAAAAGTGCATATGAACATTATTGGATGCAAAACTTGACATTGTATAAAATTTCTAAATTAAGTTTTATTTTTTGTGTTTCGAATTCATCTCGTCAGTAACTAGCACCATCTGGGTGTCTAGTTAGACGATGTATCTAAACTAGTACCCAAATTAGCACTAGTTAGACACAAAAAAATCCAAACAGTTCACACGACACATGTGAACATTCAAAGCAACTGACTTGTCTCGGGAGGCAAATACAGAAGCTCGGGTTTGCTGATGAGAAAGCGAAAATGATCTCTTGTCTTTTGGCTAGAGAGTCAAATGCCTGGCATTATGCAATCTTAAATTCCCATAAGGGAAAATTGAACTGAACCACTTTGCACATTAATGCTATACTATAATGTACAAAGGTTTGGATTAATTTGCTTCACGCAAAGTTCTAAAAAAATACGCAAGAAAGTTTTTTTTTCAGACTGAAACCCTTACTTTTTGCATAGAAAAATTACAGAATGTTATTAAAATGCTATACTATAATGTACAAAAATTTGGATTAATTCGCTCCATGAAAAGTTCTAAAAAAAGTTTTTTTTCAGGCTGAAACCCTTACACCTTAAAGCAAAATAACACTTTTTTTGCGATTTTTTTTAGAACTTTGCGTGGACCGAATTAATCCAAACTTTTGTACATTATAGTATAGCATTTTAATAACATTCTGTAATTTTTCTATGCAAAAATATCGACAAACAACTCGGTGACGAAGCTTTTTGTAGAATGTCTCTAGAAAAACATGATTTGCGGTGTTACCTGCCATTCCAAAACTACTGAACCGATTTCTTTCAAACTTTGCATACACATTCTACGTACGATATACCTAACCCCTACGTTGAGTTTTTGAGATAAATTTTCGTAATCGTGTTTAAAATATGGCAGATTGCGTGAAATGCATGGTACCGGCATTTTTATTTTGGTGCGTTTTGGTTAACCATCGCAGAAAATGGGAGAAAATGGAATATTCATCAATTTTTTTTCGCAGGAAAAGCATTTGTCCAATGAATGTTTTATCCTGATTTTCTGTGAAATCGACTGCAAAACGGGACGCTGCATAGCAAAAATACATATGAGTAAAAAAATCTTTTTATGTGGCATTTTAGTCGCTAATTACACAATCATGAAGAACATAAGTAGATGCAACATTTGTCAATAGAAAAAGTATCGTCATAACAATAGAAACATTTGACAGTAGTTACTAAAGTTTTATCATTTAAAGCTTAACGAGTATAGATGGTGTAAACAACTCCCCATCGTACCCTATTTGTTCGCTTAAATGTTTTTTATTGGAAAGCAAAAAAATGATTTGTTAACATTTTGTAGTTAGCCCCTTTTCAATTGTTTGGCTAAATTTGTAAGGAAATTCAATGTTGTGTATAGTTTTGAATAACAATCGTTGGAAAATCAATAGAAACATTCACACGGATCTTCGGAGATTTTGTACTTTTCAAGTGAGCGACTGAAAATAAAAGTCACAAGGACAGAATAGTCTTCGTAAAACCCGCTTCAAATATGCTAGAAAAAAACCGGATATAAACTTCAAGTATAAAAATCGGACAGGGCCTCTCCTTTGTAAGAGTTGGATAAAAAAATTCAGTATAAAAAAGGGAAAAAACATTTCCGATTCTTACAAAGTAGTTTTTAGCCGACTTTTAATCTTGAACATAACGATATACGTACGACTTATTTATTTATTTTTAACTGGATTTTATATTGATGGTTTCAACCTTGCCAAGTTTTACGGATGAGAACTTTTGAAGCGATTCTTATGTTGAAGGATCTCTGTCCGATTTTTCCGTATATATCCGATTTTTATATTCTATATATCCGATTTTTATATTCTAATATGTTATAAACAAGTTTTACGAGACATGTTCTGTCCTTGCGACTTTTATTTTCGGTCGCTCAAGTGGCCCAGTTGTAGGTTGTGGATTTCATCAAATGTAACACAAAACAATGTTAGAAAAATGTTGTCTACCCTCAAAATGTTGATTCACCCCAAAAAAATTTTTTTCGGATTTTCAGCACTACAAAATTAACTACGCTGTTATTTTTCAACCGATTTCCAATTTTTTAATTGTTGTGAATAGAAAAAATGATCTTTGCGGTTTTGGGGTAACAATTTGAAAATAACGCGGCATTATCTCACTGTCGGATTTTATAACTATATAGCTCGTTATTTTTTTCAATTTAACTTCAAAGTTTACATACATACTTTTAAATATATAGGGGAACCTGAGGTTATTCGGACATACCTAACCGAATGGTCCTTTTAGGTGGATAGATGTGAAAGAATTCATCGGTCAACGGTCCTAATTGTTAGTTTGCAACCTCAGCTACATTTTGGCGTTATACAAATTCATTTGCACTATTATGGCAGCACTAGGCGTCGATTTGCAAAACTACGTTTTTCTATCCTTTTACAATGTAGGGGTCATTTGGACCTCCAAACGGCACAATTCAGATCGTAATTTTTTTACCATAAATTTAATCTTTATTGGAGAAACTCCTTAAGAAGCAAAAAAAAAATTGTTAAAAAAATTCATCTGAGTACAGTAATGTTTCGATTTTATCACTATGCGTTTATATCAATACTCGTTTATATCACCCTCGATTATATCACGCTTCTTGAAAAACAGACAAGGCACTCTACCTTTTGATCAAATTAAGCCACATGTTGTGTCCTGGCACTTAATGTTTTTTTACAATTGATTTGCTTATTTACATGTAGGGTAATGAGCCTATTATTGGGTTTCGGACTATTTCGTTAAGGGTTTATATATGATGAGGTCGGTCAAAAAGACGAACTTTTCTATTCATATATCTTAAAGTATAGAATCTTAAGAAAGTATCTGAAATTTTTATAGAGGTCTAAGCAGTAGAAGCAAAGTTATAGCGCTGTTCATCTTGTCCATTTACGTGAACGGAGGGCGTGGCGCGAAATTTTAATCTCCAAATCATGTTTTACCAAAAACGTTGTTGCAATGTCTACGAGTGTCGAAATATCTTTCGGCCGATTCCAATTTTAGTTTTAAATTCTTATTTGTCGTGTCCTTGGAGGCCGTCTGGTGTATTCGTTAAAAAATCGACTTCTTTTTTATTCGCTTAATTGTTAGTTATCCGCAGGAAAATCTAACAAAATAATGAGAAAACCAAAATACATAGATGTGGTAGGCATGCCGAGATATGCTTTTTCTCTTGAATTGATTGCCTTTTCTTTTGAAAGGACACATCAACAATTGGAGATGGGACTAGTTCTATGAATGTTGAAACAACGACAACTGAATCGTAGTCTCTTCGAATACACTGTTTTTAATAGTCATGATATTTGTCCAAAACCTTAACGTGCCTAGGGTTGCCACCCCTCCGGGTTTGACCCGGAGACTCCGGTTTTCGGGAGCGATCTCCGGGTTTTCGGGAGCGATCTCCTGGTCTCCGGGTTTTACATCAATTTCTCCGGGTTTGGTGGGAAGAAGCATAGGTTCAATTTTTTTGGAATTATTTGATTCTTTACAAAATATTTCAAAAGTCTAAGTTAACTATTATTCTGGTTCAGATTTATCAGTTCACCAAATATTGCTAATTTCTTTCACAAAGCAATGAAAATGAAAGCAAATAAAATTTACTACAAATTAGCCTTCCGGAAGTCGCGTTAGTGCACTGAGTGCACGCTGCTCTGGAAATCTAGCGAAATCGTCTTAGGGGATCAGCCTCGTTCGGTAGGACATATGCGCGACTTCCGGAGGGTTAAGAAAAGTAATATTTCGCTGTGGGCTACAATTGAAATGTTGCATTCCACTAAGTCGCTCAAAATGGCGTAAAAAAGTTATTTTGCTGCAATTTTACCAAATTATTTCACTCTTAGTGGTGCCTATCACCAGCTACACTAAGGTCTGGCAGATTTGTTCTAATCCAACTAACAAGGTCAACACTAAACGAGTTCTTCCGGTGTTGTTGCTACTCCGGCAGCGATCCTTAACCGGGCTAGGGAGGTGAGTTTTGCCACTTTGTTGCGAAATTAAAATTTGTTGGTGATGAATAACCAACACCACATACTGTGATGTCGCAGCTCTGCCTCCTTTGCTCTCCTTTTCCTGTTAGTTGTGGAGGAGAGCAATGCTCGTTCGACTTATCCTCCACAGTGAGACTAGCTGGTGCTTTTGTATTCTTGGCACTTAGTCGGGGAAGTGAAATACTACACCACATTAAACCGATAAAACCGTTCTCAAACGTGAAAAATTTAGTTTTACTTTAACGTAGCAATATAAAGCGATTAAAGTGCTATAAAATGCCGAGCAATCGCTTTGATTCCAATTTCTGTTTCGTTCCACTCAAAATCCACCCCCGCAGATCAGTGAAAAACTCCGGGTCAAAGCTTCTCCAGAGGTGGCAACCCTAAACGTGCCAGATTCCTTCAAGTTCAGCTTTGGGTGGTTCAACAACTTTATGAAACAGTAAAGTGAATCTGTGTGGGGAAAATTATATGCTTATGCCATATCGTTTGACCCAATGCGTTGAACAAAGATCGCAGACGCTGCTCTAACCAACGGCTTCAAATGGATAGTTTGATAATAGAAATATGGCAAAAATAGGCTCTTTACCCTACCCTACCCTACCTAACTTTAATTTTTTATTACTTTTTGTTTATAGAAACACATGGGTTAATGCTTGAATGTAATTTTTTGTTTCGTTTTGAATATATCACGCTTCAAATATATCACGCTAAAATACAGACCGACCGTGATATAATCGAAACATTACTGTAGTCACAACTGTCGATTGGCGCATCATGTGTTTTCTTTGCTGTGGCACGTGCAATGGTGTGCGCTGCCACAAGCCGCTGAACGGTGGTTGATGGAAAAGGGGGTCTGAATAGCCCTATACGCTCATTCCGCACAAAAGTAGTGAGCGTCTTGAAAATATCTGTGTTTGCGCCCAAACAAAAATCATTCCATAAAATAGGAGCCTCAAGCATTCCAAAACACTTACCTATTAATATTTTTTCATTGTTATTTGTTGCTTTAATCACGATTTCGCCATTATAATGATTTTTGTTTAGTGGATGGCAACAAAATGAAACACGTTGTACACCTCCTTTCCAAAAAACTGACATTGAAAAAATCTTCCGATTTTCTGAGAAATTGAGGGGTTCTAAATTAGCCCCACGGTGTTAATAGCCCCCGGGTTTCCCTATTTTGCATTTATAACATAAGAAAAATGTGCTCATGAATGGATTTACTCGAATTTGAGTCGGTTTGTCTGCTAGAGCTCATCAAACGGATTTTCATGCAAGGCTCAAAATCGAGTCAAAAGCTGACAAAATGACTCATACATTGATCTCTATCATGCGTTCATTGGACCCGCTTTGAAAATAGGCATACTGACTGGGTTATAGAGAATTCCTTTAGACCGAAAGTCGGCGTCTTGGTATTCCAAATCCATACTGATTGGGTTTTAAAGAATTCTACTGAACCAGAAGTCTCCATCTTTTTTTTTCAAAATTGCCCCAACCATCAATATTTGGCGTGTACATATGAATCCCGTTCCAAAAGTACCCATATCGATGGAGATGATTCCACTGAACAGGAAGTCGCCAACCTGGTTTTCAAAATGGCGTCAAACATCGATATCTGACGTCTACTCATCAATCCCGCTACAAAAATACCCCTATTGATTGGGTTTTAGAGAAATTCCGGAAGTCGCCATATTGGTGACATTTAGCATCTACTTGTTAAGGTTGGACAGAGAATGCGCAAAATTCGCAAACGAAAAAAGCGGTTTTTTTCAACACCGTATGTCAGATCTTCATAAAAATCAATCAGCGTATGTAGAATGTTGTTACAGTCTGCTGATTGATTTTAGGTCCAATTTATTTTCTTTGTTTTAAATATGTTGTTAACCTCTTGTAGGTAGCTCACCTGGATTCAATTACCAACCCCGCACATAGGGTTGGAGATTTTTCTAAAGAGATTTCTCTAACCCGAAAAAGAGGCGAATGACCCTAAGGATAATAATAATCAAAATAAAGAAACCCTTCAGGCGCATGTTGTTTATAAACAACAACGTTGATAAAAAGCTATAAAAGTTTTTATTAAGACAAGATACGCTCACAAAAACAAGTAGGGGAACATGGGGAGACTTGATCAGGTTTTCAGTTAAACCTGCGTAAATCTCTAAAAAAAATTTCAATCTCTCAGAAGTCATTGAGATATAATGTGCAAAGGTATTGTGAGTGTTCATGACTTTTGGCAGAATTTTTAATTTAATTTTCCAAAAGTTATGAAAGTTTTCCTGTGAACGTTTTTGTTTTGTCGTCTCCCCAATGCGGGGAGACTTTATCAAGTCCTGGGGAGACTTAACCAAGAGAATTTTGAAAAATCAAAACAAAATATAATTACATGAAACATATTGATTTTTTTCATATTGTCGACATCCTTAAGTAGCAGTAAAAATATAAAAGAGTTGCATTTAATAAGTTTCGATATTTGTTAATGCGTTTCTTTTAAAGGATTAACTTTAGTGCTTACATTGCATGTTCACACGTCACGATATCAGCCCTATTACTGCTAAAAGATAAAAACTGATGATTGAGGTGGGATTTTTTCTGACGTGATTAACATTAACAGTAGGCACCACTTGATAGTAAATATCAGAAATTTTGTATCTTTCTTTAGCTTATTGCCATTTGGTCAAGTCTCCCCAACATTAGTGATTGCGTTCAATGTCGCGAAAATTTTAGTAATGACTATTCCAATGATCCGATTGATGTAAAATCATATCACTACTTTATAAGGAATAAGAGTATGAGTATTTCAAAAGTATTCATTGATCGAGTAGATATTTCAATACAAAGTTTGATGAACAATTACAAAGCATGAAAAAACCTGACGCAGCCTCACAAGCAGCATACACACGTTCTACCCTGCAGTGTTGAACTTAATTCGGACCCACATTGCAGATCGTCCCTGTCGCATTCCTATACTTGTTTATGTATACTAGGGTTCGGGTTGAATAGCGTGATGAAGAGTACACGATGGACTTTGCACACAGCAGGGAGGCAAGTGTTACTGTCACCCGAAATGTTCGTACACGGTTTGTCTGTGTGCGGGTTAATGCCACCATTGCTGACGATCCACAGCGTCTACCGCTTGTTATACCTTCCGGACGTTATAGTCATGATGCTGGTCATTTGGCATGCGAGGCATTCAAGCAGACACGCGATATCACTATTTCTAACCTCTCGTATTTGCTTGCACTTAGGTATGGTAATTTTGCCTGAAATTTTCAATTTTACCCATTTTTAATAGACTACTTTTATTGCATAGATATTAAATTAATACTATTATTTAAGCTAAGTGTTTTTGAATCGGACAATGTATAAGTAATAAAAATCCATCTAGTAATAGTGGAGTTATAAGCGTGCAAATTTTACATTGTTTCGTTGCATAGGAGATATTTTAGGTTTTGAAATAATATAGCCCGAGATGGCGCAGTAAGACATTTTCAATGTCAAAAAGTCACAGCAATTTAAAGTGGATGTACTTTGATACCATACACTTTTTGTTTAGAATTTTTTATATGTGGTGCGACAGAATAACGAATTACGGTAAAAGTACCACAGGAATGCACCAGCATAATGATAACAAGATGTAATTGAAATTGGGTTTTCGTACCAAGGGTCGTAACTTTTTTTTATTCATGGTTATTTTCCGCCGGCCTCTGTCTACACTGAGTGCCTAGATATCGGGATCAACAACATACGGACCGGAACAAGCGACTTTACTTCCCTTTCGAAGAAAGACGAAACACAGCAGATTTTTTACTTCAGAACATCTCAACGACCTCTGTTGGGAAACCCAGACCCACTGGGGTGAAGAGCGTCCACGAGCGAGGGCGAAGAAATCGGCTCTAATACATTACAATTGCTTGTGTTTTGCCGTTTTTCCATTAATTATAACAAAGTATCAAATTTTTTTTAATTTTTGTGCTTTTTAATTGCAGGATTACTAGAATTGGCCCATCGGGAATACCAGGCAGTAGACTACGAAAATGCAGAACGTCACTGTATGCAACTATGGCGCCAGGAAAGCAACAACACTGGCGTCCTGCTACTGCTTTCGTCGATCCATTTCCAGTGTCGCCGTTTGGATAAGTCAGCACAGTTCTCGACATTGGCAATTAAACAAAATCCGCTGTTGGCTGAAGCATACAGGTAAATTTTCTTTATGTTGATGGAATGAAAACATGTATTTTGAGAATATTGAGGTGAGGCAGGTATAGCGTAAGTTGGTAAATCGATTGCCCAACCTGGGTTCGATTCCCAACTAGACTTCCCAGAAACAAAAATGAAATTTTGAAAACTCAAGCGGCCCACCCCTGAGTCGATTCCCAGTCCCACCAGGAGTGCTTACACTAAATTTGAAGCAAATCGGACAAGGTCTACCTACCGAACCAACGTGTCTAAACTTGCCGGATTGACTAGCAGTCTTCGGCAAAGACAATTAAATTATCTTTCTTATTTTCACTTGCAATGATAATATGATGCATACAGTGCCACCTACCGGTGAAAATGCGAGCTAGAGGATTTTCTCTATGTAAATTGTCGAAAAATCCCATACAAACTTCAGGTACGTTGGTACGGTAGCTTGTCCGATTTGCTTCATATTTGAAGCAAGTACTCCTGGTGGGACTAGAACAAACATCTTCCCAAAGCAGTCATCTTTGAGAAAGTTTTAATAGAACGCGAGTAACAATTAGAGTCTCTTATAGATTATTTTCTTTTTCAATTATTATGGTCGCATTAGCAATTTTTCCAGTAATTGTTCAGTGCTGCAAAGAGTTGAGGGGCAAATGCAAAAATCACCCAACGCTTAACGTAAAAGAAGCGAACAAGGAGAACCGTTTATTATTTCCATCTTAAAAAAAATCGCCAGGCGTAGCAGGATAGCAACCCAATGGGACGTGAACAATGGAATGATCCTACATGTTTTCCTATGAAAAAAAGACCCTGAAGCCGAGTATCCTTCGGTCAATCTTTAGATCTTCTTGTCCCACAGAGGTGCTAAAAATTGAGTTAAAGTCAACTTTTTGAAATATTTGGCACAAATATCACGATAGAATTGACCCTAAAAAATATGAAATGATACTATTTTTGGAAGTGTTATTTCGATACTCATACGGTGCACAATGCAATGGGTGCTCATCATGCCCCCTTCTCCTTTAGGTACTGATAGTTTTCCTATCTTTATCGGAACTGTTTTTAATTTTGTGGGCACAGGTCAGTCGCTTTTTCATTTCGTTTGTAATGTTGTTTTTCTTTCTTTCTCCCAACCATCTTCAATACACAGCAATCTGGGTAATGTGTACAAGGAGCGTGGCCAACTACAGGAAGCCCTAGAAAACTATCGCCATGCTGTACGCTTGAAGCCGGATTTCATCGATGGCTATATTAACCTGGCCGCTGCTTTGGTAGCTGCTCGCGATATGGAACAAGCAGTCCAAGCGTATGTCACGGCACTGCAGTACAATCCGGTACAGGACTCGAATTTGCGCTTAGTAGATTTGATCAACTCATTTTTTGGTATTTTCTAGGATCTTTATTGCGTGAGAAGCGATTTAGGAAATCTTCTGAAGGCACTGGGAAGATTGGACGAGGCTAAGGTAAGTAGGACTACAGCCCGAGGAGAAACGGTAGTTTGTCGTTACTTTCCTGTTCAATTTCATTTATTATTTGTGTGCAAATTACTCTGTGCGAACGTTATTTCAACATTTAATTTGATAACAACGACATTGTTTAACAATCTGAAATCCGCGAGCGAAAGGATCGTTTGACTATGAGCTCGGCTCACTGCTTTCCTTACTATCTATAAGCAAAGTGTAATCACTTTCTTGTGTTATAAGTACGGCAATTCCAACAAAATGAGTTGACGATGGAATATGATGCAGTTGTAAAACACAGATAGGTAGGTTTGTGTCGTGATTTGCCGTTTTCAGCACGTGTTTTCTCTACCTTATCATTTTAAAGTTAGATTATTTCATTTGATGGGCTAGGAGACGAGTTCATAATCACGCGCGATCCTTTAAATATTCGTTATCAGGTTGAGCAAAATTCGAATGAATGAGAATAGTTTATGAATGCTGATTAGTTTTGTTTCGTTTATCACGCCAAACCTCGCTTTGAGTTATCACTAATCATTTAAATTGTGTTTCCAAGAAACAAAAGCCTCACTGTACAAGAAAACGTCACTGATCGAATTCTCGAATTCTTACCTAAATGATTTCAGTGTATTTCGTCGTTTCCAAAAGCTAATTTGATTACAGTTTGAACACATTAGAGGGTATCTTCGGCATCAGAAGCAAGTCCTGCTAAAGGTTGATTTTTCCAGCTTCGAGGCGAATGCAAACAACGCGTGGAGAATTTCAGCACCATGAACAACAGCACATCAGCTCAAAATGCATTTAAAATTATATGACTAAGTTAAGCCTAAGTTGGAGCTGTTGTACGGCGACAGGTAAAGTAACGTGTTTGGCTGACATTGGCTCCTCACACGAAAATTCCCCATTCCATACTTAGTCTAAGCGGACAGTGCATCGATGTTGCTAAAAGCGAGAGATATTTAATTAAAAATCCAACGTTTGCTATAAATAATTTATTGGTGGAACTGCAGATAGCTATGGTTGGTTATCGCTTTTGGCAGGATCGAGTACTGTTTTAATTTTCTATTGTGTTTTCTCCTTCTTTACCAGTCAGTTAAGATCATGCAAAACATGCTATACCAAGCAAAGCTAGACAATTTCTTGATATTTTTCTGTACATTTATTTTCATTTTGCAATGTTGAAGATATGCCCAGGATTCCTGAACTTTTGATTCCCTACTTGCCATTATGTGTAGCTGAATAGTTCCATTGAGGGGAACAAAATGTGAATCAAATACGAATAAGTTTTAAAACTATCAGCAGACGAATTTCTTATATTGGAAATAGTATATGCAGTGTTGATTATGGATGAATGTTTTAAAACTGACTTCTCTTTGCAAACGAAATGTTCCGCAATCTAATTTGAAATTGTTTATTAATAAAACCTTCAACCATTACTGCGAAACAGTTTAATCTCTTCACTTGATCGAATAATTAGATTCCCGAATTGTCGAATTGTGTCAATACTTTTGTCATACGAGCATTCTGCCGTCTCGTTTAAATGTCAATGTAACAAAATAAAATGCGATTTTCAAAACACTTTGTTCGGTTGTTCAGTCGGTAACTGAAAAAAAGGAATTGTTTGTTGACCACGATCATCTCGTAGCTTCGGATTATATAGTCCAATAAGTATTCGATTCTACTCGCTAGTGATCAATCAGTATAATCAATGGTTGTCGTTGACGGTCCCTTTTGTTGAGATTAAACAGCATCATATAGAACAGCTAAATATTTATGGAAATAGACTTAGACAGTCAGGAAATCTTAATAACTTTGTTCACAGCACAGCATAACGATGCAGCGGATGATGAAGCGGCAGTTGGCGGAGTGGATCTTGCTTGGCAGATATTTTTTATGCATGCAGTAGACTAAGATTTTTTATTAACATCATATTACTAATATTCTAGTTTATATATTTTGACCAGCTGGATCATTCTTGTTGATCATTCAGTTTTTTACTCTAATTGAAATCATCAATGCGTGCTGTATTGAGAAAAGTTTTATTATTCATAACAGATGGTTCACGGTCAGAATATATATACTGTTCATATAAATTGTGCATACATATTTTTGCTGATTATTGGAATAGTAATAATGATAAGCACTGTTATTCTTGGTATATACATATAGTTTTATTACGATTTGTTTCTGCACTTGCTTTGTTATATTATTCCGACAAAAAAATAATCAAATTTATTTTATTTCTTTTGTTAAGAGTATAGTGTATTAATATAGCAAAATTCACCCGGAACTGATCCTATTATGAAGGTAAATTTCTACAACCATCTATTGAAGCTAACTAAATGATTCGACGAATTTTTCAATTGAATTGAAGCACTTAAAATAAAATATTCTATATTGGGGACAGAACAATACAGTAATACAGAGCAGACTAATCGAAGTGGTCAAAAAAAATAACTGTAAGTACAACATTTTGAAATAATAGAAGCAGAGCGATGAAAACTACTATCAAAATCTAAAACGTAAAGTAATTAATTCAAATTCCAGAAATACGTGCCTGATTCTTCAGTTATCAATCAATCACAGATGAGGGTAGTAAACAAAAGAGAAAAGTTTTCTCTTTCATAACCTGCTGTGAACTGTGTTTGGCCGGTAACGGTTTGTCCGGAATTTCCTTTCAAAGAGAATTTTGACAGTTGGCTTTTAAGCCGTAATCATATGTTTATCGAGATATTATAGTTTGCACTATTGAAAAAGTTTAAAGGGGTTCCCACATCAAACTGCATCAAAGGAAAACGCTGTAGAAAATTACCTAGTGGACCGATCTTTTCCAAACTTTTAGGTAATAAAATATAGTATTAGTAAGCTTTTGGCTTATTTATTTCATTCAATTTCAATACCAATACCATAACCGTACGCTCGCACCTTACGCTGAACTCCACTCATTAGGGTTTGTTCAACAGCTGGCTGCAACTTCCCACTTTTTCTTCATGTTTTCTTCCGATTTGACCTCCTTGGGATGATCCCGTAATGCATGATGGTTCATGTCCTTGGCTTCGTACCACTCCAGGACAATATTTGAATAGTGGCACGAAGCTAGATACGGCCAAACGATGGTAGGGCCCTCGTGTTGCATCAACAGAGGAAGCAGAACGCTTCTGTAGACACTCCTTGAGGTAGATCTCCCCGTTTAAGTCCCGGTAGTCACGAATAGCTAGCTCCATTTGCCACATGATCAGATCGCTTGCTAAATCATGTGTTTATTGGCAAATTTTGAAAGTTTCTGTTTCCTTACTTCTTCCGGAACATCAAACTTGTGCTGGGAGGTGAAGAACAATAGCCCCGGAAGCTGCCGAAAGTTTGCCTTGACGTCTCATCATCCATGGTGGGACAACGAGGCTTCGTCAATATCTGGGAGTACAGTTTTCGAATCCGTGACTTTCCAAGCTAATTTCGCGTGACTTTCCAAGCTTATTTCGCCGTTTCTTCGTGTCCTTAGCTCTCTGAACGAAAGTCTTGGACAGATTCAACTGTTTTGTCACATTCCTAATCGAAGCATTGGGACTCCGCTTAAGCGGTTCCACTACATGCTTGTCATCTCTAATAGATCCACCGCACGATTCCGAGTTGTTTTCCAACGTCTCAATGAGAGATTTGAGGATTCTCCAGGTGGCGTTCGCGACGTTGCTTTTCGTGTGAGGCCATTTTTTCCAGTTTTCGAAAAACTAACTGCGATAAAAAAACAGTGTAAATAATGCATTCTAAATTAGTTTTACTCAAAATGTCAAGTGAAATTTCCCATCGGGTTTTTTTTTCTACAGCGTTTTTTTCGTGATGCAATTTGATGTGGGCCACCCTTTACAGTAGAATGAGTTTTCTTGGACGAAGCACCACTACTTCTACCATTATACTGGTGAATGCCTATAGGGTTTTATTCTTATTCGCGATTATATAGCAATAAATGTGAACTTTTGGACCTAAAATGAAGCTAAGATTTTTCTTCGTAGGGTTTTAATTCATCTACCATTTCGTAAAAAAACATGTTTCTTAATATAATTTAATATTTATATTTTAATATTATTTCGTAATGCATTTGGAAAATTCCACTGATTTAGTGAAAATTGTGCAACGGCGGGTCACAGTGTGCATAATAGTTTATGGATTCTTCTAACCTATTACTATTCTATCTCCAATAGATATACATTCCATTCATACTAAGAACATTCTTTTTCACATACACGAGCCAACCTGGATCTCCGAATCAGGAATCAGAATATACTGATTCGATTGACATGTTTTCCATTTTATTCAGAAATGTGTGCTTCGCCATTGTCTTATAATTTTCCCATTTTGGGAAGGGAAAGGGAGTGTAACAAAAAAAGGGCAAATGGGAACACAATACGATCACAACACAAAACAGTAAACAGACTGGATTCCTCCCTCCCGAAGGGTTAATTACCCACCCTACTGATAAAGCCTATAGTTCTTAACCGCAATGGGTTATGTACACTGGTAAATATTCACACTGTAAAACCATATGAAAATTTACATCATTAAAATCATGCATGTTAAAAAGCAAATCAAATGATTTCCCTTCGAATTTCACATGAAAATCTATCAAAACGCAGTTCATGTGGTGTTTCAAATTATATGCATACAACTTTTACATGAATACGACATATTTTACCATTGATTATAGGTTGCCATGCAAATGAGTCGCATAGTATGAACTTTCCACATAGCATTCATGTGAAAAATATATAGTGCATATCCATATGTGAAACAATTGATTTCTTCGATTCTTCTGCCCATTAAATCTATTGGTAAAACTAATCGAAATACACATGTAATTCATTTGGTAATCTTAGTCAGTGGTATTTCTGATGATGTTTATGTGATTTTAACATAATGTTTGCAAGAATTCCACTTAAAAATCACATTGTCTATTCTCTATTAGATATTTAAATGGAAAACGTATCCTTTTAAAAGGGAAACGTATTCTTTTCATCATCAATTCAAGTGTTTCCGGCATGATGTTAACGTGTCTAGGTTTTTCAGTGTACAATAAGGTTCGTCTATGTGCGGAGAACAAAAAAATCGGATATGCTTTATGCCAGGGCAGTTACATATCAAATGATAAGACGTTTAGTTTTTACCCTTTACTTCTTCATAGGTAGCGTGACCAAGTAAAACTTTCAAAACGCCTATTTGATCGATTCTGACGGCCTGTTTATTCCAGTTGGTCTGGGTTCAATCCCAACCGAGGTCGTTGAGATTTTTCTGAGGTGAAAAATCTGTGGTCACCCCTTCCTTTGGAAGGGAAGTAAAGCCGTTGGTCCCCGGTCCATGAGTTGATGGATCGATATCTAGTCCAGATAGTGGAGTCACCTCTCTGGCGTCGGCAAAGAAGATGTAAAATCCTACTATACTTACTACTTACTAACAAATATCTCCTCCGCATGTGATAGTTGTGGAGTGCGCAGTAGTATATGCGGCAGGCCCGTAGCTAGGATTTTGTTTCGGGAGGGGCTTAAAATTATTGCATAAATGTATTAATTCTGATGACTTGAGACATTTACTGGAAACTGAACGTAATTATGAAAAGTTCTTAGCGAAAAAAATTCCAAGTTAGAAATTTCTCTAGTTACAAAAATGAATATTCAAGAGTTCAAAGTATTTAGGGCTGCTTGAAAATACTACGCATTCTAGACTACACGTTTACAAGATGTAGAAGACGCTAAATTGGAATGAGTAGAAAAATATCCAAAAGCCCGTCTCACGAAACTTTACACACATTTGCTAATCAGGAGAACGAAACCAACCTCAAGGTTCTCTCCATGGAGAGGAATATATCAGTGTGAAATCCAAGTTTACCGTTGCAAAGAATGTCCGAACAATGAATGTCGAAATTTGCTTCAAATCTTCTGATAAGGCAAGGGATTTGTAGATGCGGAAATTAGGTTCAACTCCTATTTTCATGATCAGGCATCTTGCTACTATTACTAGTTCTGTGACTTCATCCGAAGTTTGCGTTAGCTCAACTTTATGAAATTTTCAATTTAAATGATACTGAACATGTCGTAATCATAACAATCCTTAGAAAAACACATGTTGTTTCATTTGACTCTCGTGGGGAATGGGTTAAAGACTATCTTCGACAATATTATCAGGCAACTGAGAATAACTATCTATTTATCTATATAAGTAGATTCTTTTTAGGCACTTTTTATATAATTGGACTTACGAATTAAAAATATTGTAGACTGATTTTCCTAGATCCCTTAAACTATAGTAAAAGTCAAAATGTGAAGTGAGTGCAAAAAACTACTGATTTCACTACAAAGCAAGAATAAGAACCTTAGCTCTATTGACTTTCAGCAATCTTGCAAAACCGTTGGAACTTGAGCAGACTACCTAGATTAAGTAAATATTATATTTGAACAATTGAAGGTTTTATTTCGGAATTCATGGGATTTTGGACAATGTAAAATATATATTTCAATGATTTAATCTACTAATGGAAACTACCCAGAATTTAATCTACTGAGCGAAACTGTTCAGAACTTGTTCACTAATCACATTTTTAAATTGCTCAGCACTGATTAGTGAATGCTTCTAATTTACGTAAAATATGGTAAATATAACATTGATGACACAACCAAAATAACTAGAAACTATAAACATAGGTGAGCTTAATAATTTCAGCATCACTTGCTTCCGACACATGGAAGAGAACACATCGCACTTACCGAATTTGCTTTGTTTTACAGTTATCTGTTTTTAAATTACAGCAAATTATCCGTTTCGTGTGAAAAAATTGCAAAACTTCTTGTCAATTCGTTAAATAAATATGTGGACACTAATCTGCTCAATAATAAAACTATTTGGGAAAAAGTTTCATTTAAAATTGTTGCACCTAACGCATCAAAGTTGTACGGATAACGAAGACGAAATGAGAAGATCAGAGCGCAATTCCGAAAGCACTCGTGTTGAGTGAATAGAAAAGATCGAAGAGTGATCTTGAATCGATTTCGATTGGTTGATTTTTTTCCCTATCTTTTCTCTCTTATTTAAGGTTATCTTTCTCATTTTATTCCATGACGAGCAAAAACAGAACGCAAGACTGTCACATACTGAAGACATGAAATCGAACCACATCCCAATTTATTGGTATTATAGATTCAATCAGTCCCATCATTTTAGTCGCTCTTCGTGATTGCCTATTGTTTTACCACTTTTTGACCCGTTCACTTTTCAAAGAAATTTTTTTTACACGTTTGTTGCAGATATCACGGATTTACGGATAACAGTTTATTAGTACGGAACGAATTCCTCGTAATAGTGAAATGAAGCGTCAATTAAAATAAGCACATATGTAATTTTTTACATTCATGAAAAAAATCAGGGAAAAAGTTATTAGCAAACAAATGCGGAAAGAAAAATCGGCCAATCAAGCCCATGGCTGGGGTAGGTTGGCCGAGTTAGGTAAAATAAGTTAAACACGTCAAATGTATCAGTGGAAAACTTTTAATTCAAAAAAACATCGTTTTTTTCGTATAAATAAAATCCACTCTTTACTTTTTAACCTTTTTGAACGTATTTTTGGCAGCTTTAGTGAACTTTTTACCAGCTATCGCTGATTTTTTCCTCCACCAGCGTGCGGTTACGTTTGATTTCATTTTTCTGCTCCTCCAATACAGCTTTTATTGGGGAATCGGTTAAAATTTGAGTCAATCGGCGTTTACGACCTTGCCACTTCTTCGAATCAGATCGTGCACTCGCCTTGGGAAGAGGTCTGATGTCTTTAGAGAGGCTTACATCTGCAGCAGATTCTATGTTAATGGACGAGTTTTGCTCGGGGTTGGGTCGATCTGTGACAAATCATGTCAGAAACTCCTCAGGAGGAAAAATTTCAGGATTGTAGGGCCCCACGCCAGACTCTGAAAGCAGTTTGGCATTTAATTCATAAAATATTGGAATCAACTTATATAAACTTTATTAACAATTTCCGACTTTTGGTGATTCTAATCTCTTATTTCTATTTGGTAATCATTTTAAATTATTTTTATTACTTATTTCTCGTGTATATTTTTCCTTATAATCATCAATATTAGCATAATATCAAATTTTGCTTTGTTAAAGGTTGGCATTTCACAAATATCAAAGTGCACATTACTATACACTACAATAAATTTACAACTCGGCCAACCAGCCCCGCACAGAACTCGGCCAACCTACCACAATGTATATTTTTGAGAACAATCACGATTTACACAATCAAATATAAGGTTACACTGGTAACCGTTATACCATTTTGTTGGGTTTTTAATACCCTTTCCAGCAGTACAAAGTTATTGGAAATCGGATGTAAATTGATTCGCGTTACACATATTATTTTTCAGAAACAGAAATTTACTCATCAGCGCCGAAAAAAGAATAAACGTGCTCCTGTACAAACAACAGCACCAAAACACTTGAAATTACGTCGGTACATTGGTAACCTAATACCCCACAAAAATCACTATAGATGTCGCTACTGCGCATAGTAGACTTTTCATGAAAGGCACTCGGTCAACCTGCCCCTTCGGCCAACCAGCTCCGGTCACCCCTATTGCGTTAAAATGACGCGAAACAAAAACTGCCTTCTCGGATGAATAGTTCTCAGACAAATTGAAATATTTTTTGTGTAGCACAGTACAAAGTATAGAGTGCACAGTGTGCACTTACCTAATACAGAAATTCAAAATTTTTGCAATTCAAAAATTTATCATTTAAAAATAACAAGCGGGGTCGTGGGTCTTTTGTATATTTCCTTATGTAAACAATAGAAATAATATAACGAGTTTAAATGGTTGTCCAGCAGATCTCGCGCAAACGGTTAGCCATTACACGTGGAAACCTGTTCACGAGGCGAGGAAATATTGTTTTCCTCACTTCTATCTCGCTATTGAACATTTGCGTGTCATCATCGTAGTTGCTGCCTTTATGTTCGCGAATATCTGATTTCTTCTTTGCCCTCAATAATTGCCCTTCCGAATGGATTCCATTTCTCCCAAAAGTGACATTAATCTGCGAGTAAGCGGTATCTGATCTTGTAGCGGAACATTGATTTTCTCATCGTCCGTATATGGGAGGATCATATTTATAGCATTGTCACACACAACCATGTGTTTTAAGCTGTTCGAAATGAATGGTTTCGTCCTGGCTTATATGTTGAGCGGTAAATGCATGACATGGTAGAACTTGATAAAGGCGGCTTCTGGAAGTCTAACCCCCATTTACACCTTCAGGAAATATTCCACATTATGAATGCTCTGTCCTACGCGAATCGTCAATAATTTTATAATCATCGTATTTGGCTGGAACACCACTTGTTGCTGCTGCTACTCACTGATCTCGGCAGATTACTACAGCAACAATTATAGTAACAGTTTCTTTTATTCTTCAGACAAGGTACACCATATAAAAGGTACTATTTTTGTCGTTCGCTTCGCACTGGCTCGAGCAAAAGCATAAAGCACACTGAATTTCATGACCATTGCCTTTGATTGTTTCGATATAGTCTTCTTCAACTTTTTCTCAATAATTTGTTCATGCCAAATGAGCAACAAATTTTGTTAAAAGTCGCCGGTTTTTAAAAGTCATTTTTGAAAAATTTCGGGAGGGGCTTTAGCCCCCTAGCCCCCCCTCTGGCTACGTGCCTGAATGCGGTCTCTAGCAAAAGCAAGTATCGGACTATCAGGAATCAGAATATATTGGCTTAAATTGCACGTTCCCGTATGTAGTCGGGGGTTTGTGTCTTACCGTGTGTTTTCATCATTTCCTGAGCGGAAGGAAAGGACAAGGAGGTGTGGGGAAGTAGAATTGGAAGGGTGGGAAAAATAACAGCACAAAAACAAAAATAAACAACATAAGTAAAACTCACAAGTAGTTCAACTTGCCTGCGAGTAAACCTAAAGCTCTTTACCACATTGGATAAGAAACTTTAGTATGTCTCTGAGTTTCAGTCGTCCAAACATGGTTTCGTCTATATAAAGACGGCCGAAGACACGAAATCGCAATTGCGCTACCGCTGGACAGCTGCATATCAGATGATATGAGGTTCCGTAGTCGGATTCACAAAGATCACATGTGACAATTGAGTTTGCAGTGACCGGTTAAAGCCCTGGTCAGCATGCCGTAGTGGAGCTTCGAAAAATGTAGATTTTTCGAAATCACTGGGCACGGTTGTTATAGAAACGCCTTTGTTTGGCGACTCGTTTGTAGATTTCTCCAATAATTGCGGTGCTCGGACGAAGCCCAGGACCATATTTTTTCCCTTATCCAACTTGTCGAAATTGGCAGCGCGGACTCAGGACCAACGAAGTTAATCGCTGAACCTGCTCTGGCCAATTCGTCAGCCCATTCATTTCCAGTAATACCGAAATGTCCGGACACCCAGACAAGGTAGATAGTGTTGACGATGCTTAGTTGTTCGACTTGTGTTCGGCACGCGATCACTAGCTTGGACCGGGATTTGTCTGAGCTAAGGGCCTTGATTGCAGCCTGACTATCGGAGGAGAAATTTTGTAACTTTGCCGGACCAACTTAGTTGAAGGGCCGATTGTACCCCGCACATAATCGCAAAGATTTCTGCTTGGAATACAGTACAGTATCTACCTAGTGAGTGAGATTGTTCCAATATCATTTCACAACAGTAGACACCACCACCAGCACGTCCCTCTATCAGAGAACCGTCAGTGTAACAGACCACTTGTGTTTGTTGTTGTCTTTCCATATAGCCAGACAACCACTCCTCTCGAGAGGGAATCTTTACATGGAATGTCCTGTAAGAAAAACTACATGTGAGTGTAATATCGCTGGGAGCAAGAATATCTTCACCCCATGTAACCATTTGTGACCACAATCCTGTATGCCTGGTAGCAGGATCAACATGGTTACTGTTCCATAGCCCGGTAACCTGCAGTCTGTATGCACATGATAGTGCTTCTTGTTTGAGGTGTATGTGTAACGGTTTGATATTTAGAAGTGCCTCAAGAGCAGCAGTCGGAGTCGTGGTGAAAGTACCAGTCAACGCCATGAGCGCCATTCTTTGCAGATGGTTTAGCTTTGACTGGACTGTCGTCACCTCTCCCCTCTGCCAACACACAAGGCATCCATATGACAGTATTGGACGTACAATTGTCGTGTAAATCCAGTAGATGTATTTAGGTTTGAGACCCCAGGTCTTTCCAAAAGTTCGTCTGCACTGCCCAAAGGCCATGCACGCTTTCTTGACTCTGAACTCAATGTGAGCAGACCAATTCAGTTTGGAATCCAATATAACTCCAACGTATTTGATTTGATCTGCACACAGTAGCTCAGAATCAAAGAACTGCAAGGGACGAACCCCGGTTGTTATTCGCTTCTTCGTGAAAAGAATCATTGAAGTTTTGCTTGGGTTAACTGATAATTTAACTTGTCGACACCACTGTTCGACAGCTCTTAATACCTGTTGCATTAAGATTGTTCCGATGCAAAATCCAGTAATTAGTATTTGGTAATCGTCAGCAAACCCGTAGGTTGGAAATCTAAGCTCATTGAGTTTCTTCAATAAGCCGTCGGCTACCAAGTTCCATAACAAAGGTGACAGAACGCCGCCCTGAGGACAACCGCAAATACTCAACTTCCGTATCTCAGCCTGTCGCAGTGACGAGCAAAGTATGCGGTTACTAAGCATTGCGTTTATCCAACCCGAGATATATGCAGGTATCCCATGACCGTGCGTCGCTTCCAGAATAGACAGGAAGGACACATTGTCAAAAGCACCCTCAATATCTAGGAATACACCCAAGCTAGATTGCTTGAGCGAGAAGGCTTTCTCAATGTTGTAAACAACATCGCGAAGCAGATGGAGCACCCACACTGATATGCATGTTGCATTTTGTGTAGTGGATATTCAACTAAACTAACGTTCCTGATGTGATGGCTTCTTCATAGCTTGAGCGCCCCCCTTTGGGAATAAATCTAACAGTTATTTCTCGCCATGCTTTTGGGATATACCCGATAGCAAGACTGGAAAGCATAATCTTTTTCAAGACATGTTTAAGAATATCAAATCTCTTTTGCAGTAGCACGGGAAGTATTCCATCTTTCCAGGTGATTTGTATGGAGCAAAGCTGTCAACTGCCCACGTGACCGATTCAGTGGAAACAAATGTGCGTGCTAACGCCCACGAGTCCGAAACACCAGAATGAGATCTGTGAACATTGTTCAGCTCCGGATCGATACAACCTGAAAAGTGTATGTGTCGAAGAGACATTTAAGAACATCTTTTTCGTCCGTAACATAAACTCCATCTCTGGTTTTTAAGGAGTTCATCTGAAAATCATTCGATTTCGTGAGAATTTTATTTAACCTGCTAGCCTCGTTCAGACTAGAAACATTAGTGCATAAGTTTTGCCAGCCAGCCTGTTCTGCATATCTAAGACATTTCTTATATGCACTACGAGCTGACGCTGTCGCCGGTTCCAAGCTCTCATAACCTTCTTCATTCTTTCAAGCTCAGCCCTCCATCAAGGGATTCCCCTAGTCGATATAACAGTACGAAGTGGACAAGCTTCTTCGTAGGATGCTAATATGAATGAGTTTGTCGTATCCACGACGTCATCTAAGTCATCTAGTTGACTTATTGTTCTTTCCCTTTCCTTCTGCGATCTACGTTTGGGCCTGACCGGCGCCGGTATTGATCAATAATGAAAAACTTTAGGATTACCATGAGTTGATCATTGAAAGTTGTTTCGCTATTCCCAAGCATAATTATCTACTGATTCCCTGTGCAACTTCAGCTAGTCCAGATCGATAACGGAGTAGCAGCCAGGGGTGGTCGCACAAGCTCAAACTCTTATTTGATCGATTCGGTTGTCACAATTCTGCAAGTAAATGTCTAAGAATCAGAACTATTTGAAATAAATTTAATTATTTTTTTTGAAATAAATAATTTAATCAGAAGAGCTTTTCCCATTAGCAGTTCTAATTGAACTTACATGAAAGTGTTTGATTTCGATAGTAGCTTATTTAATCTACTAGCCTCGATGAGACTTGAAGCAATCGTGCAAAGGTGCTTCGAACCATATTGGGAATGTAACTAGTTCGTACAGAGACGTTGAAATAGGAGTACCACAGGGAAGCAATATTGGACCATTACTATTTCTTCTTTATATCAACGACCTAGGAAGACTTAAATTGAAAGGCACACCACGTCTTTTCGCAGATGATACAGCTTTGTTTTATCCAAACAATAGCTCTAGAAACATAGTTTGTGATATGGAATATGATTTGAAATTACTCATCGGATATTTCAACGATAACCTCCTCTCCCTAAATTTATCAAAAACCAAATACATGTTATTCCATTCATCTAGAAAATCCATAGAAGATCATTCGCATCCAATAGCTGAACACTACGAGATTGAGGAAACGAAATGTTTCAAATATTTAGGTCTTTGGTTAGATTCTACACTCTCCTGGAACGACCATATAAAATCTCTCGAAAAAAAGTGGCTGCATTATGTGGGGCTATGAGTCGGGTTTGTACTTTTGTACCTCTGCACGTGCTATTAAAGTTTTACTATGCACACATTCATTCATTACTAAACTATCTTGTTTCAGTATGGGGGCGTGCCAACATATCAAATCTAAAAAAACTACAAACTCTTCAGAATCGATGTCTTAAAATTATTTTTAAGAAACCAGTTATGTATTCAACTATGCTACTCTACAGCAATAATTCACATAACATCTTGCCATTGCTTGGTTTGACAGAATTTCAAACAGCAATGTATGTTTTTAATGCTCTGCATAACCCAATAGCGCATAATAATTTACACTTCACCACAGGCACTCGTGTGTATAGTACCAGGCAAGCCAATAGTTTACAACGCTCCAGGGCCTCCACTAACCTTGGTCAAAAACGTATTTCATTTATCGGGCCAACGGTCTATAATCGGCTTCCTACTGAGTTAATACAGATAACAAATCGCATCCAATTCGAAACAAGGCTGAAATGTTTTGCCTTTCTCATATAAAGAAAGGCTATGCAATCACTGTAAAAATCGACTTTTTAACCGAGGCCCGGAGGGCCGAGTATCATACACCATTCGATTCAGTTCGTCGAGATCGGCAAATGTCTGTGTGTGTATGTATGTGTGTGTATGTATGTGTGTGTGTATGTGTGTGTGTATGTGTGTGTGTGTCATTTAAACTCACACAATTTTCTCAGAGATGGCTGAACCGATTTTCGCAAACTTAGTTTCATCTGAAAGGTATAACGCTCCCATAAGCTGCTATTGAATTTTTAGTTGATCCGACTTCCGGTTCCGGAGTTACGGGTTGAAGAGTGCGGTCACACAGCAAATTCCCATATAAACTGGTACCACCATAATGTTCAAATGATGTAAAACATATTAAAATTGATGTAACATTACTCTAGTTTGCGGGTCTGGATCACTAATGATCAATCAAAGCAGCTTTGACCACATTGGCCACCTATGACGGTTCATGACGCCCTCGGGGAACCCGCCAAGTTCCTAAGCTAATATTACACCCATTCCACAACGAATTCTCTACCGATTTTTACGAACTTAATTTCAAATGAAAGACACAGTAATGCCATTGACTGCTGCTGAATTTCATTCGGTTCTGACTCTTGCTTCCGGAGTTACAGGGGTGTTAGTAAGGATACACTGGAATTTCCCATATAAATCGGTACAATCGTAATACCTCAGAGGCTAAAAACTATTGAATTGTTCACCAAATTACTTCTAATCGTAGATCTAGATCACTGATTGCCAATCAAACATTCTTTGAATATATTGTCCACTATCGACGATTCCGGAAGTCCGGAATTCCGGGCATATTCCACAATTAAAGTCACATCGGTTCATCGGTGATGACTGAACCGATTTTCTCAAACCAAGTCTCAAATGGAAGGCAAAATATGCAGTTGAGTATTGCGTAGCCGCCCCTTCCCCCCCCCCCCCTCCCCACCTTGCCCTTACACCTCCCTCCTTCATCACTCCTCTCTTCTTGGATCACCCTCACGCCCAGATTTCCTTCATCCACCCCGTATACCGAAATAAGATGAAGGATTTCTGACGCATCCTCCACACCCACTCTACTAAACCCCCATTCCCTACACGTTCAAACGCATTCCACCAACCTTTGCAAATTATAATCACATGAAGATAACATTGAACTCATGCTTATTAAGCTAATTAAATATTATTCTTTTGCCTTTCTTATATACAAAGGTTATGCAATTGATCCAAAAACCGACTTTCTAACAGAGGCCCGGAGGGCCGAGCCTCATATAACATTCGACTCAGTTCGCCGAGATCGCAAAATATCTGTGTGTATGTATGTGTGTATGTATGTATGTGTGTATGTGTATGTGTGTATGTATGTGTGTGTATGTGCGGATTTGTTAACAAAATGTCCACATCGGTTACTTGGAGATGGCTGAACCGATTTTTACAAACTAAGATTCAAATGAAAGGTATAATATTCCCATAGGTTGCTATTGAATTTCATTTTCAACCGACATCTTGTTCCGAATTACGAGTTGAAGAGTATGGTTACAAAACAAAATTTGTTGATTTTTCCAAATCGGTTTCTCGGAATTTTCTGAACCGATTTTGACAAACTTAATTTTAAATGAAAGGTCCATCAGCTGCTGTTGAATTTTGTGTGGATCCGAGTTCTGGTTCCTGAATTACAGGGTGATACGTACGATCACGCAGGAAATCTCGATTCTAACGAATTCTGCGATGAATGTAAAAAGGTGATTTTTTCCAAAATGTAAACACAACTGTTGAATTTGTAGATCTAGGTCCCCAACAGTCATTCAAAGTCTCTTTGGCCACACTGGCCACCATCGACGGATCCGGAAGCATCCAAAGTCAGAATAACGGTTATATTGGTTTCTCGAAAATGGCTAGATTTGCTCAACTTAGTCTCAAATGAAAGGTGTTGCGTCCCCAGAAACTGATATTAAATTCCATCTCCATCCGACTTCCAGCACCGGAGTTACGGGTTGTGGAGGTCGATCACATAGAAAACTCCGATTCAAACCGATACCGCGATGAATGCAAAAAGGTGCTCTTATATATACTTACCAAGTGTAATAAGAATGAAAGACATTTCCATAAAGTTATATTGTACGAACCAGCTATTAAATCATAGTTTGGAGAAATGAGAAAGGCACAATTGCACCTCTAGGTGGATTAAAACAGGTTTTTTAAAAAATAAAATTAGAGAATTTGTAATATAGAATTAGTTATTCACCAAAAAGTTTTCTTTATGTGCATTATTCTAATAATAATTATAACTACTAAAATTTAGAAAAAAAAACACTTTCTGTATCTATCATAAATACTGTAGAGAGCCCCTTAAAAGGAACATCGTTCCACTGGGAGCTCGATGCAGTTATTTTTCTTGCATTTAACTCTAATATCTTTATTGTGCCGGTTACTTTCACGTATTTTTTTTGTCTTTTTTGTTCTCAGCGTATTCGCGAATTGTTTTTTCTTCTTGTGTTGCCTTTTTTTGTCGCTGAGAACTGATGTGTCCACTACCAGGGGGCTCTCTGTGCGAGCCTTTTGGTGTGGGGGTGAGAGGCGGGCCAATAAAAAAAAAAATCGCTCAGAGAGGATCGAAGTGTATTTCTGTAAGCACTGTAAGCCAACTTAAATACCTCCCACCCCAATCTCAGCGTCTAGCATTCCAAGTTTTTCTACATAAATTTTTAAGTCCAGCAAATTCGGCATTCCATCAAGGGGTTCACCTAGAAGAATGTATAGTTAATTCGAAGAAACAAGCATCTTGGTATGCTGTTACTATTAGTGTCTGTTATATCCACGACCTAGTCCAAGTAAGATTCAATCCGTGGAAAGTACCAATACATCGTTGTCGCCAAACCTTCTTCATAGAGTTCCTAGTTTGAAGCTTTGGGTTTATGAGATGTGACGATATTTTGCGAGACGTTTGAATGATCAAAGATGATGCATTTATGATCAGAAAACGGCGGTTCGAGGTCGTTCGGTGCGACAGGCTTGTTATTTGCTCACACAACGTGCCACAAAGAGCGAAGTACACCGATGAAAAAAGAGCAGCACAATAACAGCGATTTATTTGCTTTATTTGCTCTGAGGTGCATTACAACCCTGCGGTGCGAGACGGTTTGCCTACTCAGGCGTAATACTGTCAGAGCAGAGAGTTACATCTAACACCACTTCGCTAGCAGATCGTGTAAATGTTCAGCGATTTCCTGAGTTAAGTATATGCAGATTCGTGCTGCTTCAGTATTGCATCAATTCAATTATTTTCAATTTGATGTTGCCCCAACTAGTGTCATGGACATTTGCTTCACTGCCCATTATGAGTTGAATGCACAGTAAGACACAACCTTTTTGAAATCATCAGTAAAACAAATAAGTCATAAAATAAGTCGGGATAAGTGTGCCATTTCCAGGTATACAGTAAAGTAGACTCAAAATTGGGACTCTACCACAGGCTTCAGAAGAGCCATAGTCCTGCCAGTACCATTCAAATTTATTCACAATAAATATCGTTGTTCTCAAATCTTAAGTGTATAGAGGAATAAATAAATAACGAACCTGTTGGAGTTGCACGATACAAAAATTTGATCTAAAGTTTCCAAGATCAGGAACTGTCAACGCTTTCTCAACAAGAGAGTTATTTTGAGTGGACTCTCAAGCACCTCTTGTTGTGATGAGTAGCGTAGCTTCTCTTTATTATTTCTGCGTAAACGAGTGCGTAGACTATTCGCAAGTCATTTAATACGATCATGAGGCATTTAATACGATCAAAATTGCTGTTTTGATTTTCATGGCAGTGATACTGGTTGTGCAGTGAGGCCTTCCATAACAGGGGACTGACAGTGAACACTCGAATCGAGTCTTGTTTCGATATATTGTTGTATATTTGAAAATGCATCATTAGCATATAGACTTATATTCAAAATATGTAAAGGTATTACATTATACAATTGAACAGAAATACCCGATTTCACTCAATTTATTTACAACACCTTCCACAAAAGGTCATTCGTCCCTGCCAAATCGTACCCTCAAATTGGTTAAGATATTTCACTAAAACATATAATTTATCTAATTGAATGAACTTGCTTTCTTTTTATATTGATCTTTTTCTCGTATAATCAGCAGAAATATGTCTTTTCTAAATTTTATTTCGAACAGGTTTACTAATAGCATAAACATGTCTGCCATTCAAGAAAGCCACCGCAGAACTTCATTTTCCAGCTCATCCGTGCTTTGCAGAAAGTAATCATTAAAGATTATTCACAGTATGCTTCACACATCCAATATTTCCATAAATTTATAACTAGTTCGAAGTTGTTGAAATTACCTGGATTAATGCATTACCTGGATTGCCAAGGTGCAACACTCAGCACACCTACAAAGCGAGACTTTCCCGTTCCCTCGTCTAGATCTTCCATGATGTTTACCATTTACTAAATTGACAATCGTTCGCTTGTGATGTGCAATGGAGAATGAAGAAAGAGGACATGATTTACTGGCGAGCACCTAATCAACAACTAAAAGATTGGAAAGCCGGTTATGGTAGTAATGTTATACTCAGCTAAAAAACTTCGGTCTCCTCACCTCACTCAACGCCTACCGGTCTGATGAACTCTGTTGCATACTGTATCCCTTCTGTTTTAGGTTTCATAAAGTTTTATTTGTATTCTCACTGACCTTCCTTGAGCAATTCTATCTAATGATAGGGATTGTTGGTGTTTATTTATAGATAGGAACTGAAAGAACAAACTGGCTAGTGGTTATAAGGATATCGTAAATCGACAGTTCAATTAGTTTTATAACAAAGAAGCAATCGATTAGTAGGACACGAGGTTATCTTCATGCAGTGTCAACGTGTGTCCTGGTTTTCGTACTCAATCTCGTCGTTGGTCTAGTTGTTTTATCCTTTCTTCTTTTTAGACTGTGTCGTTTGGCACAAATACTGAAATATGTGATTTGTTTGTTCAAATACTGAGGTTTTTTTATTTATCTGATCTCGTCGTTCATACCTTCCCAGTGGCTGAATAGAAATAATCGTTTCCATTTTCCCATTTTATTTTCTATCGTTTTTCCCCACCTACCGGTACATTTATACTAATCGACGTTTTCTTCTTTTATTACCTTTTCATTCTTTTCCTCTCCCTATCAATCAATTGTGGTAAAATCGTTTCCACAACCAATTGAAATTTGAATTCCTCATGAAAAAATGACCCGCTCATAAACGGCAATCGACAAAACATTAGGCATGCTATCTCAAGGCAATCGAAACCAGACCGGACTTTGCAGTGGCATGGAGTAATCTGGGATGTGTTTTCAACGCCCAGGGCGAAATCTGGCTCGCCATTCATCACTTCGAGAAAGCTGTGGCACTGGATCCAAACTTCTTGGATGCCTACATCAACCTGGGCAACGTGTTAAAGGAGGCCCGAATCTTCGATCGGTGAGTAGAGTTTTATATTATTATCTGTATCCATCTTCTAGTGCGTATTTACTGTAGAATTACGCTATCTAACAGTTTATTATTACATCAATGGGGCGATTACATCTGAAATTTCTTTGTGTGTTAAGGCAGCTGTCGATTTTTGTCATGTTATTTGTAGGGGAACCCGGGGCTGTTTGGACCTACCTAAATTGCCCTTTTAGGTGGATAGGGATGAAAAAAAATATCGATCAAAGGTGCTCATTGTTAGTTAGCTACACTTTGGCGCCATGAAAGTTCATTTGCACCACTCCTTGGCAGCGCCAGGCGACGATTTGCTATACTCTACGTTTTTCCATCCTTTTACAATGTAGGAGTAATTCGAACCTCCCTACGGGGCAATTCAGAGCGTCATTTTTTACAACGGAATTATGTTTTAGAGAAACTCCTTAAGAAGCAAAACAATAAAGTGCGTTACAACATAATCTGGTTAGTCATAGCTGCCGATTGACGCATTATGTATTTTCATTGCTTTGGTGTGTGCAATCGTGGGCATAGTCGCAAGCCGCTGAACGGTGGTTGATGGAATAGGGGGCCCGAATAGCCCCGCACGCTCATTTCGCACAAAAGTGGTGAGCGTCTTGAAAATATCTGTGTTTTCATCCAAGCAAAAATCATTCCATAAAATAGGAACCTTAAGCTTTCCAAAACACTTACCTGTTATTTTTTAATATTTATTTGTTGCTTTAATCGCGGTTTTACCATTATGATTTTTGTTTTGAGGATGGCAAAAAATGAAACACGTTGTATCTCCTTTGTAACAAACCAAAAAAAAAAATAGTTTAGCTGTCAAAATTAATGTTTTAGAATAGGGTTTCTACGAATATGTCTTACGATTTGCTGAGAAATCGAGGTGATCCGAATTACCCCCACGGTCTTAATATCCCCGGCTCCCCCTATATTTAATTATGTATAGTTGAGGCGAAAGACGTCTGAAATGTTATAAAAACATTTCATATAGTTTGATTGATGAAATGACTAATAATTACATTATGTGACAAAACGTTACCAGTGGTGTAAAAGAAGTGTTGTACCAGTCTGCTTCCTCATCTCGTACAGATCTGAAGCCAAAAAGCATGTGAAAAACAAACAAAAAATGCACCGCTTCGTTATAGCGTGCAGGTGTAAACTAAACTGCAAAGTACGGTTGCCCCCAACTACGAGTGAAATAAGTGAGTCACAAAGTAACTCTCGTTCATTACAGTAGAACACAATCAAAGTTGATTTTTCGCAGATCCGTCTTAGACCCACAACACGTAAGGTGGGATTATTGCTTAAGGTTAGAATGAATCTTATGCTTACAGAAGTGTAACACATACAACTACATCATACGAGGCATGTAGTACTAATAACGTTCAATGCCTTAGTCGAGGCAGAATCCTTCGTGGCAAAGAACAACATGCAATACGACATCAAACACAAAAAAATCAAAGCCAAGATCCTCGTGTATATGGATGCTGATCTTAAGGAAATTCACCTACACGATTTGGTAGCGCGCGCTTGTACGGATTATATTCGATGATTCGTATCAAAGTATGGAGAAGTGAAACCTGTCACCAATGACACATGGAGGAACATTTTCCCTGGTATTCTCAACGGTTCCCTGGTATTCTCAAGATGTTTGCGACACCCAAAGAACGTCATGCACATATCCTGGGCAGACGCCCACGTGCCAGTTCTGTAATCAGGCGGCATACTACGGTAAACCATATATCGAAACAACTAAAGACACTCTTCGGCATCTGCTGATACACCACATACAGCCAGATAAATTACAATACCCAAAGCTAACATACCTAGGAAGTAATAAACAAAAAAGAAGACAGCTATTCCAGAGTCACACAAGAAAACACAAAAAGCACCAAACTTCTTACAGCGAACGACATGAACGCAAACACGAGCGATGGAGTAGGCAGACGGAATGATTAGGAAGCAGCAGAGGGTAAACCTAACCAGTGACCAATGGTCACTGACTATTCACCACAATTAATTGTAATTTTTGACTCATTGTTAAAGCCTCAATAAATGATAATAATAACAATAATAATAAGTGTTGTTTATTAAAAAAACCGAAGAAATATGCGAAACAACACAAATTTTGTTGTTTATATTTGAAGGTATAAAATTTTATACAAAAGATTTGTTCTCTTTCAAAACGGTGATTTTGTGTTTCTCATAACCTTTGACACAGTTTTTGACGAAGTTAAAGATTCATCTGGTTCACATTGCACAGTGGCCCAGAGTGTAAATTTAACAGTAATTTTAACTTTTTGCTACAACTAAATAACAGCCTTATAATATGTTTATCGGAAAGTTGTATTGCGTAAAATCCTTCTTTTCGTTTAAAAAGAAGCTAGGGTTCTTCTGAATTTAGCAAGTTCTAAAATTGGACTTTTTAACGGTTCATAATAAAGTTTGACTGTCTTGAACGAAGACTCAGTTTTGACAAATTTGCTGAAGACACGCAAAGGTAGAGTTCATACTTTCCATTGCACGAGAGCTTTAGGGCGCTCCTTCAAAAACGGTGTTATTTATATAACTTTTGTAGTAACCTTTGGACAACTTGGAGATTATTTTAGGGCGTATCTTGTTAATATACACCAACTATTGAGCTATCATCGTTTCAAAGTTATGGGAAATTTTACATGAAAAAAATTACTGTTTTAAATATCATTATTTTCGGTTGGAACACTTAACATTAAATACCGTTTCTTCCTTTGAAAATATATATCACTAAAAATGGCAAATACGATATTTTCATTTCTTACAATATTTACTCTGAACTGAAAGTTTTGTTGAAGTCATCTTAATGAAAAACGAAAATTGAAAAAGTTATAAAAATAAAACAAATTTTTAAGATGCACCCTAATTTTTTAGTCAATTACAAGACATTAAGCTCTAATGCAGCTGACAAAAATAATTTTTTTTTTAATTTTCTAAAAGACAGCGAAACTATTTCGAACCATTAAAAAGTTAATTTTTACATATTGACTTATTTCGCGCCAACTCGAACAAATGTTGGCAGCACCCTCTCAGATTTTAATGAAACTTTCTGTACATGAGAACCTTGTCAAAAAAGCCACTTTGCATATTTTGTTTTTCCAAAAATGATCTAGACTGTCTTTTGAAAAGGGACAAACTTTTTTAACGAATTTTTTAAATGTCTAGTCTAAAAATGACAAATCCTACTAATAAATGTTGTAGGATTGATTTTCACAAAATTAGTCAAATTTTTGAACAAAAATATTGAAAAAATTCTTCATCGACTCATACACTCAAAAAAAAATTGATTTTAAAAATTTAAAGTCGATTTACAAAAAAAAATCATTTTTGATTTGGATGAAATTTTGTTCCAAGATGGAAAAAATCTTTTCCTTGTCCAAACTGAATTCTTTTAGTGTATTTATATGGAGACCTAAACCAATAAAAGTCATAATCATCTCAGAATCCATTTTCACAGCTGTTAGTTGCCTGATCCATGCAAAAAGTATTAGTAACGAATTGGGTATATATTCATAACAAACTTGAATGAAGATTGGCACACTGGAAGACTGCAGTTCATTTGTTCCTCTCAAAAATGATAAATTTTATTAAACAATTGACAAACTTTACTAAAAATTATTTCATGTCTGATGGAGCAGCAGCAAAATACAAAAATAAGAAAAACTTCGCAAGCTTGTGTAGATTCCAGTCAAAGTATGAATTAAGGCAGAATGGCATTTTTTGCAACATCCCATGGGAAAGGACCTGTGATGCTATTAGTGGCACTGTTAAGCAAATAGCAAAAAGATCCAGTCTTGCTCGCGACTATGGAAATACCATAGCATATATAGAAATAAATAAATAATAATGTAAAATTCAATACATAATGTTGTGGTGATTATTTCTTTCTCTGATTCTTCCTCAGTAGAAAAACAAGAAACTAAAGAAGTAATAATGGAATATTGTTTAATGACTTAAACTCTTTTCAATGGGATTCTTGATTGTGGGGTTACATATCTTTTTGTCAAGAAAGTTTGAATTTACGTAAAGGAATAAAGCAATGATTTCATTACATCAAACTTATAGTATTTTGGTAGCACATTTTTCAGTGAAATAAACAAGCATAAGTTTATAAAAGTACATTGAAGATTGCCGGAGTTATGGCTTTTTCCCCGAAACCCTTTTTTATTTAAGAGGTTCGCGGTGATCACGATTGAAGACCAATAGATCTTCTAAAATCTATTCCTAAATCTAAAATCTATTCCAAAATCCCAAAACTCAAAAAATTTCATTAGTATATGCGAATTCCTCGTACCTTAAAGATTAGTTGAATAAATAATAATTTTTTCCTGGATTCGAGAACGTTGTCAGTAAAAAATCGCTGCTTTAATCTCTAAAAATTGTATTAAAAAATTCTTATCCATGAAACAAAAATTTATGAATAGAAAAGGAATCGTTAAAGTACGAGAAAAATTAATTACGATCAATTGAAAAAAAAAATTAAGAAAATTGATTGAGTAGTTTTACGGCAATCGTGATCACGGAAACACCATTTTTAGTAAAACGACATTTCGAGATAATCGAGTTTAAAATTTCAAATTACCATTGCTCTTGGTAGACGAAGCGCGCTTGGAAGCGCTGTAACCTTCGATCTATTTCTCGGATCACTATAAAAAATTGGGAAAACATTCTCAAGGAGTTGTACTTTCATATAAAGTAATAAAAAAATCGAATTTATGAAAAATGAAAAGGTATCACCTTAATAAAAATATACTTAGTTGCTAAATTAGACAATATCTTCTCACAAACTAAGTTTTATTGGATTCTGAGATGATTATGACTTTCATTGGTTTAGTTCTCGTTAAAAATACACTGAAGAAAAAAATTCAGTTTGGACAAGAAATAGTTTTTATCAAATAACTTTTTTTCCTTGAAAGTGCCCAACTTGAATTTTTGTCGGCATAATTATCTATCCTGGAACAAAATTTCATCCAAATCAAAAAAGGGGGTATGTAAATTGACTTTAATTTTTTAAAATCGATTTTTTTCAGTGTATAAGTCAACGAAGAATTTTTTCAATATTTTTGTTCTCGAATTTTACTAATTTTGTGAAAATCACTCTTACAACATTTTTTGTAGGATTTGTCATTTTGTGACTATAGCCATTTTATAAAAATTAGTAAAACAAGTTTGGCCATTTTCAAAAGACAGTCTAGATCATTTTGTCATGTATGTAAAGTGGCTTTTTGTGACAAAGTATTCATGTACAGAAGGTTTCATTAAAATTTGAGAGGGTGCTGCCAACTCTGAATACGATTTAGCGCGAAATTCGTCTATTAATAAATGTAGAGCAAACCCTACCCACTATTTAAAATAATAGAAAATCTTGTAAAGGGCAAAATTCCATCGTGGGAACGATGCTATATCTTATATTGTCCACCGAAGAAATAATTTAAAGATTTCACCAAGGATCAATTCATGGAAAACCAAATTTTTAATATAACTTGTAGCTTTTATTTTTTGCTTATATGATTTTCAGAGTTTTTGAAAACGAACATTTTCTTCTAACACATCAAAACTTTACATTCTATTATTAGAAAGATATAAGTACTAATGATGCCAACAATCTTATAGTCAATTTCGTGATATTTTTATCAAATTTTATATTTTAGGGCATAGGGCGGAACTGTTACCATAGTTACCAGAAATCATCTTTTTGAATTAATAGAGGAATGTTCAGAAAGGTGTGTTGCGAGTAATTTGACCAAATAGATGGCATATTTAAGGATTAAGGTTAATCCTTTCTGGCCTTCAGGACAAAAAATCATAGACATTGGCAAATGATTTCAAGTAGGAATGGAAGTCAACCATTTATAAAAGGAATGTTTCCTTAACATGCAAAAACGTTTACAAAAGATTTCGACTTCTTGGACTAAATCAGCACTCTAGAAAATTAGTCAACTTTCTCTAATTTTTCAAAAAAAAATTTGAGCATTAGTATCGCCAAACTCAAAATGTGTATGATCAAGGAAGTCACAAAATATCCATCTGAAGCGCTAAAACTCCGCAAATTAACACAAGAGCATAAATTAACACCAAAAAGCAAATTAACACAAAAACATATGGAAAACTTCTACCTTCACAGCTTTACTATTTTTATAGAAGCTAATTTGAAGTGACAAGACGATCCCGAATTAGGCGGGACAATCCCGGGTTTCAAGATCTTGTCCAGCATGGTAAAACTTACCCGAAAGTGCTCCGCATTCACGAAAATGCTGATTTTATTTTAAATTGTACAAAACACTCATAAACGTTTTTTTTTTATTTCGATTATAGAGGTTTTAACCTTAAGGTCTTTCGCCTCTTCGGGTTAAAAAAAATCTCTTATGAAAAATTTCGAACCCTATGTGCGGGGTCGGGACTCGAACCCAGGTGCGCTGCGTACAAGGCAATCGATTTACCAACTACGCTACGCCCACCCCACTCATAAAAGTTTTGATACCCTCCGAAGTACGTGGGGAATGTGCTATTTGAGCCAATTTTTTCGGATTATCATGGTGCCATATTCGGCTTCTAATATGAACTAGTCCATGAATCCTTACGAAAAGCGCTATACAGATTTCATTTCAGGATTATCCATATAATTTATTATCCATATATTTTATCTAAAAATATAAAATTAGCAACCAAAAAAGGAAAATATCACTCCAGGGTGGATTGATTCAAACACTTTTTCTTCCAGAACTGTTCAATACACCTTTTATGAAGTTATAAGTGCTTTGTTAAACAAAAAATCTTCAAAATAATTTTGATCAGGTTTGGTGTATTGAATGCTCCACTGCGCTACGTTGCGAAGATGATGGTACTGAAGGTACGCGACTTCCGCAAGTCCAAGCTGCATTTTCACCTTCAGAAGGTATTCCATTTCACTAAATCTCGGTCGTATTGAACAAAATTTAAAGTCAACAACCGCGGCGTTGGGTCAGAGTAGAGTTTTTTGTCAACTTTACCCATAATGACGAGAATAATCCGATGTTTCCTTTGTTCTCGAGACAATGCACACTAGCTCGAGAGGCCTGTTGTTCACTTGACTCGATTGAAGGTCTGACTGTGGTAGAGGTAGAAAGTAGACTCAAAACCCTTATTTATTATCTTTCGTTTGTCTCAATTACTAATATTGGTATCACAAAAAAAACATTTTAAGCGGAAGAATGCTCATACCTTTTCAACGGTAACAGTTAGATATGTGGTATCATGAAAAAAATGAACCTAAAACAATCTTAAATTTGTCTGAAGACTGAAAATATCTTCAGAATACCAAATTCAGGTATATTGCACCCAATACTTGAACCCCACAATAAGGTATTGAGGAGCCTTGCATAAAAGATAAAATACCTGAAATAATAATTAAGACATGTACTACGAATAACTAGTTAATAATGAAACGAGTTATTATAATACCTGAATAATAATACTATGTTCACATTACAGAGTTAAAACATGTTATAATAATTAGCAACAAGAAAAATGTCATCAAGATAGCGTTAAAACACGTTTTAACTCGTAGTGTGAACGTAGTATAACAAAACCTTTTCAACCTTCCAATAACAAAATTCACTGTATGGAGGTATTTAATAAGGTATTGATTTGGTATTCGCAAAAATGACTGGAAATAAATAAAGTGTTATACCCTAAAATAAAGTGTTATACCTCGTTGAGGTATTAAACAGGTATTGAAGAATGTTTTTTCAATGCCTGCTTAATACCTCAATGAAGTATAATAATCAATACCAGGTTTTGGTATGATACCAGAATATAGTGTTATCGGGTTATTGGCCAGTTGTTTTCTCCTGGTTGGGTATTGCACAACCTATCTAAATCAAAAAGAAAGAAAATGAAAATGGAAAACACCACCAATTAGCCCCGGGTTTCCTTACTTTAGTATTTACCCTGAACCTTCAACTTCAATTCAAGTATAGTATAATTATGCCAAGCTGGTTCTGGACAGCAAATATTATTTTTGCGAAGCTTCGAAGATGGTGGCTTCACCATGTCATGCCAATTACTGAATTGTACATCGCAATCAGAGTCAGCATACTTTTTTGAACTGATAGGTACTGTTTATTATTTCAAAGCATTCCAGTGTTTTTAATAACCGTAAGCAAATTAAATGTGTACCAGAGTCAATTTAACTTACAATTCTCTGAGTAGAGTAGATATAGCCTGTCCTGTCACCAATCACCATGTTAGCTCTCCCCAATTAAAAAAATGAACCATAATTAAAACGGATCTATGAAAATTCTACGCGATATTTATTTGATTTGGCACTGTTCCATAAATTATGATTACGTATCTTAGACCAATGCTCTAAATCGAGAGCAGAATATAGCTGAGCAAAAACATTAATTCTAGCGTTTTGTTTCTACTGTTTGGAATCATGCTGATAGGAAACTATTATTATATCTACGAACGATAATTGTCCTTTTATCCGGTATCATTATATTGCCGTAGAAAACGGGTGTCAAGCGAGCTAAACAAATACATGAACAAGACACCAACTAATTAGCTAGACTTTTTTTTCTCACCTCCTAATTAATTCAATCCCACCATAAACTTTCCATCCCATGCCTGTGGAAATTGTTGACAGCAACGACAAAATTATTCAAATTACCTTTCCTGTCTCATTCCTCGGTTTGCATAAAATATTTCCGTGTTGGGTCCATCACACCACGCTGATCGCTTTTGTTGGTTATACCTACCTACCTACCTAGAAACCAGGAGCGGTGCACCAGTCAATTTACTCACATCGTTATGATTTCAACTAGTTTTATCGTTCAAACAAGTTGGCGGAAAAATGCCGTTCTATTACTAAAATTGAAACGGGTAGGACCGCCATTGCACAAAAGTTAAGCAACTGTCCCGCTCGATGAACAAATCAGTAATTATGCGACATTATTGTTACCCATCAAACGGGGTAACTTGTAACAGTACAGGGTAGCTTACAACACTTCGACATGTTCCTGACACTTAAAGTCATGTCACCTAGTGAATACGTCATTTGAAAATTTTCTTCTAGTGACCTGGGGGACGTGACTGTTAGAACAGGGCCCATAATGTTAATAATTTGGCATCATAGTTGTCAAATGTTAGTATATGGTAGTAGACTTCGGGCGCTTGACCAAGCTAACATCCCGAATAATAATAATAATATCACTGATTTGAGAAGGAAAGTTAGATTGATTGCTCTTTGGCCATTTTGGGAATGAATAATACAGTTATTTCCCGCAACGCTGAAAGAATGTATCCTTTTGCAAGACGACAAGTGAGAATTTTTGGAGGGGCAGGCACAGTGTAGTTTGTAATTCGATTGATTTGTACGCAGCTCACCTGGGTTCGATTTTCAACCCCGGACATAGGGTTAGAAATTTTTCTAAATGAATTTTGCAACCTATAAAATCGAAGGCAAAAAATGGATTTTTTTAATATGCAAAATATGCTTGGAGTATTCATATCGTCTTCTTCTACTTTAAGAACCGGAATGATTCCGCATTTTCCCGGGGACTTATACGAAACAAAACTTTTTACGTCACTTTTTGAGTCTAACAAATTCGGCATTGCACCAATGGATTCCTTTAGAAGCACGCAAACTCGAAGCGGACATGTCACGTTGTATGTTGCTACTATGAATGAGTTTTTATCCATGACCAAATCAAAGTTTCTTGGATGTTGTAGAAAATCCACGAAACCTAGACGGTTGATCACAGTTCGTGGAAGTGTGACGATTAAATTATCAAAGATGATCTATTTATGATCAGATTATGATGGTTGGAGCTCGTTCGCTTCCAACGGTTTGTCAACTCATGCGTAATTCTGTCGGAGCAGTGAGTTACATCTAACACCTCTACCCTGCCAGATTGTGCAAATGTTCGGTGATTTCCTAGATTGAGTATGTTCAGATTCGTGCTGCATTTCCATCCATTCATTGCCTCTGAAATTGATATCTGAGCTGCCCCAAATAATGTGATGGACGTTTTTATCACTACAGAGTACGGTGTTATCTGTTGAAGGTGGTAGGTCTGGTCAAATACAACATAATACCACATATTGATTCATATAAAACAAAATTTTCCAGAGCTTTCGGCATTAAAATATTTTCTACGCCTTTGTGAACCGATTCTCAATTTTTTAGGTAATATGAAGATAATACTATAGGGTTTTGAGACAACTATATGATAATCCCCTACATTTTTATATCTAATGAAATTTTTGAGAGAACATTTGATTCCGCATTCAACGATCTAGTTAGAATTAAAATCGGTTGAAAAATGGCAGAGATATACATTTTTTAAAAATTAGAAACCTTCACATGAACTTTTAAAGGGACAGTCTCATAAACTTTTCAAAAAGTCGTTTTTTGTCTTTCTCAATAGAAAGGTATTGCAGTTGCTCTGAAAACCGATTTGTTAACGGAGGCCCGGAGAGCCGAGTGACATATACCATTCGATTTAGTTCGTCGAATTCGGCAAATGTATGTGTGTATGTGCGTCTCTGTGTGTACGCGAACACAATCTCACTCACTTTTCTCAGATATAGCTGAACCGATTTTCACAAACTTAGTCTCAAATGAAACGTTCCCATAGGCTGCTATTGAATTTCTAATGGATCTGAGTTCCGGTTCCGGAATTACTGGGTGATGAAAAACGATCACACAGAAAATGTCCACATCTGCTTGGATCTGTAGTACTAGGTCACTAACAGCTATTCAAAGTCTCTTTGCTCACATTGGCCACCATCATCGGTTCCGGAAGCCCCGGCGGAAGTGTCAAATTGCAGAATAACAGTCACATCGGTTTCTCGGAGATGGCTTAACCGATCCAACGAACTTAGTCTCAAATGAAAGGTGTTTTGTCCCCGTAAATGGCTATTAAACTTCATCCTGATCCGACTTCCGGTTCCGGAGTTACGGGGTTGCGGCGTGCGTTCACAAAGCAAATTCCGATTCAAACCGATACTCCGATGAAAGCAAAAAAGGTAAAAATTTCGCTAAAATGTCTCAATTTGCAGTTCTAGGCCAACCGAACATTCGTTGATTCTATTGAACACCATGGACGGTTCCGGAAGAGCCCGGAAAAAGTGGCCATCTTTCAAAATTAACGAACTCACACCAGTTTCCCGGAGATGGTTGGGCCGATTTTCACAAACTTAATGCCAAATGATGGCTATATTATCCCTGCAGATGTCTATAAAATTTCATACGGATCGCTTATATGGTCCTGGAAATATAGACTAAACCGTCCGGTCACATATGAAATTCCCATATAAGCCGGAACTCGATTTTTTTCAATATCGAAATCGAATTCGTATTTTTGATGCCAAACATTTTTAAAATGCATGAAACGTCAAGATTTTATGGTTCCTCGAAAAAAAAATTGGTAAAGATCGACTCTGGGACTTGCCGATTTTTCACTTTATTTCAATTTAATATTACCGTGGCTGTTTTTTTTTTCTTTTTAAAAATTTTAGAACTCGAATAATGATTTCTTTTTTATATATAGTTGCCATGTAGTGCATAATAAAAATGTAATATATACATTTGAAAGCTTTTAATGAATATAAATAACGCAAAAAATCTCGTGTTCATGATTGAGAAAGGCACAATTGCACCGCCAGGTGGATTACAGCAGGTTTTTTGTTTGATTACGTGTATATTAGAGATGGGCGGGTATGGATTTTTTCGTACCCGGACCCGACCCGAACCCGAATATTATTTTTGTAAGCTTACCCGACCCAAATCCGACCCGCATCCAAATTAAAATAAATTAAAAACCGTGTCCGACCCGAACCCGATTTTCAATAAATAAATTTAACCTATTTGATTCGAAAGAGTAGGGAAGCCCGGTGCTAGTTGGCGGAATTTTCATTTTTTATCTCTTTTATTTAAGTAGATTGTGCATTATTGAAAAATATTATCATTCACGTAATAGAATAAAACTCACCGAAAATAACACAAATTCCACAACATTAAGGAAATTCGTTTTTTACGTTTGAAAACTGTCACCCATGATTTTTACAAAATAAAATGAATTGCAACATATGAAAACATATTTTACATAATTTGTGGTAAAAAACGAGAGATGTTTAATAGAAACGAAGCCAAAGGAACTCTGCCAACTTATGCCTTCCGCAAACAGGCCCGGGCTCTTCTATTACACTAGTTTACCAATTTTCTGGTAATTGCAGTAAGTTAAGAAAAAAGGTATTTTCAATGTCAATTTTGGGTCGCTGAACGCGAAAATCATATCCATTTTCTTTTTCGTAGAATCGTTTTTGAGCTTTTTGAAAAACGTGTTTTTGGAACTTTTTGTAGTCTTAGGAATAAAGCTTTCAATCAACATAATCGACCCACCATTCGAAAGGTTTTGATGTGCCAATAACAAAAATGTATAACATGTTCGGATTAAATATCAACAACTTAAGGGGTTAAGAGCGACCAAAAAAAGTAATTTATTGTAAATTATTCATTTTTAGTAACAATTCAGAAAAAAGTCTTTTAAAATCTTATGTGACAGAGAAACTCTTTACATAAATTTAAAGCCTAAGAGTAGCCTTTATATAAAATATTTCAGCCATTAATTCTCGGAATCATTTCACATTCAATGATGTATTGATGACATGTTTTGGTCGACAAAGGTATTCGAAGGGTTAGGCCAAACGAACCTCAGATATTATCAGGGATGCTGAAAACGCCCCGCCAACAAGGAAAAGAATCGCAGTCCGCACTGGTTAATTGCGTGCGCAGGATTCGATGAGCACGTGTTGAGAATGATTTTTCTTTCATTATCTTTTTTTACAAATATATTGAAAACATTCACGACCTTGTTAAACTTTGTTTTTTTTTTAAACTCGCATCATTGTATCTAGTACAACACCCTTAAAATCTCCAGCAAAATCACGTTTGAGCATCAGCGGCTGCTCATTTTGGGGGCTATTCACGTGAATACCAGAAGGTTGAGCTTGTGCGTCGAGCCAATAGACCAGCGGTTTTCAATCTTTTTCGTACCACGAAAAATCAAATATAAATCACCCTGCGTCGCTGCGGACCCCCGCGGATAAACATCGATTTTGTATGCTATCAATATGTTGTTTTCAGTTTTTTAGGAGAAATACTTGAAATTTCAATCTGCACTCGGAGAATATATTTTTCTTCGCGGACCCACTAGCAACGACTTCACGAACCCCTAGGGGTCCGCGGACCGCAGGTTGAGAATTACTGCAATAGACGATTTGAAAAAGGTTTTTTCAACATAGTTTTTGAACGTTGCCGGAGCAGGCTTTTTGTGACGTTGTGTATGGCTTTCCGGAATATTCAATACAACACAAACGAAAACGTTCTAGTGAAAAAGCTTATTTTCGACCGAAAGTGTGATTGGGCGAAAATTACATAGTTCCTATGTTTACTTAGTGTCTCATAACATCCGTGATGTGAGGCCATTTTTTCCAATACTACCTTTCCGTAAAATCGGGGTATATTTGAGCTTATATGAGACCTCTTTTAGTAAATGTGCGATGAGATTAATTCTCCCAAAAATCTAAACAAACATCAATTTTATTCCAAACATTTAGCGAGTTATCTTGCAATTGAGAAAGGTACAATTTATCAGCATATTTTGGATCAATTGGAATAATCTCGTGTAAGCATATACATGTGAACATTGCTTCTTAAATAAACTTTTGTAGTAACCCTAAACATTTTTGCCAATAAAATCATAAAAAATCTACAATTTTTGATGTTTGGTGGTTAATTTAGACTATTTTCCTTGAACAGATCGATAGAAGTCATACACTACATATCTTTCCCATGTACTTGTTTTTCTTTTTGAATAGTGGAATGAAGGAAATTTACAACATTAATACTTCAAAAATGCTCCAGAAACTTCACAAAAAGCGATAAATGTTTCCCTGTTTTATTGAACAGCAAAATTTTTCAAACGAAATATTCTAAATGATGAACTTCCAGTTCAAAATCTCCTGGATAGTTCACTCGATACACGCTCCTAGAAAATTATGTTTGTTTTAATATTTTTCTACGGGGATAAGTTATCATTTTTTGATTTGAAGGAAAAGGTCATCCAAACATTCAAGAACGGGTAAGTGCATAATTTTTCGAAAAAACCCGACCCGACCCGTACCCGGAATAATTATTTTTTAATATACCCGACCCGACCCGTACCCGGTGATAACAAAACCCGAACCCGCCCCGGTTCCTACGGGTACGGGTTCGGGTCGGGTATCGGGTAACAATACCCGTACCCGCCCATCTCTAGTGTATATTCAAAAGCATATGTGTAAACTTTGAAGCTAAAATTGGAAAAAAATAAAAGATGAAACTCTAGTGTCCTATTATCCTTGAGAGTTTATGCGAGCAAGTTTCGAATTTGGAAAAAAGTAACAGCCATTTTTCGTTCGATTTTGATGATATATAGGTCGTTAGATGCGAAACTAAATGTTTTTTTCTAGATAACTTTTCAAACGTTTCTTTAGGAGAAAGTTCATTTTGTCCCAAAACCGCGTAGCATTTTTAACATAAGAACATAACATAGTATATTTTTAAAAGGTCATTTTTCTTCCTTCCAGTACACTTAAAAAATTGAAAATCGGTTGAAAAATAACCACTTAGAATTTTTGTTTTGTGTAGAAGATCCCGAAAAATAAATAATTAAGTTACTGTTCATTTTTATCTAGATTAAGAATAATGGTTCATAGCTGTTTGGTATTTAGTCGCGAAACATTTTTGATTGAAATCAATCTCTAGACAACGGAGAACGCTTTCCACAAGCTTACAATCTCGCTATATTAGAATTAGCAGCTTGCTAACTTCAAACCATGATCATTCAGATTCAGAGATCCCGAAATCATTCATATTCGATTTTCTATAAGATTTAGGTCTGGACGGTGCACAGAGGAGTCACTGGGGTCGAATCCTGGTCAAAATTATTTTCTGCTGCTATTGCTGTTATTATGCCTTAATATGAACTAAAAATAGATAATAACTAGATTTTGGAACAATTTGGCATATATCAACCTACCAGTGCAAAGGTCAATTTTCTATATCCTTTCGAATACTAGTAATTTTGAGGAGATCTTTGTGAATACTTTTGTTTTTCTAGTTGTATAAACAAATGATCAGTGAAAAAGGGAGAGGGGAGGAAACGACTGTGTAGGTTTTCATATGGATACATTTTTCCAAACATAGTATTTGGCCCTACAGTATTTTAGTGTACCTCAAATTAGTAAAAATTTCAATATCTTCTAATCGCTTGGAATTTGTGGATCGGACAAGTCCGGAAGAGTTCTTATGTTTTTTGGATAGCTGGAATCTTGTATTGTAATTCTGCTTCAGAAAGTTTGCCAGATCTCGGCGCTTAATATAACTTTTTTTTTCATTCAAGTGTGGAATAAAATGTTTGAAAAACGTATTTTTGAAAGTTGGTGCAATGTACAGTAAAACCACTATTTTCAGTTAATTTTAGGCTTAAGTTGTACAAATGGTTGTGTTCAACTACGTTTGTAATAATATTGTCTTAATTAATATAGTCATCATCACTAGAAAGCGATATTGCTGGATATATAATAAAAATTATTAAAAAACCCCTTAAAATATCACCATTTTGCATCCATGCAAAAATTCTTTAACAATTTTTGACATACTCCTAATTTTACCGCGGTATTCAGTAGGCTTCCAGGTATGTAAAAAATAGAACGAAACTAAAAATTGAGAAAAAATATTTTGATTATTGGCCACGAATTTGTTCTAGTTACTCCTCTGTGCGGTGTGCAGGCCACGAAAGAACATCAACCGTCAGATCAGAAAGCCATTCTTTAACGAACCGAGATGAATTCTTAGGGTCATTATCATGCATTGGTTACCACATAGACCGGCAAATGGCTCCATATGATCCTACAATATTTGCTTACACTGGTACTGATCCATTCTGCCATCAACGTTCTCGATTGGTCCCACAGCATGCCATGAAAAGGCATTATACAGCCACCACCGTGTTTTACTGAATTTATAGTACCTATTCTGAGCATTATGATGCCTTTTTGCTGGAAATTAAAATTAAATCAACACATCGCACCAAAAAACATTTCTCCAAAAGTTGCAGACTTATTTCCGTACAGCTTACCAAAGTTTACTCTAGCTGTCGAATTGTCTTTAGAAATAGGTGGTTTATGTTGTGCAATAAGGGCGATCAAGCGCTTTTCAGACGCAATTTTCTTATGGTTGTGCTGCTCACTAACATGACATGATCTCGTTCAACGATATTTTTGATTTCAGTCGACGAAATTGATGGATTTTTTTGGTTCCATGGTGATAAGATGATCTTCAGTAAATGTCGTTTATCGTGGAGGCGGATTGTGTTTCAAAGAATCGGTTGTAATCTGCTGGTTTCAGGTTCAGGTTTTCATTTACGCGGTTTTTGAAATTTACGCGGTTTTCACTTACGCGGATTTTTGAATTTACACGGTATTTATTTACGAGGTTCCCATTAACGCGAATTTTTAAATTTACGCGGATTTTGAATTTTAAGCGGGTTTCATTTACGCGGATTTTGAAATTTACGCGGTTTTCATCCACGCGGTTTTTGAAATTTACGCGGTTTTCATGTACGCGGATTTTTGAATTTACGCGGTATTCATTTACGAGGTTTAACGCTAATTCTTAAATTTACGCGGTCTTCATTTACGCGGATTTTGAAATTCACGCGGTTTTCATTTAAGCGGTTTTTGAAATTTATGCGGTTTTCATTTACGCGGTTTTTGAAATTTTCGCGGTATCCATTTACGAGATTCCCATTAACGCGGATTCTTAAATTTACGCGGTTTTCATTTACGCGGATTTTGAAATTTATGCGGTTTTCATTTACGCAGCCTGTATCCCCTGCGTAAAAAACCTGAGTGTATAGTATTTTAAAGCTTATTTTTTGTGAATACACAAGGTTTGTTTTGTATTTTTAGTTTATTCGGGAAATAAACACAAAAAACTTCAAGTGTGCTAATTCTCTGACCACGCTTTTTCCACCACAAAACACGTGTTTCCTCGGAATGAAAGCTACAACCAGACTGCTAATTTAACTACAAGTAGGATAAGTAGATTGCACGTATACAAAGTGTTTGAAACTGTGAAGTAATTATAACACACTCCACACGCATTGAAATGGAAATATGAGTAAATGTGCTAATTCTGTGACCAACACTGTAGGTTCAGTTTTGATCAATAATTCATAATACTTTTAAAGGTCATAAATCCAGTAATTAGCCTTTTTTGTTGTTATGAGCCCAAGTGCGGCGGTGGAGAGGTTATTGCGCTGATATTAGAAGCCCGAAGGAATCTCAGTATCAGTAGGATCGTAGTAATAGCCATGAAGTTATCCCGTACGCTAAGAAACGGCCGCGGAGTCTTTTGAAACATTGAGCAAAAATCTGCAAAAGCTTTACTTCTTTGTTTTTATGAGCAAAACTTGCCTAAACAAAATGTTATAGCAGTTTGCACTCGTAATTTATTGTTTATGAACAATAGGGACGTAAAGACGTTCAACATAAAATTCGATGCTCAAAATGATCATACTTCCTGCTTATCTCTTCAGAGGACAATTCACATATAACCCTCTTATTAACGAACCCTTCGTTCCTATATATCTAAACATTCTTTTCACGTCCAGCTAAACTTGCGACAGTTATACTTTGCAAATAAACCCCACTCAACAGTGGCATCTAGATAGCTTCGTAAACAAATCCGAGCCATATGATTTATTCCGTAACCAAGCAAGTGCCACAGTAGGACATCCACCATATTTTGCTGGTGGACTCACCTCAAACTCAAGTGCACCCGACAGCATTCTATCTGCTCTCAAAAATGCCTATGTATCTCCTTCTGAGACAGTACATTTCTACGGGTTTTCTCGCCCTCATCCCATGCGATTCATGTGTCGTCGAATCAAACAGAAATGTTCCCATCGTCTCAGGAAAATCCATGCCATCTTACGTTTAGAAATCACCATCGTCTAATGGCAACACTGCTATGAAACCCCCACATCCCCACTCTCAAGAATTTACCAGCACGGGTGTGTGAGCATAATTTTCTCTCCGCTAGCATGGAACACTCGGTCGGAAAATTTATTTTTCCTACATTCAAACGACGCACTCGAAGAACCAGTGAATGTTATTGGTAGACAGTACCATATCAGTCGTTAGCGCGTTCGGGTGTGCGGAGATATATCTGCTTGTATCGTGAATCCTACAAATTCGTGCTTAAAATTGAAGTTTCGGTGATGCTGTGTTTAGACGATTGTTGTTAGGTAACGCGGAGACTACAAAAAAAATAAAGCAAAACGGAATGACTTTGCAACCGATTATTCCCATAAAGAATAATAGTGATACTACCGAATCCTTTCTGGTCTGGGCTCGAACGTATGACTACTGAATTGTGAAACGAGTGTCTTATCTCTCATATACCACTGAATTGCGATGGCTGCGAGGTTATAAAAAAGGATGCAGTGGGTTACCCTTTTCTACATTCTTGCAGTGGTTGGATAACGTTAAATCAAAGGCATTGTGAAAAAGTGGTTTCGAGCGCTTTTCCGCCTCGTATACCATACCGAGCTGCGTTGATGCGGCGATGACTGTAGAGATAATGTAGAAAGTACTTGTTCCGTGAATTCATCACATTTCGTTGAAGTGTGAGCATTTATTACAGAAGAAGGATACCTACAATATAATCCAAATTCAAAGAGAGCTTCATCCGTTATAACGAGTGTTTAATGCTCAAATGGCTAGCGTGGGCGCTACGGGTGACATTGATAGATTATGCCATGTGTCCACTAGTAATGAATTTGGTTTGGCTTTAGTTCTTAGACTAATTGCATTTTTATTTTTTTTTGGGTTGGTTTTTTTTTGTCGCTCAAAGTTCAATGTGTGAATATAAGCATGTCATACACGCCGCTTCCCACGATTCATTTTTTTTTCTTCTTTCGGCAACGGATGTCAGAAGTTTCGATCGTTCTGGAGTATCTATCTATATGGAATAGCCATAAACTCTATGATGGACCCTATCTAGTTTCGCAAACAGCATGCTTTTAGCATTTTCGCCAGCTAGCTGGTAGCAATATGGGATTTTATTTTTAGTTCTAGACAAACAAAAACCGTCATATTCCACTGTCAATGGAACATCGTGATGATGACTCATTTGTTTGCAAAAAAGTGGGCGGGTAATGTCAACGACATAACCGGAGTGAAGTAGAATATACGTTACGGCTGTTAATTCGAATGCAGTAATTTTTCTCAAGTGTGACTGATAGTGTGAAACAAGGACCAGTTTACATTATCGTATAAAATCGCCTAAAATCTTTCTAAAGTTTAGACATCTTACAAATAGGAGCATCACTTCAAAAACATGTACTGCCCTCATAATCACACTTTTTGGCAATTTCTATCTAGCTATATCAACAGTTATGTGTCCAACAAAAAAAACACTTTAACAGGCCAACGAGGTTACCCGGGTACCCATAATTTGAAATGCTCATAAGTATGGCTTCCTTTAACTGATTTGGACACTTTTAGATGTTTTGGATTCAGGAACTCGTCCACTTTTTGATTATGCAAAAAAGAACCGGAAGAATGGATCTGGTTTTTTGTAATCCGGATGTTTCGGAGCAATGTTCCAGTACTAGGGTATGATTTGTAAATTTTAATAATGTCCTAACAATTTGAGTATCAAAACTCTTCAAATTGTCTCGGAAGTCTGGGGTGGCATTCCGCATCTCGATTCGAGTGATGCGATTCGAAACGTTTTGAAGTCGTTTCGACTAAATTGCGGCATTACGCATCGCATTCGACCAAGCGTTCGAGCTTGTTAGATTGCGGTACTAGATTTCGACTGCCTGTTCGAGCGCAAACTGTCAAATAAGAGTATACACTGAGAAAAAATATTTTCAATTCTGCTACGAATAAGTTTCATAAAACCCACTTTTTGCTAAAATATAGGAATTGTTTTAATTTGTTTAGTTTTTAGTTGCTTGTTATCGAAATATATTTAGATAAGTTTTGCAAATATAACTTTTTTTTTCTAGTGCACAATAGAGGTGAGCTCTTTGAAATAAAATCGATGTTGTCAAAATCCGATGTAATACGGAAATACGATTTTTTTCCTTTCATGTACGAAAAATAAATGCACCCTTTCCAAAAATATTTATACTATATAAAACAATTGATAAAAGAACGAATCATTTCGTTTCATTGACGAAAAATAGTTTAGACATCGATGATAACTTTTATGCACCGTACGGGCCAATCAACGTCAGATTTACAAATAAAATTTTAGTTCATTCCAAATTTTTTTTCTTGCATTTTTTAGCTAAACATATTTGACAGGTATTGTTGTTATGGCTGAATAAAATATTTACTTCAACTTTTGAAGTTAGAAAAATTGAACATTTTTCAATCGCTGATAGCTCGTAAATTATTTGATGCATGGGAAAATATTAAATATAAAAAGTTGCATTTTCGCATGAGATTGCCGGAAAAATTGAAAATTTATTTAAAAGTTGGATTAAATTTTTTGCTTATTTTGTCTTCAAATAATAAAAATCATGTTAGAAATATTGTGTAAAAATTTTGCAGTGGATCTCAAAATGTTTTGCGAGATATTACAATTATAACATTAAAAAGGGCAATTTTACAATGAACGCCATGTTATGGGCCAGCTTTAATTGAAATATCTCGTATAGTAATAAGGTTCTCAATATAATTATGAATGTTTTCATAGAATAAAAAAATTATTAGTCCAAGCTTGTTTTTTCGATATGTTTCTAACGTTTGCAGAATTAATAACATAAATAACAAAAAAACTCTATCATATTTTTATTGGTGAGTTCATTCGAAAACGCACTTTTTATTATTAATAAATTTTTCCGTACAACTAAGAGTATATCAGTGGTTGAAAAATCAGATGTATTATCTGCAGAATGAGCTATTCACAATTATTCTTAACATATTTAACATCTAAATAATTGTTTAAAACAACACAACTTCGAAACCGCTTTTCTCGAATCTTTTGGAAAATAATCAAAGCGAGCAAACTTCCTTTTTCAATAAAAATGGCTAATTTTGCATTAAAATTTTGGTTTTCAGGGTTTTTTCAGCAATTAATGACGCAAAAGCTTAAAAACTAGTTCGTTAAAAATTTATTTTTAGTTGAAATAGTCAAGACAAAAATGCGTTTTCGTGTTTGCGGGATTGTCCGTGTACTTGTTAGTTAATTATTCTGTTATAGCATACAACTAGAGATAGGGAGAACACAATCGAAATGAAGTGTTTCCAGAAATTGTAGATGGCATAACTTTCAATCGGTTGATGCATTCAAATTTGTTAGTAATTCGATTTGATTCAAATTTCTTTGCTATATAAGATAATATTCTGTATTTTCATGCATTTAATACAAATGACGATATAACACCTAATTCTGTTGGTGTATAAAACGTACATTAGGGCATTGAATTCAAGGTTATATTGTGATATTGAAAACAATTGAGGTATAGTCGGGAACAAATGCATCAATTAGAATATAAAATTGTTTAAATCACCACTTTGAAATCAAGAATGCTTGTGATTCTTTACATCTATCAGATAGCGATTAGACAAGTCAAGGCATCTTCACTTTGCTCCATCGATTTGTTTTAACACTTTTTTATTATTACTTGGTGTAAGATAATTTATTATCAATATTTAGTATTACAATTTGATATAACATAATGTAACTCAAAGTATGTGGGAGCTTTTTACACCTTTTGGTAATTTTATATTCTCTAAGTATTCCGAAATAAAAACACAAATCATAATCTCGAACGACAGTCGACAGCAATAAAACTATCGAGCAAATACGTTCGACTCGAGTCGCTTTCGAGTTCGATTGTTATGGTTCCATAATGCCAACACTTCTCGATAATCTAGTACTTCTTCGAGCGAACTCGAACGAAAATTTACTTTCGAGCTCGGTTCGAAATACATAATGCGAAACAAGGTCGAGTCGATAGAATTTTGATCGAATCGAGATGCGTAATGCCACCCCTGTTTTTTATTGTTACGGGGACCTATGGCAATTTGCAAACGGAATTGTAATGGAATGGCCTCTCACGGCCCCACGGGAACCAGCTCTGGAATGTCCGTTCCAGGGTCAAATCACCAAATGGTTCCAAAACCACGAGAACAGCCTGCTGGTGCAATTCCAAGAATTTTGATACTCATATTGCTAGTATTATGTTGAAGTTCGCAAATAGTACACCAGCACTGGAACCTGCTTCCGGAAACCCGGATTCACGGGAACCGAATGATGTAACCCAATTCATTTTTACCAAATCCAAAAGTGAATGAGTTTCTGAATCCAAAACACCCAAGAGTATCGAAATCGGTTGGATATTACCTTAGTTATGGGCAGTTTAGTTTTGTGGGTACCCGGGTACCCACGTCGGCCTGTTACGTAGTAAAAAAATTCAGGAGCCCCTCCTCACTCCCCCCTTACTATATCAACAATATTATTAACAAAAAAGCTTCACTTAGTGAAGTTCTAAGATGTCACAAAATTTCAATTTCCAGCTGTGGATAAAACATGGGAATTTCAATAATTGAAACTTAAAAAGGTACCGCGTCGGACACATAACGGTTAACTAGCGACTGAATTCCAAACTAGTATGATTCAACCAAATAAAGCGTTAGGTGCCATACAGCAACTTTTCCGAAGACACCATAACTCTATGATGAAAGATAATAATTAACTTCACCTTTTTTTTCGACCACAATGTACCGTTTTTCTCTTGATCCCTTATTGCTCGGTCAACTTTCAATGTAGAGACATGACACTTTCACTATAATGTTCGAAAAAAATACGCTCAACAATACACATTCGTGCAAGAAATATATATGATATAGAAAATAGCGATTGATAGCAAGTAGGTGAGTGGCACTCACCTTCAGGAACGATTGTTTGGGACGAAACGTCAACGTACAGTGCAATCCAATTAAAAACAGTTTTATATAGAGTTCACCGATATGTGAGCTACAACATAAAATTTACTGATGGCGAATCGATAGACTAGTTTTTCTTAGAACCTCGGAAAACGAACGAGAAAACTTGAATTCCCATAACCCCAATATGGGGTTACCCTCTTTTGGACGCAAGCTAGTACTGGGGTTACCTCCATGGTCAACTTTGACTGCTAATAGCAAAAAAATCTAAAAATTATTTTCAAATTTCTTAAATGGCAGTCCACGTGGATCACTAAGAACTATTAAAAATGCAAAAATGTCGATATCGGAAGAAAATGTGGGTTAACCCCCTTTAAACGCCCGCCATTAGGTTGTGGTTAGAGTGGCAATTATTTTTTTCTTTTTTGGAATTTTTCACCTCGCCCGTCATAAAATTATTTAACGCATAAAAATTGCAGAATTTGAGTGGAATCGCATCATTTTAAGACGTTCATAAATGTATTGAAGCCTGATAAGGAAAATGCATGCAATTTTTCGCATATTTTTTTGAAAATTCTTAACTTTTTTTTCACAATGCATATGCATAGGTTGGAAAAATAATTATTTCGAATTTCTCAAAAAAAGTCGAATTTATTATTGTTTTGAAAGTATGTACATAGATTACCGGATTCTATTTTTATTTTGTTTTTAAGTTTTCACTTCTTTATTTATTGTTTGGAAACTTTGAGCAAATGTTTCAGATTTCAATCCACAAGAACATATAGCATGCCATACAAGATGTCGTTTTTATTTTGTGTTTTCTTTATTCAGGAGCATCTTTTTAACCAGTTGCAGTGTACAATTTAAGCCCAGAAACGTACTTGAACTTTTTGAAGTAATATATTCTTGCGTAAAATTCCGATTTTTTATATTCCGAAGATATCTTTTTTGCATGGCTAACTCGACGGCACCATCCTAAGTTTGTGCCACCACCCCTGGTTGCTACTGCATTATTCATCGGGACTAGTTCAAATTGCACAGAGAATCAATAGATGACAATAATACCTGGTTGTAACAAAACATCCTTGAATGTACAACTCCTGGCAATCCTAAGTTGTTTATTGATCAATACTGGCGCTGGCCGAAAGAAGATCGTATTAGGAAAGGGAAGGAATGTTAGTGCGACACTTACTTTTACTAGAGGCCGTATGTCGTCGTTGTTGTGCTATCTTATGACAAACGCCATTTTGGGGTAAACTGAGTTAGATATGCCACATTAATTATCTAAAAAATCTCTACAAAGTGGCGTTTTCAGAATTTTGAAATTCTGCTTGGTTACTGAGATATAGCGAGAAACGTGCTGAGAAATTTGCTGAAATGATTTTTTGCTTCAAATGACTGTGTCTGGGGATTGGCCAAAGTTATCTTCATGTATAAAATGTTTTTATGTGTAAAACTATCTGAGAAACACCATGGCATAATCCTTTTCAAAATATACACGAAATGTGAGAAAAATGCAGTTTAAGTTTAAAACTAGAAATATAGCATATTTGGCAACACTGTAACGAAAAATAATTATTTTTTCTAGATTCCCTGACTCATTTCCTTCAAAATGAAGCCACAGATATGAATAAAAGTTAATAACGGAAGATTTTTTTCTGCGGAAAATTTTCCATGTACGATTAATACTGAGTAGATGAAAGCATCAATGTCTGTTTCATCAAATTCTTATACAATAAATATTAAGGTGGTGGGGGATAACGGCTTCAGCGTAAAAGAGCACTTTTTTTGGGATTTTTTTTAAGAAATTTGGGTGAAGCGAATTGATCAAAACTTTTGTACATTACACTACATCATTTCAATAATATTATGAATTTTTTGCATGCAAAAATATCGACAGGCGGCTCGGGAACGAAGCTTTTTGTGGAACGTGTCTGGAAAAAACACGATTTGCGGTGTTAACTGTCATTTAAAAACTACATAACCGCTTTATTTTAAACTTTGCATACCCATTCTATGAGTTTTCGGGATAATTTTTCAATTAAGGAGGCTTTCCACTTATAAAATTGCGGATTTTTTTTTTGAGAAATAGCATTTCTGTCATTTTATGAGTAAAACATCCCCTTAATTGAAAAATCATCTCAAAAACTGAACGTATGGGTTAGGTATTTTTTACATAGAATGTGCATGCAAAGTTTGAAATAAATCGGTTAAGTAGTTTTTGAATGGCAGTTAACACCACAAATCGTGTTTTTTCAGAGACATTCTACAAAAAGCTTCGTTACCGAGTCGCTTGTCAGTATTTTTGCATGGAAAAATTAGGGGAGACCGGGGCTAGTTGGCGGTGTTTTCAGTTTTCATTTTTTACCGCTTTGATTTTAGTAGATCTTGCAAAATAGAACACGTTGCATGGAAGGGTAGACTGTTGGCAACATCTCTGAATTTTATTAAATTGTTTGATACGTTGTCTTCATTTCTAGAGACAAAAATATGTGACGCGGAAAAGCCGCCAACTTACCCCAGCCTCGGGGTAAGTTGGCGGTATGTATGGGGTAAGTTGGCGTAGTGCCAGAACATAAGCAATCCAATGGAAATATAATTACATAAGTGGTCCATATGAAATGTGCCGATTGTCTTTTCAATTAAACTGTATAGTATTCGACACTTTTCATTATATTTCATTCTCAATACCCCGCCATTTTGACTTCGACGCGTACTCCATATTCAAAAGCAAATTTTCGAAATTCTTCAGGCGATTGGCTGAAATAATTGTCCTCTGCGTTGACGAGAGACACAAGAAAAAGTTACTTTGGAGTGAATTCCAGAAATAAAAATATATGATGACTATTTTTGCACTATAAATAGTACCGCCAACTTGCCCCGTGTGCGTTACCGCCAACTTACCCCAACCGCATATTATATAAAAAAGGATTTAAAAAATTACGTTTGGGTATGAATAGGTATAACATCTATACGGATGCTGAAAGCTCTTTTCGCGCACTATCGAAAAGTATAATCGTTCGGGGAATAGATTGAAAACCACCTTAAATAACACAAAATGTTTAAAATTAAGAAAATTTACAGAGTTTGTTCAAAAACACAATACAGCTTCTACAAAACATAATGTTTCACAACAAAAACACATTGGATAATGCGATACACATTACTTGAGGTACACAACGAGAGACAGCGCTTTATGTCTAATAGAAATGGAGAAAAGGGGGTTCCGCCAACTTACCCCAACCGCCAACTAGCCCCGGGCTCCCCTACAGAGTGTTATTGAAATGATGCAGTATAATATTCAAAAGTTTCAATCAATTCGCTTTACCCAAATTTCTGAAAAAAATCGTAAAAAGTGTTTTTTTACGCTGAAAGCCTCCTCCCACGCGTCGAATTGTCTAGAAGTGTGTACCATTTCACTGGTCATTGTACACTGCGTCAAGGAGATTTAAGACATCACGATATTTTTCAATTTCCAAAAATGTTAGAGATTTTTCGTTCTCCTTAGTACTTGATTAGGTTTCCATTCTTATTGATGACTGCGTAAACTCTATTTATAAATAGTATATCAGGTTTTTAATCACATCTGCTTCAATGGAATTCCATGCTTCTGTAATCGCACTTTTAAGCTCATTCACGGTAGCATAACGTTTGTTGTTAGCATAGATTCGACGTACGAGGATTCCCCACAGATTTTCTATTGGGTTGCAGTCAGGAGAACGAGCCGGTCATGGAAGTACATCGATTTTTTATCCTTCAACCATTTCATGGTTTCGGTACTTTTGTGAATTGACGCATTATCTTGTTGGAAAGTGAACTTTAGGCGTGAATACCGCCGTTTAAATGGAAGCCAACATGTTTGAAGGACATTTATATAAGCTTTGCTGTTCATTTTGCTGGAAGTAAACGCCAAGTTCAGTTTTCCGCGACTGCAAAATACGCCCCATACCATGCAACTTCCTCCTCCAAAATTACGCGTTGAAAAATGTACTTCTTCCTTTCGTAGATCACGCCAATACGAATTAAATCCGTCAGGACCATCAAGGTTAAATTTTTTTTCGTCGCTAAAGATAACCTGTCGCTAAAAATATATTATTACTTTCGATGACAGACATATATCTATTATATTGCAACTATGTTTTCCCAATTTAGAAACTTACCAAGTTCCAGTCGCGGCTCATGTTAGCTCTTGCACATTCAAGCCTTGCCATTTTATGTTCTTGTTTCAGACAAGGTGTACGCATCATTTTCGAGCGGCAAATATTTGGATTTTTTACCAACACCTGTCGAATAGTCTCCCGAGATACGTTTAAATCCAGCTCAGCCTTAATTTGACTAAGCGATTTTGTTGAATTGGATGCCGTGTTGACTATTTTCCTTTTATCTCGGCTTGTTAGTTTGCTTTTGATGGTTTTCGGGTACTTTTTACCGTAACTTTCTGGATCCTCCAGAAAATTCCTGACCACACACCGCAATTTACCAACTTCCTTCGAAATCTGATTGATACTCATATTTATGCACCTGTATGCCAGTATGGTGGCCTTCTCCTCTTGCGAAAGGTACTTTAAAATGACGTTAGAAACTAGCTAAAACAAAATAAAGCTAACAACTAATTAACTGTCTTAAAGGAACTTGACACCTGATAGTTTTGTTTACATTCACTGAGCTGATAGCACTGTCCCTATTTTCTAGTGCGCCCAGTAAAACAATTTTGTTTGCTGACTTCTTACTATCGATATAGAAAAAAATGAAAATAATACTAATGGCATTACATTTAATATCAAATACAAGGGGCGTCTCAAATCAACTTGACGCAGTGTATTGCGCACCATGTAAAGTGAACATAATGTGGATAAAGACGGACTTCGATTTTCTCTATACGACACATTTCGTATTTGAAGAATGGCTTATATTTCAGCCAGCTTCATAGCACAGTTAGAAAAACCGACTCGGAATAGTGGTGGGGTATTTCGGTCGGTGTTAACCCATTCATGCCCATGTTGTTTGTGGACAACAACGTTTTTAAACAGCTATAACTTTTGATTGAGGCGAGATTTGCTCACAAAAACAAGTAAGGCTTATTAATGTGATTATTGTCTTTAATTTGAGTATTAACAGTTACCAGGATCAGCTCTAGAACTGAAGTTATTGCAATTAGTCTGATTGGATTCCTATGGAGCAGTGCTGCCAGGGACAGTTTACGTTGACGACGGAAAATGATTTTTTCATATACCTTCGTTATGGTGCAATATTATTGAAAACTGATAAAACTTATCAATTTAGACTGTCGTTGGCTACGTTTTCCACGTAATTGGACTGTTGTAATTATTCTAGGAGAATTGTATTGAGCATTAGAAGGTAAAAATTTACCAGCTTCTAGCACTGCCATGCAAGCACCTATCTTTATGAAAATAGGCTTTTCGTGTTTCTTGACCCAACCGTTTTCAAGGATAAATAGTTTTGAAACCCTACATACACTAGAAAAAAGTTGGGCATGAAAGGGTTAAATTGAAAATTCTTTTCTATCACGGACGTCAACAGCAAAGTAGCGACTGCCCAAAAGATGAACAGTCCTTGGCGTCATGTACGGGAAGAAAGATTTACCATTTATATCCACGTATGCGCACCGAGGGTCCGGATCCAGATACTTGTCTAGATCTAAGCACCAAGTCTGGGCCTGATTCAGGTCCGGTAACAACTGGCTCGAAGCCGGAAAGTGGTCCGAATCCGGGAAATGGTTCCGATCCGGAAACTGGCTCGGATCCGGGAACTGGTTAGAATTCTGGAACTGGTCCTGATAGCCTGATGTTTTTAATTTTGTTTCCTTTTAAAACAAAAATAAGTTATATTATTATGCTCCAGATGAAATATGTTAATATTTAATAAAATAGTGCATGTATTACTCAAAAGTAAATGAAATTACTCCATACAATGAGAAAAATATATAAAAAATTTATATGGTTTCATTGACGCAAAGCAAACCAATGAACATGACAATAAAACATTTGTTCTTTGTGATTCTCAACCCTCATACATGATTGAAGTCATTATTCTACTCAGACAAGACCATGCGTTTTGCCCATGTATATTAGATGATTTGTGGATTACTTCCTTAGTTGGTTAAATAAATACTAAACAAGCATATTTAAAATTACATACGACAAAATATATGCAATTTTGAATGTAACAAAATGAATATACTACTGATAAAAACGGGTCTTCACTGTATTGTGAATCTTTTCTAAAATCCATCATGCTCCACCAGGTTGTGCGCCAACTTACCAGCCCATTCTATGAGCATCAGAGTGAGCGAAGAAACGTTTTAACGTTTATGTTTGTTTCGTTCGCACTTGAGTTTCCTATAGACCAACAATTCGATAAAATATTAAATTGTTTCGACAATATAAAAATAATTTAGGCTACATGTACAGGAAAATATGATAAACTGTTTGTCGTGTAAATAAGCGAGAAATTCTAACGCTGAGTGCAAGTACATCACTCCATTCCAATCCATCCCAAAAGACAATACCTGCTTTCCTCGCAGATACTAAAATCTTTTTTACCATTAAAGTAAAATTTCAACCGTAATATAGATTATAGACAAACAGCAAATAAATTACGATACTGTTTCCAAAGCGTCAAGAGGGATTGCTGCCAAAAATCGCAAGCTAGTCCCATGTATGTAGATAAGGAATCCCATAGAACATGGGACTGACTTGTGAATATGATCAGATTAGCTCATGTGTTTTTTACCAACAGATGGAACGACAAGCTTAGAAACGAAACATTTGTCACTCATGTGTTTACACATCTGCCAGTTGTGGCATCCGAAAAAAAATGGACCAGAAATATTAGCACAACAGCAAAGTCAACTTGGGCACCGGCGTAAAATTAAACCGTCATGGGACACACGTACACAGTACGACCCAAGAGAGCACGAAGAGCTGCTAGCCAAAACTGTGTTAGGCGAAACAGTCGGCGCGGTGCCACTTTTATGTAGGAGTGGTTCGATGCGGCTCATCGCATTTGATAGAGCAGAACGGGGTGAGAAAGGTGATGGGTTGACAGATTCTGCTTTTCAGAGGAGCTTGAAAAAGATATGGTCAAGTGCATGGTGTCGTTAGGAAGATTGCTTATTTTGCTACGAAATCGACATAGAACACATTGACCTAGTTTTTTTTATTTCGTTTATTTGAAACGATTCTCTTCGGCAGCATAAATGCGCCGTGGGATATCTTTGTTTTCAAAAATAATTGGAAATGCTAAATTGTATATTTACCACGACTTTCCACTGCGTGCGAAGAAGATCACGCATCATTTGCTGTTATCACTGCAGATTGTAGGTCATTCCGCCTGTCGTTCTCGTATACACCCGTATCGTTACTATCTTGGATTTGGCTGTCCTGTGTTTTCTGACTACTTTTGTTTCGTGAGTCACTGTAGTATAGTAGCCATCTGTGCTTATTACTTCGCTGAGTGTACTGGTTGTTCGTTTCGAGATTAAATTGACCAGAAAAAACAACTCCCACCGACACATCCTTGAATCGATTCCTATTCCAACCAGGGGGGTGCTTGGTCCAATTTAGAACCAAATCGATCAGCTCCGGACGGAGTTTGTATAAGATTTTTCGACAATACAACAGGTAAACCGTCCATCTGTTTGTGAATCTCAAGTCGGCGTACGATTCAGGGAAACGTGATGAACTGAAACAGGGTTCTGCACTCCCCAATCTGTCTCACATACGTCGTGGCTGACATCGACATAATTGACGTCGATCTCTGAGCAGCGAAAGAGGCATTTGTGTCGTTTAAAATATGGAGTAACACGCATAACTTATGAAAAGGTCGTAATAAAACAAAATAATTGTGCTCTTAAAACAAAATTTAAAATATCACGAGAACTACTACATTTCAGAATTTTTTGTTATGAGCATTTTTATTTGAAATGACGTTTAGAATCATATTCAAAAAGAAAATTGTATTTTTGACTGCAAATAGTATGAATTATAAAAATATGTCAAAAGTTGTTGTTAGGAAAACTTTTTTATTGAAAGCTTGTCCATAATCAGTGCTGCATTCGGTAACCGTAAACAGAAAACCTTCCTACACGGTCGCAAGTACTCATATTCGACTCTCTTTCCGTATAAGTTCTCACACTGTGACAGCAACATATAGTGTCACTCATACTACGTGAGTGCCTTTGCGAAAAAAAATTCTGTCTTTTCGCTCTTTTGTTCACTCAGTTTGACTGAAGCCTCTCGATGAGTCAGTTTTAAAAATTATTGTCATTAAGCCTAGCAAAGGAAATTTTAAATTCTGCACGATGCAAGTCTTGAATTCAATATTACAGTTCAAATACATTACCTATTAAACAATTGGTTTGGTTGCTAACCGAAAATTGTTTGAGAAATATTGTCTTTTATTCTCCGTTTTGATAAGAGTTGCAAGCTACGTAAATTGCTCATGTAATGTCATATTTAATAATATAATATTCATTCTCTATTCTATGAGATTCTCTAATAACATAAAACTAACTTCTGTCTATTCGCAGTCTAGAGCAACCAATTACAGTAGGCAGGGTTAAAATGTAAGGAAATCAAATAAAATATTTGATCATGTTGATGTGTTCGGTTAGTTAAAAGTATGCTGTCTGTTGATAAATATTTTTGCAGTACACCAGGTCAAAAAACAACATGCATTACTACCAATTCCGGAGTATATCTATCTATCTATATATGGTCGGTGTTAAGTCAGACCGGACTAAGTGACAAAATATTGATTTCGAGAAAAACGAGTTTAAAATTTGATTCGCCGCATCCTTTACATTATGATTGGAAATTTATTTTGCCATAATTCTTGTTTATTGTTAAATATATCAAATCTGGCAAAAGTCGAATGTAGCTGACGAAATTCTTTATCCAGTGCTATCATTATCTCATTTTTTGATGTTTTGCGACTCAGTCCGGTTTGACTTAACACCGACCATATATAAAAGTCAATGTTTGTATGTATATGATTTATGGTGTTTGTGTGCTATTGGTTGGAGATTATCTGCCCGCCAGATGGCGCTTCGGAACAAATTGTGTTTTCCTCCTATTTCGTTGAAAGTCGCAGCAACGCGCGATTGGAATTAGCTAGTAAGCTATAAGTATCTTTCAAGTTTAACTATCAGTATGTTAATGATTTCCATCGAATTTAAGGCAAGTGTGAAGGGTCAACAAACACTGGCTACGATTGAATCGTATATGGCGATTATTTAGTGAATAAAAACTACGCTTGTTGAATTTGCGTGGTAGATAAAAAGGAAAGAGAAATTATCATTGTGTGTCACTTGACTCGGCTGTCTGCGTCCCGTCAATTTTTTTCTCACTCTCCCTCGTCACTGTTGCTGTACTCACTATGCTCAGTTTCGGTTGCTTAAATTCTCTCAACTGAAAAAGACGATCATTTTGATTTGTGACCGAAGCTTTGCGTACATTTTGGAGAAAAAGTGATAGTCATGATTTTGTGCAACTCTATCCATGATCCAAATATACTGAAAAGTTTCTTTTATATCTTTAAAACAATAAACATTAGATTATTGACATTTACGATGAGGAAACGCGAATAATTTTTAAAAAGGGCATAAATACAAGAATTAATTATTTTTGTGTGTGTGTGTGTGTGTTAACCATCCTATCTCCCACTAGCTGGTAGTGATTTACAGAAAAAAGATGTTTGCATGTATTTGAACATTCATGCAAATAACTTGGTTCACGGATTTAGGAAGGTGATAGCTCAATTGACTTTCCGATGACCCATTTCGTGTACAGTGCCAGACATGTTCCGAGGTCATCGTTCCATCAACTAGCCCCGCCTTACTGTAATGTTTGTATCAATTGGATTGTAACATTACAGTAAAACTTTCGATTCCATTTAAGCAGGAAATCGACGCGTATTCAGTATATTGGATCAATTTGTATATATAACATAATACATGTGTACTAGAAAACTTACCATTTCTGCAGTTTTCTACCTGCATTCCTATCTCCCATTTATGTCTCCTTTGACTCTCATCCACATATCTTGAATTCCTGCTTATTTAAGAAAGAAAAGGGGAAATAATTAAAAAAGAACCGATAGACTCCGTGTTTTCCTCAGCGCTTTCATTTCTCTTAGTCTGGTATCAATGCCTGTTGGACTTGTGTAAGTTGTTTCATTGGACATCTCCAAGGGGCTGTAATTGGAGGAAGATCTGACTTCTATCCAGAAGTATCAGTTTTTCACATTAATAGATTATATGTGTGCACTACAAAACAATCCCGTGTATAACATTTTTTGAACATTTATATGTTCATATACACACATGTATACATACACATATATACATACATAGATACACACGTGTATACATAAAAAATATGCACATACTTTCATACACACATACATATACAAATACCTACATACATATACGCATTGTACACACATATACACAATAACACACATATACTCGAGTTGAAGGAGGACCCCACGATTAACAGCTCAACTATACAAGAGATTATTACCACATCACTGGGTGAAAGGGCAGAAGTTAAAGCCTTAAGCCCGTAGACAGTGATTATGTGTAGAGACCAGAATGATATCAGGACTGTGAACGAGCTGAAAGGTGCACTGAAGCTTCATTTTAACCTGGGCGAGTTGCACATGATGATCCGGGTATTTGATCTTTGGATATTTGGTCTTTCAGGTATTTGGTCTTTGGATTTGGTCTTTGGGTATTTGGCAGAGGCAAGGACTTGGATATATCAATGATGTGCTGGAATTGCATCTTACGAGAGATTGCCCGCGAGGCCAAAGTGCATGTTGTCGTTTATGTACAACCGATTTGACATTTCCACGAGTTTCACATTATTAAATAAAAATCAACTTCTCATAATTGTTACAGATTCCATGTACGGCATATACAGTAATGTTTCGACTATATCACGCCCAGTTATATACATAGGGATGGATGAGTACATGCATAAAACAATATTTAAGTACATGCATATATATTCGTTTAAATATATACATACTGACTTATATATGCATACAAAGATACATATGAATATACACAGATACATGCATACACATATGGATACATAAGCGTGACACAATCGAAACATTACTGTATAATAAATTATTAAAGAAATTTTTGATAAATATATCTTCAGAATATGGATGTTATGTTTATTTATAAGAACTATGCATGCACGTTATGGATATGCTCCTTTACTTTATCTCTCCATCGTCTGTTGACAAGTTAGCATGTACCACGATTGGCGTTTGAATGTTTGCGTTGCAGACTCAACTCGCTCGAAGTTCATTATAGTATCCGTATGACATTCAATGGCCATAGACTCCTTTACGGCTCATATATGTACACATCGCATGACACAACGACCACATCACCAGCTGGTGGAAAATAACAAGATGGCAAAAGCAAATGGGTCCGTTTTCAACCAAGAAACCGCATTAATGTTCGTGAAACCGACCGACAAGAACTCAATTGATACGAAAAAGCATCCTATGGATGAATCCATGTGCATTCATTTTGTACAAGATGTTATATTAGGTGGAATCCCCGACAATGAGTTGAATCAGGTGGAATATCGCTATGTGCGGGTCCCACTTCTTATACACATGCAACCGCGATGCTGTTCAAGTCGTCAAATAAGCCACTACTCATTGCACCGAGTTATCTAACCAATACCGTACCTCTCGACTCTCTCGCCACGTAACAATTCTCGACAAACACACGACTACGGCTCAAAAGCCAACTGCCAAAACCCTCCCGAAAGGAAATTCCGAACAAACCGCTAATGGCCAAACACAGTATACAGCAGTTAATGAAAGAGAAAACATTTCTCTTTTATTTACTACAAACATCTGTGACTGATGAGCAACGGTCTGTCCGAAATCCCCCCCAAAGAGAACTCCGACAACCGGCCCCCAAGCCGCAATCATATGTTTGTCGAGAATTGAACAATTGTGAATGGGAAGCAACAAGGGACCACAGCTCACAGACAGCACTCAATGAATAACCCCACCCTACAGCGAACAAGAACAGATACACACACTCATTCCGTCACCCTCGCAACCCTTGCACAGAATCCACCTCTTGCAATCGATTCATTTGGCGAACACAAGACGCACCGATTCAATACACATACACACCAATCCACCTCTCGTCAGGGCCCCACACACCGAGCGCTCCCTTACGGACGCCCACCCACGAGTCACCAAACAGCAAACGATGCAACACCACGCAAATCACTCTCTACCAGTGCCCCACTCCGTGGGTAAGCAATTGTTTCCAAGAACCAACACATACACCTTCCACAAGAACTCTCTGTATCTCATTATCAAGCACTACTCACACGACACATCATGCTTCCGTGACCGGTACGGAACGTCAAGACTAGTCACATGCAGCTAAATGGAGGCACTCATGCACAATATCAACAGCACGGCACGTCCCGACGCACAGCACGTGTGAACGGGCACACAAGAAACGCATTCAACCCATCCTGACATAACGGTGACGCTACGTTAACGTCGATGGAAGCCATTGCATCGCCCGAATCGTGCTTTAGGATTTACGACCCTCAACCTCCACTCTGCATAGAGCCACTCGGCTCTCCAACACGGAAGCCCTCGCTCAAACGCTCCTCACGCACACTCCTGCAACAAGCAACCGAAGATGTCAAAGAATGCAGCAATTAGTCCTGACTAGCACCTCTACATGCACAGACTCTCAGAGAGGCACCCACTTTCACAACAATCTCGAAAGACTCCATCCGGCTCACACCGCCGATCACCGAGGGAAAGCACAGACCGGTACCATTGCCCTCAGAATCCATCGAAAAACCACAGCAAAGCCAGGACCTCCGTCAACGTGCATCAGTGCATCGATCCTCAGCTCAACATTCCCGAATGCTGAGAAAACAAACGTGCCCAAAACACAAAAGAAACTTAGTTTATGTTTCCAGTTTTTGACATTAAAAATGTCTTACTCCACTATCTGGGGCTAGGTGTCATTCTAAAATCTAAACTATCTCCCATGTAACGAAACTATGTAAGGTTTGCACGCTTATAACTCCGATATTACTAGATGAATTTTAATCATTCATACACCAACCGATTCAGAAACACCTAACTTAAATATTGGTAATAATTTAATATCTCCCCAATAAAAGTAGACTTTTGGAAATTGGTAAAATTAAAAAGTTCACAAAAAACGGGAAAAATACCATTCGTGAGGCAGATTTCTCAGACACAGCCGTCAAAAGAGGGCAGCTTAGTTTCTCAATGAAACACGAAAAGTCATAAATAGAAGCAACGCATGTCCGTTTAAATCAGTTGTTGCTCTTATCCCACACGAGCAACGTCGTCTCCGGGCGATGCAATAAGCGCTATCGATTTTCGGTAACGTTGGCATTTGCACACACTCGCACCTAAGTGACTAAACCATATACGGTTAGTTTATAAATAGAGGTGACGCGTACCCGTTTGAATCAGTTTTTGTTCTTATGTCGAACGGGTAAGATCATGGCTGCAGCGTCTGGGCACTACAATAAGCGGTAGACGCTATGAATTCTCGGCAGCGGTGGCCGTGTGCGGATTTGTCGGGTACCAGCATGGTGTCACAGAATGATTTGCAAAGTGGGTGGGTGGGGTGGTTTGGATTTAATTCAATACGGTGTGTGCTGCTTAAGAGTGTTGCGTTTGAAAAAAATATATTTATGCATGCGTGTGCGTTGTAACTTGTTAATCCATGTTTACGGCGCTTTGTAGCTGCGTAGGGTAAAGAGCCAATTGGTTTTCATATTTCGGTTATATGTTTTTTATCAGTAAGGCATCTGACAACGTGCTTCTGTAGTTATTGCACTGTTCAGCAGCGTAGTATTTTATATAGGAGAGTACACTCAGGTTTTTTACGCGGATTTTGAAATTTACGCGGTTTTCATTAACGGGTTTTTTTTTTAAATTTACGCGGTTTTCATTTACACGGCCTGTATCCCCTGCGTGAAAAATCTGAGTGTAATTGCATCGGAAACAATCACATTCCCAGCAGAACTTTTTGTTTTCTAATTTCAAACACTTTTGTTTCGTACTGCACACAACGGAAAATTTTAAAACAGAACTTACCGTCCCAGCAGCAGTTGAAGCGGGTGTTCTTTTTCGATTCAAATTCAAGCCATGTCTTAAGCATTACTGGACTTAAAATTGTTTTCCCAGTTTATCCAGTCAGAATATCTGTCCTACCCTATGTATTTAAAACACAGTTCTAATTGCGTTTTAGGATACTAATACTAATTGCGTTGGGGAAACTAATTTAAATTTTAAAATAAATCTGTTTTAAATCATGAAACAAACCGCTGTACTGAAGATATAATTATGTCAGTCCTATTACCACATAAAACACCTATACAGGGTGTTTGGCTCATGGTCAAGAATCTCTCGGGGGGTGACAGACTGCCATATTTGGAGAAAAAAATTGTTCTACACATACCATCAAATCTCAGCCGCTACAGAGTTATTGAACTTCCCGTGTAAAAAACTTATTTGTCTTAAAACACCTCTAGCTTAAAAAGTATACTCTTTATTTTAATTGTTTCAGTTCCATTCGAAAGGCGAGAAAACTTCCCATTGAATGGTGTTCTCATATCTTTTAACTAATTAGTTTTAATTACCTTTTAACTGTAAAGTAGTTAAAAGTTAGTGTTTTTGAGGAGGTTTTTGCTAATTTTCTCGAAATAATGAAGTATGGTTATAACAATATCCATTATCCAAAAGTTGGGTTTTGGGACGATGCATGATTTGTTCTTGGACGTCATATTTCTATCTCTTCTCATTTCTTTGTAATTTCATTACTATACTTTTCCTGTAACCGACTTGCAAGTGCTTAAAAGACTCTAATCTAAAAAATATGCTTTATATCGTTATTAGCAAGATTTCATTGGAAAGCTGAGAAAATGTCCTATCAGTGTATGTACAAATATCTTTTAGTTAAGTGTGCTAAATGATTTTTTACTAACGAAATAACTCAAAATTTGTGTTTTTTGGAGAGTTTTTTTTATTATTCTAATTATTAATCAACAAAATTTATCGTAACTATTGTTCATTTGATGCCCCTTAATGTTCTCTATAACTTTTTATTAGACACTTTGTCTATATCTCTTTTCATGTTGCTGCTATTTAATAGTTAACACAGCATGAGCTCCCTACAAATGTAGTGGGTTCGAAATCATTATTTTTGCATATGAAACGATATGATAAAAACGATTTTGCGTCGAAACCAAAAGAGATAATTGAATGGAGTCAAAGAAAGAACTGTAGAACTTGCTGAGATGCATTATTTCCATGATAATAATGGTGATGTTTATTATTTACTATTTTAAGAAAATTAACGAAAATGCCAATAATAGCACTAACTTTAAACTAATTTACTTTTAAAAGAATACTAAATTCACTTAACTGAAAGGTATTAATACATTTTTCACTGTAAAATTTTCCTGGCTTTTGAATAAAAAGAAAAAAAAGTACAATAGATGCCGTAATTTTTCAATTAGAGCTGGTACTAGTGAAAATGAGATAAAAATATCCAAGTTGAATAACCCAAAATCATGAAAATAAGGAAAGGTAAGTGTATCATGTCAAAGAACAAATTAAGCAGCTCATCATGACTAACACTCTGAATTATTTAAATGATGAGGTTAACTATTAGGATTTTCAAGAAATGAACGAAAAATCGTTTGAAATTGTTTAATTTTCAATAAATTACTTTGAAAAGGCTACTTAAACTCATTAGCTGAAACATGTGAGGGCATCACTCAATGCGAAACTTTCTCACCTTTCGAATGGAACTAAAACATTTAAAATACAAAGTACACTTTCAAAGTTAGAGGCATTTTAAGACAAATAAGTTTTTTACACAAAAAGTTCAACAACTCTGCAACGGTTGAGATTTGATGGTATGTGTAGAACAATCCCTTTCTCCAAACATGACAGTCTATCACCCCCCGGGAGACTCCCAACCATGAACCAAACACCCTGTATAACATAAAACGCTGCAGAATTGGTTTAATAATACAATGTTTACACTACAGAGTTATAACACGTTTTAATAATTAGCAACAAGAAAAATGTCACCAAGATAGCATAAAAACCCGTTTTAACTGGTAGTGCGAACGTTGCATAACAATGTAATTTATCAAATAATTTCATTTTTCCACCACTAATCGATCAAGAAATACTTACACTTAAGATTGTTTACTTAAGTTCATTAGTACATTATTGAAAATTTAAATGGAAAATGAAATTTCATATTTTATGGAGAATCTGTATATTTCCGTTGGCGGGCGTGGGTTTCCTCATCACAGCTCTCAATATGGAACTTTTCTTTTGAATATATTTTCTGGACAGACCAGCCTATTTTTACTAGATGGATCAGCCAAATAATGCCAATCACCTAGTGAGATACTTGATTAATTAATAGATTACCGTTAAAAGACCTTCAATAAATTATGTTTTAATGGGGAGGGTATATAGCAAATTGTAACATATGAAAACAGGCGAGTGAACAAGAACGTGTGTCGATATGTGTGATAGATAAAAAAGCTATATTTTTAATGTCACCGTGGTCGTGTCCTGTACACAACCCTTTAATTTTTTTTCCCTCTCATTATTGTAATTTGCTTCAATATAGGGCTAGACACAACAACACTGGTCCGCAGTGTGCGCTTCAATCTTTGAGACACTTGAAGGTCCCGTGTGTTTACAAGGTCAGGCCAGTACAAGGTCATTCTCAGGTCCAAAGTTGTCCATTTCAAACTAACAAATACAAAACATCTACTCTTCCACAACCTGCAACTGTCACATTCATCGAACACACCTTATAGATGCAATCCACTTGGTCGATTTTCCCAATCTGTCTGCCGCAGCTAGCAAGTTTGATAACACACACACACTAACTTCCTCGATGCTTCCCCTTTTCACCATCACTAGCAACCAGCACACTCTCATCCATCTCTCAAGGTCCCATTGAGGCACGCTTATTAGGGCTGAATCAGTGCTCTTGTACACCAAAATACAATTAAATTGACGATCCATACATTTTTTAACATTAAATTTCCGGCCCATTAATAGAATGCCTTGGAACATACTCACCATATCATGGCATTTTATTTCATCTTTAACAAGAATTAATTATTTTTGTTGGAACAAAATTCCAAATATCTCAACAACTACCGCATTTTGGAAGATTTTTTTAAATGCCTTTTTGTTAAAACGAACCAAGTTCTGTAATAAAAATACAGTTTTGTATGTCAATTAGTATGAAATTTAAAAACATAAAGTTATCATTATAAAAACATTTTACCAAAAAGTTCTCCATCATACAATCACTTTCAAAATGTTTCATTTCTCTTAAGGTTTTTGTTGCCAAAGTATAAAAAAATTTAAAAAATTGCTTTTTTGCAATTAAATTTTCCAACCTAAATTTTCGTTTTTGTGAAAAATTGCACAACATTTTTTCAGCGCATATTTTTTCGTACAGAAGTATTCATTCCCTGTAACTCGTTCTCTGATAGTTTTGCTGTTTAAAATGCAGTAATCGAGCAAAACAAAAATTTTGAAAGTAGTGCACGCAGAAACCGTCCACACCGTTTTGAAGAATTGCTCTTGTATCGAAATATTTTGTTTTATTTTTTGTGTTTCGAATTCATCTCATCATTAACTAGCACCAACTGGGTGTCTAGTTAGACGATGTATCTAAACTAGTACCCAAATTAGCACTAGTTAGACACAAAAAAATCCAAACAGTTCACGTTTGCTGAAGCAAAAGAGGAATTGTCTCCCTAAAATCTATCAAATGTCGTTTTACTGCATTTCGGTATGTACCATAATCTATTACATCCATTGTTAAATGAAGTGGAGCTTCACAAACTTATATCAAAATGCAAATTAGCAAATGATAAAGAACGAGAACCAATTAAAATTATTATTTCTGGCGCTGTTAATCCGATGGGTACGGTGTTCCACGTTTGTTTTCGCACTGTCTGTCAAGACGTGGATTACCGCCAAACGGATCCTTTTCCTTGGCATTAAAATTTGAATTTCCGAAGACGCTGTCAAGATAATATATTATAATTTAATGTCACGTAAAACCCAATAATTATACTTTTCATTTGCGTGTTTGTGCTTGTAGAACTTAATGCCAGGGTGGCAGGCGAGGCGATAGAAATCCGCAGCAGCTGTTTTGATTCGCGACAAATTTACTGTTTGCGACAACCAGACATTCTTGTAACTTCAAGCAGTCCCTTGCGATTTGACTTATGAACTTTCGACATTTTGTTTACAGTTGAAACACGCAATTTACGAGTACTGCAACCCTAACAAAACGAAGGAAAGTTGTCTAGAAAAACCAAATGTCGATGCTAGATATTTTTATCATTCATATATCTATGTCACCTGTGCACCTGTCGTCGTTTTTCTAACGTTCTTGAACTGTGGCTAAAAAGTACCAACGGACTGTTAAATTGCTTTACCTGATTGTAGCTTCAAACAAACGGGGTATATTGGGAAGCAACGGCTACCACGATGCAAAAGTTAATGTAGCGGCTGACAATTCTGGCACTGTTTGATCGGCGGTACAAACAACCAAAGCGTAACTCGGTTTCTGCTAGTTTGAAACTATATTTACATACATAGTAGCATATGAGAGAAATGATACTACGGCAAAATTCAAGCCTAACCTCAGCATCTACCATGTGTTCCTCGTTTATCGTGATATCTAGTGGCTCAATTCAATGATTGAACAAAATTCAATCATGTACCGGCTGGAAGAGTCAGCCAGTAGAATGGTGTCAACATTCTTCGTAAAGTGAAACAGTTGTTTCAAAGTTTAGCTAGCGAAAGTCAGTAAACACACAAACACATCACCCGTTCGGCGGCCCACCCACCTTCGCTTCGGGATGGATTATCAGTGCATCGTGATCTACACTATCGTTCGAATAACACCGTACCACCCGTACAATTCACTTTCCGAACTCGAGGCAGATCAGCACGGATGTGGTGATTGGATTAAGTTCTACATTAAAAGGTTTGCCAGTTTGTGAAACAGTTTGTTGTTTTATATGCATGATTGTTGTTGCGAAGCTTCAAAAGGGTAGAAATTAGCAATACACCAATGCTTCATTTAGGGGTAGTAGTTCTTGGGCACAAGGTCTTCGCTTTATCCATTCATTTTATGATGGATTACAGAATATCGTTAACAATCAATTTATAAAGTGTTTTATTATTTCATGGCACGAATATTACCCGTAGAGCAAGTACCAAAGCACGTGTAGTCAGATTTTTCCCCTTGGCTTTCATTCATTCTAAAATAACGTCAATTTAATAGATTTAAAAATACACTCTAAAGTGATTGGACATCCTTTACCTTTGTCGGGTAAGCAAATTAATGAGGCTACATCCAGTGAAGCGACGCATTAAATTGCAAAAAGGACATTTTTTTCCTTCTTTCAACCCTCAACGAGCACCTTTCATCTCGTCAGGTAGCGGTTTGTGACACACACACACATTTTCTCTCTTTCGAAGGTTTGCAACGTGTCATCGCTCTGGTCCCTAACACTACGCTATTCACCGGATGGAGCTTTATGTAATTTTGCTGTATCAATACTCTATTTTTAGCATTTTCTCGATATTCAATCATCCCGGTACAGTTTCCTAGTTCAGCAACCGTCTAAACATTTGACGAGATTTTGATTGCTCTTTTCTTTTTCGCTTGGATGTGGATAGGGTAAATGGTTTTGATTAGGACTATTTGTTGTTGTTTTTAAGCATAATCTTCGGCGCTTACATCGATGTGTTTACATATAAGAGGAAGATGAGGTTTAAAGAATAACCCTCATGCAAACATATTTTGGTAATTTATTATAGAACAAATTTACTGATGCTTATTACGCAAATTAAATATACTGGCCATTACAGCATAAGAGTGCCATATTGAAAAAGAGCAAGTCAAGAATTAGGCTGGTGTACAAGATTTACATTTTCATTGGGTCTTATGGATGGGACTACCATGTTTGGATATTTTTTTATATTTTCTAAATAAAGGTGGTATTTTTATTTGAGGGCATTGTGAATCAAAAGTGGTTCAGAATACAATCCAACAGACAGCTCATTTCGAATGAAAATGCATATGGGACTCTTATGCTTTGATGAGTAGTATTTTGAGAACCTTTTTTTTTAGAAAGAGAAAAGATATGCTCTCAAGCAAAATCGTTTTAAACATTATTTGGTATTATTCCGCACAAAACACAAGACAAAAATATCCGTGTATTTCGAGAAACCGTGTATAAAAACTGCATAAAAGTGGTAAATTTGGTATGATTCTTTTAGTAAAAAGATACATTTTTTAGTTTTATGAAGATACAGAGAGTGTTAGGATATTCATTCAATTCCCATATAATAATGTCATCATAACTCAAAATGTACTGGACCAATTTTTTGCAGCACTTTGAATCAAAAACTCTGATTTTTGCTGATATTAGAAACAACTTTGTTACGTGAAGGCTCTATGTATACAGCATATCGAGGTATAGAACTACATGTTAAGAAATTTTATTTACTCCAACATTATTCAATAAAAGTTTTTTATTGGAAGTTTTAAAAATAAATAACATGTATAAATATCTATGACTCATTGTACTAGACAACTTTGCAGAAGGTTAAACAAATGTAAGAGTTATCTTAAACATAAATATTAGAACAACTTGTTTTAAATGGGGCTTTTTCGTAACCAATCCAATATATCTCAATACTCTAAATACGCAGAGCGGTTGCGTCTTCAACAAAGTTGTTTCTAATATTCTAATAATTCTCAATAACTTTGCTGAAGACATCATCCTCCAAATAATGATATTTGAAGAGTTGAAGTGACCTTGATGGTAGAAAAAATTGTATTTAAACATTTATTTCAGTATTTTTTACTTTAAAAGTACATAACTTAAAAACACGACCTTATACACAAAATAAATTAAATTAAATACTCACCATGCAACTCAGCAATCAAATATACAGTCACCTCAGTCACTTTTTACCTTTGTCATATAGAATTTCTGAATTTCTACTTTCGACGTCTCTTATACCATTCGACTAAGTTCGTCGGGTTCGGAAAATGCCTACGTGTATGTTTTTTTATAGTAAGGTTTAAAAAGCTTCAAAAGCTTGGCCTGTAGTGGATTGGCACTGTGTAGGACTCACGACTCACTTTCGTGCCTAACCAGTAAAAACACTTCTTTCTCTTTTTTCGCCCTTCTTTCCCTCGGAACTACATCAAGGTACTACTTCGTGGAGTGGGGGGTTTCGTGGCGCTTTTTATCACCGCTTTCTTTTGCTCTATCTCGGAGCCTCACTTGGTCCTTGAAATGGTTCGACCTTTAATTTAAATCTTAACTCTTCTCTGGCTTCTAGTCTCCATCAATTACGTCGCCATTTAGCTCTCGTCCCAGTGAGCCTTTTAGATGCTAATTCCATGAGCTATTTAACTCCTGTTTCCGTGAGTCATTCAGCTCCCAGCCTTATCGCGATCTCCATTCGGATAGTTCCCAGCGGGGAACTCACCCTACTCCGACTGATAGATCCCCGATGGAGGAATTTCTCCGTACACCTATACCCGCTTTTTTGAGCCATTTAGCACCCAGCTTTACCGAGATCTACTCGAATATCCGGCAGAGAACTACTCTAATCCGACTGAGAGTTTCCTGGCAGCGAAGTTTCTGTACTGATGTCGGTTTCGTGATCCAATTAGTTTCCATTTTGTCGCGATATTTTCAGATAGTCCACGGCGGTGGACTACCCCACTGTGAATTCTCCGGCGATAGATTTCTTCCGCTACCGATGTTCGTTTCCGTGAGCCATTTAGCTCCCCGCGGCGGAATTTCTCCCGAAACCCGATTTGTGGTTTCACGGCAGCTTTCTAGCCGATGGCGCTACTTTGTTGGTCCCTTCGACACTTTCTCTGCAGCTCGGAAAGTATAGTCGTAACCACTCTGTTGACAGCATCCCAGATATTCTCGTCGTGGCGCATCTCGTCGTCTATATTGTCAGCTATCACACCAGGCATACACCTTCGAACCTAGGGTATTCGAGGACCACGCGTTCCGATATCTCTTGCACGCTGACACATTCCGGGCAAAGGAGTGACGAAGCATGTCAAATACGATTCAGGTACTTCCGGAAGCATCCGTGTCCAGACAAAAACTGCATCAAAAGGAAGTTCACCTCGCTATGCTGTAACCCGTCAGGGTAACAAAATAACTTTTTGCTAAACCTGTTGTCTGAAAAGCACATGCACTTTTCGCATGGCGATTTAACAACATCGCGATTTAGCTACATGGGTCTTCCCCAGGGCTCATGTCTAAGTCCCCTGCTCTACAATTTTTACGTGAATGACATTGACGATTGTCTTGCCAATTCATGCACGCTAAGGCAATTTGTAGACGACGGGGTGGTCTCTGTCACAGGGCCCAAAGCTGCCGACTTGCAAGGACCATTACAAAATACCTTGGACAATTTGTCTGCTTGGGCTCTTCAACTGGGTATTGAGTTCTCCACGGAGAAAACTGAGTTGGTTGTTTTTTCTAGGAAGCGTGAGCCGGCCCAACTCCAGCTTCTATTAATGGGTGCAACGATCAATCAGGTTTTCACATTTAAATATCTCGGGGTCTGGTTCGACTCTAAAGGTACCTGGGGATGTCACATTAGGTATCTGAAACAGAAATGCCAACAAAGGATCAATTTTCCCCGAACAATAACTGGAACATGGTGGGGTGCCCACCCAGGAGACCTGATCAGGTTATACCAAACAACGTTATTGTCAGTGATGGAGTACGGGTGTTTCTGTTTCCGCTCCGCTGCGAACACACACTTCATCAAACTGGAGAGAATCCAGTATCGTTGCTTGCGCATTGCCTTGGGTTGCATGCACTCGACCCATACGATGAGTCTCGAAATGTTCTTCCGCTAAAAAATCGATTATGGGAACTCTCATATCGATTGCTCATACGATGCGACATTCTGAACCCGTTGGTGATTGAAAATTTCGAGAGGCTTGTTGAGCTTAATTCTCAAACCCGATTTATGTCCTTGTACTTCGACTACATGACACAGAGCATTAATCCTTCTTCATATACTCCCAACCGTGTTAGTTTCCTAGATACTTCTGATTCTACTGTATTCTTCGACACATCCATGAAGGAAGAGATTCGTGGAATCCCGGACCATATACGCCCGCAAGCGATCCCCAATATATTTTATAATAAATTCCGAGAAGTCGACTGTGACAAAATGTTTTACACTGATGGATCAAATCTCGATGGGTCCACTGGCTTCGGTATCTTCAACAATTCTAACACCGTTTCATTAAAGCTCAATGATCGCGCTTCAGTTTAAGTCGCAGAGTTAGCTGCAATTCAGTACACCCTTGGGATCATCGACACTCTGCCCACAGATCACTACTTCATCATTTCGAACAGCCTCAGCTCTATCGAGGCTCTTCGTGCGATGAAGCCTAAAAAGCAATTCCCATATTTCCTGGGGAAGATACGGGAGTCCTTGTGTACGTTATATGAAAAATCTTATCAGATTACCTTTGTTTGGGTCCCCTCTCATTGCTCTATCCCGGGCAGTGAAAAGGCCGACTCATTAGCAAAGGTGGGCGCATTAAATGGTGACATATACGAAAGACCAATCTGCTTCAACGAATTTTTTAGTATTTGTCGTCAGAGGACACTCAACAGTTGGCAAACCTCGTGGAGCAATGGGGAGCTTGGACGATGGCTACATTCGATTATCCCAAAGGTATCAACGAAGCCTTGGTTCAGGGGGATGGATGTGGGTCGGGATTTTATTCGTGTAATGTCCCGACTTATGTCCAACCACTACACCTTAGATGCGCATTTGCGGCGTATTGGGCTTGCGGAGAGTAGTCTGTGCGCTTGTGACGAGGGCTATCACGACATCGAGCACGTTGTCTGGGTATGCGCCGGGTATTTGGACGCCAGGTCTCAGTTAAAGGATTCCCTTCGGGCCCAAGGTAGACCACCCAATGTCCCTGTCCGAGATATGCTGGCAAATCGTGATTTCCCCTATATGTCCCTTATTTATACTTTCATAAAAACGATAAATATCCCAATTTAGCCCCTCTCTTATTTCTCGTTTTTACAAGTTTTCTCCTGCCTTGTGGAACCGATCAGCTCAAGACTGCCACTATGTAACCGCCGTCGCCCTTACCACTACAGAAACTGAAGCGAGAGCGACTCGAGGTCCGATGAGTTTTGCAGGATTCCCCGCGGGTCCGAAGAATACCATCCGCCAATCCTACCAGCTAGACTGAGGCGCTAATTTGTTTCGCTGATCTCCCGTTTGCCCGAAAGTTGCAAGTTTTGTTCTTCTCTCCCGGTCACCATCTACGCCTTCTCTCCCCTGTCCTTAAAACAACTGCTTCTACACTGATTTTGGAAATAAGCCCCCTCTGAATATCTTGACCAAGCATAAGTCTCCGCTAAAAAAGTTTAAATTTGTATTCCGTATTCCTAGTTTTAAGATAGTTGTAATTTTACCTCTTTGTTAAAATTATTGTCCCCCATCTTGCAAATAGAATTGTATCCCTAGTTTTAAAACACCTGTGAAATTTTTCATAAATATTTGTTCCCCCTTTTGTGTACCAAACTATATTGTTAGTTTTAAGATAACTGTAAATATTTCCTAAAAAACTATTACTATTGAATTCCTTGTTCTAAAATTTTTCATAAAAAAAATCTTTTGCCCCCTCTCTTGTATATAGAATCTTATTTCTAGTCTTAAGATTAGAGATGGGCGAAACAGTTCACTTCGAAGAACCATTCCCGACTGAACAGTTCTGTAAAAAGAATTAGTTCAGATGAACCGTTCTTCCGTTCAGCTGATAATTACTTGTATCTAGCGAATGTCTCTCAAAACATTCGATTCTTGGAGAGGAACCAAACAGATGCTGCCCAAACTATTATACCCCTGTATGCTTAACAAGTTCATCAAGGGTAGCGATTTCTTCATGATGTATAACTAGAGAAATAGAGAATGTGATGAGTCGTTCTTCGCCGGTTCCATTCTGGGAGAGCACAGAGAGCGGTTTGTGGGACGGCAAGTCGGTTCATTTTCATTCGTTCGCCTAAAAATCGGTCCGAGAAATTCGCCAAACGGCTTTAGGTCAGGTTCAGTTCATTCGCTTTGAAGAGAATTGAGAACTACCGTTCTTTTAAAAAGAACTTCCGTTCGCTCATTCTCTTCGAAGAACCAGTTCACTTGAACCGTTCGCGAACGAATGGCCCATCTCTACTTAAGATAGCTGTAAAATTGTAAATTCTCCTTAAAAAAAAAAAATTCAACATTGTAACCTCCAAGTTAAAACTAGGAAAAAATGTAAAAACAAAAGAATTTGGCACCGCCAAGCTAACGCATTTGTGCCTATCAAATAAACGAAATGAATAAAAAAAATAAGCTCAGAAAGGTGATATTCTATATAAAGCTAGCAAATGACGTTACTGGCAACAAACCGTTTATTAATGACTACCACGTCTACATTCCCGCTCACAAAGTTGAGTGCGACGGTGTAGTCCCCGATTCGAGTTTGCTGGCGTCGGCGATAAAACATGATGATGAGTTATGTTCTATCAATGACCATGAGGTAGACTTGGGTGCAACGTTCAACTCCTACTTAGCAGAAGGTCTTCACATTTCCTTTCGATCATGTCCATATGAGCCTGCCTAGTCCTAGTTTTCCGTTCTAAGTTTATAACTGATTAACTCTAGAATACCTATCCGTCTTTCAATTTCATTGCTTTCGTTGTCTCTTAGTCTTAAATTTGCCGAAAATATCCAAGAAAATTGATACAGTAAATATCAGAATGTCGGTCCGCGTGGTCATCCAAGAGCACACGCGAATATGTGAATGGCCGCAGGATTACAAAATCGAATTTATACACGCGAAGTCATATACGCGAGCATACGCGACAAACACGTCAACATACGAAGGCTTAAGCCTTTCGCGATCATCTACGCACACCTACGCCCGCGATCGCGCAGATTTGACAACACTCCGGTAATAATGTGAACGTTTTAGTACTTACGAAGTTAAAAACGCGGTCTCAAACGCGAACCCACAAGCGCGCGAGATCATGAATCGGTCACGTCCGGAAATCTTTACTCTTCATTCTAGCAACTTAGGTCCATACATTCAGTTGGACCAATCAAAAAATAAAGCTCATATCCACTAGACCACACGTTCTACGACGACATGACTGGGAACTCTAGTGATATGGAAGAACCCACTTTCTTCTAGAATCTGAACCATACACGAAAAGTTAAGTATCAGATTCACGGTCCGCACGCGATCATTCTAGAACGTTAACGTACAAATGTTCGAGCCCTTCGCGATGATACACGCCATCGCGAGTCCCTACCCTCGCACATACCTGAACCGTACAATGAATATCACATTCAGAATCACGCCTAAAGCAGTGTTTTATTGGGTGCCATTGCCTGTCTCGTCTGCAAATTGTAGTATGTGATTCTGACGGGGAGCCCTTCCGGGAACCTAGCTCTACAGCTCCAGTAGGACAACTCTCGAAAAAAAATCCATAATGAGAGTAACTGCTATAGGTTTTTAACCCTCCGGAAGTCGCGCTTATGGCCCACTGAACGAGCAGCCGCTG